>NC_138777.1:186570486-187170486 GCF_965119305.1 Pelophylax lessonae | reverse complement strand
AAGATCTACCTGGATTGCATGAAGTAGCACAGAGACAAAAGCCAGCAATAGAAGGGTCCTCCATCTATAGACTGGCTGGTTGCACTGAAAGTTGATCCATCAATCTACTTCAGTTCAACCAGCCTCTTGGATTCTTTAAATTCAGTCATTGCCAGTGGCTATAGTAGCCAGCAGTGATCATTGGTTTCTGCCAACAAGGAAAGATCTGCACCAGCAGAACACAATAAACCTGTAGGAGTGATTCTCCCATCAAAACTAAAGCCCCGTACACACGATCAGATTATCGAACGATCTGTCGTCCGTTTTTTGTGGCATGCTAGTCTGATGTGGAAAGTGAAGAGGTTTTTTTCATATGAATTTTCCCGTAAGACAGAATTCTACTTCAGAAGTGATGTCATGTGTTTGATTGCTGTGTATGTGTTCTTTCGTCTCTGAGCATGCCTAGTCTTGCTCTTAAGATTTTTTTCCGTCGAAATCTGTACTAATGAGACGAAAATCGGACGTTGTATTACGGACAACAAAAATTTTATAGCCTGCACATCAGGATTTTGTCAGCCGAAAAGTCGGAGTCGGCTGTCGAAAGCACTATACTAACAATCCGAAAATCGGCAGATCGGTCATTGGACGAAATTTCCCTTCAGATTTTCTTATCGTGTGTACGGGCCTTTACTGTGTTTATGGGGAAGTCGAGCATTTTCCTTTCCTTCAACCCAGGGGCTGCTTTAGTGATGACATCACGGGGTCTAAAATATGATATACAATGAAAACAGAAAGGTTTTGATTAAAAATTTAATTAGCATATTGATGAGAGGTGGCAAAATGCAAGCAGATTAAACTTCTGCTTTAGCACAAATGTAATTCACTCATGAATAAGGCCCCGTTCACACTGGGGCGATCCGACTTCCCCAGGCGACCTCCGAGGTCGCGGTGCGAGCAGCGCGCCGTGACCTCGGGGCGGCCGGCACGGACTTCATAACATTGAAGTCTATGACGGTCGCTCCGGGTCGCCCCAAAGAAGCTCCGGAGCCTTTTTCTAAGTCAGAGCGACTTGTGTCGCTCCTATTAGAACGGGACCGCAGCTTCCCTATGGAAGGCGACCTGTGAGGCGACCAGGTCGCCTCACAGGTCGCCCCAGTTTGAACGGGGACTTAAAGCTGAAGTTTGGGTATGGCAGCCTGGACCAATATAAGTATGTATGTGGCATACCTGTGGCATCCCCTTGGAAGCTGAAAATCGATGTAGTAGCCACCGCTACTACAGTGATTGCTACTAGCTTCTGGGTCCCATGCCAAAGGGCTGCCTTGCTGCATTATGAATACAGGAAGTTACTTGCTCTGCAGGGGAAATTAAACTGACCAAAACTTGCATGAAAAGAACATATTCAAGTAAAACCATTTCAAGGTGTTTTCAGGCATGTCTAGCTTTGAAGGAGCTTAGGCACAAGGATGCAGATATCAACAGGAGCCTCCCTCCCCACTTTTGCATTAGACTTTTAAAGTTTCCAGGAATTACTGCTTTTTTCCAATATTAATATGCAGCGCTGAAAATCGGTGCTCTTTAAGTATACCGAGCTCTCAGCTTGTGGGAGAGAAGGGCCCTTCTCCCAGCTTTCTTCTCTGCCAATGGAATCGCAATAACTTCAAAGTTCGCCCAATGTTTTTCAAGGCACCCACCCAGAATGTTCAGAAACTCAGCCAAATCTGCGATGCACCTGGAAGTCGTTAAGGACTGAATTTGGATGGCTCGGAGAAAAAGGAATAGCTGTTCACCCTTGAACATTGACACCCTACTACTATAAGGACAACCTTGAGCCAAATGTGTTCAAAATGAAGACTGCCGAGCAAACAAACACTCGACGGATGCTTTGTACTACTGCCCTAGGCAGCGCTGTCACTTTGAAATGGTAAATACAAGTGCTAGGTCACTGGGAGTGTAGCCGGAGAGCCTTCAATGTTAAAAACACAGAGCTGATGGAGGAATTTTACCAGGCTTTAAAGAGATGTTTAATAAAACAAGATTTATTTTTGTAATTGCTTTACACGAAGTTCAGGACGGAAAGTTCTGCACTTGTCAATCACTGTGCTCTTTTTTCTTCTGATCTGCTTCCTGTAAATCTCTTACGGAGTTCATAAAATTTTAAGTAAAGCTGTGCTTTGCCTATACAGGATAAAGTGAGAGGTTTACTTTAAAATATAACTAAATATAAAACATTGTTTTTAGTTCTGGATAGAGTGTAAAGCAGGGGAGCTCAAACTTTTGAAGAGCGAGGGCCACTTAAGTGATTTTTTTAACCAGTCGCAGGCTACAATGAACAATGGGGTTTTACCGTCCCCCCCAAACCGCAAGTGAAAATGAGCGCTTACTGTCCTGAGCCTCCTATAAGGCTTCACTCTCACTGATACGCTGCAGTTTATTTACACCACAGGTACATCGCAGTGCACCTGTAGCTTTCCTGCGGGATAGCTGCACTGAGCCATAGACTTCTATTACATCTTGCAGTGTGGTGCACTTTTAGAAAGCACACCAACCCCATAGGATATAATAGAAGTGCAGCACCCTCCTAGGTAGGTGCTAGGTAAAAGCATCTTATGCTACTTCTGCCTATCAGGGGAGCCTGATCTATTAGGTTGCCTGTTGCATGTTCCCAGGTGTGATTCACTGGGTCTGAGGGAGTGTCCCCACTGCATCCAATAAGGGAGCTTGTTGGATGGTGAAGGAAACCCAGCCAGTGACACATTGGCTTTTGTGGGAGTCCTAGTGGGAGGGCACTGTTGCAATGCATCCTGGGATTGCTCATGAAAGCCAAGGGGACTTGTGACAGGGCGTCTTTGGCGGGAATCAGAGTCCCAGGAGGAGCCTGACGGCTGTCTCTATGCTGTCTGCTGTATAAGGAAAGTGGTCATAGGCAGTTGGCCTAGTGAACCAGGTGTGGAGCTGAGCTGCAGAGGATCCAGTAAAGCGGACAGTGGAGCTGCTGGCAAAGTCTTCCGGGGAAAACAGTGTCCGTGAGTACCAGGGGACTTGCCAAATGGTCTGCCCAGGAAGGGGGACCACTCCAGTGAAGTCAGAGGATCAAGGGGTCAGTTCACGCAGAGTGTCAGAGTAAAGGGGGGTGCCATGTAAAACCCTAAAGAGTAGGGACAAAGGGGGTGCCAAGTAGGACCCTGAAGAGTGATTCACAGTGTAGTACAGCTTATTTAATTCTTCTTCACTATAGTGGCAAGGTGAAGCAGCGGCCTTGCCACATCCATTGTTAACCAGAAGTCCCAGCAATTGTGCATTGTTTATTCAGTTGGAGTATCCCACTCATCTCTTCTCCCATCCCAGTTCTCAAATAAAAAAAACAAAAACCAAAACCCCTGGACTGTTTTCTGACTGAGCCAAGCACTTAAAATATGCTATATTGTCAAGTCGTTGCTATGGGTAACCCAGGGGAATCCATAACCAGCAGCTCCCATGGGAGTAGTGCTACAGAAGTCTATGGCTCAGTGCAGCTAACCTGCAGAAAAGCCGCAGGTGCATGGCATTGCACCTGCAGATCAGTGTGAAGGCATCCTAATAACCCTTTCTTATAAGTGCTAATATGCTAATTGCAAAAATTCAATGTATGTGATGCTTAATACACTGACCTTTTCCTCATTCAGATTCTGCTGGCATCACTCTCCAGGCTGCTAAAAAGGTGCCAAGCAAAGTGGATTTAGTATAATTTCACATGGGACAGGAGTCGGCACTATAGAGGAAGCATTGGCTTATGCAGCTTCCGCTCCCTCTGTGGCCACCTGCTTCCTCTGCTGCCGGCACCGGGTCCATGGACTATGATGCTTTGGGATGGCGTGTTGGCAACCCATTGATCATGATCTAGGCTTGCCTACCTGCCATCCCAGAGCAGCATGCGCCTCCCTACTTTGAGGTCAGGGCCATAGGTAAAGCACCCCTGGTGAGGGACTAGAACATCTGTGCCCCCCTTAGGGAGTGTCACTAAGGAGTGAAAGTGAAAGAAAATCTCAAACTTTGGGTTGCCACCAGAAAAGAAATAGAGTGGGCACTAGTTTTGTCTGCTGACAACCAGGAATTCCCTTACTTTGGAGGGATTTCCTCTTACTTCTTGTCTTGGCTATGGAACAGGACATGAATGGACAACTTCCCAATGGGACACAGATGGCAACAAAGAAACTTAAGGATATTTAACATTCCCTTACTTTAGCCAAAACAAAAAAAAAATAGTTTTGCCTTTAGTTTTACTTTAATGCTGGCCCCTGCAATAACTAAGATGAACTTGAAGCTTACACAGGACTTTTTCTCTTTTGTCCCAATGGCAAACAGAGTGGTGGGGGAGCAAAGCAAAGGTAATTATTTGCCACTGCAGATCAAGACCAAGATTAGCAGTTAGTATGGCTTGGTTAACTTGACAATTACTCTATGAATAATTTTTCTGATTGACAGGCGGTCTAAGAACAAGGAACACATACAGCTGCACATTCCTAGTTCTCAGCTACAAAGCTAATTAACATTTCCAGCGCAAGCGTTTTACATTTAGATTTGTAAAGTCATTTTGGGGGTCACAACGATGTTTAACCACTTTACCACCGGAGGATTTTGCTGTCTTACGTCAAGGCAACTTTTTGCGATTCGGCAGTGTGCAACTTTAACTGACAATTACGCGGTCATACTACGATGTATCCAAACGAAATTTAGGTCCTTTTTTCCCCACAAACAGAGCTTTCTTTTGGTGGTATTTGATCACCTGTGCGATTCTTAATTTTTGCTCTATAAACAAAAAAAGAGCGTAAATTTTGAAAAAATAACAATATTTTCACATTTTTTTTATATGAAATTCCCCCCCAAAAAAATGTAAAAATCAACATTTTTTTTAATTTTTGGCCAATTTGTTTTCTGCTACCTATGTTTGGTAGAATAAATCACAATAAGCATATTTTGATTGGTTTGCGCAAAAGTTATTGCGTTTACTAACTAAGGGAAAGATTTCTGTCGTTTTTTTTTTAACGAGTAATGGCGGCGATCTGCGATTTTTTTTTGCGGGGCTGCGACATTGCGGCGGACAGATCGGACCCTTGACTGACATTTTTGACACTTTTGGGGGTACCAGTGACATTACTACAGTAATCAGTGCTATACATATGCACTGTTACTGTAAAAATGACACTGGCAGGGAAGGGGTTCATTTTATTGGAGAGGGAGGGGTTAATGTATGCCTGGTGCTTACTGACATGTGTGGGGGGAGGTGACTGAGTGACACAGGGACAGATTGCAGGTTCAGCTATGCTGAACCCTGCAATCTGACCCTGCCTGTCACTTAGGAGATCCGCCCGCTCTGTTTACACAAGCGGGCGGATCTCCAGAATCGATTCCCCGACGATCGGGGAAGAGCATCCCGACTCCCGCTGTGACTGAATACAGCGGAAACGAGCCTCCGGCGGCGGGCGCGCGCCACCGAGAAAGGGGAGTTTCTGGCGACGTAGGTCTACGTCGCCAGACGATAACGAACCACTTTGCCTCAGTAGAGCTCTAGTGAGCAGTGGCAAAGTGGTTAAAGTAAACCTGTTTTTTTTTTTTCTTCAATAGGCAAAGCACAAGTTCACGTAAACGAGATACTGTGTCCATTCCAAAAAAAAAGGAGAGTGGGAATCTTGTCCCAGATGGCTCCCTTTAGTGGCAGCAAGCCTTTAAACTTGAATCGGGAGTCTAAACCTGCTTCCTACTGCTGTAGATACCCACTGCGCATCCTCGTATCGTTTCCTTAGTGATAACAGTACAAACAAAAATAGCTGCTTATTCAAATTAAAACATATGCAAGGCACAGTGGACGGTGTATTTAATATTTACAACAAATAACTGCAAAGAATACACCACACCAATCACAAAAGAGGTCTTATAATGGAGCCTTTCAGTGCTTATTGGTTTGAAAGTTCTCTTTTAGTATGACTTTCATTGTGACTTATTGACTTAAAGTCAAATTGTCTCCGGAGTGTATGTGGCTGGTAGATCATTAGAATGTAAGTTCTTTGGTGGCAGGGACAGATGTGAATACACTTATATAGATTGCAAAGTGCTATAGAATTTATTTGAGTTATATAAATAAAAAACACCACTTTATTTGTATTTGGAATATTGTTTTTTTAATTGGAAGCTATAGATGTGCTTGTAATAAAGGGTACAAATTCAGGTCATGTCATTGTGTTCAGTAAGAGACTCGTGTGTATAGGCGCCATGGCTTATCTCACTGGAATGTATGATGGGTATTTGTGCCCAAAATACATAAAAGTAGGAAAATGGCTCCTGTTTGTATAATAATATCCTTTACGAAAAGAGTTTAAAAAAGAGCATTGATTATTTCGTTAAAATGGAATCTGAAATCAATCCATGAAGTTAATATGTTGAAAGCAGAAAAAACGGGCATCGCAGTTTGTTGTGCATGGGGCTACCTAGCCGCAGACTAGTCAGGGTGCCCACTGTGACGACTTGGTTACCACAGCATACCTTCTGAGGTCTAGTGGTGTCCATGCTGCAATGGGCCAGGGCTATTTTAGCAGCAAAAGGGGGAGCTACTCAATATTTGATGGGTCATCATCATGTTATGGCTGATCGGTGTAGTTATCCATTATAGAGCAGTAAAACAGCCAACCTGTGAGAAAAGTAGACATAACTTAAAGAGTTTTAGGCTTTTTCTTTATGAAAGAGGAACATCCCTTTAAGGAAAATAGAACAACTGGCCATAGTTTCTTCATTAACCACAAAAGCGAAGATTCCAAAGCATTCTGGACAGCAGCTTGATTTTGAATCTTTCTTACTAAAGATGGGATTAGGGTATTTAGAATAGAGATAATAGGATTGTGGTCAGTTTGGCTCATTAGAGACAATAAACTGTCTGTAACATACTCAGTTTTGTGTATAATCCACTAAGCTCAGCCTTGTACACTGGTCTATTTGTGGCAGCCATACACAGAATGACTTAAAAGTTTGCCATATTATGGTTTTAAAATATGTTACTATTTTAACCTATTGTAATAAAAAGACTGTTTTTACACAAATTGTTTAATTTGATATATTTATAGGTTCCCGATGGTTATAAAGTAGAGTCCCCTATATAAAAAATCCTCATTTCTGTTTATACATATGGGATGTTCCCCCGGGTTACCATTATAGTATATGTTTTACTGTGTTGGTTCTCCACTTTTTATTATTTGTATAAGATGGACAGAAATACAAATCCTTCAGTAAGTAAAACAGTCACCATATATGTATACCATTTGAGTATTTACATGTTTTCTGGATTTCAAGCTTTAATCTACATAAGTATGGATTGGTAAATCGGTCTACTTGGTATGAATACTGGATTACTGAGCTACTGAACTAACATTGTGGTCCTTAGTGAAAGATTGCCTTTAACAATTGCATTTCTAAGGCAGTCATTCTCAACTTTTTTTTACCCCTGAGGAACCCTTGAAATAATTTTAAGGTTTTGGGGAACCCTGCTAAAACCAATTTCTTGGGTAGTCAGTGAGAAGAAAATGTATACTACCTTCTTCAGTGGGAAGAATGCCCCCTTGTAGAAAGCTAGAAAGATCATCAATGTCATGTCACTGCTTCAGCCAAGCGGTTTTGACCCCTTAACTATTCAGGCACCATTAAATGGGAGGTCAATCAGCCACAACTAAGGGAACCCTAGGATTCCATGGAAACCTGATTGATAATGGCTGTTCTAAGGTGAGGATACATTGCACTCTTCTTCTTATTCGTACAAATAATAGCTTAGATTTTATTTTATCAGGTATACCCATTAAGGTTTATTACAATTATATGTGAGAGAGCAACCACAAGTACCTGTAAAGGTTACTAAAATATAAAGCCACCTCCACTCCACCGTTACATGACATCACTTGAGGCCTCGAAAAGCACTAATAATCTGACAACCTTATAACCCTTCCTCACTTTATTCAAAACTTAGAAAAACATTGCAAAAAGCTAAACACTAGCTTCAGATTTTTTTACCTCCTGGACTACTACAATGACAATGGGAATATAAATTAAAGTGTTACTAAACCCAGAACCTGCATTCACTATATCTGGTTTCCCACAGTACACAGAACATGGAAATGCAATTATTTCAGTAAATATAAAGGGATAAACACCTTTACTCATCAGCAATATATATGGCAGCCATGTGACTTGTATCAGTTCCTGGTAAAGCTTGTAGAAGGAGTTTTTCATTCAACCCTGATCCTCTGTCTGTACATGTCTGGACAGTGCTGATTGGCCCGGTGCTGATCACATGCACTCTCCCAAGAAAAAAAAAAACCTCTCTAGCAATACACACCAAACTGAGCATGTGCAGCCTGTCGCCTGGCTCTGTAAATATCAGGGTGTTTTTTGGAGAACGTGAAAGAAAAGGAGGATCAGAGAGACATGATCTAACAGCCTTTATACACAATGCAAAGGATTAACCCCTTTACTGCATATACTGTACAGTCTGATTTTACTGGGTTTAGTAACACTTTAATTACAAGATATGGACATTTCCTTTCTCTGGTAGGATCATTTTTATTGTTGGCTGTCTGATAATGGTCATTCTCAGAGCAGGGTTTTTGGTGTTAAAAATTAGGCTTTGTAACAAAATCACACTAACCAGTAAGCTATTCATACTCTGTAACCCTGACCAAAAGTTTAGGCTGGATTCACACCTTTGGCATTTTTGCTTGATGTGTTTTCCACTGAAATCAATAGAAACGCACCAAAACACATCTCAACCCATGCATCATGGTGTATGTAAATGCATCATGATGTGTATCAATGCACTTTGATGCACATTTTATAATGTGAGTTGATATTCAGTATGAAGTGCTTTTAGATTATATATTATTTCCATCCAGCACATGGAGTTCATGGCTCTTTATCACATGTTTACAATGCTAATTTGAACTGCTCTCCTGAATACAAACTGTGGTTGACAGAGCCGAATAGTTCAGCTCTTACACAATAAAACAGAGACTTAAGGCCCGTAACACACGCACCGATTGTCGGCCGAACAATCGGCCGTCTTTTGTCCAGTGCTGTCGTGTTGGTTGAAAAGTGCTCATGACTGCACACGAATTTTGTCGGCCAACAACAACCAACTTAAGAAGTGATGTCATGTGAGGGTTAACTTTCCGTGTGTTTTTTCTTCTCTGAGCATGCCCAGTCTTGCTCATCTGGCTTTTTTCGGCTGAAATCTGTACTGACTGACGAACAATCGGCCGTTCTGGTGTTGGCCAACAAAAATTTTATAGCATGCAGACCAGATTTTGTTCGGCCGAAAAGTCGCAGTCAGTTGTCGGAAGCATCATACTAACAAGCCGACAATCGGCGGATCGGACGTTGGCCGAATATTTACAGCCGACAATCGGTACGTGTGTACGGGCCTTAACTCATCCCTTCTCTCAATTTGCTCTGTATTGCTCCCTCTCTTTGGGAAACATATCATGCCCAGTAACTCCTATGCAATGGCACCCGTATTAAAACTTTTTTTAAACTTATAAACATAAAAATAAAATAAAGTTGAGCCAATGCCATTATAGTTCCCTTGTAAACTGTTAAAACTTTTTTAACCTTTACATGGGATGCATACAGAACATCTAGAGGGTCAGTTAGGGATATGCTATCTATTCCTTTGCTAATGACAATATTACGATTCAGAACGTGCTTTTGTAATTTACCTTGGCGTTTATCTTCTTTTGAACATTTCTGTACTGTACACTATGCTTTGTATGTTTGTAAAGAACAAATACCTTTTTTATTTTTTTTTTAAACTTTGACCTGAATTATAGAACTTATGGGCAGCACAATGGCTAAGTGGGTAATGCTTCTGTCTGACAACACTTGGGTTGTTGGTTTGAATACCAAGCATGGCACTGCATGCATGGAGTTTGCATGTTCTCCCTGTGCGGGTTTTCTCTCACACTCCAAAAGCATGCTGATAGGGGACCTGAATGTCTAAATTAGCCCTAGTATAAATGAATGTGAGTTAGGCCTCTGTCACACGGCCGCTCCGTTTTTTTCCTCCGCTCCGGCACTTTTTTTTTTCACGGACGACACTTGTGTCATCCGCTCCGTATGTCCGCATATCCTCCCATCTGTTTGCGGATGATATACTGACATAATGTATGTCTATGGGGATTGCGGATGTCAGCGGATGACACCGCTGACATCCGATTTTGCATCCGTTCCGTTTTTTAAATGGAAGAAAAATAGGGTTCTGTTCCGTTCCAAAAAACGGAACAGAACTGAAAGGACGCAAATCAGATGTCAGCGGATGGTCATCCGCTGACATCCGCAATCCCATTGACATGCATTATGTCCGTATATCACCCGCAAACGGACATACGGAGCGGCCGTGTGAAAGAGGCCTTAGGGACCTTTGATTGTACACTCCTTGAGGGCAGGGACTGATATGAATGTACAATACTGTACATTTGTAAAGAGTTGCTGCCCTACAAATACATGTAAAAACTTACCTTATAAGGTTATGAGATTAAAAATAAATAAACCTATCCTATATAATTTTAAGACAATAAAATACCCCCTGAACTCTAACTTTAGCCCTTATTAGTGAGAATAACATACAGGTTAGAGGTCTTCTAATTCTAAATGCCTGTATTCTGTTACGCAAATGAGTTTCCTCTCTTGATTCCTATATCCCTTTTCTCACCCAAAACCAAGATTATTCACTTCCCTTTGGCCCGGAGTCCCCAGGAAAAATCAATGCTAAACTTTAAACAAACCTCTGCATAATGGACTTCTATGGACCATCATTAAATCATTATCTTAATGTGCAAAAAGAGAAAAATCGTCATAAAACTCCTTAGAAAATTAGGACTAGGAGTGTAATCCATTTTAAAATGGTTCATACTCAAACTAAAAACATACACATTTTATGGTAAAAACATGGCCCCTAATTACTACTGAGTTCTAAAGATTTATTTAATGATCTGATGATTTGTTTTAATTTTCCTACCATTCATGAAATTCCACCTAGTCATTGCACAGCCAGAACATTAGTAATGCTACTTCTGTTGCCCAAAATGCCCTCCTACACTCCATTGGGTGCTCACCAGGCCCCTTTAAATATTTAAATATACTTCCACAATCTTTTTCAGAAAGATGTATTGATTCACAGTACCCCTATATCACCACCTGGATTTTACCTACTGCTCCCATCGTGATGTAAAACCTCCCTTATTTCTTTTCTCAACCCATGCATATGCATATCAATAACAATCAGCTTCACTGAGAATATATTATTTATCCAGTGTTGTTTTGGACATAACTATCATTTGTCTCCATCTCCAGGCAGGCCACTGTTTATTTTACGTTCCAAATACAGTATATATGATCAGTATTTGTAATGTGTTAAACTCCACCAGATTTAAAAAGAAAGCCGTTAGGTAAAGTCAAGTAGCAAGAGATAGTTTGCAAGCTTCTTCTTGCAAGTCTTCTTTGAGACCTTTTGAAATATTCTGTCCACCAAACTCAATAAAGAATGAACGATTTAATACAAGTTTATTTAGAGAAACCTGAAACCCTTCCTATTCCCATTTACCAGCTTCCAACAAGGGACAATAGCTGCACACATCCTACTATGGTGACATTAAATATGACAAGGTTATCATTTAATATACTATCGCTCAAAAGTTGATTTATAGGCCCTTGTGTGCTCTCTTTTCTTGTACGCCACAATTTTCTCCATTCGGAAACCTTCTTTTGAAATTTTATAACTTCAGAATGAGAATGTGAAGGATCTGATTTTAATGAAAAAGATATGACTATTAATAAAGACCTATTCTGCTTTAGATACACCAGCCATAAATCTCCAGGCATTTTACTAGCTCGTCATGCCCTTTTAAGCAATTTGCTTTTGCAGATATCAGATATATTGTACTTTAATGAAAATTGCGTCCTAGCCTATTTCTTATTTTACCTGCCAAAACCATATGTTTGTCTCAGAAATAGACAAGTGTGTCATTGACAAATGGTAATAAGACATTAAAATTGGTTAATTTCAGTGTTTAGTATGTGCAACATGAATAAGGGATCCATATGAACCCACCCGGATAACAGATATGGCTTTTAAAAATTCTCTACTCTATTCAGAAAATGCACAGAAGTTGCAAAACCACCAAAATACTGGAGGTAAAGTTGTTCTAGAGCCTACTAGTATAGATGGAAGAGAGCTGCCAAGCGCACAATCCTTGCAGAGGTCCCACAACTTGCACTTGGTCCCACCCCCTTGTACCTCCTAAGCCTTGCTATTAGTTCTTTAACTAAAGGGCAATCTCATTGACCATTGGACTGGCTTGGGAGAATTGGTCCAAGCTTATTTTATTTTGTTCAAATTTGCATTTAACAATATAACAGCATCTCTCTATTACTCTGGATCTACTGACCATTCTATTATGTTTTTACAGAAGGCAACCTTGTCTTGTGTATTTTTTCATCATTTAAGTTTCTAGTGCCCACTGCCCAGGTTTTGACAGGAATCCTTTCCAACTATCGTCTCTCTTCCAGATTTAAAGAATACAAACCTCTGGCTGCTCCAACAGCTTTGGTGTCACAAAACTGAGAGTGATTTTCAAATGGAAGATTCTTAATTTGCAATAAATAGGTTAATGTAGTCAGGTTCAACATTTTTTGTCTTTGAACAAGACATATCTTTTGCTTTCTGATTTTCAGATTATTGTTAAAGTGCAACTCCACCCAAGAAGGGAAGTTCTGCTTTAAGGCCTCCTTCCCAGCTCCCGTTTGTAAAAATTGAGCTTTTGGGAAGGTGGGGGTACCCACTTGACAGGTACCCACTCCCACTTCCGCTTTGATCGCCTTAGGCGATCAAAAGTTCTGCTCCCGAATTCTTCTGGGACACATGACAGGTCCCAGAAGACTTTGGGACCAGTTACAGAGCGCAGTGCTGCTCAGGCAAGCTGTTACAGCCGAGTTCCCATAGTGAAAATGCAGGCGGAGGCGAGGGAGGACACAGATAGAAAACAGCTAGGGTGAGCACATCGCTGGATCGTAGGACAGGTAAGTGGCTGTTTATTAAAAGTCAGCAGCAGCTACAGTTTTTGTAGCTGCTGACTTTAAATTTTCACTTCAAAGACTGGAGCTTTGCTTTAAAATGCCTAACTAGTGGATCATTAATCTAAATGTAAACCCTCAATCTTGTTTTCAGTAGATTTCCCTTCACTTCATGTCCCATAGCCACAACAGGAAATGAGAGAAAATCCCTGTGAAATGGGGGAAACCCTGATTGTCACCAGGGTCACCAGAACTAGTGTTCCCATTGGAAGATTAGTAAATACGGACAAATATTGAATTTGAATCTCCCAAATGAGGGGGAGCTGTATACAGTGAGGCATGATGTCAAACATACTGAAACATAGATTTTGGGTTTACATACTGTAATATTGGGGGGGGGGGGGGTGTTTAGCTCAGTGGTAGATGTTTTTTTTTTTTGCAGTGAGTCCATGTCACACAGGCGTTATCATTAAGAGCCTGGTAGCCCACGTTTATTAAAAGGAAAAACAAAACTAAAGTCCATCCAGGATTCCCATGCAGGGGTTTCAACTTCATTAAGCACATATAAATGAAAAACATACCGAGCCACCTGGCTCTCTCTTGTCAGCAGTACCTCTACTTGCGCCCAACAGACTTCTGGATTCCCTCCAGCCCCCTGGACTCACTGGCTTCCTCAGTCTCTCAGACTCTTATAGCTGTCCAGCCTTTCCCAGTCCTTTTGCATAGAACCCCCAGTGACCTGGCGTTACCAGCAGCTCCTGAAGCCCACTCTAGATGGCTTTCCAGGCCCTTATCTATTGATGTGCTGGTCTTTTACTTATCCATTGTAAGTAGCCCTATTGTGGGGTTTAATAAAGAATACCATCTTACTGCACTTTGGGGTGCTTCTCTGCTTTTGTTTTTGTATATATATATATATATATATATATATATATATATATAGAGCCTGCTAAGCTCTACTTCTACCAAAAGGATTTCCCTAGTGCCTTGGACACTTTTGGACTCATTATGGACTCTAATACCGTACTTCTTGCATAATATGTATAATGACCAAAACTCTGTGCCTATACCCTCCTTTTCTTGTTTGTATCTAGATGGGGACAGAAGCTGAATGCAAATCATTCTAGACACCTGGCTATCTCGTCAGCAGCACCTCTGCTTTCACCCAACAGACTTCTGAATTCCCTCCAGCCCCCTGGACTCACTGACTTCCTCAGTCTCCCAGGATCTCATAGCTGGCCAGCCTTTCCCAGTCCCTGGGCACAGAATCCCCAATGACCTGGCGTTACCAGCAGCTCCCGCAGCCCGCTCTAGGTGACTTTCTAGGCCCTTACCTATTGATGTGCCTGTCTTTTACTTATTCATTGTAAGTAGCCCTTTTGCTGGGTTTAAAAAAGCATACTGTCTTACTGCACCTTGAGGTGCTTCTCTGCTTTTGTTTTTGTCTATATATATCTAGTGCCTGCTAAACTCTACCAAAAGGCTTGCCCTAGTACCTTGGACACTTTTGGACTCATTATGAACTTATACTCTAATACCGTACTACTTGCATAATAGGTATTATGACCACGCCTCTGCGCCTATACCCTCCTTTTCTTGTTTGTATCTAGATGGGGACAGAAGCTGATTGCAAATCATTCTAGACACTCTGTAGAGCAATATATAGTGGGTTTGACTACTGGAGTATAGGCTTTTTGCTTAGCAAGGTGGATGGAATATATAAATAAGGGAGAATATGTGAACTTTTGAATGCCCAATTATTTGCAAGGTATAATAAAAAAAACAAGATTTATGCTAGCAAGTTATTAGGTTTTCCAAGTGAAAACTGCTTTACCTTATTTGTTATCACTAAAACTTTCATTTTGCTAAGTTAATGGTCTCTGATCTTTTAGTAAAAAAACGCCATTATGTTGGTTCTCCATAGTTTTGGAAAACAAAAAAATTAAAAAATTAAAACAAAATGTGCCTTGCTTATCTGGTAATTACCAAGACTTGTTCTTCTTTCAAGAGCTGAGGGGCACAAAGTTGAAATTAGTCACATGAATCAACTGACTCTTTGAGAACCCAATTTCTACTTTGTTTGTTGAGATAAACTAATTCATTTTATCTCTACAAATAATGCAAAGGTTGTATTTTAAGTAAGAAATGTATTCCTGTGGCACAATTCGACTTTGGGCATGCATTTATGCATGTCTCCTCTTTCCCTTTGTGAAGAATCCATTCTCTCCTATAAAACTCTTGGATGATAACGAGATCCTCTTATAAATCAGTAGTAAGTTGAAGAGTCCAAAATATGTTTCCTTTCAAATTGAGTCCAATTGAAGGCCACATATGATCCATTTTTTTTTTCTGCTGATCTTTTATAAAGGTCCTGTTGTGGAGAATATCATATGTACTTTTAGGGGAGTAGGGAGGACAAATGTGGGAGCACTGATTTGTGAAGGGGATGTATTTGTGGGATCTCTAGCAAACGTATGCAGCATTAATCAAGTCTCTGACCATGTCCTGTAACATGTCCCCTGCCTCTCTAATGTAGCTGTTCTGCTCCAAAATTACCTCTTTCCCTGTACCTCCAGCTCTCATCAGTTGCACACCCAGAAACGGATCCCCGCCCAGGTGTTCTGCTTGTCAAGTAGAAATTAACGCACCTTACATTAATGTAGTAAAACCAGCTTAAATATAAGTAGAGGATTCGCAACATATAGTCTCGACTGTCTACCTTCCGCTCCAATGTGTTTCACCCACAAAGGTCTTAATCATGGGGTCCACTGTCTCTGACCATCTCCTTTAGCATGCTGACTATCCTTGATAATCTCCAGTCGCGTGTTTACAGTCTTTGACCATCTCCTTTAACATGTACACAGTCTCTGACTTTTTCCTGTAGCGTGCAGCTCTTTGGTGCTGTCAGGAACCAGAAATGTGGCTCCCTATATCTATTAGGTTGACCATCTCTTCTCTGCAGCATACAAAATACAGCAAATAAGGGCTGTTTTGTGAATGCAAAACATGCTCAGCATGCCATATCTGGCAAAATAAAGCCAAACTAATTTTTATTAAAACTTGCTTTATAAATAATTCTTAAATTGATATTAAAGGCAAGTTTTTTTGTTTTTTAAAAAATAACAAATAAGGCATACTTACCCGCTCTGTGCAGTAGTTTTGCACAGAGCAGCCCCGATCCTCCTCTTCTCGGGTCCCCCACCAGCACTTCATGCCCCTTCCTCCTGCCAAGTGCCCCCAGAGAAAGCATCTCACTATGGGGGCATCCAAACGTGATCACTCCATTCACGCATAGAGATGCAGTTTGACCCTGCCCTCACTCTCTCCTCATTGGCTCACTGGCTGTGATTGACTCCCGCTGCTGTCTCAGCTAATGAGGAGGGAGAGTCTCCGGAGAGCAGAGGCTCTTGTGCACATCGCTGGATTGTGATTGGGCTCAGGTAAGTATTAGGGGGCTGCTGCACACAGAAGGTTTTATACCTTCATGCATAGAGCCTTCAGAACCACTTTAAAACAGAACTGCATTCATGACCAATTATGCTATGTTCATTTTTTTAAAAGTATATTTTTTTGGAATTCCAGTAAGTTTAACAATTCGTTTCCAGTATTTGAGTGAATTTGCAGTCAAAGACCTTGTAATTGTATCTAAATACTGGCTCACATGTCTCTAACGGCTGGTTGTGCCTATTATACACATAGGGAAAATTAGGCCTCCTACTTTTGTGTATAATGCTGGGCAGAAAACTCACAAATGACTCTAAAAAAAAACAGTATTCAAAGACAAAAAGAGACCAAAGTTCATAATTATTCTTATATCATATTACTTACTAAATATTGTACTTGTCTGGTGTTGCTTTTATAGTGTTCACAGCTCTGTATGACATTTGTGCACGTGTTCACTTGCTTGCCTGGATGAAGAATGGGTATTCTTAAGCTACATTTTCCTTTCTTCACTATTTGGCTCAGTCTTAGATTCTAGCACTATCTGATGAGAAGCAGTGTACGGGTTTTTTTAATTGAGCCCAGAGGCAGAGGAGCCTGAGAGAACAACAGCAGAATGAACAGAGGAGCAGCTGGGTACGGGATGGTGTGCAGTGTGGTAGAACAGTTGTGTCAGCACCTGGGTGCTATTAACGCAGACAGGAAAGTAGATATGAAAATAAGGTGTGCACACACGTACACACATCCACAGACAGCCCTAAAGACTGTTACACTAACTATAAGCAAAGCAATAGACATGAATGGCAAAGTCAGGAATGCAAATCATCAAAGACAGTGTGGACCAACCAGGTACCAGATCGGTATTATCCAAACACCACAAAAAATGACTTGAATGGTACTGGTACCAAATGGAGACACAACTTTACATTTTTTTCAATTTTTACTGATATAAATTTTTATAACATAAGAGACCAATGGCCTAAAAACACATTAATTTAGTAAATAGTGAGATGGTTTTCCACGACATGATGTCATGGTGGTAAGCCATATTGCTGTTTACTACATTATTAACAAATCCATGTTTGAATATTACATTTGTGGCTGTAACAAATAATGAATGGGTAATTTGTGACACTAAGTTTTACCATGTGGAATGGCAATAATGTCCATTTTTTAGGGCCATTGGTCCACGATGTTTCAAAATTAATATCAATAAAAATTAAAATATTTTAAAGATGTTTCCCTATTTGGTACCGATAAAGTCCACAAAATATCAGGAATTCTTGAACTGAACAAAGTGACCTCTGAAGTGTTTGCAGTGACTAAACTGGGGGTCAGCAACCCATGGATTACAGGTAGGTGAAGGGTAGACCTTGATTCTTCTTTACTGACCCCCGGATCCTGGACAGGAGGGATGGCATTTACTGCCACCAATTTCCTTTCCTCCTGCAACTGCTGAAAGCCACATCTTCTCCTCTCTGTAAGGTTCTGGCACTCTCAGTGCCTCCTATCACATCATTTCCGGGTGCGTTCCATCTACTTAGATAGATGAAGCACATATAGGCGTGTTTCCCTTTAAGAGTGCTGACATCATCATGAGGCGCCGGACTGAACAGCTATTTAAATCACCAGCTTTCACTCACATGTGTTCGTTCAACCTGCTGTGTGCCTAGATGTGCCTTGATGCTAACCTGTCTTGAAGCTCTCATGCTTGCAAGCATACCTCGCTGTCGGAACCACGCTGCGCTGATCCCTGTATCTCGCTACCGGATCATCCGCTCTTGTCGAACCTCTCCTCTGCTACATTGCTACTAGTGATAAGTACCCCACAGGGGAAACCTCAATAACCTTCATACAAAAGCTTACACTGTCTAGCTCTGCATACTAAGGACTGTTACTACATCTGCACTATCTAGATTGCTAGCTCTTGAGCCTACTATCATCTGCTCTTGCACTGGGTTAGTCTCTCCTGTATGTCATCTGCTATCCTATCATCTACTACCATACATGATTGCTAACCTATCTGCATCCCACCTGTTACTATCTCATTCTCAAGAACATTCCTCTCAAGTGTCTGTCACCTATCGTCTCTACTCAACCTGTCTCTTCAGCCTATCACCTCTATACTACTATATACATAGATCACTCCAGGAACTTCTTATTGAGTGTGAATATTTGTATGCTGAATTGAGATCATCCACACATGATGAGTCTTGGGAGTTGGGATTGGTGTCTCAGCGTTTCTCTACATGACTACTGAAGTGGAATATTTCTGCAGCTGTAAATCCACATCATACATAAAACGCAGGAGCGTTACACTCTCCCTTCTGCAGACATTCAATGGGTGCCGGAGAAAAGGGGATCAGTTCCAGTAAATTCCTTCCCCACCACCCCTCCTGTCCCTGTTCTTCTGCTTCTGCCTAGCTTTCCCCGTGTGTTCCCCTGGCCCCCCTCTCTCTCACCCCATAGCGCTACCAGTTTCTCTCCTCTCCTGGCAGCTACTCCGGGGGATGATTGAGGATGGAGAGCAAGGAGGGGGCCAACATGCCTTCCTTTTCTGAATTAACACAGTGAGTGATTGGTACCGATCACTTACTGTGTTCATTCATATCTGAAGCATAGTAAACTGTGTTTAAAATGCTTCAGTATGTGAATGAACAGGAAGCCGCTTAGCACAGGGCACTTCCCATTCATTCACTGTCCAGTGCAGCTGAGGCTGCAGAAAAAGGAACTGGGGATGGGAATCTCTGTTTTAAAATTGAGGCATCAGACCCCTGATATTTCATCAAAGTCCCCCAATAGCACTCCTAAAAAAAGAAAAATGATAAAAAGTAATAAGGATTTTATTGTAAAAAATAATGAACATACAATTGTAAAAAAAATGTAATAAAAACAAAAAAAAGACTGACACCGTCCTTTGCTCTATCGGCACCAGCCACTACCCAACTGACACTGTCCACTGCTCTACTGACACCATCCTCTGCCTTACTGACACAAATTTCTGCCCTACTGACATTGTCCACACACCATCCACTGCCCTACCGAAACTGTCCACTGTCCACACACTACTGACACTGTCCATCGTTCTACTGACTGACACTGCCCACTTTTAAGGTAGTGTAAGTTTATATTTTTACAGTAACATTTTATTATATTTTTCTAAGTTTTTCCTACTATTTAGTTAGGCTCCGCTAGTTAGTTAATTTCTTTTTTTTTTTTAAAAAGACGCAAAACCCCTGTAGTCTTTGATCTCTTTAATGTTGTTCAGGTAGATCTCCGCCTTTCAAAGTTTGTCTGCCCCAGGACTAGACCATTTGCAAATGATATACAGTGGAGTACTCTTGCGCATTATATGAATTATCAGTTCAACACAATCAAATGGTTGTTGTCAGGGGTAAATTTCTACTTTCTATCCCATTTGGGAAACTGTCTTCTGCCACATTTGACCACCTTTAGTACCACACTAAGATGCTCAGACCTCATAGCTCAGAGGCAAAGAGATTACCCTTCTGCATTTACGGAATAGAACCAGCAGATAGAATATTAAGACAAACTATTTCCTGACACTATAAAAGAAAGAGAATCCACACTCTAGAAGCAATCCCTGAAGTAAAACTATAAGTTTACAGGATAACCTGCCGTTGCCCTTACATAATAGCTCAATGTATTGGACCCACAGTGGGTGAACTGTACAAACACAAAAATAGAGAATATTTTCCAGGACAGCAACAGTTAGTGCACAGCTAGATTGAACTTGCAGGCAGGCTGGAAGTCTGTAACATTTTGTAAAAAGTGGAAGTGTGCCACATGATATGCGGGTAGCTGTGTGCAGCCCCTTGCAGCCTAGACCATGGCTAGTGATTGATCGTAAATGATAAAGGTCTTGAAACACCTGCTTAAATGTAATTGTGGACACTGTGAGGACTTCATGAGGATCCAACAAGGGCTTTGCAATGGACATTCCTGGCACCCAGTGGTCAGCGTCCACACCAGGAAGCGTTATGGGCATTGCAAGAAGAACCCTCCCACACTACGGACCAAAAGAAAGAAGGCTCAGACCTGACACATCATGTAAACAAGATTTCCAGTAAGAAAACACAGCTTTTAGTTTAGTTTTTAAATACAATCTAGTGGTTAGCTAAAGTGGAGGTGAGGTCAAAAATGTTTAGGAAAAGATGAAACAGAGCTGCAACCACTAGCAGAGCATTCCAAAGGCTTCAGAACCTGGTGCTTAGGCTGAGAGGTCTCTGAAAATCTCACACAGTAGGCAAACTTCAATGGAAAGCTGGCACTTCCGTAAGTAACAGCGAGCGGTTATTCTTTTATGAATTGGCCGAAACGAGATGGGTTTTTTAGGCCCATATTTCACTTTGCTTACTAAAGAATAACTGCTTGCTTTTACTTGAAGAAATGGAGGTAAAAAATTGAATAGGTTTATTGTTGCAATTAGAGATTTGTTTTAAATGCAACTGGAAGTGTTAACATTTGCCAGTGTCACTTTTGCTGGACAAGTTGGTCTGCATGTACGTGTAGGGGAAAATATAAATAAATGCCTGCAAAATAAAAAATTATTATCGTTACAAAACCCTACTGTTATCGAAATATAATATTTTACCAATAATGGTCCTTTAATTAATGGTCCAGGGAATATCCAATTGCCTCTCGGGGGATCAGGAAGGAATTCTTTTCCCCTGCTGTAGCAAATTGGATCATGCTTTGCTGGGTTTTTTTCGCCTTCCTCTGGATCAACTGCGGGTATAGGATTGTGTATATGGGATTGTATGGTTGGGTTTTCATTAATGTTTTTTTTTTTTTTTAATTGGTTGAGCCAGATGGACTTGTATCTTTTTTCAACCTGACTAACTATGTAATTAGATGCCTTGATAATTGATATAAATTATATAGGAATTGGTTTTAGATGCACCTTTAGATTAACATTATTATCTTAAAAAGTGTGATATTTTTAATTTGAAGCGTCAGATTTTCCTCTCTCTTTCCGCATTGATTACATAGGAAAAGAAAAGCATAGCTTTGCTGAAGAGTGCCTAATACAAGGGAAAATAGGGGTTGGCATCCAGATATTCTGTACTGTGCAGGAGAACGTACAAAAAGTCACTTGCAGTGACCACATTCACATATACTGAGACATGCACATAAAGCACATCTGGGAATAATCAGCTCTAGGAGAAAATGAATACTACTAGGTTTCATTTTTATAGGACCTAGAGGAGCAAGAGACTATATTAAAATCTACAGCATAGAAGCAGCAGCATTTTCGCTCCACGTAAGCTCATAGGGCTGGGGGAAAAGAGGGAATCAAATCAAATCCACCCTTGCTTTTTGCCAAGAATGAATTGCTTTAATATCCCACCATTCAATAATATTTATTATTAAAGTTTAGAGCAAGTTTAGAAGCTATTAAAGGCTTCGATTGACTGGGGAGTTTTACCACAGCCATAAAAATAGGAGATGGCTGTCAGTGAATTTTACACGCAAAGAATGAGTGACAAGATTGTACTGTAGGAACGATGAATCCGTATTGTGTAATCCCAAAGACCCGATCGCACAAAAGCTGACATACAGAATGCATGTAATACTGGCCGAAAGGATTGAGCGCATGAGTGACAACTGCTTTTTAAATGAAAATAATTCTTCACGTAACCTTTAATTTTGTAGCTGTAACTCCCATTCTGCAGATGCTGTATGCACATCCTGATTTATAATAGAATAAAAAAAAAAGAAACTACTTGAGATTATAACCATTTCTGATGTTTCTTTTTCTCTTGATAATTTGAAACTGTAAGTAAAGCTGGCAGTGCTCTATGTAAAGTTTCATTTAATATGTAAAGCTAAAACTTTTTACATTTTTTTGTTTGGATAGAATGTGGAAGAGATTGAACCTGCGTCCCTGCTGGGACATTTGTCCTCAACTTATTGGCTCTAGTGAGTATTGTCTCCGGTACAGAAAGTAATAGGAAATCCAAGATTTTTGAGTTGTCACAGGAACAGTAGTAAGTTAAAACTTTGATGAATAACTTAGTGCATTTAGATTTCAAGAGGATCTTCAGTTACACCTGAGTAGAGACATCTGTCTAAACAGTAACTTCTCCAAGTTCTGAGAAGGTCTGTCAGTTCCTGGAAACAATCATACTGTAACGCCAAGAAGGGGCAAATGTGTACAAGAACCAGTTCTCAAAACAGAAAAATGGTGGAAAACAGTTGTGTTCTCAGAAATTTAAACATAAGCCAACATGTTTCATAGGATGTATCTACTTCACTGGGGGTAAAAATGAAAGACATCTTTATGATGCACGGTGGCTAAGTGGTTAGCATTTCCACCTATCAGCACTAGGGTCATTGGTTCAAAATCAGCCACGACACAACCTGTCTGGAGTTTGCATGTTCTCCTTGTGCCTGTGTGGGTTTTCTCCAGGTACTCCGGTTCCCTCCCACACTAATGACATGCTGGTAGGTTAATTGATTCCTGTCTAAACTGGCCCTAGTCGGTGTATGAATGTGAGTTGGGGACCTTCGATTGTAAGCTATACATGTGTAAAAGCACTGTGTATATTGACAGCGCTACATAACTACCTGTAGTTAATAAATAAATAAATGAGGCCAAATAGAAATCTTCATAATAAACTTACAAGGCACCTACAGAAGGCTAAGGAAGGCCATACCATGGGATTTAAACCATGTATGGGCAAGGCTGAATGTACCAAGTTGATCGATCTATCAACTTGGGCACAACCAGCCTGCCGGATTTTATTAGTGATTATCTGGTATAGCCGCTAGCTGTGTTAATGGGATAATTGTGGTTGCAGGAAAGAAATTTGCACATAAGTCTACAAGTGCAGTTCCTTGTTATTAACCATTCACTACCTTATCTCCTCCAAATGCACCTTCATTGTCATCACCAGCCTTGTTAAGCCCCGTACACACGCGTCGAAAATTGGTAGGGAATTTTCGTCCAACGTCCAATTTGCCGATTTTCGGCTTGTTAGTATGATGCTTCCGACAACCGACTCCGACTTTTCGGCCGAAAAAAATCTGGTGTGCAGACTATAAAATTTTTGTTGGCCGTCAACACAACGGCCGGTTTTCCGTCAGTCAGTACAGATTTCATCAGACAAAAATCTGATGAGCAAGTCTGGGCATGCTCAGAGAAGAAAAAACACACAGAAAGTAAACCAACACATGAAATCACTTCAGAAGTAGATTTTTGTTGGGTGAGAAAATTCGTGTGCAGTCTAGGCACATTCCAACCAACAAAACACAACTCTGGACAAAAGTCGGACGATCGGTCGGCCGATAATCTATGCGTGTGTACGAGGCTTTAGGCTCTTATGTAGAGGCATAAACAAAAAACAATAAATCCAATCCAATTCACAGTTCTTTAACACAATCTTCACTTTAATCCCAGCTTTCCACAAAGATGGCCATATCTTCAGCATCCGAAGGAATTTTTTCCTCTATTTTGGCAACCTTGTCAACCATGTATCTGAACAAATCCTAGTTTTTTGAGCTACACAGGACGTATGATGGCTTCAGGAACAAAAAACAGTGAGAGATTAAAAAGAAGCCCTGGTCTGTAATAAACTTTCACCGACTTCTGTTCCAGAGTTTAAATTTTACTAACATGGAACTCAGTTTCTTCACCAGTCCATATCTAAATATATTGATCAAAATGTATTTTTAAGTCTGTCACATAGCACAAGAGCATACTGATGGCACTGTGGTGTGCTTAATTGTCAAATCCTGCCACACATAGCTATCCAGCATTCCTGTGGAAGCAATTAAAGGAGTCTCTCCAGTGGAGAAGCAACAGGAAATGAGGAAATCACCTAAAGTGCATGGAATTCCACCTAAGATAGTTGTCAACAGAACATTTTTTTTCCTATCAGATGATTTATCAACACTAGGAATGCATTGGGTTCAGTTTGGGTTTGGTTTGAAACCATGTTTGATTTAACCTGGAAAGAAGCTGTTAGCGCCAGGCCAATCAGCTGCAGCCAAGCATGCCTCTGTGTGTACATGCAGCTGCCTCGGTCACAGCTGATTGCTCACTTCCAGGTTCAGTCAAACATGGGTTTGCACTGAGCCCAAGCTCATCACCATCCCTAACCTTGAGAAAAAGTTTGGATTTCCCCTTACTTTTTGTCTTTGGAACAATGGCCACCAGAACACAAAGGAGGTAACTCTCCACATTAGGAGCGCAGACAGCAAAAAAAACCTGCCAGAGGATCTAAACCCTTCCCCACTCTTTACGAGATTGACCACGTGTGGGCAGACTGATTGTACCCAAGTTGATTAATCAAACAACTTGGGTACAACCAGCATGTCAGATTTTTCTACATATGGTTACTGACAATGACTATAGCCACCAGCAGTAAATATTGTATTTTTCCAGCTGGGAATGCTCCCCTCGCCCCCTGCTGGCAGAGCACAATAGTGCAGCAGGAGGCATTCCCCCATCAACACTTACTGTAACATCTTTGGCCAGCCATACACTGTAAGGCTTACAGTACCCCTATCCCCATGGCCAGCTATAAAAGCAGTTGACCAAAGGTCCTATCTTAGCTTAAAGCTACGTATTATTTTGGACACCTTCCAGCCAGTGTTGTAACTATGAAACATTTCAAATGTAATAAGCTGAGTAGTACGTTACATCATTTATGAGAATTATACATCATCATAGGACAGGTCTCATGCTGATAGAAATTAAGGTTGCCACAATTTAAGAAAATAACCCCCAATATGTGAGTGACCCAATCTGCCTGTGGTAAGAGAGATCCACGATGTCTTACTTTGTGACACATACAACAAAAAAATGAGGACACTTCAGAATTCAACTGTGGATAAAGCTGAAGCCATGCACCTGTTCTCCAAAAATAGCACAAGAAAACTTCACGGATTGATGTATAATATTAGCAAAACCAGCAGCAAAATACAGAATAAGCACACAGAGGACACCGAGGGAGATATAAAACTAAAACCTACCTTTAAGCCAAGAGGTGAGATGATTTTTTTCTGCTAAATAAAAACAGACTTTTGTGAAGAGTTACACTTGAATGTTGTAATCTTCTTGGCATTCATGGGTTATATTCTGACTAAAGCTCATTGAAAGCTAGCGTTTTATTCCAAAAGATCATTGCTATCGCTTATTTTAATCAGACTTGCAGAGCAATTTGAGGTCCAGCTAATGAAATCATAGGAACGTTTACAGTAGTAAGGAGTTTTTCGGTAGCTGATATTTCTAGTTGACCCATCCTTGGTGGACGTGTCCAGTTCTTAGACCTAAAGGGCTTAGGACAGTAATATAGTTTGTTTGACATGTGGATGTTCTTATAAAGCGTGGAAAAGTCATAAGTCCAATTAAACACAGGAAGGCAATCTATATTAGGTGTACTTACTCAAGTGTTGTATGCTGCAGCAATTTGTGAGTACTGAGCAAAGGTATCGGCAATGCGATTTAGCCAGGAAATCAACACTTCAATGAGTGTTGGACTTTCAAGGCCTGCAGAACACTTTCCCTTTTCCCCTACCTTTATTGATAACAGAGTAGAAAGTAGGCAATACCTCCCTAAAAACAGAACAAAGTGAGCATTGTTACCCCAGGACAGGTGGTACTATATATATATTTCAACTGGAAGGAGTGTCAAAGGCGTGTGATGAGAGTCCAAGGCTTGATGGCGCAACGCTGTGCAATGCTGTCACTTGTGTAAAAGAGATCTCCCTCACGTTGTTTAATAAACCCAGGTTTTCATTTATTATTTTCATTATAATAGATGGTAAAGCCCTGCTGAGGGATTGTTTAGCCCCTGGAATGTGTTGGCTTCTTATTTTGTACTTTTGCCATTTGTGGATCAATAAAATAAGCACTTAGAGTTTGGTGCTCCTTCTGGTTTGACTTATACATAGACTACTCAAGTCTGGTGACCCCCATGATTGAGAAGACCCCTGATTTGTGGAAAAATGCTAATTTAGGCCCTTTCAACACTTCCCAAAAAACTTGGGTTTAGACTCTGGTGCCTTACATTTACCTTCAGTAGGCATGCGGCCATGCCGCAACCATGTGCCAAATCCATGGCATGAGGAGGTTGTGGCACTTTTTTAATTTTAAGGCTGCTTTCACACTGATCAGTTTTTGTTCAATTGTTAAGTTAAAGAAAAGTGGAAGAAAAATGCATGAAAAATGCATCCTTTTAAATCTTATGGAACTCTTCACACTGGCCTGTGAATTTTAGTAGCGTTTTTAAAAATCCTGTTTGCTGCATTTTTAGTGCATGTTTGTCAGTTAAAAAAAATGCACCAAAAATGCACCACGTTATTGAAATGAATGGAAGCTGTGGCAAAAATGCAGCAAAAACGCAACGCATCCCTAGGAAATGTGCAACATCTGAATGGAATGAAAAAGGAAGCACAGTGCGATTTTGGAAAAAGTCCTCCATGACTTTGGTGCTACTCCAGTGGGACTTCAGCCCCATAGACTTCTATGTTATCTTACAGTAGCCATTTAAATTACAAGCCATTCCTTTGTGACTTTGATGTGTTTTTTTTTTTTTTCTTTTTAACCCTCACCTTTCCTCCTCCATCTTTGCTGTCTAAAAACCCCTTCCACATTCCGCTCATACCTGAGTGTATTGGGTTACATGCATTCTATGCATGAAGGTATAAAACCTTCTTTGTCCAGCAGCCCACCCTAATACTTACCTGAGCCCACCATAATCCAGTAATGTGCATGAGTGTCTTGGCTCTCCGGGGACTCTCCCCCCTCATTAGCTGAGA
This sequence comes from Pelophylax lessonae, assembly GCF_965119305.1. Taxonomy (NCBI): domain Eukaryota; kingdom Metazoa; phylum Chordata; class Amphibia; order Anura; family Ranidae; genus Pelophylax; species Pelophylax lessonae. The sequence continues at coordinate 187,143,195 of NC_138777.1, read as the reverse complement.
CAGCACCAGGAGTCATTGGCTGTCAATCAAAACCAGCGAGCCAATGAGTACAGAGGGGGCACGACTCTGTGTGTGGATGGACACGCAGAGCCAGCTCAGGAGTTAGCCTTATTGGGTTCTCCCCATTGCAAGCTGCTTGCTCTGGGGGCACTCGGCAGGAGGAAGGGGTGCCGGCGTGGACCTGAGAAGACGAGGATCGGGGCTGCTTTGTGCAAAACCACTGCAGAGAGCAGGTAAGTATAACATGTTTGTTATTTTTAAAATTAAAAAAAGTCTTTAATATCACTTTAAGTCTTTCAGGAATGCTTCTTTCCTAATGCTGATGGAAGAGTAACAATGAAGTGGCATCAAAGTCACAAGCAATTCATATCTAATAAATTATATGGGGACAATGCAATGCAAAGGGGGCAAAAATGCATCACAATTGTATTATGCCTTGTGTTACAGCATTTGTTACCCCCCCCCCCAAAAAAAAAAAAAAAAAAAAAACAATTGATCCAGGTCCTTTAAAGCATGTTACATAGCACAGTGCTTGTGCTGTGTATTTTGCATAGTTGCCAAAATTTGGAAAACATTTCCAGGGACACTGGAATCAGCTATCAATTACTTACCAAATCCACTTCCATGAAGCTCCGCCCACTCTACATAATTAATCTCCGCTACTTATCAGATTATAGGGTCTACTCAATAAGGAGAGAATTACAGGAAATTTAAAAGGGAATTTTAACCACTTTACCACCGGAGGATTTTGCTGTCTTACGTCCAGGCCACTTTTTGCGATTCGGCACTGTGCAAATTTAACTGACAATTGCGCGCTCAGGCAACGCTATACCCAAACAAAATTTACATCCTTTTTTTCCCACAAACAGAGCTTTCTTTTGGTGGTATTTGATCACCTGTGCGATTTTTACTTTTTGCCCTATAAACAAAAAAAGAGCGAAAATTTTGAAAAAATAACAATATTTTTCACATTTTTTTATATGAAATTCCCCCCCCAAAAAAAATGTAACAATCAAAATGTTTTTATCATTTTTGGCCAATTTGTTTTTTGCTACATATTTTTGGTAAAAAAAATCGCAATAAGCGTATTTTGATTGGTTTGCGCAAAAGTTATTGCGTTTACTAACTAAGGGAAAGATTTCTGTCATTTTTGGTGGTTTTTTTTTAACGAGTAATGGCGGCGATCTGCGTTTTTTTTTTGCGGGACTGCGACATTGCGGCGGACAGATCGGACCCTTGACTGACATTTTTGACACTTTTGGGGGTACCAGTGACATTACTACAGTAATCAGTGCTATAAATATGCACTGTTACTGTAAAAATGACACTGGCAGGGAAGGGGTTAATTTTATTGGAGAGGGAGGGGTTAATGTATGCCTGGTGCTTACTGACATATGTGGGGGGAGGTGACTGAGTGACACAGGGACAGATCGCGCGTTCAGCTATGCTGAACCCTGCAATCTGTCACTGCCTGTCACTTAGGAGATCCGCCCACTTTGTTTACACAAGCGGTCTGATCTCCACACTCGATTCCCCGACGATCGGGGAAGAGCAGCGGCGATCGCCGCTGCTCCTCCCCTGGCCCGACTCCCGCTGTGACTGAACACAGCGGGAGCGAGCCTCCGGCGGCGTCCAAGGGGAGTAGTCCAGCGACGTAGGTCTACGTCGCTGGACGATAACGAGCCACATTGCTGCAGTAGCAGCAATGTGACTGGTCGTAAAGTGGTTAAACTTGAGGCCAAAGTAGCAGAGTTGGAATAATTCTCCTATTCAGCTGCACTACTTTTGCCTAAAGTTTAAAATTCTCATCACAATTCCCTGCAATTCTAAAGTGTCAAATCTGCTTAGGTGTGACCATACAAAAAATGTAATATGTAAATATAAATAAAGTGCAAAGTGTAAATAAGTACATTAAGTAAGAAAGTGCAAAGTGTAAATAAGTACATTGCAGAGACAATTTAAATTACCCGGGACAAACTCCTATTTGCCGGGACTGTCCCGGCAAAAATGAGACAGTTGGCAAGTATGAATTTGGCCATTTTTATCACCTGAAATACCTGCCTGATCCTGACAGTTTCTCCTCCATATTAACTGACCACTGTGTATCATGGCTGCTGAGCCCTGATACCATGGTCAGTGTACACGCCACCCTCATCTGCAGCTCTCTTGTCCTCCTCTGTATCCCTCTGTCCTCCTCCCCCTTCCCCGCTTTCTGCTCCTGTGTCATGTGCTCGCCCCCCTTCCCTCCTGCTGCTGAATATTATCTTATCTTATATAATCTTCTTTTTTTTTCCTAACGCTAGGTGCTCCTTTCACTGAGTTTTATTTAAAATATGCTATTTCTACCTTTTGTCAGAGCGCCGCTCGGCCGTCGCGTGACCGGCCGGCTCTCTCTCCTCCTCCCCTCCTGACTGATGTCAGCGGGGGAATCTTGGCCCCGAGAGGCAGCAGGTCATGTGATGGCTGAATGGTGCACTGAAAACAGGTAGAGACTGCATTTTTTTAATATAACACAGTGACAGGAGCACCCAGCATTAGGAAAAAAAGAGGGTTATATAAACTTAGCAGTGTGGGTTAACAACCACTTTAAATTTAACACACCACAGCAAAAATGCATATGCGTTTTTTCAGCTGAGCAGTGCAAAACAGCCTAAATGAAAAAAATAGGCATTCAGAAGGAGGCAGGATCGCCTCCTGAACACCTGCAAACTGCTGCTCAACTGCCTCTGAAAAACAGTCCACCAGGCAGTAAAGCCCAAGTGAAAGGGTCTGTAAGCCAAACACTGGCCCTTTAAAAAGCCAAAAGTTATGTGTAACCCTAAAATTCTTCAACAGCATGAAACCGACACAAAGTATGCAAGGACCTCCCGCCTACCAATTAAATTTTTAAGACACCAAAAATACACAACTTTGATGTGCGCTCTTTTCAAGACTAACCGGGCTGCCCTAAAAAGCAGCGTTCCTTTATTTTACCTGTGTTGAAATAAGCATGCCTTCTTCTAGCTCTCTTTACATACTTCCAAATGAAAACATGAGGTTTCTTCAGTAAACACTTTAATTTAAATTATTTGCTGGCTGTTTGCCCTAAGTAGATGGCTGGAGACATACATTTTCTGTCAACAAGTTGGTCGAATTCCCGCTGGTTTCCATGAAAATGAGCAGGAGATTAGCTGAAACACACAATCCAGGCGGCTCGACGTGGAGAACGGATACAGGACTAATGTAAACAGTTTAGCTAACTTTTCCTTCTCTGTTTATTTTATGTCCTGACTGTGTTTTTACTCCATGCAATGACACATTTGACATGCAGAAATGTTTCGCTTGAAAACACAAAAATCTAAACATGGATTTTCAGGTTTTTCGGGTTCTACATTCCGTTGTTCTTCAAATTGCTTGTTGGCTGAAATGGTATACCTCGAGGCATTTCTTAGATTTGTAACATTTTATGATATTTAGATATTTTGAAAGTAATGTTATCTTTATTTTGAATAATTCTATCCTAAGTTAAAGTGCTCCACAATGACATTCTCTGAACCTCACCATACGCGTTACGGCCTGACCGTACAACTTCTGTATAATGAGCTTCAGATCCACCAAAATGGAATATGAGGACCTATCTAATCTTTTCAATTAAAGCAGAACTAAATGCTCTTTTCCTTTTTAGCCAAACTGCCATTTTTGCCTCTGTTTGATCTGCAGTGGTTCTGCACATGTGATCAGTTATGACACCAGCCATTGGATGGTTTGATAGTTTGGTTCAAAGCACAAGCTTTGACAGTTATCATTTACGGCCCTAAATGCAGGGCTTTTTTTCTCAGAAAATAGGTGCAGGAACTCAACCACAGTCCCCCCAAAACCCCCTCCCCCCACACACACACACCCCCCAAAGTCGCATCAAATAGTGGCTGTGGTCAAATTTCACTAACAGTGGAAGGCTCTCAAAGGGGTATTAAATACCAGGAGTGCATTACATACAGAGTGCAGAGTTCAGGGGTGCGCTATGTACAGAGTGCAGAGTTCAGTTGTTCGCTGCATACAGATTGCATACAGGGTTCAGGGGTGCATATTTCAGCCATTTTCCATAGCTTCTTACCTCTGCATTTCCTAACCACATCTCACTTCCCTCCCCTCTTCAGCTATGACCTCTGCATGCAGCCCCCCCCCCTCCACTGCCCCTATATTCTCCCCCCTCCCTAAAAGCTCCACCATCTTCCACCTTACTTTTGTTATTGTATTAAGCTGAAGCACCCAGCCAGCTCTATTACCTCCCCGCACATTGTAGGTGGCTCCACCTCTCTCACTTGCAGGGAGATCATCCAGTGCCACAGGCACAGGCACCTGCATCTCCCTTGTCCCCATTCTGCACTTAGTGGAAGCCACTCAGGAGATCTTCTAAACACAAAAGCCCCCCAACGGGGGGTCTTAAAAAACTTTTTTCAATTAACAAAAAATAAGATTGTAAAAAATGTATAAATAAATAAATAGGTAAAAAAATAAAATACCAGAAATAAAAAATTACTGACACCAGTAACGGAGCTTTCGGGGTCGCAAAGGTTGCACTTGCAACTGGGCCTGGCATTCTGCCACCGTGGGGGGACCCCAAGACAGCAGGAAGGGGACCGTAATAATGGATCTCACTATGGTAGTAAAAGACCCCGGGATCAGCGGGAAGGCCAGTGAGGCCCTTCATGGTTTCTTGCACCAGGGCCCTAAAGGTTCTAGTTATGCCTCTGAACAGCGCAATACAATAAATGGTCAACAAGGACTTATACAGGAAATTATAGATCATGTCCTCTAATGGGGAAGTGAGATGTAAGCAATAGGAAGGAATCTTCCCATGAGAGGTATAGGGGAAGAAAGGAGAAGAAGGAGGGAGGGAAGGACAAGAAAAAAGAAAAAGTGAGAGTAAGGAGGAGAAAGGGGAAGGAGAGAAAAGAGGAGGAGGGAGAGAAGGGCAATAAAAAGAATAGGTGAGAGGAGGAGAAGGAGAGGAAGGAGGAGGAGAGAAAGGAGAAGAAAAAGAGGATGAGGGAAAGGAAGAGGAGAGAAAGGAGGCCAAAGGAGGAAGGGAAGGGAAGGGCAAGAAAAATAATATGTGAGAGTAAGGAGGAGAAAGAGAAAAGGAGAAAGGAAAGGAAGAGAAAGGAGAAGGAGAGAAAGGGGGGGGGGAGGAGGGAGGAAAAAGGTGGAGGAGAGGAAGGGGGGAGAGAGGAGGAGAAAGGTGGAGGAGAGAAAAGAGGAGGAGGGAGAAAAGGGCAAATAAAGAATAGGTGAGAGTAAGGAGGAGAAAGGAGAAGGAGAGGAAGGAGGAGGAGGAGAAGGAGAGGAAGGAGGAGGAGGAGGAGGAGGAGGAGGAGAAGGAGAGGAAGGAGGAGGAGGAGGAGGAGGAGGAGGAGAAGGAGAGGAAGGAGGAGGAGGAGAGAAAGGAGAAGAAACAGAGGAGGAGGGAAAAGAGGAGGAGAGAAAGGAGGCAAAAGGCAGAGAAAGGAGGGAAGGGCAAGAAAAACAATAGGTGAGAGTATGGAGGAGAAAGAAAGGAGGAGAAATTAGGAGGAGGGAAAGGAGGAGGAGGAGGAAGGCAAAAGAAGGGAAGGGCATGAAAAATAATAGGTTAGTGTAAGGAGGAGAAAGAGAGGAGGAGGAGGAGAGGAGGAGGAGGAGAGGAGGAGGAGGAGGAGGAAGGGAAGAGCAAGAAAAAGAATAGGTGAGAGTAGGGAGGACAAAGAAGAAGGAGATGGAGAGAAAAAGAAGAAACAGAGGAGGAGAGAAAGAAGGAGGAGGGAGGGGGAAGAAAAAAATAATTGGTGAGGGTAAAGGAGTGATGGAAATAATAAAAAAATAAGTGCCCCCCCCCCTCTCCAAGGGCCATCCTACTGCTTGCATCAGGGCTAATGACTCCTGAGAGTATTCTGATGTTTTCAGAAAGCTATGTACAGCAACCTGCTGGTCCCTCTCAACACCAATGATCTGCCTTCATTGCATAGAAAAGCACAGAGACCCAGTGATGATACCGTATGTAATTCAAACACAGAGGTTTTTTTTTTTTCTTTGTTTCTTTATGTCAGTAGCCTCTTGATAAAGGTGAAAGGAATGGACCAGGGAAAGCTAAATATAACCAGATTAAATCAAAACTTACACTAAATCTATTATCCTTTTTTGTTCTCACTTCCTGCCTGGTGACAGTACTGTCACCAGGAAAGGAAGTCTGTACTCAAGAGTAGCCAAAACCTCCTTTGTTTACATATGATTCAGATTCCAAGCAAATACCTGAAGGCACAGATAAAATATATAATAATTACTAAAAGGATACTCTGTCTATCCAGTTCTGATGTTTACACAGCCCTGTCCCACCATGTAGCCCTGTCTGACAGGGCAGGAGACCTTATTTTTCTCTGATGTATTTTAGTACCACTTACAGGTCTCCTTCCCAGCCCAAACTCAACAAATGAGCAGTGAAAGGAGAAGCAGTAGGCTTATGAGCCCATCTCTCCATCACTTTGCCTTCTCCTCCTATCAGCATCCTTCTTGTACTGCAGTACAACTGACTGGATCCTTGTACTGCACCCCCCATCAGTCTGAGGTCTGCTGTACAAAGACTGTAAGAGGCAGGGGTGTAACTACAGGGGTTGCAGGGGTTGCAATTACAAGTTCAACTGGGCCCCATGCTCCAGGGGGCCTGTGTGGCTTCCCTGTACACCTGGATAGGGGCCGTGGGGTCAGCATTTAGAGGAATCCCTGTCCTCCTTTTTTCTCCTGTAGCTGCAGGAGGAAAATGGAGGAGATTGGTTCCTCTGTATGCTGCCCCCACCGCCCCTCCTTTCCAGTTCACTTGTGTTCTGCTGTCTCTGGGCCCCTGTGTGCTCCCCCAATCCCCACCCCCACTGTGCTCCCTCCCCTCTCCTGCCGGCTGCGGCAAGGGATGTGTCACAATAGAGAACCAGGAAGGGGTCGGTAAATATGTAATTTACCAGCTCCTTCCTTTTCTGAATGGACAGAGTCATAGTCAGTGACATTTAAAAAAATAAAAATAAAATGATAAAAAATAATACAATTAAAATACCAAAAAATGCAAACTACTGACAGCAGTGGGTGAACTTCCAGGATCGCAAAGGTCACACTTGTGACTGGGCCCTGACATTCCACCACCGTGGGGAGGCCCCAAGATGACAGGAAGGGACCCGCTGCAGAACTTGTGAAAGGGTCCCGCCGCAGGACCATAATAAAGGGCCCCGCAATGAGAGTAAAGGGCCCCAGGATCAGTGGGAAGAGCCCCAGCCTTGAAGGGAAGGGCCTCAACCAGGAGTCCGGGAGGGCCCTTCATGGTTTCTTGCATCAGGGCCATGAAGGTTCTAGTTACGCCTCTAGTAAGAGGCTGATACAGGTTAAATTAATTTAAATTAAATGAATTAGAAAAATAATACATTTAAGGATGTCATAATGAATACAGAGCTGCATTAATTTCTGTCTGTTTTAACTGCCCAGAGTTCAGCTTTAAATGGCCAGCTTTACAATGTGATCCTACAATAAATGTTTGCCTACAATATTGAGATGAAGAGACATTTTCAATAAGCTGTTTTCTACCTTGTGTAAGATCACATTATCACAAAAGTGCAGTATTCTGTTAAGATTTATGCCCAGTGTGCTACAGATTAAAAAATAAAAAGCAGTATAGAAAATGCATGTATGACAACTATAAATTTATAGATTAATAATGAAAAGTGTAGCCGAGGAGAAATACACAAGTACTCACTTTATTTAATATACTTCATTGCTGGGAATAAATTATCGCAGAACAAGGCTTGTTTATGTATGTTGTACACTATCTTGAGCTTTATAATAGCGACTGCATATTAATTTACCCAGATCCCATAAATTATAATTAGCCAGGAGGATTAACGACATAAATCCTGGAATTTAAAACCAACATGCCCTGCTCTCGCTTCCCTCTGCCCTAAAGTGAAGGGAACCCATAAAACCTGCTTGATTCATTGATGGTTTATGGTGTCCCCTGTTAATGCATGATTGTAGATGAGACCAGGGGGCCTGTTTATAAAACTTCCAGGAAAGTGTATGCTCATAGCAACCAATCAGATTACAGCTGTCATTCTCCAGAGCAGTGGTTCTCAACCTTTTTGAGATTAGGACTTTTAGAAATTTTCCAAAAACTTTCCATGGCCCAACAGTAAAAAATAAAGATTAAACGTACACAATAAAAGTATGGGGATGCAAACCATGGAGGACTTTACAGCTGACTTGATAGCCTTCTAGGGCAGTGGTTCTCAACTCCTGTCCCTGGGACCCACTAACAGGCCAGATTTTAACCACTTTAGGACCGCTCACATTGCTGCTACTGCGGCAATGTGGCACGATCCCGTCCAGCGACGTCGCTGGACTCCTCCCCCTGTAGGCGGCGCTCGCGCGCCGCCGGAGGCACGCTCCCGCTGTTTTCAGTCACAGCGGGAGTCGGGCCGGGGGGAGGAGCGGCGGCGATCGCCGCTGCTGCTCTTCCCCGATCGTCGGGGAATCTAGTTTGGAGATCCGCCCGCTTGTGTAAACAGAGCGGGCGGATCTCCTCAGTGACAGGGAGTGACAGATCACAGTGTTCAGCATAGCTGAACTTGCGATCTGTCCTTGTGTCACTCAGTCACCTCCCCCCACACACGTCAGTAAGCACCAGGCATACATTAACCCCTCCCTCTCCAATAAAATTAACCCCTTCCCTGCCAGTGTCATTTTTACAGTAACAGTGCATATATATAGCACTGATTACTGCAGTAATGTCACTGGTACCCCCAAAAGTGTCAAAAATGTCAGTCAAGGGTCCGATCTGTCCGCCGCAATGTCGCAGTCCCGCAAAAAAAATCGCAGATCGCCGCCATTACTCGTTAAAAAAAAACACCAAAAATGACAGAAATCTTTCCCTTAGTTAGTAAACGCAATAACTTTTGCGCAAACCAATCAAAATACACTTATTGTGATTTTTTTACCAAACATAGGTAGCAGAAAACAAATTGGCCAAAAATTTTAAAAAAATTTGATTTTTACATTTTTTTGGGGGGGAATTTCATATAAAAAAATGTTAAAAATATTGTTGTTTTTTTCAAAATAAACGCTCTTTTTTTGTTTATAGCGCAAAAAGTAAAAATCGCGCAGGTGATCAAATACCACCAAAAGAAAGCTCTGTTTGTGGGAAAAAAAGGACGTAAATTTCATTTGGGTACGGCGTCGCACGACCGCGCGATTGTCAGTTAAAGCTGCACAGTGCCGAATCGCAAAAAGTGGCCCAGACGTAAGACAGCAAAATCCTCCGGTGGTAAAGTGGTTAAGTATTACCTTGGGGAGATAAAGATTAGAATACTGCAATCACTGAGCAGCAAATTATATCACCTATGATGTATTTCAGTTATCTTGCAAACCTGACCTGTTGGTGGGTCCTGAGGACAGGAGTTGAGAACCACTGCTCTAGGGGATGAGGTTTCTGGAGGGGGCTGGAGAGCACTGTGTGAGGCTGAGAGGCACAATGGAACACTATTGGAAGTTGGAACTATGGAAGGCTGGAGGCTCCGCAGCAGGCTGGGCGGTATTATGGGAAGTTGGGGGAGCACTCTGGAGGCTGAGGGCTCTTAGAGGTCCTGGGGGCACTGAGGTCCACTATGGCAGCTGCCAGGCACTGCGGGAAGTGATCTGCAGTTTGCTGGAGGCCATAGCCAGGGGAGGCAGCAGCCAGGTAGTTAAGTTAAGAAATATGAGACATGCAACAAATTGGTGTAGTTCCTAATTGCGTCACTTCATCTATAGGGGGCTATTGCTGAAACAAATTCAGGAAGAATTCCTGCTAGATTGTAAATATGGAAATTGTAGGTATTAATTAACACTAAATCTATAAAGTTGTACAGAGACAGGCCTCAGTGCTTAGAGTGGTGCAGCAGTGTGTATTCATCTTAGTATGCCCCACTATCTATCCCTCCATTAGTCACTGGTTGCCAGGATGGTTGCTAGGATGCTGTCAGCTACAAAGCGTCACTGATTGCTAGGATACTGTTTTTGTTCCAGGGATTAGTAAATGAGGAAGAGCTCTGCTGACTTCCATCATCCAATCAAGTGCAAGCAAAAATGCTGTTTTTTTATTTTTTATTTTCCTTTAATGTGATTGGGTATTCTTTGCAAAGTGAAGTTTTACTTCATTTTCTAAGATCTGGAGCAACTGCAAGGTGCACAGTCTATTTGCCTTTAGTAAATCAACCCCACTGTTGGCTACATGGCACCATTGGTTGCCAGGACACTGTTGGCTACACAGTGTCCTAGCAACCAGTGACCCGTGTTGCCCAAGAGCTGAACATGTGAGGATGGAGTATCTGCAGTATTGACACTTTGCCCTCAGTGCTGCCTCTCACCATGCAAGAAATACATGTACATCCATTCAAAAACGTTTTTGAAAAGATTTAAAAAGTATATATATGAAATACAGTACAGCACCCTTCATTTAGAATACTAATCAATTTTGTATTAACTGGATTTAGTGATAAGTATTGGTAATGAAGGGTGCTGTACTGTATTATATATATATACACACACACACACACACACACACACACCTTTTAAATCTTTTCAAAAACGTTTTTTAATAATATTCTACCATTCAGACACTATTGAAAGGTATCTAGAATAGAGACACACACAGGGGATTAGTTAAAATGGCGGCAGGAAAACTTCCAGTGGGGGCAGTCATTAGACCCAAAGGGGATGTGACAATAAGGGCTAAAGAAACAAGGGTAGTTATAACATTGAGAATAGTAAAAATGGTGGAATAATAACTTCCGGTAATTGGTAAGCTAATTGGATAAACAATATAGAGTAAGGACATAAATACCATAACAAAGATGGTGACACTAGCTTCCTGATGACGCATGTCTATTGCGAAACGCGCTGAGGCTAGTGGAGTGAGGTTTGCGCAACTTCCGTTTCCCTTCCCGCATCTAAACCATTGCATGGTGCGGCAGTCAAACAGGCTTTGTGGATGACTCGACAGACTTAGTGGCGGCCTGAGGGCACTTCCACACGAACATTTAAAACATTTTAAAATATTTTTAATAAAATTGAATGGAATATTACGCACTGATGGCTATTATTTAATGACATGAGTTCATGAGAGGGGAGCCAATTTGACCAAATAAGGAATTAGTGGAACGCCATTACATAGACCTAGGATCGTGACATATACCCGGAATTGTGTCAGTGGAATGCCATTGCATATACCTGGGAGACGTTTATATTGATCAAGCCCACATTACACTGCCGCCTGGTGAGTGTGAAGTTTAGAAGGTGGTGGATATAAGCACGTATCAGTTGGGTGTATCACGATACGAGCAACTTTATACACTATTATTGGCACTGAAAGGATTAATGGACACTTTATTGTTATACTAATAATATATGTATGTGTATATATACAGTATATATATTACTTTCACATTTTTTTGTCAGTGGGGTTGGAACACATATATTGTACATTTTCATCCACATATGTTCATCCACATACTGGTTAGCGCAGATAAAGGCGTTAGCGGATATTGCTGTGTCCCCTCTGGGGACTACCCTCTCAGTTTGTCTTGGTGGCCATTGTCAATAGAACAGTGATGGGAAATCCAACATTTAGAATTTATACCAGAACAAGAGTTATGGTTAAATCTTCCAATACATGCTTTTTTTTGGTAAGAACTCTCTAAGATGGTAATTCTTCTCATTTGCAGAAATTTCCTCTCACTTCCTCTTGCATCTCCCGGACAGGAAGCAAAGAGAAATCTCCCATATAAAACACAGATGGCAAACAATAAACTTACAACAATTTTACCCATTCACTAATCCTTGTAAGTGAAAAAACTGTTTGGCTATATGTACACTAATTCATCCACAATGTTTGCAGCTACAGAGGTCAGTGAGTGTGCGTGAGCCTGTATCTACCTAAATGTTCATAGCCCGGCTACAGGTTTGCTTTAAGCACTTTATTGGCCAATGAACAGGCATACAATATTTTGGGTAGGCAAAACAGTTCTCAGACATATTGTAATACATACACTACATGTATTTCAACTATATATTTAGCAGTTTGCCTTCAGTTATACTTTAACTTTCTTATTTTTCAATTTCAAAAGTTCCCTCGACTAAGAATACCTGCAAACTGGAGATCTGCCATGTTCTTCAAACATCTCTAATAGACAAGCTACAGGATACTTTTTATTTATTGCTTCCATTTCTTCACTCATTGACTCACAAATAAAATTTAATTGCAAAAAAAAAGTTATTGCAGGCTAGGAATTAATGTGTTAAATGCTGTCAGGGAGTAATTCAGAATCCTCCGCTAACATTGATTTAGATATAAATTTAATGAAGCCTAATAACACCATTTTGTTTTACAAGCATATCACAACACCCAAATCTAACACTCCCCTTTTCTTATATATTCCAGAGCTATCATTACTTGAGAATATTACTGTGTGCTATTGCTGCATCTCATCATCTGAACTAAAGGTAGAAAGTGAAGTATTTTGTTTTACAAAGTAATAAATACAGCAGTATGACTTAGAGCGTATTTCTACTTTCGCAGTCAAATTTGAGAAAACCCCACAATAAGCAGACATGATTTCTGTTTAAATTTGCAAACCTGAAACCACAATAAGCAAAAACCAGGGAATGCATACAAAAAAAAAATCAGAAATATAGTATTTTCTTCTGAAAATGTTAATTATCTGGCTGTTATGCTAGTCCAAGTTGGGCCTGAAACAAGAAGAGGAGTAGCGGGGCAGCAATGGATCAGTGAAGCAATGGGGCAGAAAAGGATCAATGGACGAGTAGGGCAATAGTGGATCAGTGGTGGAATGGGACATCAGTAAATGAATGGGATAGCAGTGAATTGGTGAAGGAGTCCCAAAGCAGTCGGTAAGTAAGTATGGCATAAGAGTACCAATAGAAAATTGAATGCATCAATGAATAAGTGGACCAGTGGGGCAGCAGTAAACCATTGGAAGACAAGTAAAGGTTTAGGGCACCAGTGGATCAGTGAAGCAACAGGGCAGCAATAAATAGGTGGAGCAGTGGGGTGGCAGTGGAGCCGTGGCACAGAAGTAACAGTGTGGGAGGATAGTGGATCAGTGCAACTGTAGGGCAGAAATTAATAAGTGAAGCAGTGGCACAGAATTGAAGGTGTGGAACAGCAATCAATCATTGAAGCAGTGGGGCAGAATTGAAGGTGTGGAACAGCAATCAATCATTGAAGCAGTGGGGCAGAAGTGGATGACTGGAAGAGTGGGGCAGAAGTGGATGACTGGAAGAGCGGGGCAGCAGTGGATGACTGGAAGAGTGGGGCAGCAGTGGATGACTGGAAGAGTGGGGCAGCAGTGGATGACTGGAAGAGTGGGGCAGCAGTGGATGACTGGAAGAGCGGGGCAGCAGTGGATGACTGGAAGAGTGGGGCAGCAGTGGATGACTGGAAGAGTGGGGCAGCAGTGGATGACTGGAAGAGTGGGGCAGCAGTGAATGACTGGAAGAGCGGGGCAGCAGTGGAAGACTGGAAGATTGGGGCAGCAGTGGATGACTGGAAGAGCGGGGCAGCAGTGGATGACTGGAAGAGTGGGGCAGCAGTGAATAAGTTGAAGAGTGGGGCAGCAGTGGAATCATGAAGAAGTGGGTCAGCGGCAGAAGGATGCAGGAGTGGACCACGAAGGCGGAAACGGATCACTGGGGAGGGGGCAGCACTGAGATTCGTTGCAGTGCTAAATCAGTGGAAAGAGTGGGGCAGCAGTGGAAGACCTGGAGCAGGGCTAGATCAGCCAAGAGTGATGTATTTGTAAAGAAGTTTGGTGGCATCTTTTTTTTACATGAAGAAAAGAAAAGTAGCCCAGGAGGATTTAAATAACCTACTACTACACTGTTATTGAGTGCACATCTTTACAAATAGAAACAAAGACAAACAGTATCCTAGATAGAATTTTGGACTATAGAAGGGACAATCCGACTACAGCGAGGGATTTTCTAAGTTTCTTTGTGATATTCTTGTATTAGCACGGCAATTGACATGTTAAATATTCCAGAAAGTAATTCTAACAATTAACTGAAGATGGGACACCCCATAAAACATGACAATTGTGTCTTGCATCCCGAGCCAAATGTATATTACTTTTTTAAAGCAGGACTTTGTCTTACCTTTTAATATAATACAATAAAGCGTAAAAGCGTCTGATAAATTTTATGGTTTGTGCAAAGCATCCGTTCCCGGTAAAATGGCCGTGCTCTTGTTTCACAGCAGGAATTGGTCTATCAAAAAGACTGAATGGCCTTTCTGCGTAAAACATTTCATTTATGTTCTCGTGTCTTTAAAGTCCCATCAAGAGGAGTTTAGAGATACTTTTAGTATGTGCATAACATAAAAAAATCTACAAAACTGTACATAATAATAACAACGATGTGGGAATAAGTCAGGCACAAAATGATGTTTTCCTAACCCCGGATCAAGGCTTTCTTAAAAATAAATGAGAAATTAATGTGGTGGACCAAACTTGGCTTTTCAGACTTGGACGTGGGACAGGCTACATCTCCTCTAGAGATACGCACAATAAATTAAAGTTTATCTGTACGCTCTGTCTCTGTAATTTGTTTAAAATTAATCAGGTTTTAGCCAGACTGTATTCATTTATCTGATGTAGGGGAGCCGAGCCATGAAAACACTAAAAGATTGTATCATTTGCGGATTTGTAACACTGCAGGGTGTAGAAGAAGTGTAAGTCATCGTGGTGGAAAGTTTCTGATCCATCATTTTTTTTCTTGAAACACACACAAAATATGAAATTGTCCCACTGAGAGGTGTACAGGATATGGTTTAATCATTGCGGGATAAAGTTATCTACTGTTCACTTTTCTTTGGAAATCAAGAAGTCAAAATAGTATTCTTCCCACATAAAGTGAAATTCACACAGCAAGAACAGAAGATAAGTAAAGACATTTGTAAATGATGGTCTGTAACAATGTCACAGACTTTCTGAGGCCATTCAAATCATGCTAAGCTTTGGCAAATGAAATAGGTCCAGTACAGGAAATTATAGCTATAAATCATCAAGCTTCATGTTTAGAGGACAACCTCACCTTAAGTGAAGTTGTCCTATACTACAGCTTCCCTCCCCCCTACTCCTGAGTGCAGGCAGCCTCCTGTGGCAGGTGGAGGCCGCCATGAGTACAGTTACCCATAGAATGAATGGGAGCCAAGGCGCACATGCGCAAACTACAGAGGAGCCAGCTGGGTCCACATAGACAGTAGGAGCCCTAAATTAGAGCTGAAGGTATGTATGATACCAGCTGCCTACACGCGGGATTGGGGAGCTGTAGCATAAGGCCAATTCACCATAGGTTTAAGATAAAAGTAAAAAATATTATCTGCACTCCGAAGCTTAGCTCTTATTTCTGTGTTTAAGTTGTCAAAAAAAGACGGCATACATTGATGTCTCCACCTTCCTTTATGTGTTTTACCACCGCTGGCCGTCTCCACCTTCCTTTATGTGTTTTACCACCGCTGGCCTGCTCACAAGGATAGGGGTAGTCCACTATTCTTGTGAGCAAGCCAGCTGTGGTGAAACGCGTCAAGGAAGGTTGGTTTTGGGGGGAGACATTATTGTATGTGGTCTTTTTTTGACAAATTAAACACAAAAAGAAAAGCTAAGGTTGGGAGCGAGGCTTATATTTTTTACTTTTGACTGAGAGTGCAGACGGGCTGCGGTAACCAGCACCCCAGTTGTCGGTGTGGGATAAAAGGAGCAAGTCTGGAGTGACTTTGGGTATGTTCTTGTTCTTTAAGATAGGTTGAAAAAAAAAAATCTGTGTTACTTATCGCTTCTCCTATGCTGTATAAAGACAAATTCCTAGGAATTATCTTATTTCAGATTGAATGATGTACAACTACAGTACATATAGATCTACTCTACCTTGATATTCCGCAGCAGAAAAACTGAAGTTCATATCTCTAGCAACTCAGCTTCCCCATCACAGCAGAGACTCAACAGCCTTTCAGTCTCCTAATCTTTAGCTTAAATACAGAGAGAGTATTATAGGAACAGGGAGTAAAGTTGCAGCTGAGCTGCAGAGAGAACAACTTCTGCACTTCTAATTTTGATAATTTTCTCCACATTGGTTGCAGCTATAGAGCTTAGTAAGTACTTAAATCTCATTTACAAGCATTTAAAAAATAGAAATACTTTAACGTTCATAGTCTGGTCGAAGATTAACTTCAAAGTGTATCTGGCACCTTTGCAGGTTGTACTTGGATGCTCTTTGCTTTCCCATGATTCTGGTTATGGAGATTACATGATATATTTCGGTGTGGCAGTGCTGGGCTCTAGCTGTTCAGATTCCACCTCCCTTACTGCCCCCATTGTGAAACTTCCAAAAATCAGAGGGTGCTGAGTATATAGCAGAATAGCTACAGGACTGGCACAAGAATGCTTCCCATTAACATCCTCTGCACTTGGTCATGTCCAAGCACATTGGATATGTGGGGTACCATGCCTGCGACTAGCCTATAGATTTCACAGGGAGTATAATTGAGGGAATATTCCAATCAATTTAGCTTATACTGTACTTACATACCTCTGACTTATCTACTAAATTTTAGTGGATGCTGTAACACAGTGGGGTTGATTTATTAAAGGCAAATCGACTGTATGGCTTGCAGGTGTAGTTCCACCCATTTACCCCAAAGCTTCGTGAATGTGGTAAAGCTTCACTTTCTAAAGTCAGGTGCAAGGAAAATTGAAAAAAAAAATTATTTTTGCTTGGACATGTTTGGATGATGGAAATCAGCAGAGCTGCACCACATTCAATAAGCTCTGGGGAAAATGAGTGCAACCGTATTTTCAAAGTTCACAATCTATTTGACTTTAGTAAATCAACCCCACTGTTTCTCAACCTTAGTTCCGTCATGTCATTGTCTAAAATTATTGCACAATTTTGAGGCACTCTATTCTAAAATGTAAAAAACCCAGCTGTCACTTTGTCAGTTTTACCTCTGAAACATTGCAAATACTGTATATAACTGGCATTGGAATCATTCCCATTTAATAGCGTGCAGCAACAGGAGAACCCTTTTCTCCTGATACGCGTTGGCTTGATAAACATGTCACTATTCTCAATAAATGTCTGTTAATTTACCATCGAACTTGCATTCTTCTGGACATTGGGCACGCCTTCTTTCCTATTATTCCAAGTTTTTATGTGGGAATGACCTTAAAGTAGTTGTAAAGTCAGAAGGTTTTTTTTTTTTTTTTATCCTAATACATTCTATGCATTAAGATAAAAAGCCTTCTTCGTGCAGCAGCCCCCCTCAGTCTCCCTAATACTTACCTGAGCCCCATCTAGATTCAGGGATGTTCTAGGAGTGTCTCGACTGTCCAGGACTCCCCTCCTCGTTGGCTGAGATGGCAGTGCAACGCCAATGGCTCCTGCTTCTGTCAATCAAAGTCAGTCAATCAGGAGAGAAAGGGAGTGGGGCCAGGTCACATTTCCATGTCTGAATGGACACAGGGAGCTGTGGCTTTGCTCAGGTGCCCCCATAGCAAGCTGCTTGCTGTGGGGGTACTCAACATAAGGGAGGGGCCAGGAGCACCTGAAGAGGGAGCCAAGAATGGGAGGATCCAGGCTGCTCTGTGCAAATCCACTTCACAGAGCAGGTAAGTATAACATGTTTGTTATATTTAACTTAAAAAAACAAGACTTTAAAATCATTTTAAGGCCGTACCACAAAGGCAGTAGCACATGCCCTAAGAGGGTTCACAGTCAATATCCACCATTGGGCACGATCTACTGGAGGGACATCTCCTTACCTACCCACACAATCGCCCACCCATGACCAGTGGCTCATCCAGTCAGACCAACGTGGTCTTCAGCACAAACAAGATATTAATCCACCTGCCGACCTATTGGCAATTTGGGGCAATTTTTAGCCATATTACCCTGACATCCCTTAAGAACCCAGTAAAGTCGACATAACCCACCCTGGTTGACAAAGTCTGCTGTAATGGTCCATTAATATAAAAGACATGCCTTACATGCAGTACAAAGCAGTTTATGAAGTTCTTCCTAGGACAAGTAATAAAGTGATATTTTCAAAATCTGGGCTAAAAGACATATTTCAGATTGAAAGGCACCCTACAACTAATCTTGAATGAAACAAGTAATCTATTGGCAGAAGCATTGCTGAGATTTGGAAATTTTTATGGGAACGTGTTAGAAATGCTTCTTCAAGATATCCATGGAGCAGAAATGTGCGGTACAACCTACAACTAGAATATCACTTTAGGTTGGATCCTTTAAGGGGAAGCAGAGTGCAAGGTTGCTGCAAAACATTGCTTTTCCATCACACTTACCTATTGAGCCACATTTTGGTGTTATTAATACAGTATATTGGGGACTGACCCTTCCTTATCCAATCACTTTCATTAAAAGTTATAGATACCAGGTTGATTTAGATTTCTATTGAACAGAACCTTCTTTGTTCCCTATCTCATCATAAAGGGAAAAAGAACGTATCACATAAACGCCTGTATATCTGTTTTACTTCTGCACACCGGACTCTTCCCATAAAACAATACCTTTCGTGCCCCCCTCCTGGCTATAAGAGATGAACTTGATACTAAAACAACATTTTGTCATTCAGACAGAAAGGGATTTTGTGCATGAACTTGTGTTTTCACCTTTTCTCTCATTGTTCTTGTGCTCACTTAAGACCAATTAGGTTGATATTTGATATCCATTTTTATGTACAATTTTTTTTTTTCCCAAAGAGCTCCGAGAGAAACGAAAATAGCTCAGCTCACAGCAGGCCATTAACTTTTAGATGAGTTTTGACTTTGTAATACTTTAACTTTGCTGCATTTGTGCAACCAAGGATAAAGAGAAAATATTTGTAGATAAAGATATAAGTCAAATTATATGGATGACCAGGGACCAAAGAGGGACTGTTTGAGTTTGCTAGTGATTGTGAGAACAGAGAATCATTATGCACACTTGCGTCGGGCCATGCTTCCCATCGCCCACGCCGGATTTTTTGATTTTTTTTTCTTTTTTTAAGTTCTTTAGAAATGATACACAAGCATGTTATCACAACTTTAGCTGCATAAAGGTCCCTGTAACAGGATGCTGCACTGCAACCTTGCAGCAATGAGAATCTTTGCAGCAGCAACAACAGTCTTTTAGAACTTGGCAATGGACAACTAAACTTTTAGGCTCCGTTCACATCTAGGTTTCCCAGAAGTACAAGGACTTATTTTGGGCCACAGGCGTCCCGCGATTCTGTATGCATGATTTTACCGCGATTCGTCAGGCAAAAATCATAGCAAAATCGCATCGCAGTCGGAGTGCCATTCGAAGTGACGTGATCGCACACTGGCGTCGTGTGATTTGCCATGATTTGGGATCGTGAGCAGAATCGTGGTGATTCTGCCTGCGACCCAGGGCGATTAGATGTTGAACGGAGCCTAAAGCAAAAAAATAATTAAATGTTCTATTTTTATTACAGGGATTTATATTGCGCCGATAGTTTAGGCTGTGCTTTACATACTGTGCATTCACATCAGTCCCTTCAAGGAGCTTACAGTCTAACAACCTCACATGCATGCCTACACACATAATAGGATCAATTTGGGAAGGAGCCCATTAAAGTGTTACTAAACCCAGGACCTGCATTCACTATATCTGGCCTTCCACAGTACACAGAACAACGCAATTGTTTTAGTAAATATAAACTGCGAAATACATTTTCTTATCAGCAGTATATAGCAGTCTTATGACTTCTATCAGTGTGTGGTAAAAGATGTAGGAGGAGTTTTCATTCTCCCTTCATTGTCCTGTAAGGATGCAGGACCCATGACCCTCTGTCTGGACATTGCTGATTGGTTCTATGCTGATTACATGCACTCTCCCAAGAAAGAAAAAAAAACTCTCTAGTAATACACGCCAAACTGAGCATGTGCAGCTTGTCCTCAAGCTCTGTACTATCAGGAAATGATTAGGGGTCATGGGAGAAGGGGAGGATCAGAGGAGACAGGATCTAGCAGCATTTTTACACAATCCGGAGGATTAACCCCTTAGGTTCCACAGTGAGTATAACAAACATGCTTTACTACATATACAGACTGTTTTTATTGTGGTGGGTTTAGTAACATTTTAACCTACCAGCATGTCTTAGGAGTGTGGGAGGAAACCTATGCAAACACAGGGAAAACATACAAACTCCATGCAAATGTGAACCCGGGGGGACCCAGTACTGCAAGGCAGACATGCTAACACTAAGCTGCCTTTAAATTAGTACCTTAATCTCTCATTGTACAACATACTAGCATCCTGTAGTCTCTCTGACATTAGAATTCAGACAAGAAGAGGAAGGCGCACCACTTTAAAGCTCTGTTCCCACTAGTACGACTCCAAAGTTGTGCAATTTAGAGTGCTACTTCAATTCAACCTTACACTGGATCAGAATCACATCAAAGTAGTGCAGGCACTGACTTTAAGTCGTACCGATTTGAACGGGTGCCATTGAAATCAGTGGGCTGTGACTTGTCATGCCGTTAAGGTTTTGGATGTCGACTGGTAGGGGAATCTGGTTTCAAAAGCTTTCCTTTATTCTTTAATGCAGGGGTCCCCAAAATTTCTAAACAAAGGACCAGTTTACTGTCCCCTAGACTCTACGGGGGGGGGGGGGGGGAGACTGTGGCCAGTGGGAGTAAAACATGCCCATCTTTGGTGTCAGTGGGAGAAATAGTGCCCCATCATTGGTCTCATTGGAAGGAAAGATTTGCCATCATTGTTCATCATTGTTGTCATTGGAGGTAAAGATGAACTATTACTGGTGTCATTTGAAGGAATTTTGCCTCCCTGTTGGTGTCACTGAGAGGAATTGTGTCCCTTCATTGGTATCATTGGGTAGAATTGTCCCCCTTTGTTGGTGTTATTAGGAGTAAATGCGTCTCATCTTTGGTGTCATTGAGAGAAAAGGTGCCCTATCGTAGGGTTATTGGAATTGTTTCCCATCATTGGTGTCATTGGGAGGAATTATGCCCCTTTGTTGGTGTTATTAGGAGTAAATGCGTCTCATCTTTGGTGTCATTGAGAGAAAAGGTGCCCTATCGTAGGGTTATTGGAATGGTTTCCCATCATTGGTGTCATTGGGAGGAATTATGCCCCTTTGTTGGTGTTAGTGCAAGGAATAGTGCTTTAAGGGCCAGATAAAAGCAAGCAAGGGGCCCCCCGGCTACAGTTTGGAGACAACTGATTTAAGGCATGCAGGGCTGAATTTACCATTAGGATGGCAGTAGTAAAAAAAAAAAAACCTTTATCTGCGCAAGTTTTCATTTTTCCTATCATTAATGGAAATAATGTGAAGTTTATTCCCACACTGTAATGCTATTGTAAGCCAGGTTAGGAGCAGTAAAACAAGAATAAAGTTCTGCATAAGAGAAGTGCTTGTAAGTTGTGTGCCTCCAGATTGCAAAGATAAAAAAAACGGCCCTGGCCATAGGTGTCATCGAGACAGGTACATAGATAGCAGTTAAAATCTAGCTGAGGTTCTAATTCTTTCCCACTTTATTGAACTGTGCACTCCGGGCACAAAGTAAAGGAAAATCTCCCCTTTAAGGAAGCAGCAATAAAAAACTGAAAGAGGTTCTAACCCTTCCCCGCTCTATCCCAAATAAATAAATACATAATAATGGGCTGAAGTTGGCCTTGAACTATGCTATTAAAATTCCTACAAAATAAGTCTGAGGAAATGTTGGTCTTTGGATTGGCATTGATGCTAATGGGTTATTGGCACCGCAGCGCTGTCTACATGAGTAAGTACGTGTCCTGTGCTGCTCTCCGCTAACATATCAATGGCTGCCTATCAGTGTCCCAACCTCACTCACAGGACTCCAGAGAGGAAAGCCAGCCAGATGGCTTATAACAAATGATTGTTATTCTTGGCCCTCTGCAGATAGTAGCATTTTATATTTATACAAAAATATATCACTGGCTGCAAATTATGATACGACAGCAATGAGTGAAAGATGAACCATACTGAAGTGCAGCTGAATGATATAATTGGACACCTGGCAAGGTTCAGTTCTAAGAAGTACATGGGTTGGTTTTCATATGAGCTGGCATTGGATGTGCACCAGCATGTGGGAAGCTGTTCGAGGGCCAGACTGAAAGACCCAGGAGTTTTAAGATTTGGAGGTGACGAGGACTCCTGTAAGAAGTGTTAGGCTCTGTTCCCATCTAGGCGTTTCTATTTTTACAGGAGTTTTTCAGGCGTTTTTGTACAGGCCTTATTGAGTTGACAAGTAACCAATGAAAAGCTGTAAAATGCCTGTAATCTGCCAAAAACGAAGCTCATGTACTTTTTTGAGTGACCGGCATTTTAAGGCATTAAGGCAAAAGAACGCTAAGATGTGAACAGGGGCAATTAAAATGAATGGGATTTGTCTTGTTGGGCGTTTTTAGAGCTGAGGCTTAGAGCAAAAATGTGAACGGAGCCTTAGGGCAAGAAGGACAACTTTAGAGAATACAAAGTGGGGATGAGAAAATATTGTACAAAAAAAAAAAAAAAATCGACTTGCAAACCAAAAGGAAACCACCAAATGGTTGCATGGGTGGAAGGGGCTTATTAGAGTACCAAATGAAGCACACAGATTTACATAAAATATATATTCTTTATGCATAAAGTGCTAAAAACATGTCAATCAGACATGTATTTGTAGCTGCTGACCGTTAATTTTTTGGTAGCATGCATAGTCTATTTGCCTTTAGCAAATCAAGCCCTATGAATGTAGGACCCTATACTCATGGGGCCGTGACACCCTGCATTAAAATGATATTAACCTCCTTGGCGGTATGCCGAGTGTGGCTCGGGGTTCATTCTCAGTACCAAAAGCAGTAACCCCGAGCCACACTCAGGATTACCCCACAATGTTACTCACCTTCCCTGCGCTCCCCCGCCGTCCTCCCCGACACCCTCGCACTCTCTCCCCGCTCTGTGCACGGCTGATTGCCGGAACTTGCCAGGTGAAATCCTGTGGTGAAATGGCATGATACAGTGTAATCCGTTAGGATCACAGCTTTGTATCATGTCATTTAGTGTATTTACATTTTTTAAATTGCCGCCGGTTCCACCCCCCTGCGTCACAACGCTCCCAGGGAGGGAACCGAAAGACAGGTGCCGGCATCGGCCGAGCACACAGTGGGAGGACAGCGAGAGGACGGCAGGGGAGCACAGCGAGAGGACGGCGGGGGAGGACAACGGGAGGACGGCGGGGGATCGCAGGAGAAGGTGAGTTTTAAAATGTACAGAACAGATTTCCATGCAAAATAATGGTACCGCTTTCAGCACCTAAAATCTGAAATAATCATACCGCCAGGGAGGTTAAAGTCTCGGTTTTTAATTTTTAAAAATAACAAACATGTCACACTTACCTGCTCTGCGCAGTGATTTTGCACAGATCAGCCCCAATCCTCCTCTTCTCGGGTCCCACGTTGGCACTCCTGGCCCCTCCCTCCTGCTGAGTGCCCCCACAGCAAGCAGCTTGTCCATTCAGACACAGAGCTGCCACTCGGCCCCGTCCCCTTCATCTCCTGATTGGCTCACTGGCTGTAATTGACAGCAGCAGGAGCCAATGGCTCCCACTGCTGCCAAAAGCCAATCAGGAGTGTGAGTTCCCTGATAGGCAAGGATCTCCTGGACATCGTTGCGTCAACAGGGGGCTCAGGTAAGTATTGGGGGGGGGGGGCTGCTGCACAGAGAAGGTTTTTTACCTTCATGCATAGAATGCATGAAGGTAAAAAAACATGTGAATTTACAACCACTTTAAGTGTCTTTCCTTCTTCTTAGGGCGGCCATAATTAAAATTTTCACTAGGGTCCCATAGCATTTAGTTATACGGACATCCTCGATACACCCACAAAGACACAAAGCACAGTGCAATATTTAATTCTAAACCAGAAAAGATAGACAGATACAAAAATATTATTTAATCCAGTTAGGCTCGGTTCACACTGGGGCGGCACGACTCCTTACTACTTCGGGGGCGACTTGTGCATTCCCATGCACCACGACTTCGGAGTGACTTGCAGGGACCTCACATAATGGAAGTCTATGCAAGTTGCTCCAAGGGCGCCCCGAAGTAGTACAGGACCCTTTTTCTAAGTTGGAGCGACTTGTGTCGCTCCTATTAGAACGGGTCCTGAAGCAGTCAATGGACCGCGAGGGAGCGCGACTTGTCAGGCTGACAAGTCGCCTGACAAGTCGCGCTGGTGTGAATGGGGTCTTACTGTATGTATTTAGAAAAATAAATAAATACAAGTATTTTCTTACAGAACTAGAGGTACCTAAGGCCTCATTAACATTGGCGAATGGGGCCATTTGTGTTTACCTTGGGAGATTCAGCAGTGATCCAAGCGATTAAAGTGGAAGTAACTTCCTCTGCAAACATTTACCTATAGGTAAGCCTATAATAAGGCTTACCTGTAGGTAGTGTAAATATCCAGTTTAGAAGATATTTACATGACATGCAGCCACTGACATCACTGACGCATGCGATCTGAAGGAACGGCCACGGGTGCCATTCCTTCCGAGCCGTGTGAACATGCGCGGGAGTGACGTCTTTGTAGCTCTGGCCAATCACAGCGCCGGAGCCCACGAACCCAGAAGTAACTCCAGGGAAAATGTCAGCGGTGACACCGATGTGTGGGCGCTGCTGCAGGGTCTTCATTCTAAGGTAAGTATTACATAATGAGCTAGTATGCGATGCATACTAGCTCGTTATGTCTTTGTCTAACAGGGGTTTTTTTTTTTCATTTATTTGGGGGGGGGGGGGTTTACAACCTCTTTAACTGCAGACAGGAAGCTTCAATTATAATAAGGGGAGACTGACAGTGCCCCCAGCTATTCAGGGCCACTTGCATGTGATCGCTCATGCAGCAATTACCTGCAGATAATCAGCCCTAAAACTATCTGTGTCCAAGAACAACCATCCACAGGTATGTATGTATGTATGTATTCTTCCGAGCATGCCTAGTCTTTTTCTTATAATTTTTTTCGGCCCAAAACTGTACTAATTAATTGAAAATTGGATGTTGTGTTCAACGCATGCGATAAAAATTTTATAGCCTGCACATTCAGTATTTGTCATCCAAAAATTCATAATCGGCTGTCGAACGCACCATACTAACGATCCGAAAATCGGCAGATCAGTGGTCATACTAGAATTTACTTTAGATTTTCTTAGGCCGGCCATAAATTGTCCCTGCTGAACTGGCCGAGATTCAAACCATCTATGGGCAGGTTGATTGTACCTAATTCGATCAAACCAGCATGTCCGTTTTTTACATACGATTATTGGCAGCAGCTATAGCTGTGTTCTACCAGCAGAGATGGTTCCCCTTCGCCGAGAGAACACAATAGCTCCATGCGAGGGATTTCCCCATCAATCACATCATCTATGGGCTCCTTACGTTTCCCACGGCTAACCACACACGTCCCATTCGCAAGAGTGAATGGTGTCTAAGAGTTATTTGCACAGCACAGAGGGAGAGTTGGAACTTTGAGTCAATCAGGACTCTACCGGTTTGCACAAAACATGCTTTTAGGAGGGGATAGTAGAGGGGTGACCTCTTCAATCTGCTGCTTCTCCCTCATTGTCCAGTCACAAGCTACTTGGATCAAACTGCAGTGCTTAACTGTATTGGGATTTGCAGGGAGATTCTGCTCTTGCCTAATTTGCAGGATGGTTTAAATGAAATGCAAATCATTTACAAGGAAAATTATATGCATTTCAGCTGTCGGTTTGGATAGAATTCAGCTTTACGGGATGCATAAACATGTGCAATGCATGTTGTCCCAGCCAACATCACACCATGATGAAACAAATAGGGTGTGCAGAGCAGCCACCGTTCAATTACAGTCTACATAACATTGCAACATATTGCCATGGATCCAGTAAGCATTTATCAAGTTATATAACTCTTTTCATAGTCTAAAAGTGAAAGTGCACCGCCTGATGCTGGATAAAACTCACTGTTTTGTTGTTATAGACTCCCCAGTAATGAGCTTACCTGTCATTGCTAATGAGTCCATACATTCAGCAGAAATACCCATTTGGTGTGATGAATTATGCCAATTGAGACCCAAGGCAGGGTTATTAGTTGTATTCATAGATACTGTATATAAACTAAACAAACTTCTTTTCAGTAATTCTACATAAACACTGTTGTTGGCCGTTGAGAAAAGTTTTCTTTAGCGTTTATGTTCTTGGCACTATTTCCTCATCAGTTTCTGCCTGCGCCTGTGGCCAAAGCTCCATGCAGGCTGTATGTACAAACTCCTGGAGAGTCAGTATTGATTCCATAAATCCAGAACTATCCCAGCAAGTGGAAGCTGCTCTTCCATGGAGGCTCTCTACACAGATCTGCTCTGTAATTCTAGCACTGCTTTCTTAATTATTTTAATTGCAGCAGCGTGATGCCAAGATGCTGAATTACAACCCTCCCCAGCCCCAAAGCTGCACAGGATTGTGCAGGGAGTGTCGGATTAAACTGTCAAAAGATGCAATAAAAATCTCAGAGTTGTCAGCCAGTCTTGGTCAGAATGAGCCAGATGTGGATCATGGAAGCCTCTTACAGGCTTATTCCATAAAGCATTGCAAAAAGCATTGATGATGTGAAAAAAAAAATCCATACCAGCTAATCAGTAATAATCTTACAGTTCATTTTACTGTAAAACAAAATTGGATTGGCTGCTATAGATCATTTCGTTATGCACACCATCATTCCTTTATCAACTGTTTTAAGAAAATGTATAGCAAAGGGTCATAAAGTAGAGATGTGCATGACGAAAAAATTTGTTTTGCTTCAGATTCATTAAAGCGGAGTTCCACCCAAAAGTGGAACTTCCGCTTATTTGCTTCCTCCCCCCTCCGGTGCCACATTTGGCACCTTTCAGGAGGGGAGGGGGAAACGGGTTCCTGTTTTTGACAGGTACCCTTCCCCACTTCCTGGGAGACAGCGCCGCGGCACCGCCCCTCGGAAGTTTGGCCCCCTCCTCCTTCCCCAACCGCCGAGCCAATCCGAATGCGCAGCGCACTTCGCGCATGAGCATTAGGGACCCGCCCATGAAGTCGCAAGGCTTCACTGCCGGGTTCCCTCACCAGCAATGGTGGCGGCAGCACCCGACAGCCGATAGAAACATTGGCTGTGGTGCCAACATCGCTGGACTCCAGGACAGGTAAGTGTCCTAATATTGTCAGCAGCTACAGTGTGTGTAGCTGCTGACTTTTCATTTTTGGAGGGGGTGGAGGGGAAGGCGGAACTCCGCTTTAAGTTAATCATTTAATTTTGTCATATTTGTTCTGTTAGAATGATTCGTTTTTGGAATTTGTTTCATGATTTTGGATTTATTTTGCATATTCGTTGTTCCGAAATGATTCATATTTTCGGAAGTTATATTGGATAATTTGACTATATTCTTTTTAATGTGTTAATTTCTTATTTCTGGTGATATCGAATTAAGTCGCGTGCATCCGAAAGAACAAATGGAATTTAGGATTCAATCGTTAAGATTCTGAGATTCTGATGGATCCTGCAAAGAGCACAAGGCACATTCATATCATAGGAAGTGGGACTCATGGAGAAATTATTAGTGTTGAGCGAACACGGACTGTATTATTCGTGTTCGTACCGAATAATTGGATTTTTTTTACCCGAACACGGACACGGACACTTTACTGTATGTTCGGGTAAAAATCCGTGTTCGGTCGTTTTATTTCCGGGTTTTGCATGCTTTGGCGCTCTTTTCATGGCGGGCTTTCAACAGCCAATCAACAATCGTTTAACTGGTGTGCCTTAAGCCATCCCAGCCATGCCTGCAAATGTCTTAGTAGCTGTGATTGGCCGTCTGAAGCATGTGACCAAGTCTTTATAAGTTCGAGGCAGCCGCCGCAGCAGCGTCATTCTGCTGCTTAGCTAAGGGACAGAGCACACATCAATGTGCTGGCTGCTGATAAGGGAAAGATAGGCAGGAAAAAACCATTTGTGTCCGGATAGAATTGAGGGACAGGTCGGAGTGTTTAGGCAGGGCGAGTTGTAGGCATTTTAGGGATAGAGTCTGCTGAATTATAGGGTCAGTGTCTTCTACAAACTACAATCGATATTGCTGTGTGGGGGGTGGGGTGAATCTGCACTCAATCCTGATCTACGATCTCTTCTCAATCCTGTTAGGGACAGAGTCTGCTGAATTTTAGGGAAACTGTGTTCTACAAACTACAATCGATATTGCTGTGTGGTGTGGGATTGGAGATAGGCAGGTGTCAGTGATCCACATCCATTTTTCTGTGTGTGAGCTGCAGTGAACACAATCTTTTTGGGCTGCAGTGAACACAATCTTTTTGGGGTGCAGTGAACACAATCTTTTTGGGGTGGAGTGAACAACATCCTTTTTGGGGTGCAGTGAACAAAATCCTTTTTGGGGTGCAGTGAACAAAATCATTTTTGGGGTGCAGTGAACACAATCTTTTTGGGGTGCAGTGAACACAATCTTTGTGGGGTGCAGTGAACACAATCTTTTTGGGGTGGAGTGAACAACATCCTTTTTGGGGTGCAGTGAACAACATCCTTTTTGGGGTGCAGTGAACACAATCTTTTTGGGGTGCAGTGAACACAATCTTTGTGGGGTACAGTGAACAGAATCTTTGTGGGGTGCAGTGAACACAATCTTTGGGGGGTACAGTGAACACAATCTTTTTGGGGTGCAGTGAACACAATCTTTGTGGGGTGCAGTGAACACAATCTTTTTGGGGTGGAGTGAACAAAATCATTTTTGGGGTGCAGTGAACAACATCCTTTTTGGGGTGCAGTGATCAAAATCCTTTTTGGGGTGCAGTGAACACAATCTTTTTGGGGTGCAGTGAACAAAATCCTTTGTGGGGTGCAGTGAACAGAATCTTTGTGGGGTGCAGTGAACACAATCTTTGGGGGGGTACAGTGAACACAATCTTTTTGGGGTGCAGTGAACACAATCTTTGTGGGGTACAGTGAACAGAATCTTTGTGGGGTGCAGTGAACACAATCTTTGGGGGGTACAGTGAACACAATCTTTTTGGGGTGCAGTGAACACAATCTTTGGGGGGTACAGTGAACACAATCTTTTTGGGGTGCAGTGAACACAATCTTTGTGGGGTGCAGTGAACACAATCTTTGGGGGGGTACAGTGAACACAATCTTTTTGGGGTGCAGTGAACAACATCCTTTTAGGGTGCAGTGAACACAATCTTTGTGGGGTGCAGTGAACAACATCCTTTTAGGGTGCAGTGAACACAATCTTTGTGGGGTACAGTGAACAGAATCTTTGTGGGGTGCAGTGAACACAATCTTTGGGGGGTACAGTGAACACAATCTTTGTGAGGTGCAGTGAACACAATCTTTGTGGGGTGCAGTGAACACAATCATTGTGGGGTGCAGTGAACTCAATCTTTGTGGGGTACAGTGAACACAATCTCATACTTCTGAAGATTTGAGGGTGCTGCCTGTTCCATACTCCCCCTACTCCTCATCTAGCCTTTTAGGGGTACAAACAATAGTAATTGGGGCCTAGTGTGGTTGTGTACGTGTGATATACATACACTTTTTTTGGATCATATTTTCTATTCCGCTATTTAATCAAAAACCTTTGGGGATCAGTTAAATTGGGGGATAGTCTGTGTTGGTACGTGTGAGAGAGATCCACCTTTCCAAGTTGTTGGGGTTCATCTCATACTTCTGAAGGTTTGAGGGTGCTGCCTGTTCCATACTCCCCCTACTCCTAGCCTTTTAGGGGTACAAACAATAGTAATTGGGGCCTAGTGTGGTTGTGTACGTGTGATATACATACACTTTTTTTGGATCATATTTTCTATTCCGCTATTTAATCAAAAACCTTTGGGGATCAGTTAAATTGGGGGATAGTCTGTGTTGGTACGTGTGAGAGAGATCCACCTTTCCAAGTTGTTGGGGTTCATCTCATACTTCTGAAGGTTTGAGGGTGCTGCCTGTTCCATACTCCCCCTACTCCTCATCTAGCCTTTTAGGGGTACAAACAATAGTAATTGGGGCCCAGTGTGGTTGTGTACGTGTGATATACATACACTTTTTTTGGATCATATTTTCTATTCCGCTATTTAATCAAAAACCTTTGGGGATCAGTTAAATTGGGGGATAGTCTGTGTTGGTACGTGTGAGAGAGATCCACCTTTCCAAGTTGTTGGGGTTCATCTCATACTTCTGAAGGTTTGAGGGTGCTGCCTGTTCCATACTCCCCCTACTCCTCATCTAGCCTTTTAGGGGTACAAACAATAGTAATTGGGGCCCAGTGTGGTTGTGTACGTGTGATATACATACACTTTTTTTGGATCATATTTTCTATTCCGCTATTTAATCAAAAACCTTTGGGGATCAGTTAAATTGGGGGATAGTCTGTGTTGGTACGTGTGAGAGAGATCCACCTTTCCAAGTTGTTGGGGTTCATCTCATACTTCTGAAGGTTTGAGGGTGCTGCCTGTTCCATACCCCCCCTACTCCTCATCTAGCCTTTTAGGGGTACAAACAATAGTAATTGGGGCCTAGTGTGGTTGTGTACGTGTGATATACATACACTTTTTTTGGATCATATTTTCTATTCCGCTATTTAATCAAAAACCTTTGGGGATCAGTTAAATTGGGGGATAGTCTGTGTTGGTACGTGTGAGAGAGATCCACCTTTCCAAGTTGTTGGGGTTCATCTCATACTTCTGAAGGTTTGAGGGTGCTGCCTGTTCCATACCCCACCTACTCCTCATCTAGCCTTTTAGGGGTACAAACAATAGTAATTGGGGCCTAGTGTGGTTGTGTACGTGTGATATACATACACTTTTTTTGGATCATATTTTCTATTCCGCTATTTAATCAAAAACCTTTGGGGATCAGTTAAATTGGGGGATAGTCTGTGTTGGTACGTGTGAGAGAGATCCACCTTTCCAAGTTTTTGGGGTTCATCTCATACTTCTGAAGATTTGAGGGTGCTGCCTGTTCCATACCCCCCCTACTCCTCATCTAGCCTTTTAGGGGTACAAACAATAGTAATTGGGGCCTAGTGTGGTTGTGTACGTGTGATATACATACACTTTTTTTGGATCATATTTTCTATTCCGCTATTTAATCAAAAACCTTTGGGGATCAGTTAAATTGGGGGATAGTCTGTGTTGGTACGTGTGAGAGAGATCCACCTTTCCAAGTTGTTGGGGTTCATCTCATACTTCTGAAGGTTTGAGGGTGCTGCCTGTTCCATACCCCCCCTACTCCTCATCTAGCCTTTTAGGGGTACAAACAATAGTAATTGGGGCCTAGTGTGGTTGTGTACGTGTGATATACATACACTTTTTTTGGATCATATTTTCTATTCCGCTATTTAATCAAAAACCTTTGGGGATCAGTTAAATTGGGGGATAGTCTGTGTTGGTACGTGTGAGAGAGATCCACCTTTCCAAGTTGTTGGGGTTCATCTCATACTTCTGAAGGTTTGAGGGTGCTGCCTGTTCCATACTCCCCCTACTCCTCATCTAGCCTTTTAGGGGTACAAACAATAGTAATTGGGGCCTAGTGTGGTTGTGTACGTGTGATATACATACACTTTTTTTGGATCATATTTTCTATTCCGCTATTTAATCAAAAACCTTTGGGGATCAGTTAAATTGGGGGATAGTCTGTGTTGGTACGTGTGAGAGAGATCCACCTTTCCAAGTTGTTGGGGTTCATCTCATACTTCTGAAGGTTTGAGGGTGCTGCCTGTTCCATACTCCCCCTACTCCTAGCCTTTTAGGGGTACAAACAATAGTAATTGGGGCCTAGTGTGGTTGTGTACGTGTGATATACATACACTTTTTTTGGATCATATTTTCTATTCCGCTATTTAATCAAAAACCTTTGGGGATCAGTTAAATTGGGGGATAGTCTGTGTTGGTACGTGTGAGAGAGATCCACCTTTCCAAGTTGTTGGGGTTCATCTCATACTTCTGAAGGTTTGAGGGTGCTGCCTGTTCCATACTCCCCCTACTCCTCATCTAGCCTTTTAGGGGTACAAACAATAGTAATTGGGGCCCAGTGTGGTTGTGTACGTGTGATATACATACACTTTTTTTGGATCATATTTTCTATTCCGCTATTTAATCAAAAACCTTTGGGGATCAGTTAAATTGGGGGATAGTCTGTGTTGGTACGTGTGAGAGAGATCCACCTTTCCAAGTTGTTGGGGTTCATCTCATACTTCTGAAGGTTTGAGGGTGCTGCCTGTTCCATACTCCCCCTACTCCTCATCTAGCCTTTTAGGGGTACAAACAATAGTAATTGGGGCCCAGTGTGGTTGTGTACGTGTGATATACATACACTTTTTTTGGATCATATTTTCTATTCCGCTATTTAATCAAAAACCTTTGGGGATCAGTTAAATTGGGGGATAGTCTGTGTTGGTACGTGTGAGAGAGATCCACCTTTCCAAGTTGTTGGGGTTCATCTCATACTTCTGAAGGTTTGAGGGTGCTGCCTGTTCCATACCCCCCCTACTCCTCATCTAGCCTTTTAGGGGTACAAACAATAGTAATTGGGGCCTAGTGTGGTTGTGTACGTGTGATATACATACACTTTTTTTGGATCATATTTTCTATTCCGCTATTTAATCAAAAACCTTTGGGGATCAGTTAAATTGGGGGATAGTCTGTGTTGGTACGTGTGAGAGAGATCCACCTTTCCAAGTTGTTGGGGTTCATCTCATACTTCTGAAGGTTTGAGGGTGCTGCCTGTTCCATACCCCCCCTACTCCTCATCTAGCCTTTTAGGGGTACAAACAATAGTAATTGGGGCCTAGTGTGGTTGTGTACGTGTGATATACATACACTTTTTTTGGATCATATTTTCTATTCCGCTATTTAATCAAAAACCTTTGGGGATCAGTTAAATTGGGGGATAGTCTGTGTTGGTACGTGTGAGAGAGATCCACCTTTCCAAGTTTTTGGGGTTCATCTCATACTTCTGAAGATTTGAGGGTGCTGCCTGTTCCATACCCCCCCTACTCCTCATCTAGCCTTTTAGGGGTACAAACAATAGTAATTGGGGCCTAGTGTGGTTGTGTACGTGTGATATACATACACTTTTTTTGGATCATATTTTCTATTCCGCTATTTAATCAAAAACCTTTGGGGATCAGTTAAATTGGGGGATAGTCTGTGTTGGTACGTGTGAGAGAGATCCACCTTTCCAAGTTGTTGGGGTTCATCTCATACTTCTGAAGGTTTGAGGGTGCTGCCTGTTCCATACCCCCCCTACTCCTCATCTAGCCTTTTAGGGGTACAAACAATAGTAATTGGGGCCTAGTGTGGTTGTGTACGTGTGATATACATACACTTTTTTTGGATCATATTTTCTATTCCGCTATTTAATCAAAAACCTTTGGGGATCAGTTAAATTGGGGGATAGTCTGTGTTGGTACGTGTGAGAGAGATCCACCTTTCCAAGTTGTTGGGGTTCATCTCATACTTCTGAAGGTTTGAGGGTGCTGCCTGTTCCATACTCCCCCTACTCCTCATCTAGCCTTTTAGGGGTACAAACAATAGTAATTGGGGCCTAGTGTGGTTGTGTACGTGTGATATACATACACTTTTTTTGGATCATATTTTCTATTCCGCTATTTAATCAAAAACCTTTGGGGATCAGTTAAATTGGGGGATAGTCTGTGTTGGTACGTGTGAGAGAGATCCACCTTTCCAAGTTGTTGGGGTTCATCTCATACTTCTGAAGGTTTGAGGGTGCTGCCTGTTCCATACTCCCCCTACTCCTAGCCTTTTAGGGGTACAAACAATAGTAATTGGGGCCTAGTGTGGTTGTGTACGTGTGATATACATACACTTTTTTTGGATCATATTTTCTATTCCGCTATTTAATCAAAAACCTTTGGGGATCAGTTAAATTGGGGGATAGTCTGTGTTGGTACGTGTGAGAGAGATCCACCTTTCCAAGTTGTTGGGGTTCATCTCATACTTCTGAAGGTTTGAGGGTGCTGCCTGTTCCATACCCCCCCTACTCCTCATCTAGCCTTTTAGGGGTACAAACAATAGTAATTGGGGCCTAGTGTGGTTGTGTACGTGTGATATACATACACTTTTTTTGGATCATATTTTCTATTCCGCTATTTAATCAAAAACCTTTGGGGATCAGTTAAATTGGGGGATAGTCTGTGTTGGTACGTGTGAGAGAGATCCACCTTTCCAAGTTTTTGGGGTTCATCTCATACTTCTGAAGATTTGAGGGTGCTGCATGTTCCATACTCCTCTTCCTCATCCTCCCTTTAGGGTAGGAAAAAATTTAATCGGGCCTAGTCTGTGTTTGTACGTGTGAGATACACAGTTTTTTATCCTATTCCGCTATTCAATACACACCCTTTTGGTGTAAAAAACATTAAATTGCGGCATAGTTTGCATATTTGACATTTGCATATATTGTGCCTTGTTGCGCTGTTTTGGGTACTCCACCAACATGGCCAGTGGCAATGACGCCATTCTCAGCTTAACTATCCCACTTCTATGCCTCCTTGAAAAAACAATTTGGGCGATGATGGAAGAGGATGTGGCACAGGATGAGGAGGAGGAGGAGGAGGATGAAGAGGTAACATTTCAAAGGCTTTCAGGGCAGTCATTCGCAAGGGGCTCCGAGGGTGGGTTCCTGCACACACAAACGCCAGGGACACAATTGTCCAGCAGGGGCACAGTTCTGGAGGATGAGGAGGATGAGGAGGAGGAGGAGCTGGAGGAGGAGATGGAACCATGTTCACAGCAGGGTGGCACCCAGGCCAGCTCATGGCCATCACTGGTGCGTGGCTGGGGGGATACAGAGGACACGGACGATACACCTCCCACAGAGGACAGCCTTTCGTCGCCTCTGGGCAGCCTGGCACACATGAGCGATTACATGCTGCAGTGTCTCCACAACGACCGCCGAGTTGCCCACATTCTAACTTGTGCTGATTACTGGGTGGCCACGCTGCTGGATCCCCGTTACAAGGACAACGTACCGTCCTTAATTCACTCACTGGAGCGCGATCGCAAGATGCGCGAGTACAAGCGCACGCTGGTAGACGCCATGCTGCTGGCATTCCCATCTGACAGCGGGGCCACAGTGGAAGCACAAGGCAGAGGAGGAGGAGGAGGAGGTCGCCAACGCAACCAGGGCACCGCCAGCACCTCAGAAGGCAGGGTTAGCATGGCCGAAATGTGGAAAAGCTTTGTCAGCACGCCACAACAAACAGCAGCACCAGCAGCTCAGATGGAACGTCTTAGCAGGAGGCAGCATTTTACCAACATGGTGGAGCAGTATGTGTGCACACGCCTACATGTAGTGAATGACGGGTCTGCCCCCTTCAACTTCTGGGTCTCCAAATTGGGCACATGGCCTGAGCTTGCCCTTTACGCCTTGGAGGTGCTGGCGTGCCCTGCAGCCAGTGTATTATCTGAACGGGTATTTAGCACGGCTGGGGGCGTTATAACAGACAAGCGCAGCCGCCTGTCCAGAGACAATGTGGACAAGCTCACGTTCATTAAAATGAACCAGGCATGGATCCCACGGGACTTTTCCGTACCTTATGCAGAATAGCAATGGATACCGACCTTACCCACCCATTGTTCCATTTTTGCTCTTTCTCACTCTTTTGGGGTGTACCCTCATTTAAAATTTTTGAAAAGAAGCAGTGTTGGCTACCTCGTCCTCCTCCTCAGGGCCAGATTAATGTAGGGGCTATTGGAGCTGCAGCTCCAGGCCCCTACCTTTTATATAGGCCCCGGGTTGGCCATATTCACTGTTACCGCTCTTCTGTCACTTGTAAACACAGAAGTCTGGCTTCTATGCTCGCTTCCCCAGGCAGCACCCTCAGAACCTCCCCACACAGCGTGAAGGCCGGACAAGGAGGGACAGTTGGCGATGCATGGATGTGTTTATGGGCTTCAGAGACAGCATCCCATGTTGAATTAGGCATGCATGGCTGCACCCTTCCTCCTCTGGGTGCATGGCAAGGCACGGCCCTTAAGGCCCTTCAAAATCCTCAGCACCAAGCCCATGATGCTGTTAATCCGGCCCTGGTCCTCCTCCACCGCCGCTTCCACCTACACCGCCCATAGGTGTGCGCAGCCTATTGCATTAAGGTGTGCACCCCAAAGTTGAAATACACATGCATGTGTTTGCCAGCAGGGAGAGTAATGTATCGGGGCCATGTACCTGTAGGCAAGGAGAAATAGAGCAGAGCAGGTCCCAGGGAGATCTTTCCCATCTCCTCACTGGCAATGCTATGTGCCCTAGGTGATTAGGGTGTGCCCAGGCACACCCAGCACACCCTGTGCGCACGCCTATGTCACCGCCACATCCACCACCACCTCAACCTCCCTCCTACTCCATATGGGCCTCGTCCTTCAGAGATGAAGAAGAACATTGTTTTATTTTTCTGTTTTTTTTTGTTGTTTTAAGTTATTTCCCTATCCACATTTGTTTGCAGAGCACTTGCCATGCTCTTAATTACGTTTTGCTGCCATTTGCAGCACTCTAGCCCTTTCCTTTGGTGTTTTAGAGCCATTTTAGTGCCTTAAAGTTCGGGTCCCCATTGACTTCAATGGGGTTCGGTGTCCGGGAAAAGTTCGGTAAAAGTCCGGGACACGGACCCGGACTTTTTTTTAAAGTTCGGCCGAACCCGTCGAACACGGACATCTAGGTGTCCGCTCAACCCTAGAAATTATCTTAAGGCCTTGGCACATAATATAACAGTCCTGCCATCCTGTACTAGTAGTCATGTATATTTTTGATCTAGGAAAGGTGAGGCAAAGCAATATATGCTATTAAAAAGTTTAAACCTCTGGCTAATGTTATCTTGGAGGTTGCTAGTTTTTTTACGCAAGAGGTCTTTTCTAAGGCCTCCGCAATATATAGAACAGGAGCCTGATCACAGTTTGAACTTATTTGGGGAATCAGGCTCTCATCCCACCACAGGGTCCTATATATTAACTCTATCTACAACCTAAAGTGTTTTCTTTGATTTTTATTTTTATTTTTTTAAATATTTGACATGTACTTGGAATGTTCACAGTGTGCTTTTACTACACTGTAAACCAAGTCACTGTTTTGTATATGTTTTTTCTATTTTGCAATAAAACAATTAAATGTTTAAAATATATACACAAGATGAGATTCTGATGAATCCAACTCCAACCAACCTAAACACAATAAATAGGAATCATCTTACATGCTTACATATTTAATCTGGTTGAAAAAAAAGGCACAAGTCCATCCAGTTTAACCAACATAGAAAAAACAAACAAACGGAACAAAACAAAAAAACACACACATAAATAGAAACCCTCTATATATACAATCCTTTACCCACAGTTGTTCCAGAGGAAAGCAACCCCCATCCCAAATAAAGCATGATCCATGTGACCCGCCCCCTTGTGACATCATCAACCAGGGGCATGCTGGTTCGATGACGTCACAAGGGGATGGGGGTCTCGGTGGCGTTATCAGGTGACCCCGCCCATTAGTTTTTTAAGAACTATTAGACAGCGGGAGCCTTCATCAAGGGCTGAGTTTTTTTTTGTTTTTGTTTAATTTAGTTCAGCTAATCAGTTTGGTTGCCCTTCTCTGTACTTTCTCCAGTTCCCCCGATATCCTTTTTGAGAACAGGTGCCCAAAACTGAGCTGTGTATTCCAGATGAGGTCTTA
Source organism: Pelophylax lessonae (assembly GCF_965119305.1). NCBI lineage: Eukaryota > Metazoa > Chordata > Amphibia > Anura > Ranidae > Pelophylax > Pelophylax lessonae. The sequence goes on along the minus strand of NC_138777.1, from coordinate 187,105,377 downwards.
CTAATGATTTGTACAGGGGCAAAATTATAACTCTCTCTGGAGTCCATACCTCTCTTATTACAAGAAAGGATTTTGCTCTCTTTGGAAATCGTAGCTTGGCATTGCATGCTAATATTTAGCTTATGATTTACCAGAACACCCAGATCCTTCTCCGCTATGGATTCGCCCAGTTGTACTCCCCTAGTATGTATAATGCATGCATATTCTTAGCCCCCAAGTGCATAACTTTACATTTATCAACATTAAACCTAATTTGCCACATAGTTGCACAAATAAATCATGCATTGAGGTTAATTTGTAAGTTGAAAACATTGTAAGGATATTATTCCACTGCAAATCTTGGAGTCATCTGCAAAGACTGAAATGGTAATATTAATCCCAGACTCCATATCATTTATAATTATCTTAAAAAGTAAGGGTTCCAACACTGAACCTTGGGGTACACCACTGATAACCTTAGACCATTCAGAGTAAGAATCATTAACCACTACTCTCTGAATTCAGTCTTTTTGCCAGTTTTCTATTCATTTACAAACTCATTTTCCAAGCCTGTAGACTTTACCTTACACATTAGCTGTGTTTTGTGAACTTTTATACTGTACTGTATTTTGTGCAATATGTTTCCATTTCATATAAATTGCATTTTTTATAATATTGAAAAATGTTGATGAAAAAAAAACCCCCAAAATAGATAATTGAATTTGGATCATTGATTATGTTGTTACATTATTTTGAATGCTTCAAACATTAACAAAAGGCCCAAACTATCATCATCATCATGTCATCCAAATGAAGCAAATGAATACAAATTCATTTTTTGTTTCATTATAATTTATTTCAGGGTCTCTTTCGGTGCATTTTGCTTGTTGTTTCCCTATATTATTCTGAGCCATGTGCCCTTTTTCCTCCCCTCCCTACTAATTTTCTCACCTCCTCTCCTCCTGTTCATATTGTAGGTCAGGGATGAGTCTGACTCACATGCTGTACGTGTTTTATGCACCATTCGAAGGAAGTGGCCAGAGTAGTGCCACGAAATGCATTGCTGGCCTTCTTATACTATTCTGTGAGCAATAAATATTGAATTATGAAGAATCCACTTCTCAGCTTCTCCTTCATATTCAGGAGCCTCTGCTGACACCACTTTGCATTTTTTGGGGTTTAAAGAACTCTTAAAGAATGAAGTAAAGAGTACTCCTTTAACCACTTTATCCCCGCTCACTGTGCCTCTACTGCGGCACAGTGGCTCGTTCCCGTCCAGCGACGTAGACCTACGTCGCTGGACTCCTCCCCTTGTGGGCGGTGTGCGTGCGCCGCCGGAGGCTCGCTCCCCTTGTATTCAGTCACAGCGGGAGTCGGGCCAGCGGAGGAGCGGCGGCGTTCGCCGCTGCTCTTCCCCGATCGTCGGGGAATCGAGTCTGGAGATCCGCCCGCTTGTGTAAACAAAGCGGGCGGATCTCCTAAGTGACAGACAGTGACAGATTGCAGGGTTCAGCATAGCTGAACCTGCGATCTGTCCCTGTGTCACTCAGTCCCCTCCCCCCACACACGTTAGTAAGCACCAGGCATACATTAACCCCTCCCTCTCCAATAAAATTAACCCCTTCCCTGCCAGTGTCATTTTTACAGTAACAGTGCATATGTATAGCACTGATTACTGCAGTAATGTCACTGGTACCCCCAAAAGTGTCAAAAATGTCAGTCAGGGATCCGATCTGTCCGCTGCAATGTCTCAGTCCCGCAAAAAAAATTGCAGATCGCCGCCATTACTCGTTAAAAAAAAAACAACAAAAATGACAGAAATCATTCCCGTAGTTAGTAAACGCAATAACTTTTGCGCAAACCAATTAAAATACGCTTATTGCAATTTTTTTTACCAAACATATGTAGCAGAAAACAAATTGGCCAAAAATGTTAAAAATTTTTGATTTTTACATTTTTTGGGGGAAATTTCATATAAAAAAATGTGAGAAATATTGTTATTTTTGCAAAATTGTCGCTATTTTTTTGTTTATAGCGCATGATCAAAAAATCGCACAGGTGATCAAATACCACCAAAAGAAAGCTCTGTTTGTGGGAAATATAGGACATCAGATTCGTTTAGGTACAGTGTCGCATGACCGCGCAATTGTCTGTTAAAATCACGCAGTGCCGTATCGCAAAATAGGCCCTGGTCAGGAAGGGGGTAAAATCTTCCGGGGCTTAAGTGGTTAAAACCCAGCTCTAGCTCAAGCATATTTTTTTACATTTAGACAGAGGGAGGAAGAAATAACACCCTTTATGTTTTTACTGCAGTTTGTGACCACATTGGAGAGATTTCTCATTACTTCTTGTCTTGACAGGAAGTTATGTGAACTCCCCAGTGTGGATAGTGACCCCAACCAAACACTTTTTCATTGAATTGGAAAAGGATTAAAACTCTGTTAGGGTATTATCACTGTCTGTGTCTACCTCTACTGCCAACCACTTCCCTATTTTCTCTAACTGGTTTTACTGGAACAGAAAGTGGGCTGAAATCTCCCCAACAGGGCCAAAGACAATAATAAAAACTTGACATAAGTATTTATTCTCCCAAAGAAAAAAAAATGTTTTGGCTGGAGTTAAGCTTTAATCAAATGGTATGCAAATTGTCTTTGTTTTGTTATATTTACTTGGCTGATAGGATGCACAGTTTTCTGACTACAATAAATAGAGATAACTGATAAAAAGTTTCTTTATATTTTCCTGCCAAAAAGTTCACTAGTGACTAGCATGAAAAAAAAAATCAGTTTTCTTCACATATTTCAGCTCAGAAAACCTGCATTTAAAATTCTTTGCATACTTGATTCTGGGCCAATAAGCAAAGGCTTCGAATTGCCTTGATATGAGGGGGTCATTCCCAGCCACATCTGTGTTTCAGCAGGGTAAGCTGTTGCTCTGAAAACACACACTGAGGGTCATTCATCTACCCTGCTGTCAGGCAATCCAGTAATACATTACCCCGCAAGGCTTTGCAAGGCTTGTGCTACAAGTGGTCATATTAATCCTGTTTTGAATGAAGAGAAAATGTTGGATATCATTTAAACGTGAATTCCAGCTTTTACCATGTTTTCAAACTATTTCAAGAAGCAGAGTCTTTATAAACAGCTAATTGAAGGAAGCTATAAGCTTCAAGGTAAAATATGTACCAAACATCTATAAGTTAACTGACCCTTACTCAACCTTCTTTATCCTAATAACTAGTAAAAGGCTTGGGCATGTTCGAATTGAGACCGCCAGGAAGCCGGCACTGCATATGCCGGAATCATAGGCAGCATGGGTCGGGAAATGCCTCACTGCCTATAATTGGCGGTGTGCAGTGACGGCTTCCTGGCGGGCTCCAACCGAACATGCCCGAGCCTATCACTACTAATAAGATTTCACACAGGCTTTAGCTTGTAAGGCTAGTAAGAAGGGCAATACTTGGAACATTGGTCTCCAGTCTACAGCAAATGGGCCAACTAAAAGATTTCATCCAGCCAGCAGCTAGGCCAAGTAGTGTATCCTGAATATGCAGAGATTGAGGATTCAGGTCAGCAGAGGCTGCCTACCATCTCCACCCCCCCCCCCCTCCCCATCAGTCTCCAGAACAGGTACCAAGCAACCAATGATGTGCTTGCCCCAGCAATCACAAGAGGAAAAAATGTCCTCCATCCAGTCCTGCTCTGTTTCCTGGCTTCTGCCCTGCTGCTAAAGCATGCTTTTAGGCAGTTGCAATTTTTTTTTCCACTGCAGGTGGCGCTTTTCCGCAGCAGCATTGCAGTTGAAGAGGGAGTCAAGGGGAACGTGGTTCCTCTAGGGTTTTCTGGGTCACTGGGAAGCTATCCAATTAGATGCTGGTGCCCCATGTGATTCTAGCAGCCATTTTGGGTCAGGCAGAGCCTATTTAAGGCCCTGGCTTCGAGGCTTGGCGCACATTTTGCAAGTGGATAGAGTAGGGACATTGGTAGGGATAGAACTAGAGGCAGGGAAAAAATCCTGATGAACAAGATAGGTGTAGGGCTCTCAACTTCTCTGGACATCTTCCTGCTTGGGTATGAAATAGCCAGGCTGCATTCTGCCCCTCCTCATAGGAACTGTCAGCTCGGCTGAAACCTGCTCTCTACATGCTGCTAGACCTACGAGTGCTCCCGGTTGGGTTGTCTTCCCACCAGATTTATTGTGAACTGTCTTTGCATTATTTCAATATAAGTTCTTTCATAACACTTAGACTGCGTGTGTTATTGCTGCTCCACCACACTGCACCTCACCTACATGCTGTAAGTCTTACAGTGGTAAGGTGAACACTAATGGAGACACTATTGTAAGGGGCGATCTGATGTGTATTTTGATGTAAGATGTAGCGGGGACTCTGACCCGATGAAGAATCTGATGTAAATGGAACTCTGAATGGTGACCTTGAAATAAAGGGGACTTTGATAGGGACCATGACGTAAGAGAAAGCGCATTGATTTTTAAAACTGAGATTTTCAGCCCCTGAATATCTGTAAAATTTAAAATGTGCCTCTTGAACTGAAAAGTTTAGAGACCCCTGACTTAGAGAGATGGTTTAGAAAGCATTTAGAAAGCTCCCAGCAGCTTCCTTAAAGATTAAACTAGACACAATCAGAACCTGATTATTAAGTCATAAATTATTATAACTGAGCTGTCTTACTTAGAGTCAGGGGTTACCCAAACTCACAGTTGCTTGCTCAACTTCATAAATCTTTCTATAGAAAGACTATACAGCCATAATAGTTTTAGACGCAATATTCAGATTCTTGAAAAAGGCAAACCATGATGTGTTCTGTTGATGCATTCTTTGGTCCCAGTCCTAGAATGCACATAGGTCCTATTAGAAATCCCAGATGTAGTTCTAAAGCCAACAGTTTTGTGAGAAGTACTAATCCCCTCTACCCACCAGCCCTGCCCTTGTGTCCTCCTTTATCTTGCATTACTGATCTTATTTTGAGTTGAAATGATGCCAACATCATTTTGCCCACCTGCTGCGAGCCCAGGGTGTCATGGACACAACCCTTGGGGGTCCATCGTCAGGTCAGCCTGGGATTACAGTAAAATGCTGCAGAGAATGGAGCCCTTGGTAAAATCCCCCACTGCAGGTTTTTAGGGAGCACTTTTTTTTTCCTTTTATTAGTTGAACTAGATGGACTAACTATGTAATTCTACACCCCAATGACTGGCCACCTTAATGGGATCAGATTCACAATAAACGGACTTACAAACGTGCTGGACTCCCATCGACGCTAAGCCCGACCTCTTCCTCCTAAGCTTGGTCCATCACTATAGATGGGCCCTGGCTTGCATACACAGATGCACCCTCTCTTCATACATATAAAGCAGGGTTTTTTTCTAAGAGAATACGTACAGGAACTCCCCCTTCTGAGTCACCCCTTGTCTCTGTCCCCTAACCACCTCCGAGCACCGTTCCTTGGTTCCAACACCTCCCCACCTCCCAGTACTGCCCCTTTTAGAGAATACAGAACCAAATATAATCTTGTGGTGCTAAGCAATTTGTATGGAACTACAGTAAAACAGATTCCCTGTAGCTAGCAACAATGGAACCCCCCCCCCCCAGCAACAATAGATCCACCCCGCAACATTAGACTCCCAACAGCCAGCATCAAGAGACCCTCCAGCAGCGAAAAATAAACCCCTCCCTCAACAGTAGATCCTTTCTAGCAATGATTGACCTCCAGCAATAAGACCCATCCCCAGCAGCAATAGATCCTCCACCAGTAATAAAAGAACTCCCCAGCAAAAACAGACCCCACTCAAAAATAGACCCCTTCAAGCAACACTGATTCCCCAGCAGCCTGTATCAATAGAACCTCCAGCACCCCTTGCTATTACATACATTCAGTGCTGTAGGTACCAAAACTACGTTCCCCTGGCATTCCCTCTGAAAAAAAGCCCTGATAAAAAGTATAACTTGTCATTGCTCGCAACAAGAGAAAATAAAAACAACAGCTCATGACCCAGAAAAAGGTAGTATATTGTATATAGTTCAATTTTAGGATTATGACAAAGTAATTTTGAAACTGATATAGTAAAAACAATTTATCAATATTGGTAGAATTTTGAAATTCATAAACACATTATGCATGATTTCATACTAAAAATGTGAAACCACTACACCCTTATTAAAGCTATCATTAGCCTTACCCTAATGGAAATAAGCTGGACAAAAAAATGTTCCCCGTCTTACCCCTGTGTGTTTTCCACTGTTTTAAAATGCATTACAATAGCACAATTTTCCATAGCAAACCTTTATAACTTGAACAAAGACGAACATGATAAGGCTACATGGAGCAAAATGAAATCCAGCTAATTATAACTAGCCCCTATAAATGGCCCACACCAGTTTTAACATTTTCTTTTAAAAATCTAAAAGGCAAAAAAACACTTTTCCTCTGGTTTGGGGAGGATTTGACACCTTGCTAGCTTGTTGCTATAGTCATTATTCATCCCTTTGCTAAAATGAGTCATCAAAGTTCCACTGCGAACAGCACAAGTGTTTATTACACCCATGGTTCTGTTCATTAGAAGAGTGATAATATCTCTCATTGCATAATATAATTTTGACTAGTATTATTGTTATGGGTTTTGATGATGGAATATGGTACAATAAAGATAATACAACCTGATCCCATATAAGATAGTCACACCCTTAAATAGCTATGAATCATACTTATCCTATGCAGTAAATGGGTATGTTAAAGCTCAATTAAAGAATTCTGTTTGACAGTCTATACAAGTCCCAAATCCAGTTAATATTTGATGCACACGCCTAATAAAGTAAACAATGTAATTCTTTTACCTTACTTGAATGAGCCATGTGATGGAACCGTCCAACATTCCGCTTGAGTGCTTCCATCAGTATACCGCTTCTTCCAGTCTGAACATAGATATCAGATAATATAGCCGCATATTGCAACCAATAACTAGATGGGACTAGTACAGCTGCAAAACTGGAACTCTTTATTTGAAAACTCACAGAGAATTTATACTACACAACCAGGTGAGGCTGATCACATTATCAGATGCAATATAATTAACATGCTAATTAACTCAGCACCTTAACCAGCCTATGTGGAGTGCACAGACTGCTAGCAAGCAAACAATAGCTTGCCCAATTACCAATTAACCATGGGAAGAACAAGCTAGGCAGAAAACACATACATTAATACACAGACAATAGCAGGGACCACCAGCACATGAAATAGAGATCAATGTGACCAGCTCTTTCACTGAGCATGTATAGTTCAGAATCAAACAAAACCAGGAATAGTTTTCAAGTATTTCTTGAGAGATATTGTTGATAAATATTACTGTCCTATTTGAAGTAATCCAAACCACATTCTCACTGTCCATCATTTTCTAGGTCACCCTGTGCCCCTAAAAGACACAGGGTGACTTACAAATAAGAGGGTCCTGAAACAAGAGTTTCCCAACCTCTCTAAGGTAAGCTGGGTTCCACAAGCCCCCCCCCCACCCAAAGTGACTCCTGTCCCAAGCCAAATCCTCCTCATTTGTGTCCCACACACTCCCCCTCCCAGACACTGCAGCTCACAGTGGGAAGGTCTCAGCAACAGAGGCAGTGCTGTCAATCCAGAAAGTAGTGGGCAGGACTAGGAATGGCCAGGTGTTGATTGACAAGCTACAGGCTTGTAAATCAGCGATGACAATGCCAACACCCTTCCCCTCTGTAACATTTTTACATCTCAATGTAGTGAAAGCACTCACAGCTTGCACTACATTGAGTGGCAAGAGTAAATAAGAATATTAACTCTGCTCTAAATTTAGGAGAATTGCAGCAGGGCTGCCTCACCAGTACAGGCAGCTTCATTAGATGGACTTTATTGGCAGGATTGACATATATTTATGGGATTTTGCAGGAGGAATAAGGAAAAATCAAAAGTGCTGATAAACCTATAAATAAAGTGTTACTCAACCCACATCATTAAAAAAAAAAAAAAAACTATCAATAAATGGCGTATTACATGCTGTTCATACTTACTCAGTCGCTATGGGATTTGTTTTCTCCATTCTGAAAAAAAACCTGGTTAATTCTGCTGCTCTCTAACTCCCTATTCTGCGCATGTCCCCACTGCAGTTGAGGATTTTTATAGAGCAGTGTTGGCAGCTAGTGCACATGCTTACATGTGGACTGTTAGCAGCTAGTGCACAAGTTTTCAGTGAGTTTCTATGCTGAGCAATTCCCACCTATTACATCTGAGCAGCCCATGTGACTATAGAGTGACACATGTGGGCGTATACACAGTGGTAAATGATAGCCCACTCCCTCCCTCCTCCTCTATGCCCACTAACCAGCTAAACACAATGAGGGTGGGACATTACATGTAGATTAATGGAGGCTTCACCTCCCTGTTATTCTAAAACACTGGAGGGGCGTGGCACAGCCTGTGACTGGCAGAAATCTGCCCACACCATGTTATTGCCAAAAAAAATTAAAGATTTGATTTCAAATATATATTTGTATGAGAATTGAAAACAGTTTGTTGATATTATTTAATTTTACTCTTTATTCCAAAGGCTGTTTTTTTCTTTTTTTTGAACATGTAACCAGCAGTACTAGAAGCTCCTCCTGCCTATGTTTTCCCTGCAAACAAAAAGGTACTTAGATTTTTTTAATTAAAATAATTACAGTGCCATCATCCACATACAGAAAGAGAAATGATCATGTAAATTAAACAGTGTGTTTAGTATCACTTTAAAGCCTAACTTTGGGTAGCACAAGGGATGGTATTTACATTGAATGAGAAGTGTGCCCTGAGCTGGTGGCTTCTCTCTTAGTTGAAATCTTCCATCTTCTGCCCCCTCATATACTGTGTGTATATATATATATATATATATATATATATAAAATGTAATGCAAACTGCTGGACCTGTCATAGGGAACTTGTGAAGAGTGCAAACTACACCCGCCCTCTCTGCCCCTTTCCTCCATTCATAGGAGCTGCACTAAAACCTTCTGCAATGAAAAGCTATCTATGAATGGATGTTGGGCGGATGAATGAGGGGTCTGCTTCCTCCATTTTTTTGGCATTTTCATTAATGAAAGCTATAGTACATTCAATGTAAGTACCATCGCTTGTGCTCATTTATTTTATTTTTTTAATTAACTAAACTTATTTTTAGGTGATGTAGCACTTTTTTTTTCTATTTTTAATGGGAGGCTAAAGTTCTACTTTAAATTATGTTTTATCTTTCCTACAACTTTCACAAAAAGCTATTTACAGCAAGGAGAAAATGAAAGAAAAAAAAAAAGTCTGCCAAAATATCTTCCACACTAAAATCAAGAGAAATTGTTGGTCTTAGGAAAGTAATATCATCATACTGATAAGCTTGGTAAATGACTTTTGGGCACACTTGCTGTCAGTGAGGGCATTTTGAAAATAAAGTTTGTGTACAGGTTTTACATTAGAGAAGAGTGCACATCATTTCACCCACAGAATAACAACTATATTCCCGGTAGACAGGGAGCAGGAGAGAGAGTGAAAGAAAGGATAAAAGAGCAAAGGATATAGCAAAACTTGGGGGGAAGAGAAAAGAGAGGAAAGGGCAGACGATACGAGAGTGACAGCAAAGGATATTAAATAGTAAAAGGGGAAAGGGAAAGACAATCTTAAGGAAAAAAAAAATGAAAATGAAGTAAATTGTACCACAATACATGAGCACTCCTATGTGTTATGGTGCATTAAACCAGTAGAAAATATATACAGAAGGTATGTTTTTTGTTTTATCTGGTGCATTAAAATAACACACCGTAGCGGACAGGTGTGAAGTCAGCCTGGTTTAAAAAAAAAGAGGAAATTTTATGTACTTAGTATGCATTCCTAAAAGAGAAGTATGGGATTTCTTTTTTTGTTTTTAATCATACTTACCTAGGTGGATAGGTTCGAGGCTTCATCTGTCCCCCGACGGCTCTAGGGCTGAGAACCGAGCGATCAAACACCACAGCTCTCTCGGTTCTCAGAGCTCCATGAGCAGAGAGCCGGTGACTGTTAGTAGTTAGCTCTCTGCTCTGCACCCCCCTCCCTGCTCATTGGAGCGCTGAGTTGTGAAGGTGGCGGGAGCCGCTGGTTCAGGCTTTCAGCAGCTCGCTAAGAGGCTGAACCAGGTGCTGGTCAAGGCATGTGGGTGGATTTCCGACGATATTACCGGCTCTGTGATTTCAGCCGACAGCGGGTCACATGAGTTCAGAACAATCTGCACTCCTGTGATCCACAAAAGAAATACAGCCAAAACGAGCTTTGGCTGTACATCTCTTTTATCTAGAAAAAGTTCCATCTGCTGCGCTCAGGCAATTCCTTTTTTTAAGCTTGTAATCGGACTTCCTGATAGAGGGTGGCTATGTACATTTTCCATTGTCCCACTGAGTGTGAAAACAAAGTCACTATTGCCCGCTCCCAACAGAGACTATGAGATTTGTAGTGTGCAAAGTAGGGAGCTCATGAAGGACATTACAACAAGGCAGTAAAACACAGTCAGAAAAAATGTCATGAAGAATAATCTACAGCAGCCTTTCTCAACTGGTGTGCTGCGGCACCCTGGTGTGCCATGAAGAGTTCCCAGGTGTGACCAAAATTACCCCAAAAATAAAGAGTCCCCAAAATGACCCCAACTTAGGCAGCTATCTGAACAACAAACTACTGTTGGCCACTCAGTTAAGCCTTGTTCACTTCCCGCTGCCACAGGCACTCAGGAAGCTGTGCGGGCCTCCTGACCACTTCTTGCCAACCGATGACATCATCGGTTGCTAAGAGCAGATCGGGAGTACGCAGGGCTTTCTGGGATGTGCGAGCTGCAGGTCCCAGGAGACGCTGGCTGGCGTGCTTTTCCCCGAGGGGAAGTGAAGGAGGAGCAAGAACAGGGAGGAGGCTCTTCAGTGGATGCATATGAGCTCCTCTGAGCTCCGTGAGGTACAGCAATTCTACCTTCATGTAATATAATTATACATAAGCAATGTGGGTTATTATTATTGGTAATGGTAACTATACTACTTTAATGGTAACTGCACTTCTTTTTATTTTGTGTTCCGCTTGCATATCGCTCTGCTGCAGTTTGGCCGCAGCGCAGGTATAGCGCAGGGTACCCGCAGTTTTCATGCGCGTTACCTGTGGTTTACCATAGACTTCTATTATATCCCTCATTTTTGGTGTGCAAAACCGCAGGTAATGCACATAAAAAAATGCAGGTACCCTGTGCTATACCTGCGCTGTGGCCAAACTGCAATGAGTCAATATTAAAAGGCTATTGTTTTTTTACAACCGGCGGCAGGCTTTGTCATGAAAACATTCCAAGTGGCTCATGGAACACTTTCAGAAGTGGTGGGAGGGTTTGCCCCCCCCTCCCCACCAGCTTGCCAGAGAAACAGTCTAATGGTGTGGCAGGCTAGTCCCAGAGGCGATGGAAGAGTAGATCTTCTTTTATTGCCTCAATGGCCTTGGAGGACCACAGCGATGTCATGAGGTCACTTCCGGTCCAGGCTTCATTTTTTGTTGGTGTGCCTTAAGATTATGCCAGATTTTAAAGGGTGCCTTGGTTGAAAAAAAGTTGAAAAACACTGGTCTACAGAACTATTAAAAGGTGGATGTGTAAGGATTCATTTTGGAGAGTTTCTCTTGTGACCACTGCCACCAGCAATGAAAGTGAGGGTAGATTAAAAACAATTTGAACAAGAATAGAGACAGGAATCTTTCAATAGGGTCACTTATTCCAGTGTCAACCATCCAGAAGGGGATATCCTTCATTTTGAATACATTTCCTCCTATTTTCGATAGCGTCTGCACCAGCAGAGGTATAATGAAGAGAGACAACACTGCTCAGGCTAGTCAAAGTCCACGATTCAAGGTGGGTGCTGAACCTCGGCTCGCCACTAGGAGAAGCATGAAAGAAGAAAATGGACGCTTTTGCCTTGTGAACAAGCACATAGCAGTCATGTGAAACGTGTCTACTGTCCTACCCTGCTGTACCTTGTACCACTTATGTGAATAAAGAACTTTTCTTCATTGGATTCCATGGTGGTATGCTACCATTTTCTTCTTTCTTGCACCAGCAGAGGTGTAGGGAAATCTTCCCAATGGGACACAGATGGCAAAAAGACCTAAATAAGGTTCAAACTAAGTATACAAAAAAAAATAGGCACCGCAATTCTAGCAGTGAAATCCAGGGTAGCTCTGGTAACCCAACATAACAACTGAGGGAATCCAAGGACAAGGGACCTCCCCACTAGGACTGTAGTACTGGGTCTTCCCAGCTGTGTGCTATTAGGCTCTGGCACAGTTGGGCTGCCTGCACTCCAGTTCTGACAGTAGAGAAGCTCTCACCTGGCAATAGGGGACTTATCTCTGAGCTGTTAAAGCAGGGAAGCAGAGAAACTTATCTTCCCTGGGCATGCCCAGAAACTCAGGGGCTTATAGAAAATGGAGTAATCTGGGCCTGCACCTGCGCACAATGAGTATATAGGCACTCAGATTCACTAACTACAAATTATATTTTTTCTGTAGCCAGTGATTCTTCTTTAATTCAATATCATTCAATGCTCATTTCTTTGTATCAATCCCTTTTGGAATTTGAGACACTTGTGACATGACACTTCCATATGACGATAACCATTTCCTTGTATCTATGAGTCACTAGGTACCAAAATCCACAGTGCGAAAGCGTTACCTAAAAGCATGCTATATATGAATCATCTGCTTTTATAGATGGTGTGACATTTTTAATGTGTCAAAGCTACCTTCACCGCAGCACTTTCCAGTTGTGATCCTGCAAAGGTGATCAAAGCAAGTCACCCACTTCCTGCTGAGGTCGGATATGTAACTTGCTGTCACTCCAGCTGCTCTTTCATTTCTGTTTCCCATTTCTGTCTTTCTTGTAAGTGTGTTACTTATAGGGACAATAACAGTACAGGTATGCCGTGCAAAAAAAGAAAACCGAAAAGTGGTTAAAATGACAGATAAACAGTATTTAATAGTGTCTGTGTTTTATTTTTACATTTTTTGGCAAAAGAAGGAAAATTTCACAAACTTTTTGGCCCTATAACAGCAACTAAAGCCCCTATAACAGCACTGTGTGTAATATTTGTCATGCAGATAACTAGCCTTTGCACACAATAGGGTCCGATCACAACAGCATAACTCAAGCAATATTTCCATGTATATTACCATAGTATGGGGTTGATTTACTAACCTGGAAGTGCAAAATCTGGTGCAGCCCTGCATATAAACCAATCAGCTTCCATTTTTTTTAGTCAAAGCTTACAGTGTAACTCCACTTTTGTTGAGAAAAAAAAAAAAACATTCCCCTTTGGGTGATCTACATACATTGCAAAGATTATAACACACTTTAGTGCAGATTCCTACCTTTTGTTTTTCTGAAGAAATCCCTGTTTGTTCCTCTGTGCTGAGTGGGTCTAGAGGGAGTGGTTTCATAATTATCAATCAGCTGTGCAGCTGCAGAGCACTAATGGGGGAAATCTGCTGGGCCTGCATCCCTATAAAAGTGTTCTTATTGGGAGTATCCCACCAAAAATGACATTTTTGCTGCAGGGGATGCCAGAAATCTGATTTGTATCTTAGGCAGACTTCTGGGAAAATCAGTGAGCCAATCACACAAGCAGGAAATTATGTTTCTGGGGTGTGGTCAGTATACATTCTGTGTACAGAACGGCTCCAGGTAGCCATATTGCATTTTCAGAAAATTACAGCAGCTGCAGATTGAAAACAAAAGGTCATTTTTAATAACATTCAATCACAATATGAGTTGTGTCGCAATTGTATATGCTATATTATTTTTTCTTTATTTTCTATTTTTTTCCCCATGAAAGTGGAGTTATCCTTTAAGCGTATGTTACCCCAACACTTCATATTCCTGATATGTACCTGCTGTACCATGTACTTGTATATGAAAGTATCCTGTTCTCTTTGTATTGCTTCCTTTGTGTTAAATCCCTGGTGTTCCTGCTAGTCTCCTCGCTTTCCTATGAAAAACTGACCACACTACGCAGGAGAGCACTCTGGGCTCAGTCCTCTAGCTATACTGGGATCGCAGCCTGCTCTCCTCCAGTGATCAGACTAGTGCTGACATGCCCCCACTGCACAGCCATTCACTGGGGAGCTCAGTGTGCTGCTGCTTCTCCTCCTCCTCCCCCCTAGCTCTTATGCAGCAGAGAACACAGGGAATGGGATCATTTATAAAAAAAAAAAGGAAAAAGGCATTTATAATGTTTTTTTATATCTATATACAAATGTTTTGCCTTTCATTTTTATTTTAAACAGGATGGGTTGTTTTACAAGGTGATCAGATACAATCACTTTAATAGAACAAGCAGAAGTTCGAAGCTGATTGGCTACCATGCACAGCTGCACCAGATTTTGCACTCTCCACTTTTAGTAAATCAATCCCTATGTTTACTACTAATAAGGTGTTCAAAAAAGTACTGAAAAAATTACACTTAAAGGGGTAACTCCACTTTCATGGGAAAAAAAAATCAGCAAATAAAGAAAAAAACAATATAGCGTAAACAATTGCGACACAAATCATATTGTAACTGAATGTTATTAAAAATGACCTTTCCTTTTTAATCTGCATCTGTTGTAATTTTCTGAAAATGCAATGCAATATGGCTCCCTGGAGCTGTTCTGTACACAGAATGTATACTGACCACACCCCAGAAACATCATTTCCTGCTTGTGTGATTGGCTCACCATGTTTCCCAGAAGTCTGCCTAAGATACAAATCAGGTTTCTGGCATCCCCTGCAACAAAAATGTCATTTTTGGTGAGATACTCCCGATAGGAACACGTCTAAAGGGATGCAGGCCCAGCAGCTTTCCTCATTAGAGCCCTGCAGCTGCCACCGTTGATAGATAATTATGAAACCACTCCCATTAGACCAACTCAGCACAGAGGAACAAACAATTATTTCTTCAGAATAACAAAAGGTAGGAATCTGCAACAAAGTTTGTTAAAATCCTTGTACATGTACATAAATCACCCAGAGGGGAATGTTTTTTTCTCAACAAAAGTGAAGTTGCGCTTTAACCGGTTGCCGACCGCCGCACGACTATATACTGCGGCGGTCAGCCCCGGCCAGGCAGAGTGACGTAGGGGTACGTCACTCGCCTGTCACTGACCAATTGCGGGCGGGCACGCGCCCGCCGAGGCGCGCGCCCGCCCCGGCTCGTTCACTGACAAGTCAGTGCGTGTGACCGGCGGACCCGATCGTCCACCGGTCACTCACGATCGCTCCGGTGAAGGGAGAAAGGCGGACGGCTTATGTAAACAAGCCGTCTGTCATTCTCCCTTGTGTAAAAATGAAGATTAGACGGTTCTACTATGTAGGACCGTTGATCTTTGTTTTTTCACCAATAGCCATGTCCCTTTACAGTTAGAAACACGCCCCTAGGACACACTTAACCCCTCCCTCTCCAATACAGTTAACCCCTTCCCTGCCAGTGTCATTTTTGCAGTAACAGTGCATATGTATAGCACTGATTACTGCAGTAATGTCACTGGTAACCCCAAAAGTGTCAAAAATGTCAGTCAAGAGTCCGATCTGTCCGCCGCAATGTCGCAGTACCGCAAAAAAAATCGCAGATCGCCGCCATTACACGTTAAAAAAAAAAACACCAAAAATGACAAAAATCTTTCCCTTTGTTAGTAAACGCGATAACTTTTGCGCAAACCGCATTTTGCGATTTTTTTTTTTACCAAACATATGTAGCATAAAAAAATTGTCCGAAAATGTTAAAAAATTTTGATTTTTACATTTTTTTGGGGGGAATTTCATATAAAAAAAATGTGAAAAATATTGTTATTTTTGCAAAATTGACACTCTTTTTTTGTTTATAGCGCATGATCAAAAAATCGCACAGGTGATCAAATACCACCAAAAGAAAGCTCTGTTTGTGGGAAAAAAAGGACGTCAAATTAGTTTAGGTACAGCGTCGCACGACCGCGCAATTGTCCGTTAAAATCACGCAGTAAAAAATCGCAAAAAAAACCCTGGTCTTTTAGCAGCCAAATCCTCCGGGGCTTAAGTGGTTAAGAAATAAATGTGTGTTGGTCATTTGGGGAAGAAAGAGCTGTTGAAATGTTGGTGATTGGACCATGTATAAGGTATTGTACTGGTACTGTGCTTTGGTTTTGTATGAGAACTTTTATTTTGGGTATGTGGTTATGTAAGGGCTCCTGCACACAGGCATAATTAAATACTCATTGAAATGCTGAATTTTGTTGCCAGAAGCTGTCAGAAAGATCCAGGGTAAAAAAACACATGTAATGGCGCGTAAAGTACATATGTTTATGTGCGTACAGAATTTAGAAGGCTACACTTTAAAATTTATTCTACTGGCTAGAACAATCCTTCATTCCAGCCACAAGAAAGATTTTATTCATGCGCATTTACATGTGTTTAGGTGCATTTGCATGTAAAACATGCGGAACTATTCTTCCCTGAATGCAGTCCCTGGCATTTTCAGTTTTATGTCTCTAAACACTTCCCCAGTAAATGCCCCTATGTGTATGGAAGGAGTGGATTTAATGGGATTGGTTTAGCCATCCTTGTGCATGTGACCTAAAGCTGAAATCCAGGCAAACAGCTAAATGAACAATGTAAATACACATCTGTGATCTGTCTAAGGATCCATTATTTTTGTCTAGCCACCTATGTAAATCATGCAATTCTGCCAGACATCACAGCTAGAAAAGTGACACTGCTTAATAGAAGTTAGAATACATAAGAATAAAATAGGCAATGAAGAAAAAGCAAGTCATCAGCCCATGTTCGTTCTGCTCTCTCCTCCTATCAGCATGTTCCCCTTAGCCCACATTCACATCGGTCCGATTTGACATACGATTTGACATGTTTTTGTTTCTTCTTTCATAGCAATTTATAGATGAAGTAACACATCGATTATTCCATTTAAATAACAGCTAAGCCCACAGAGGCTCTCGGAAAGGCATCCCCATATACCCTGGAGTTTGTCATGACTTGGTATCTACTTCAAGTTTCACCACAGCACAACAAACCACTCAAAGATCCTGTTCTGCAGAGACCCCCGACAATCCTCATTCAACTGAAAGGCTCATGTGGTTAACCAAAGCTAACTCCTACCGAAACTTAAAGGGTGGTCTTCCTCGCTGTATATACAGTAGAGATGCCAAGTCAGATATGAAATTGAAAGTTACAAATTCAACCCACTTGTAATGAGGCAACTAAAGAAAAACAATGATAATTATAGGTTTTCAGAGAACCAAATATTTTTATGTTCCTATTTGGTAAGAACGTTAAGCTTATACCTTTTCTTTTTCTTCAACGTATACTAGATGCTATGACAGTGTTGGTAATGCTTACTGGTAAGGCTTTAAAGCCTATTTTTATACCCCCCTTTTTTTTTTCTTTAATAAATCAGCACAAGGGATGGTACTTACAGTAAATGAGAAGTGTTCCTTGGGCTGGTAGCTGCTCTCTTAGGCTCTGTTCACATATATGTGAATTGGATGCATTTTGAACCGTATCCAACTGACATGTGAATCAAACCAGCTTTCTAAGGAGACAGTTCACATATATGTGGTGCAGCGGCAGTTTTTTGAGCACTGCGGTGTGGTTTAGATGTGAGTTTCAAACTCATTGCCTTCTATGGGAACGCATCTGAATCGCACATCAGATTTGAACACAAATTTGATCCGAAGAAAAACCCAGCATGGTGGTCCCCCCAATCCATACCAAGCCCTTTTGGGTCTGGTATGAATTTTTATGAGAACCCCACGCCAAAATAAAAAAAAATAAAAAGTGGTGTGAGCCCCCCCCCCCCCCCAAATCCATACCAGACCTTTATCCAAGCATGCAGGAAAGTGGGGACGAGTAAGCGCCCCCCCTCCTGAACCATGCCAATTCACATGCCCTTGTGCTTTGGGGCGGGGGGGGTCTGGTATGGAATTGGGGGGATCCCACACCTTTTTGTTTTTTTTATTTTGGCGTGGGGTTCCCCTTAAATCCTGTACCAGATCTGAAAGGGCCTGGTATTGACTGGAGCGACTCCCACGCCATTTTATTTCACAATTTCTTCATTTCCTAACAACGCAGGACAGCTGAATGTAAAAAAAAACCTGTTGCCGGCAATAATTAAAGATTTCGACCAGTTGGCTGTTTTGACAGAACACCGGGAGAAAAAAGTTGTTCACTCATTATATTGTGTACCATAGTGTATACACTGCTGATGTTCTGTGAAAACAGCCAACTTGTTGAAATCTCCAATTATTGCCGCTGGAGAGTCACCAGAAGTAACATGGTTGGAGATTTTGGCGAGTTGGAGTTTTCGGCAGCAGACCGGGAATCCAGGAAGTTGTGGAAAGAGAAGGCAGACATGCAAAACCCACAACATGAAAGGAGATTATTCAACTAAACATATATATATATTGGATTGTCAAAAATAACCATTGTTTGTATTGTTATTACAATGCTGATGTTATAAAATGAAAGGGTATGCTGTAACCATAGAGCTCCTTTATTTTGTACTTTGCAGAGGGGAATTGGAGGGGGGGGGGGGTTTAATAGTTTCACCAAAGGGTTGAACACTACGGGGGGGGGGGGGGATATATGTATTCTTTTACTATGATAAATAACATATCTATGACATGGTATTCAAACTATATAATAGGAAGACCTTGGTGAGAGATTTCTGAGACTTTATGTAAATTTAATAAATTATTGCAAGCTCCCTCAGCTGAAGACAAGTAAATCCTGGAATACAGTTCAAGTAACACTGTGGGGGATATTTACTAAAACTGGAGAGTGTGAAATCTGATGCAACTCTGCATAAAAACCAATTAGCTTCCAGGTTTATTGTCAAACCTAGTTGAAAAAGCTGAAGTTAGAAGCTGATTGGCTATTATGCACAGCTGCACCAGATTCTGAGCGCTCCAGTTTTAGTAAATCTCCCCCAAATACTTTTCAGCCAGCAGAGTTCTTGACGTCAGCAGAGTTCAGCAATGTGGGAAAAATATTAACTCTTTATTTTACAGGGAGAATATTAAAAACAATATTTAGGTACAAAAAAGGTTCCTGTAAGACAGTCTAAACCAGTACCAGATCCATTCACTATGTGATGCAAAAGACCCATAAAGTAAAACAAACTTCCTTATCTGAGCCATATCCTCCTTCATTTGTCTCCTACATTCCCCCTTCCAAACACTGCGGCATTCAGAAGCATTGCTGTCAATCCAGAAAGCAGTGGGCAGGACTAGGTATGGCCAGGAGCTGATTGACAGGCAAGAGGCTTGTGAGTCAGCAGTGACAAAGCTGATAGCCCCCACCGCAACATTTTTTCATCCCACTGTATTGAAAGAAGGTATAGTCTAAACAAGAGTGGCAACTCTGTTCTGAATTTAGGAGCAGTGGAGCATCGTTGCCACACCATCACGGGATCTTTGTCAAGGGGTCTTCACTGGCAGGATCGCTAGGTAGTTGTCGGACTTTAAAGTGGGACTAAGAGAAAACTGGAAGTAGATGCTGTAGTACATAATAAATTAAAATTACATTACTAATGTCTTAGATTGTAAGCTCTATGGAGCAGGGCCCTCTGATTCCTACTGTATTAAAATGTATTGTAGTTTTACAGCGCTGCGTAAACTATCAGGGCTATATAAATCCTGTATAATAATAATGTAAATAATAATTCAATTAATAAATGGGATGCCATAGTTCTACTTTAAAAGAAAAAAGTCACCTTAACCGGTTGCTGACCACACGCCGTGCATTTACTGCAGCAGTGTGGCTCTCCCAGGCAGCTCGTCAGCGGGGAAGCCGATGCACGGGTCAGGCAGCTACGATTGCCACCTGACACCCGCAATCGTTGTAAACACAGCTGACCTCTCTTCTCCCTGGAATGGTCATAGAGCCCCTGTGATCCTTCTATATAGGATCAAAGGTCTCTATGGTCATTCCACAAGCCACGCCCCTCACAGTTAGAAACACGCCCCTAGGTACACATTTAACCCCTTGATCACCCGCACTGCTAACCCTTTCCCTGCCAGTGTCATTATTACAATAACAGTGTAAATTTTTAGCACCGATCACTGTAGTAATGTCACTGGTCCCCCCAAAAGTGTCAAAATTGTCAGTCAGGGGTCCAATCTGTCCACCGCAATGTCGCAGTCCTGCAAAAAAACTCAAATCGCCGCCATTACTAGTTAAAAAAAACAATAAAAATGACATAAATCTTTCCTGTAGTTAGTAGACACAATAACTTTTGCGCAAACCAATCAAAATACGCTTATTGCGATTTTGTTTAACAAAAATTTAGTAGCAGAAAACAAATTAGCCTAAAATGTTTAAAACATTTGAATTTAAATATTTTTTTTCTTGGGAATATTATATAGAAGAAAGTTAAAAAAAAATATATATTTTTTTTCAGAATTGTCGCTCTTTTTTTGTTTAATAGCGTAAAAAATAAAAATCGCAGAGGTGATCAATTACCACCAAAAGAAAGCTCTATTTGTGGGGAAAAAAGGACATCCATTTTATTTAGGTACAGCGTTGCACAACGGCGCAATTGTCCATTAAAATAATGCAGCGCCAAATCGCAAAATAGGGCCTGGTCATTAAGAGGGAAAATCTCCCGGTCCAGAAGTGGTTAAGGTACGATGCCAAAAGTTATGATGTCACAATAAAAATAATATTCACAAAATAAGAAAAATCTGAAATGAATCTGTTCATTTTCTTCTTCAGAAGCTTCTCTGATTGCATATCTGTTCGGATTTTGGCTGAGCTCCACCCTCTATCCCCTGACTGCATTTTTCACTTGCGTCTCATTACGTAAAATTATTATTACTATCTCTCTGAAAATCATCATGTGGCTATATAAGACAATAACAAGTCAGTTCGACAAAGCTGGGCGCCAGAACCATCGTTCATTGCTTAACATTCCTCCCTCCTGAATATAATAAATTACTTCTTTAAATCAGGAAGAGAGGAAATTGGAACACAGGAAAAGGGAGAAATAGAAAAGAAATTGGAAAGCAGATAAGAAAGTGCGTCAAAGCGACAAGAGAATGGGGAAGCGGTAACAGAAAAATATGAAATTGTTTTCATGCAGATTTATGTATGTGCCGCTTAAGCTGCGGAGTCTAAACCTATAATCCAGGGACGGATCAGACCTACGATATTTAATTTCTTATCCGCCATTTCATGTTTCAGATATAAGAAAAAAGCTTAAAATTAACTGTACTATCTCCTCGGTCTTTATTGTTGTTATTTTTAGGGCGGCAAAGAATGCGCAGAAAAAAAAAATGCAAGGCGCCCTGTAAGTTCTCATTAAAGGTCAACTGTTGCCATAATTTACCGCTAATAGCGGTTTATTAAAACACCTACATATTGTTGTAGTTAGTTCTGGTTTTCATAGAATCTGTCTTTTTTTTTCTGTTGGTATTACTTTTGAACTGACTGGCAAATTTCCAACTTGAGCACGTGCCAGACAGCTAACAATTGAGGGTTTCATTTACTAAAGGCAAATAGATTGTGCACTTTGCAAGTACAGTTGCTCCAGACAGGGCCGCTGATAGGGGGGACCACCGGCCCTCTTGTAGGTGGCCCGGGCACACAGGGGGCCCACACAGAGAGGGGATTAGTGATGGACAACAATTACAGAAATCTTCCTCCAGCACCTGAATCTGATCTGTCCCTCTCCCTGCTATCAGCTTTTATCTGCTGAGAAAGAGACAGTTGTCCCTCACTAATCCCCCTCCCAGCACTGGCTCTAATGTTATCTCAGCTCAGGACTTTATTTGTAAATTGTAACTTTGTTTCTCTCTCTCTGTCTCTCTGATCTCTGAGCTCCAACTGCCCAGCCTGTATATTTTTCTCATCTCATCTTCTTTTTTATAGTAGTTTTTTTTTTTAGATTTAGCAGTAATTATGCGAGTTATGTTATATTTGTGTCTGATAATAGTGATTTTGTTGTAATTTTAGCTAAATATATCTTTATATTTTCTTGGGGGGCCCTGCCAGGTAGTCTGTACGGAGCCCCACGATTTCTAACAGCAGCCCTGGCTCCAGAGCTTGGTAAATGAGGGGAAGTTATGAAGTTTTTTTTTTTTTTTTTTTTTTCTGCATGTAATTGGATATTCTTTGCAAAGTGAAGTTTTTCCTCATTTACTCTGGAGAAAATGCACTTGCAAAGTGCACAGTCTCTTTCCCTTTAGTAAATCAACCCCCACGAGTATTTTTGGGTTGTAAATGTAAACAACTTGCACATGACAGTCAATGCTGCACTAGGGGCCAATCAGGTGTGCTGTGTGCACATTTGTTGATTGGGAACATCCTAAAAGGAGGAGTTTATTAGTCTACTGCTGGCTCTTCACTATCCAATCACAGTCTAGGGCCAGGGAGGTGACCAGCCGTGTTGCCTAACTGCAACAGAGAAAAGTTGGGTCACCAGGCTGACTTTGCTGTTTGGCAGGACTGTGTAAATTTTTCATAGGCAGTCTGAATTAGTTTGGATGGGTCATATACTTACTCAAATGTCCTTGCAAGCTTCTGTATGTAGGGCGCACCACGTGTGCCTTATGTAAATGTGTGGGTGAAAATCGACGCCTCATACAGAAGGGTTGCCCAAAACATAGTGTTCCCTGCCACTTTCAGATCCACCATGCTAAGGACATTCGGAGTATAAGGGTGGCAGCTATAGAATTCATACCCACAGGCTCCCTAACTACCAACGAGAGGCTCTCTCTGCTATGCAGACGGGAATCCTTTTGGATCTACAAACTGGCCTCTTTAACCCCCAACGGGTTGAATGAGGAGTTGGAGGTGCAAAGTATTCTTTAGCTCCTGTTTTTTTTTTTTTTTTTTGTTCTTTTGTTTCTTGAACGTATTTGACCTCCTTTGCATTGCACATATTCTCTGTCTGTCATCAAGCCAGGGTACCCCTCTTCCCCTCCCCCCCCCTATTTCTATTTCTTTTTTTATTTTTATTTCATTATGATTAGTTTTATCCTTTGTGTGTTTTTATGTTTTTAAGCTGGTTTATACAATCATTGTTCTTAGCTTGTGTTTCCTACCAGCAGGCTGTAACAAAACCACCCAGAACTGTGCAGCGGGAGTATATATGTAAAAAGATTTGTGGCTCCTTTAACAAAATTGAACACATCCTGTGGCCAGCCCCTATTTAAACCCCATTCATTGTCTAAATCAGGTGACTTGACAAAAGGCCCACGCACGAAATGCGTTGTCAGGACGACAGTGACCTCCTCCTGCATCTCTCCTTGCCTTGCTTCAGACGGTGACTCCCTGAGTGAATGATGTCCCGTCCAGGCTTTTCCTCTGCTGTTCACTAAGCCTCCGCAGTGGTACTGCTGATTTTTTCATCCTCTGCTATTCCCCAGCCTGGTATGGTGGTGTCCCCCCCCCCCCACCACATCTGGGCTACCTCCATTTGACCATCTCTGCTTGCTGAAGTACATCACGGCAGGAGATCCATCCTGTGAGTCTTTGCCCCATTATGGTTAACTAGTGTGGTCAAGGGAGCTCTGTGCATTTTATCACTGTACTTTTATCATGGACAAACTGTTCACGTATGGATTTGTTTCTAATAAACTTTTTAATGTTTGATAATTTACGCTGGTGTCATCAACATTGACTACATTGCTTTTAGTTGCCATCCACTATCCACATCAGTGGGTTCATTCAGCGCTTTCCTGTGGTCATGTGAGTCTGTATTTTCCTGTGGTTATGTGAGTCTGTATTTAGGTCGGGTTACTGCAGGTCAGGCAAGATGGCTCTACATGCTATTTTTCAATGGGGACTAAGAGCTCCTAGTCTACAAGGGACCTTTGCCACTGATCCGTAAAGACCAATTGTGTCCATGAAGGAAAAAAGCCCAGGATCTTTTCTCCCTACATAGGAAGGAAGTTGTCCCTATCTGTTGTTTCAGTCGAGTCGGGCAACCCATAACCCCTCTACCCCATCCAAGTTGCTATTCCTAATAAAAACTACAGACAAACAAGCCCAGGGACTGATTTGTGTCCAGATGCAAGTGGAAAGCAATTGTTGCCTGGCTGTGCAGGAATAGGGGAGCCAGTTACCAGCAGCCCCAGTGGGGGTAGTGCTACACTGATATCTTTCACTTGCTATCAATAAGTAAGCAAAATGTTATTTTTAGTTTTGGATAGAGTGGAAAAGGCAGAACATTGCATAAGACGCAGCAAGTGTTAAGGGGTGTGTTAGATAAGTACAGTTGTCCTTCAATTAAAAAGAAACCCATTTACAGGAGAGGTGCCAATCCTTAGGTAGGGTCAGAGATACCATAAGATGTGGTATAGGATTTAAATCTACTTGAACCAGTGATGAATTAGTTAATTTCCATTTTAGGTTTACTGGCTCCTTAACAATCTACATGGTGTGAATTCAGCCACGAGCCCCTGCTAGTGGTGCATGGAGCCTGGATTTCCACTTGCATATGATTAATGTGGAGTTCATCCTGTCTAGTGACTGAGTAAAAGCACTGGCAACCACTAATGATATTCATCATCCTTACTAAGAAACAGGCGCTCCAAGCTGATGTTCTGTGCACTGAGCACAGACAGCAAATCTTTGCATTTTAAAGGTTTGGATAAACAGAGCACTGCTGCGTCCAATGTGCATCAGTGGATGTCATCAATTCCAATGCGAGACATCCAGCTACCCTCCCACCGCCGTACCTTACGCTAGAACGCTATGTCGTCTGAAGATTTACAGGCGGCATTTGCTTTATGCCTAAACTGGATGCAAAATATCTTCCTTGAGGCAGTAGCTATCAATGTGTGTATTTAGTGCAGGCGATAAATCAGCCGGGGAAGGGGGAAAGAAAAATAAGGTTGGGAATAAGCTTTTATGAAATCATTTGAACGTTGCGCAGGAAGCATGCTGCTTTCATATTCATGAACATGGAGCTAGCGTGCTCTAGGCAGAATTTATGAACGTTTTATAACCAGTTCTGATCAGAGAGACTGTCCCAACTGGGAGTCACAGTGCTAGCGGTCATTGACTGGGAACATCCAAGGCCTGCTAACTGGAATTCCCAATCTGTTTGCATATTCGGTGCTTCAATTAAAGGGAGTGTGTGGATATAAAGGGGAACTACAGACAGGAAACATATAAAACATAGGAATTGCCCCGTATTTGTGTTTATGTTTTCTTTTTTGAAGTGTATGTAAACCCTTAAAGTAGGTTTAAAGGCTCAAGGTTTTTTTATCTTCATGCATTCAATGCATGAAGGTAAAAAACCTTCTGTGTATAGTGGGTCCCACAACCCCCCCCCCCCCCCCCAATAATTTCCAGAGCTCCCTCTTGATCCAGTGAAGTGCAGAGAGCTGATCTTCTCCCAGGTCTCTCATTCCTCATTGGCTGAGACAGCCGCAGGAGCCATTGGCTCCTGCTACTGTCAATCACAGCCAGTGAGCCAATGAGGAGAGAGCAGGGGGTGGGGTCGAGACACAGCTCTGTGTGTCTTATGGATGCATAGAGCAGGGCTCATGAGCCAGCACGCACCAGTGCCCGCAGAGCAAGCGGCTTGCTATTGGGGGGCACTGGATGAAGAGGAGGAGCCAAGAGCACCAGTAGGGGGAACCAAAAGGAGGAGAATCGGGGCTGCTCTATGCAAAACCACTGCATTGAGCTGGTAAGCACAACATGTTTGTTTTTTTTTTTTTGTTTTTTTTAAATGAACCTTTAATTTCACTTTAAATCTATTTCTTGGTATGTTTGGCATCATCTCTCACTGTACCCAGTCTTCCTAAAGTAGTTATAAAGGGACAAGGTGTTTTTTATGCATGACGGTAAAAAAAAACCTTCTGTGTGCAGGAACCCCCCAGCCCCCCCCCAAAAAAAAACCAGGATCTGCATATCATGGGACCAGCGAGAAGACATCTGAAAAAGGTGTGTATAAAAAAACAGAAATACATGTAGGAGGGCTCCAGAGAGGAGTGAATTGGGATCAGGAGTGAACTTGAGCTTCAATTGGGCTTCAAAGCTGAATTAAACCCAAAAGCAAACATGTATCATATTGGAGTTTACTCTATCTCAGATGTGATAGCTGCATTCATTTTCTTTTTTAGGCTTTCTTTCTCTTATTTTCACCTGGTGATCAGGCCAGTTGGTCTGTTGTTTTTCATTTTCAATAACTTTTTTTTAAAAGTTTTACAAAAGACAAAGCTTAACCCAGTGTTTCTCAACCTTTTTTCAGTCAAGGCACCCTTTAAGATGATGGACAATCTTGAGGCACCCTTCAAAATCATAGACAGTCTCGAGGCACCTCATACTAAAATGTAAAAATGATTCTAATAGTTTTACATAATACATCAACATCAATAAACGTAGGACACCTAATGTTAGAGGTGATTTATTCTTCCAACGCCCATACACTTTTGCAAACTGGACTGGCTAGTATTCCAGTGTTTCTCTTCTCCTTCAGTTTTTCTCCATCACTCAGCTAATGTGACCCCAAAGCTGATGGAGAGGGGCAGGGAAGGTCAAAGAAGGATAATATGCAGGCAACTGACATCCTCCTCATCAACTGATGTTGTCATTGGTCGTTAGGTTAGCAGCTAGAAGGTCGTAATGGTGTACAATGAAAACCAGTGGCTTGTGTAACTAAAAGGCAGTTTGCATCCACCCACCAGCTTGTATACAATTTTGGGGCAATTTTTAGGCATTTTTTTCAAGGCACTCCTGAAGAAAACCTCAAGGCACCCTGGTTGAAAAAGGCTGGCTTAACCAATATTATTCCGTGGGTAAATACAGTGCATCAGTAAATTCTAAAATAGTAATCATCAAGTGTCAGGAGGGAAGAACAACTGAAGTAGAAAGCAACAGGGCCAATCAACACTGTCCAGACAGAGGGTCAGGGTCCTGCAGCCTCATAGAGCGGCCATGGGTGAATGAAACCCCCACTTACAAGCTTTAACCAGACACTGATAGAAGTCACAAGAGAGCAATATACTGCTGATGAGAAAAGGTATTTAGCAGTTTATATTTACTAAAATAATTGCATTTCCATGTTCTGTGTACTGTGGGAAACCAGATATAGTGAATGCAGGCTCCTGGGTTTAGTAACATTTTAATTCTGACAGGGGTGCTTACAATTATCAGCTTTTATTCATTAAAGGAAATAGGCAGGCAGGTGGCTGGCCGGGACTTGAGGCAAGGCAGAAGAACATGCGAGCAGGAGCGGGATGGTCATGCGCCCAAAATTAAAGAAATAGTCTCTCCGCTCCGACCAGCACATGATCACCAGTAAGGTGTGCAGATAATGGAAAAAATACCCCCCCCCCCCCCCAAGCTAGTAGGTGCAGCTTGTAATTCAGAATTGTTATTTTTGAATTCTGCACTGACTGTCTTTGAAATTGCCTGGGCCCCTGTTCAAATCCAATCCGGGGACAAAACCGGGGACAGTGTCCTCAGTCCGGGGACGTCTGGTCACCCTACTTTAATATTGCTTCAAATGATCATAACTCAACCCTGAAAATTTCAAGATCAGATATGTATATCTGTGAACTACATCAAACCTTACGAAGAACATCTAGAGCAGGGATCCTCAAACTACGGCCCCCCAGCTGTTGTGGAACTACACATGCTTCCTATGTGGCATTGTAAAACTCTGACATTCACAGACATGACTAGGCATGATGGGAATTGTAGTTCCTGAACAACTGGAGGGCCATAGTTTGAAGACCCCTGATCTAGAGAGATATGGAAGAGGAGAGGGCTACTAGAAGGCGAAGCATTATATATTTTTGCCAAATACCTATTGTTCCCTGCTAAGATCAAAGTGTGGATCAGAGTGTCTGCAGTGTACACAAACATGGGTATAGGCATGGTGCGTTTGGAAGCCAACAAATTTGGCATCCATGATGGTGGACATAGCAGCAACAATTAAAATAATTGTAGAGCTTGAGGCAACTGAAATTATGTGTGGAAGCGATTCTGCGTGTAGGGAGAAGCGGGACTGAACACAACAGATGTCTCAGCACAACAGCTGCTTTTATTGCACAAGATACAAGATTTTCTTTATGTTCAGGAAAGGCTTGGCTTTCAACTGACATAACATTTGTAATATGTGCATATCAGCAGTGACAAGGGAACTTTCTTTGAACAGAAGAATAGTATCTAACTTCTTTCTTACAGAATTATTCACAGTAGTAAAAGGAGCACAATCCCCTAACATACTGATAACAGCAAAGCTCCCAAATGTCCCTCATTTGGAGGGACAATTAAATGCTTCTTTCCACCTTCCTTGTCCCTCTTTGTGGTCTGTTGAATAGATGAATGTCTATATAGCACTATATAGCCATCAAAATGTCTGTGAAGATTCACATTTATCCAGGTCAAGGTATGTTTAGTGGTAGTTGGTCACATTCAAGTGGAGATGTTCTGTAAGAGCCGGTCCACACTAGCACGACTAGTCAGGCGACTTGTCAGCCTGACAAGTCGCGCACCCTCGCAGTCCATTGACTGCTACAGGACCCGTTCTAATAGGAGCGACACAAGTCGCTCCCACTTAGAAAAAGGGCCCTGTACTACTTCGGGGCGACCTCGGAGCGACTTGCATAGACTTCCATTATGTGTGAAGTCCCTGCAAGTCGCTCCGAAGTCGTGGTGCATGGTAATGCACAAGTCGCCCCCGAAGTAGTAAGGAGTCGTGTCGCCTTAGTGTGATCCGACTCTAATGCTGAAGATGTTTCCTATATTTCAAAACATTAGAATGCTCCTAATTATCTCTAGCAGGCTGCCCAGGCATACCACCATAAGGTAGTAGTCCATGTAAAGCGTTCCCCAGAACTGGTAGATTTTAGGACTCCAGGTGCCTCCAAAGAAGTCCTCCTTTGCAGCAATCACATAATTCCGTAGAGTAGGAACATATTCAGCCTTCCTTCTTTTTATAATGCCAGGCGTACAGGCTGGGCCCAAAAAGTCAGGGAACAGCAAGGTACGCCTTAACCTATTCCCAGCCTGGGTCAGCCACTGTCTAGCTAGAAAACTGTAGGCCACCTGCCTTCATGTGTTTTATTCCTGAAGTTGTTAGCACCTGAAAAGTCCTACACTTTTCTGTTTACAATCTAAAAAATTCACCTAAAAACAGTTTCTAAAACATGGCCACCCACAGATAAAATTATTAATATCAATCCAATGTCTATTAAAGTAATGGTAAAGTCTTGTTTTATCTTTCTTTAAAAATAACAAACATGTTATACTTTCCTGGTTTTGCACAGAGCAGCCCAGATTGTCTTCTTCTCGGGTCCCTCTTCAGTGCTCCTGGCCCCTCCCTCCTTTTGAGTGCCCCCCACAGCAAGCATTTAGCTATGGGGGCACCCGAGCCAAGCCACAGACTTGTGTGTGTCCATTCAGGCCCAGAACCACGGTCTGACCCTGCCCCTTTCTCTTCTCATTGGCTGACTGGCCTTGAATGACAGCAGTGGGAGCCAATAGCACCGTACCGATGTCTCAGCCAATGCAGAGGGGAGTCCCGGGCAGCCGAAACACTCCTGCAACATTGCTGGATCTAGATGAACCTCAGGTAAGTTTTAGGGGGTTCTGGGGAATCTGCTGCACACAGAAGGCTTTATATCTTAATGCATAGAATGCATTAAGATTGAAAAAAAAAAACAACCCTTCTGCCTTTAAAACTTTAAATGTTTATCTAAAAAACGCTGAAATTACTACATTTTCCCTTTTATTAAATATTTGTGCCAATGCCACAATACCGATCGAAGTTTTTTCTACTTTTACCCTTCAAAACGTTTTAAACCAGTACAAATCTTCTGTATAGCAACCAATTTCCAAGCGCATTTAACGAGCTGAAGGCAATCTAATACGAAATTAATCTAAATTTTTTTCGGGAGAGAAGCCGTTTTATCGATCAGCTATCTCATCTGGTGTGATCAGGAGCAAGAAAAAATATATACATGTTAAATGATGAAGGCTCAATCAGAGATGCCAGATCCTCCCTTCAATTTATGAGGTGCGTCACAGTGAAGTGTATTGACAGCTGAGAAATGCTTATCAAGGAATATCGGGAGCTGACACTGGGGCAACAGTCTAGAGAAAGATACGGCTTTTTTGCTACATAAATCAGCCCACTGACTTTTCCAGGAATTGCGTCCTAATAGTCACATTTGAATATGTTGATTGACTTGAATCAATGACCCATTAAGTTGCAGTAGACGCTTGATTCGTTTAGTGATTCCTGACTTTTAACCTCTTGCTGATACTTTGTGATACCTGTTAGCAAGCAATATGTATCTTCATACAAGGGTGTAGAAGAACTAGGTTTTCTAAAAATAGGCAGCATTAACCACTTCAGCCCCGGAAGGTTTTACCCCCTTATTGACCAGGCCTGGCACTGCATTACTTTAACTGACAATTGCGTGGTCGTGCAATGCTGTACCCAAACAACAATTATGTCCTTTTTTTCCTACAAATAGAGCTTCCTTTTGGTGGTATTTGATCACCTCTGCGGTTGTTAATTTTTGCGCTATAAACAAAAAATAGCAACAATTTTGGGGGAAAAAAAAAAATTCTACTTTCTGCTATCAAACATATCCAATTAAAAAAAATCCCAATAAGCGTTGATTGATTGGTTTGCACAAGGTCAGTGAATTAAAGTGAATGTGAACCCAAAATATTTTTTTAATTTATAAAATATAAGTATATTTGACATCATGCCTCACTGTACACAGGTATCCTAAAGATATCATATTTTATGTTGCACCGTTTCTGGAGATCCTGCCAGGTACAGCACTTACTGTTGCAGGCTTACAATACTAAGCTGGCTGTTGAGATACCTTTCAGGTCTATCATATAGGAAATCCAACAGCCAAAAGAAGGAGAACTCACAACATAAAAATGCTGCTGCAAATTGCAAGACAGCAGCTTAGCGTTGTCAGCCTGCAACAGGAAGCGCTGTTACTTGCAGGAACTCCAGGTAAAAACCTGCAACAGATTAACAAAAACATGTGTTTCGTATCAGTAACGTATTCATAACAGTTTCGTATGATGCTAAACATATTGAAAAAAAAGTTATTTAAAGAGGTTGTAAACCCATATTTTTTTTTTTTGTAACCTGAAAGAGAAACACATAATGAGCTAGTATGCACCGCATACTAGCTCATTATGAAATACTTACCTTAGAACGAGCCCCCGCCATGCCGCCCGCTTACCTGTATGACGGGTGACATGTCCAGTCGCCCGTCTTCCGGGATCGCGGCATCCAGCCATCTGATTGGCCGGAGCCGCGGTGACGTCACGGCACCAGCGGCCGTTCCTTCAGAGCGAATGCGCCAGTGACGTCACTGGCTGCATGTAAGGTAAATATCTCCTAAACGGTACATGTTTAGGAGATATTTACAGTACCTATAGGTAAGCCTTATCATAGGCTTACCTATAGGTACAAGTTACAGAGGAGGGTTTACTTCCTCTTTAAGGGTACAATTAGGGTCATACACTTTAAAGCTAAACTCTGGAAACAAAAAATGTTTACCCTTGAAGTTGGTCTTCCTTCCCATTGCAAGGGTTAATTGCTTGTTTTGCCTAGTGATATACTTACCTTATTCCTTATTTCCACAGGCTACCTCCTCTTTGGCCAACTGATCCCCTGAAGCCGATACCCTTCACTGCTCAAGCAGTCGCTGCTCTCTGATGCATCCCATACTATGCAGAACCAGCAGTTCTGGCATTGAACGGGAAGATGTTGAGGACCCACCCACAAACTTGAACAGCAGAGTAGTGAGGAATATGGTAAATACATTATTAGTATTATACAGGATTTATATATTGCAAACAGTTTATACAGCGCTTTACAACATAAGGGCAGATAGTACAATTACAATACACTTTAATACAGTAGGAATCAGAGGGCCCTGCTAGTTAGAGTTTAAAATCTAAGAGGGAGGGTCAAAAGATACAAAATGTAATAATTGTGGGGGATGGGCTGATGGAGAAAATAACATACAGTTGTTAGTTGGGGGCAGGGTAGGCCTCCCTGAAGAGAAGGGTTTTCAGGTATTGTCTAAAAGTGGACATAGTAGGAGATAGTCGGACAGATTGGGGTAGGCAATAGATTGTTGGAAAGGCATGGACTTTGAAGGCACTGAGTAATTAAAATAACAATTCTATTAGTACACAACTAAAACATATCAAACATATGAACATTTCGCCTGAAAATATAAATATATGCAACCACTGTGAGAGCAAATTGGCTCTATGAATTCTCTGTATATCCATCATCACATCGATTGATCTCACTGGACGGCATACCACACACCAGTCACTCTTCACGAGATCTTCTTGATGTGACGTATTCACTAATTACCTCAGTTACTAGTATTTGTTTGTATATCTGTACTTTGCCAACTTGATACAGTGGTTGCATATATTTAGGTCTTTTTTGAGGCGAAATGTTCATATGTTTGAAATGTTTTAGTTGTGTACTAATAAAATTGTTATTTTAATTACTCAGTGCCTTCAAAGTCCATGCCTTTCCAACAATCTATTTCCTAGTTAATTTGGGATGTGGCACTTGGTTACATGTATGTACGCTCAGTTCACTGCTAATTTAACCTAATTTAATCATTCAGATTGGGGAAGGCAGTTCCAGAGGATGGTAGAGGCTCTGGAGAGGTACTGGAGGTGAGCATGGCAGGAAGGGACAAGGGAGCTTGAGAGCAGGAGGTCTTGGGAGGAATAAAGAGAACAATTTGGTTGGTATTTTGAGACAAGGTTAGAGATGTAGCTGGGGGCAGAGTTGTGGATGGCTTTGAAAGTTGTTGTTAGTATCTTGAATTGAATATCTTGGGTGACTGAAAACCAGTGGAGGGATTGGCAGAGAGGGGTAGCAGACACTGAGCGGTTGGTAGGGTGGATGAGTCTGGTGGCAGCATTCATAATGGGCTGAAGGGGGGATAGCCTATGTAATTGTAAGCCAATGAGGAGGGAGTTGCAGTAGTCGAAGTGAGAGATGACCAAGGAGTGAATTAGAAGCTTTGTGGTGTCATTGGTTAGGAAGGGTTCGTATCTTGGAGATGTTGGGGAGCTTGAGGTGGCAAGCTTTGGACAGCAATTGGATGTGGGGCAGAAAAGATAGTCCAGGATTACACCTAGCACCTTGGCATGCGGACATGGGTTGATAGTTGAGTCGTTGATCTTGACAAAGAAGTCAGGGGAAGGGGCATGTGGGGGAGGAAATATTATGAGTTTGGTTTTGGATAGATTGAGTTTGAGAAAGTGGTGTGTCATTGAGTCTGAAATGTCTGTTAGTAAATTAATGATGCGTGAGGAAACTGATGGAGTGCACTGAGGAGTAGAGAGATAGATTTGGGTGTCATCACATCAGTGTAGAAATCAGTTGATCGCCATGGCAGGCTATCAACTGAACCAGGGAGGAGGTGTAGTTTGAGAATAGAAGAGGTCCAAGAACAGAACCTTGGGAGACACGGACAAGGAAAGGAAGAGGAGAAAAGTAAGTAGAATTGTAAGTGACACTGATGGTGCAGTGGGATAGGTAGGATGTGAACCAGCGAAGAGTACAATAAGGTTAAGTGGGCATTAGAAAAAAGTTTAGAAACCTCGTCTATAGTGGCTTGGTGAGGGAAGTAATGATTGTGCCAGTGGACATAAAGTGTTAAGTGAGGGAGGTATCTGCGCATCAGAGATCTCCTCACAAATTGTATCAATCATATGTTTGAAGTGATTGACGATCTCCTGGGCAGTAAGTGAGTTAATGGGTGACGGCCAGGGCCGTCTTTTCCATTGGGCATACCCGGCAGTTGCCCGGGGGCCCCACTTGCCAAGGGGCCCCACATCGATCGATGGATTGGTGGCATGTGTGTCCCACTCCCTGGTGGTCTAGGGCCCCCCCCTTTCCGTTGTCCGCCGGGCGTCCCCCCCCCCCCTGTTGCCTCCGGTCCAGAGTCCGGCGGCGGCCGTGGGTGGCTTGAGTCTGCCCTGCACACACTGGTTGCTAAGGCCAGCCCGCTTGGCATCTAGCAACCAGTGACGTGACAGCAGAGCAGAGCCAGGATGCACAGCGCCGCCGCCGCACGCAGCGGAGGACTCGGAGGAGGATCCTCCTCCTCGTCGGCTCTCCTCCAGTCCTCACTCTCCTCTCCTCCGCCTCCGTCCATCGAGTTGACCCTGGAAGAAGACTGGCTCCGCCTCCGCCTCCTCCCACCTCCTCCCATGCCATGTGCAGGCTCAGCAGTGTAAGGGTAAGTCTGCCAGTTTTTTTAACTCAGTCATTTTCAATGGCATAATGTGAAGTCATAATGATGATGGCATTGTATAGGAGCCTACCAAATGTGTACAAGTAGCCAAATTGAAGAATTAGATAGTTAGAATAGAAAAAAAAAAGTGCTTTACTTTTGTTGCTGGTCATCTAAAACTCTGCATAGAGACCAACGCTGGTGTTGCATTGGGTTCATTGTCCTGGTTATGTCACAGTAAATGTCCTACTACCTGTCCTGGCTGGAGGAGGATATACTACCTACTATATATTGGTCCCTGGCCTATATGTATATAGTAAGGTATATATTATCCTCCAGGTAAGTAGTTGTACTCTCTTGTAGTATATAGTGTTCGCTGTAATGTGTATATAGTCTATATAGTCTATATACATATTACAGGGACCAATATATACTACAAGACAAGAGACAACTACCTGGAGTATATACCTTACTAACTATATACATATTACATGGAACACTATATACTACAAGAGACTCTTGTAGTATATAGTGTTCCCTGTAATATGTATATAGTAAGGTATATACTCCAGGTAGTTGTGCTCTCTTGCCATGATGAATGCATGTCCTCGCCTCACCTCCTCCGGACTCCTCTCCACCCCGCCTTCTCCCTCCAGGCGCCCCTCCCATTGGCCGCCGGGCTATCGCTGCTCCGCAGGGGGCCCCAGTGCACTGCATTGCCCAGGGGCCTATAAGGCTCTTAAGATGGCACTGGTGACGGCAGTGGAGAGAGTTGAAGGAAGAGAAAAGTTGATGGGGACTGGATGGTAAGGTGTTAATGAGAGTGAGAAAATAGGTCTGCTTGGCAGTGAGGAGGAAGGAATAGTATTTTTGGAGGGCAGAATTATATTGCTTGAAGTCTTTCGGAGACTTACGTCACAGGCACTCAAGAGTTCGGCTATGTTTTTTTAAGACTGCTGATGTCATCTGTTTGCCAAGGTTGTAGGGGTTGGGGCCTGATTCTGTGTGTACTGATAGGGGCAAGCTTGTCTATGGAGTGCTGTTGTAGACAGAAGTGGCTAGATTGGGACAGGACAGGGATGAGATTTTGTCATAGAGGTGGTCAGTATCAAAGTAGAGGAGAGAAGGGTTGAGGTGGCTAAGGTTTCTATGGGCAACTTTTAGGTGGTTTTAGAGAGAGGAGGTGGAAGACAGGGAGAGAGTGAAACTAATAAAGTGGTGAACAGATAGAGGGAAAGAATTGTTGGAGAGGTTGCACAGAGTGAATAGGTAGGAGAATACAAGGTCACATTATTCATCAGCCCCTAGGTGAAATGAGCAGTGCAGCTGAGATTTTTGTCTTCAAGTTCAGCTTTAGATAGTGAAGCCAGGATGAAGATAACCCAAAGCTAACAGTTTTAAAAGAGAGTCTACAGTGGCAGTTTCCATATTTCTTCCACAAACATTTACTTTAAGTTAATTATTCAATTTATTATATTGTTTTTGTACTAGCTGCATGATGGGGGTCTTAGTTGTTAAAGTTAAATTTTTGTATTAAGCCTTTACCACATTCTCCACACATTTCCTTGCCTTTGGTACAGCTATAATGAAAAATAAAAACTTCTGTGAGCAGAAAACCAAGGTATTGCCTCTGATGTAAACTTTCTCTGACATTAAAGCAAGGCTTATTAAACTCTGTCTATCTCCAGCATCTAGCAGGCACCCTACGCCACATTCCGCAGACATAGGTTTTCCCCATAGGACTAAATGTCCCATAAGCCCTTAGAAAAGTAGGCTCTATGTGGGAGGCTATGTGGTCAGGGACAGACCGGGGGGAACTTTGATAATGGCAATGAGCACCGCTTTAAAAGAACTACAGGAAGCACATACAAGACAACATATTTTTATTTTTTTAAGTAATTAACATAAATAAAGAATGCAAGTGAGGAGTTTTGACTTAACCGAGTCCCTAGTCCAACATGCCAATCAGAATAGCTTGCCATTCAAGTTGAAGTGACTGCAAATATGTGTACTACCTCCAAATGTCTACTTTAAAGCCACATACCCAAGCAGAATTATTCAGTGACCACTGTGGTGGTGGAGGTCACACCTTAAACCACCCCCAGTCCATCCTAGGAAGCATGTTTGGCACAGCAACTCTGAGAAAGAACCAGCTAGCCCATACAGGAGGACTCAGCCAATACGCAGGACGGACTTCTGAGAATGTGATTCTTGGTCTTACTTCCAATGGTGGCTAGGCACATACATTCATCAGAATATGTGAACTGTTGGCAAGTAAGGAGTCGTTAGACTACACGGTGGTCAGCTCTTGAAGCACTTTTGTATTATGTGGCTTTATCTGCCGACATAAAACAATCTTTGGGGAAATGGATAAATCCCTGGTAAATGTACATAACATGAAACAACCCAATTCAGATTTACTTTCCTGCCCAATTACCAACCTATTCTACTCCTGACACCGAGTCATGAAACCCAAGCTGTACACTGGAATCCCCTGTAGCTGTTAGAAATGTGACATCATTCACCAAACCAGGACTTCTTCACCAATCATGTGGTAGCTTGGGATAGACTTTGGAGGTGTTAAAGGAAAACTGACAATTGAAGGCACTGAACTTTAGTGTGAGTTACAATAGAATGTTGGTGTAAACTATGGCAAGGGGCAATTATTAGAAGGGATTGGGAAACCTAGACTGGCACCTTATGTGTAATCACAAATATATAGGAATATGTTGCTGCACTTTGAAGTAAATTTTCCATTGCCAATGCAATTGTAGAGCAGGCACACTGAGTACATCAACAATGATGAGATTTGGTGCAGTTCCATATTAAGATGTGCCATGTAGGGCAGGCATGAACAATGCTGAAACCTTGCAAACTGTATAGCTGACCCTAACAGCTAGAAACATGCTGAAACAAACTTAAGTTAAAGCCTAAAAAACCTATCCATTGTGTTCACATGGCACATTTTATTTTAATATTTTATTTTTACAATGCATGTACTAAAACCAAGGTCATGTAATATAATTTGTGAAAAGGAACGACATTTCAGTCTCATTGGAAGACAGATAAGTAAGGTGTTAAACTACGATCTAGAATGCCAGCAAGCAAGGGATCAAGGTACTTGCAGTTTGACCTTTGATGTTCTATAATACATTTCCTCAGACATATAATACAATATTACAAGTCACAATTAGAAATATAGCCAAAGTTTCCAGATCTAATGGAGATGAAATCCACATACAGACAAGGACTGAAATTGACTCTTGCTATATTCTGTTTCTGGACAGGGATATAGTGGAGCCAGACCTGTTAGTGGCATCACAGCGAAGGCGACTAGTCCATTAAGTTTCCTCCGAGCAAGCACCCAATACGGGTTAAGTATGATTCAGTGCTAAGTGAGCCACTGAAGGCCAGTCTGACAGCAGGGAGGGGTTCAAGTGTGATGGCTATTATCAATTGTTAATTCACTTGAATGGCTGTTAAAGATCAATAATAGCTATTGCGCTTAAGTGCATATACCCACTATGTGTGATGAATTGATGAAGGCAGAAAGCCAGCTTCTGAAAGTTTGTCAATACTACCTTAAATTGGTTAGACAAAAAATGTTTCACTTTCACTGTATATACAGTATGTTAAATTTCTGCTGTGCTAAAGATGCGTGGTTCATGGATAGTTAAAGTCTATGTCCACAAAGACCACGCTGGGGGACTGGGCAAAGAGATAGCTTCCAGCCTTATATTTGTTGGGCAGGAGGTCGAGATAAAGGTTTCAAGGATGTAGCTTAATTTACTCAAACTGGAGAGTGCAAAATCAGCTGCAGCTCTGCATAGAAACCAATCAGCTTCCAGTTTTTTTTTCGTCAAAGCTTAAGTAAACAAGCTGAAGTTAGAAGCTGATTGGCTACCATGCACAGCTGCACCAGATTTTGCTCTCTCATATTTTAG
This sequence comes from Pelophylax lessonae, assembly GCF_965119305.1. Classification (NCBI taxonomy): domain Eukaryota; kingdom Metazoa; phylum Chordata; class Amphibia; order Anura; family Ranidae; genus Pelophylax; species Pelophylax lessonae. The sequence continues at coordinate 187,067,159 of NC_138777.1, read as the reverse complement.
TAAATCAACCTCTGTCTTTTCTCTCCTGGGCTTTTGCAACATGAGGATGTAATCATGAGAAGTTAGCCCCATCTAGGCTTTGGATCTAGCAGTGAAAAAAAGCAGGGATCCTTTGTGCTGGAAGAAACCCCTGAAATCTGCTGGAGAAAAAGATGTAATGCCTAGAGGAAGCTGAAACTGCCCCACATATGGAGATTTGATGAGTTAGGATCATTTCACCATTGTATAATGTTACATTACACCAGTATGTAACAGGTTACTATAATGCACTTGCCCACACCCTGCCCGATCCCCCCACATCCCCTTGACAGTAGACAGGGGTTTCTCTCTCTGCACCTGCTGTCACAATCCCACACAGGCCCACACAGCCACGTCATTCATTCACAGAGTTATATGAATGAATGAACAACAAGTACCCTCTCCATTCCAGCAGATGGCTTGTAGTTCTCAATAAAATAAACTGCCCCTATGAGTCCAGGGTCCTTCCTACAGATCCTGGGTCCCTTTACTCCAGTCATGGGTCCCTTTGTTACAGTCCTGCAGCAGGACCCTTCACATGTTCTGCAGCAGGGCCCCTTCCTGCCATCTAGGGGGCCCCCTATGGTGGCAGAACCCCAGAGCTTGGTCACCAGTGTAACCTTTGCAACCCTGGTAGTTCAGCGACTGACTTAGATCAGTGCTTTTCCAAGCCATACAAAGATAGGGGAGAGGGTTCTTATAAAAACCCAATTACCAAATCCTCTGTTTTCTTGGGTGGAATATATTTTGTTGTTTGGCAACAATTGTGAATTATCAAAAAAAAAAAAAAAAAAGTATATATATATATATATATATATATATATATATATATATATATATATATATATATATATATATATATATATATATATAAAATAATGTATATATTGAAATAGAACTAGGACACAGTTCCCTAAATATATCTTAATATTAGCTTGCTGTAACCTCTGCACAGCAGCACCTGAACTGAAAAAGACAGTCTGGCGTTGATTTACTAAAGGCAAATAGACTGCATTTTGCAAAGTGCAGTTGCTCCAGAGCTTAGTAAATTAGCAGAAGCTCTGCTGAATTCCATCATCCAACCATGTGCAGGCAAAAATGCTATTTTTATTATTTTCCTCACACGTGATTGGGTATTGTTTTCAAAGTGAAGCCTTACCTCATTTACTTCTTACTGCTTACCTCATTTTAAACTCTGGAGCAACTGCACTTTGGAAAGTGCACAGTCTTCTTGCCTTTATTAAATCAACCCCTCTAAGTACACCTGGGCTCTGTTGTTTTGTTATGTCAGTCTAACTTTGTGAACATGCTTACAGGATGAGGAGAGCATGGGAATGTCCTCATTAGTTTTCCGATTTTACATCCCTGTCCAATCAGCAGGCTGAAAAAGGGTCAAATAGTCTTTGGCCAAGCTGCATTGCTTAACTAAAGTGTAGTCTAAAAGGAGGTTGCAAAGTTAGCTGTGCTAATAAGTAACACAGGTATTATACAGTATATGGATTTCCACTAGGCAATTAACGGTTTACCCTGAGCTTTAGCGTTAAAGCAGAACTATAGGCAAAACATTTTTTTTCATTTTGGATAGATTAAGGGAGGGTTATTACACCTGTATGGTGTTTTTTTTTTGCCATCTTTGTCCCATTTCATATATTTCCCTTCACTTCCTGTCCCATAGCCAAACAGGAAGTAAGAGGAAATCCCTGAAAATAAAGGGAATCTCTTGGGGACCCCCAGGTCACCAGAACTAATGTCCCCATTTAAATATTTTACCTTTAGTACTTCTGGGGACAACCCAAAATTTGGGATTTTCTTTTGCTTTCACTTTCAATGATAATGGTAAACAGGACAAATAGAGAGGATGAATCGTCCTAACCGGTACACAGACAGTAATAATAACTGGCAGGAGTTTTAATCCAGCCCTTTTCAACCGGGGTGCCTTGAGGTTTCTTCAGGGGTGCCTGAGCAAAATGCGCCAAACATTTCCCAAAAATTGTGTAAAAGGCAGCGGGTGGATGAAGCCTGCTTTTTACGTTACACAAAGTCAAAGGTTTTCATTGTGCACCATTAGGACCCTTTAGCTGCCGGCCTGCTAACGACAAATGGCATCCTCAGTTGATAAAGCGGAGTTCCACCCAAAAGTGGAACTTCCGCTTTAGGCAGTTCTAACCCCCTGACATGCCACATTTGGCATGTCATTTTTTTGGGGGGGGAGCGGGTACCTAGTTTTGACAGGTACCCGCTCCCACTTCCGCTCGGATCGCCGTGGCGCCCTGAGCGGAAGTTCTCCTCTCCCCCTCCCTCCCTGCAATCTTCTGGGACATGTCATGCCGGCCAATCACGACGTGTAGCGCAACTCGCGCATGCGCAGTGCGTACCCGGCTGTGAAGCCGAAAACTGTCACAGCCGGGTGCCCACACCAGTGATGCAGAGAGGGAGAAGAGCCAGGCTTCGGGCGGCCGCTTCGCTGGACCGTTGGACAGGTGAGTGTGTGTTTAGGCTGGAACTCCGCTTAAGGAAGATGTTAGTTGCCTGTTTTTGGATGGGGTTTCTCAAGACTGTCCATAATTTTAAAAGGGACTGTCCATAATTTGGGGTGTGCCTCGACTGAAAAAAGGTTGAGAAACACTGTTTTAATCCATCTCCCCTCTATCCAAAACTAAAAAAAAAAAAAAAAAAAAAAGAAGTTTTGACTTTAGTTATACTTTAACTCTAGACCTGAAATCATATTTCAGAAGGTCACTGCAGTCGTAAAGTCATTTTCTGATTGGTTGATCCCAGGGTGCTGAGCACTGATATTTGTTAGACTTTGATATTTAACCCAGGCCTACATTTACAATTATAGCTGTTAATGCAACTCATTTTATCTGAATGGAAGTCAATTATATTCCATTGTATAAAGGCATGCGCCGCTGTCAGCTTCTACCCGATATCAAGATATCTATATTTTCATTCCAGGATGACAATTAGCATAAACAAGCACTTGCGTTTCCTATTGAAACACTTTACAATGTTGTCACCTCTTTGTTCAATTAACTGATTTGTTCTTGTTGCAGGAAAACTCAACAGGAAGCTGTCACTTTGTATTTTTGGGCTGGTATAAAAGCTTTTCTTTTATGTAAACATTCATTAAACTAATTTGGAGTTGTCATTACGCGGCTCCCCTGCTGCTTTATATCAGATTATTTCTAAGTGCTTGGTGAAGAGCCCCATAAAGACGCAGTCTATATCCCTGCAGGGTACAATCATGCAGTTTGTTCCGAGTTTGTTCTGAGATTTATACTTTGTGGCATTGGTAACTGTCCTCAACTTTGATTGCCATCCACGTGTGCTACCTTTTTTTTTTTTTCATGTTCTGTGCCAGCCCAATTCGCTGCACAAGCCTGTTCCAGAGATACAAAGCTTCTTTCCTCCCAGCAGATGTCACTGCTTTACTCTTTGCCTGTATTTAAATGTTACACAGCAATTAATTATCTTCTTGCTATTATTTTTACGGGGAAGAGATGTTACCATAGATCACAACATGATCTTTATGAGAATTAGATATTCCCAGCTGATTGACAAATGCAAAAAGCAAGCTGGTATAAAAAGGTAAATCTTGATTGAGATGTTTCTATGGAATGTAAGTACGATCCCGAATAAAAGAGGTGCTGTTGTTTCATTGGAGACCTATAAAATGTAATTTAAAATTAAAAAAAATAAAAAACTTTAAAAGCCGAACTTCAAGACATTATATGTTTTTATATTGCTTCCTTGTCTTTAAAAAAAAAAGCTGGTTTTGCTATAATCACTATTTACCAACACTAACTTTGTTGTGTCATTGGTTATCTTTCTAACCAATGACACAACAAAGCTCTTATGCCTCGTACACACGCATCGATTTTTGGCCGGGAATTTTCGGCCAACGTCGGATTTTCGGCTTGTTAGTATGATGCTTCCGACAACCGACTCCGACTTTTCGGCCAAAAAAAATCTGGTGTGCATGCTTTAAAAATTTTTGTTGGCCGTCAACACAACGGCCGATTTTCCGTCAGTCAGTACAGATTTCGGCAGACAAAAATCTGATGAACAAGACTGGGCATGCTCAGAGAAGAAGAAACACACGGAAAGTAAACCAGCACATGACATCACTTCTGAAGTAGATTTTTGTTGGCCGAGAAAATTGGTGTGCAGTCTTGGCACATTGCAACCAACAAAACACCACTCTGGACAAAAGTCGGACGATCAGTCGTCCGATAATCGTTGAGTGTGTACGAGGCATTAGTGCCGATTCACACTACCGCAGCACGACTTCGGGGGCGACCTGTGAAGTCACGTGCACTGCGACTTTCGGCGCGACTTGCACGGACTTCATATAATGAATGTCTACGCAAGTCGCTCCAGGTTGCCCCGAAGTAGTACAGGAACCTTTTTCTAAGTTGGAGCGACTTGTGTCGCTCCTATTAGAACCGTTCCTGTAGCACACAATGGACCGCGACGGACCGCGACTTGTCAGGCTGACAAGTCGCCTGACAAGTCGTGGTAGTGTGAATGGACACTTAGTTCACTCCCTGGTCATCTCTCGCCTTGACTACTGCAATTCCCTTCTCATTGGCTTACCTCTACACAGGCTATCCCCCCTTTAATCCATCATGAATGCTGCCGCCAGACTCATCCACCTTACCAATCGCTCAGTGTCCGCTGCTCCTCTCTGTCAATCCCTCCACTGGCTTCCGCTCACCCAACGCATTACAAAGCCATCCTACAATTTAACCCAGAGCAGGGACAAGGGGGGCAGCTGACCAGGGCAGTGTGGTATCATGTGAGATGGGGGGGGGGGCACCACACAGAGATTTGTGTTGGGAAAGGAAATTTGGGGGTAAGAGTTGTTCTAGGAGGGCAAATTTAGGGAGGTGTGCTAGGAGTGGTGATTTGGGGGATTTGTATTGGAAGGTGGGAAAGGGATTTGTGCTAGGAGGGGGGATTTGGGGGATTTTGAGCAATATGGTAGAGGGGAAATGTTTGTTTGTTTTTTTTTTTTTGGGGGGGGGGGATTTGTGCTAGTAAGGATGATTACAGTGTATTTCTGCTAGGAATGGAGGGGGAATTGTGCTAGGATAGGGGATTGCAGAGGGGAATTTGTGAAGGGAGGAGGGGATTTGGAGTGGAGGGGAGGATTTGTGCTTGGAGGGGAAATTTGAGGGGTAGAGGATTAGTGCTAGGAGGGGGATTTTTTTTCTAATGCTCATACATCTTGGGGGGGGGGCGCAATTTGGTGTGTTTGCCCTGGGCTCTAGATGACCTTGTCACGGCACTGATTTAACCCCCAGCTACATCACTAGCCTAGTCTCAAAATACCAACCTAATCGCTCTCTTCATTACTCCCAAAACCTCCTGCTCTCTAGCTCCCTTGTCACCTCCTCCCATACTCGCTTCCAGGACTTTTCCAGAGCCTCTCTAATCTTATGGAACTCCTTACCCCAATCTGTCCGATTATCTCCTACTCTATTAGCTTTTAGACAATCCCTGAAAACCCTGCTTTTCAGAGAAGCCTATCCTACCCACACCTAACAATTGTACTTCCATTTTCTCCATCAGCTCATCCTCCACAGTTATTGCCTTTTGTTTCACTTGACCCTCCCTTCTAGATTGTAAGCTCTAACGAGCAAGGCCCTCTGATTCTTCCTGTATTGAATTGTATTGTAACTGTATTATCTTCCCTCATATTGTAAAGCGCTGCGCAAACTGTTGGCGCTATATAAATCCTGTATAATAATATTAATAATAACACTGGGATTACTGCATATGTGTCAGCTGCTGGATCGAAAACACACAAATATAAGTGTTATACAATATAATTTGCCACTTACACAGCACTAATCTGTGGCTCATTGAATCTCATAGGTACCAAATAAGCCACCAAAAAAATAAAGCATAACAGCTAAAAAGTGTTAATGCTTAACAAAGCAATTTCCAGTGTCTGTGCTGTAAATAAATGTTTGAAATAAAGTGTTCATGCAAACGCATCCAATGGAAAGTGCACAGTGCTGCGCAAAATTGTCTCCAAACAGGTATTAATCCATCTGTGAATGACATCCGTGGTACTTACACCTTCACCCTAGAGAACTCTCTTCTGGGCCTCCTGTGCAGGATGACGTCACTTCTGGGGTGAAGCAGGAAGTGACGTCATACCGCACAGGTCTCCCGGAAGTGACATATACACACAGACGTCAGGTCTGGTTAGGGAGCTGCTCGCATAGGTGGCCTGTGGAGTAAGCATCCAATAGTATATTATGTTGTCAAAACGTTTGTGCAGGGAAACGCACTGCAATATGTAAATTACTTATTTGTTTTAATGGGTAGTTTTTAAATCAGCTATGGTATTTATTTATTCTCCACCACAGGATGTCCTTCTGGGTTGTATGACAGCCAGTGACATTCATCCCACTTTCTTTGAACTAAGGCTGTCAAAGATTTCGCCTCTAGGGTAGCATCAGCATGCAGCCTTTGTCATACACCAAAACTCTAAAAGAAGAGTGCGTGTATAGGTTTATTCCCACCAGAATGTATGGGTTAAATGGGTGTTGATTTGACACATACTTCTGTGTTAATGCTTGGAACAGACTCCCTGCAGAGGTTACAAATCGATTAACAGTAAGTGAATTTAAACATGCTTAAGATACACATAGGTCTATCCTCACATACATTTTCTTTTTTTTTAAAAAAAGGACAAATTGATGAACCACTTGGTCACAAAGAACCACTTGGTCTCCCATCAGTCTGCTATGTTTCTGTGTTGTGAATGCTCAATTTGAAGTGCCTTGGCAAACTGGAAATCATTGCACCCCAAGTGCAGCATATGTAGAACTTCATTCTAGCAAACTGCAGATCATTGATCAGGTGGTAACAGACTCTGTTGACAATAGTCAATAGAAAATTGACAGATAACCAATATTGCCAAAAGTATTTGGACACCTGCCTTTACATGCACATGAACTTTAATGGCATCCCAGTCTTAGTCTGTAGGGTTTAATATTGAGTTGGCCCACTCTTTGCAGCTATAACAGCTGCAAGCTTCTGGGAAGGCTGTCCACGAGGTTTAGAAGTGTGTCTATGGGAATGTTTGACCATTCTTCTAGAAGTGCATTTGTGAGGTTAGGCACTGATGTGGACAATAAGGCCTGGCTCGCAGTCTATGCTCTAATTCATCACAAAGGTGTTCTATCGAGTTGAGGTCAGGACTCTGTGCAGGCCAGTCAAGTTCCTCACCCCAAACTCGCTCATCTATGTCTTTATGGACCTTGCTTCTAGGGGGACCAGCACTTCTGGGATTGCCTAGTGGTAATATGGAGGTCAGATGGGAGGAGCTACTAAGCTTAGCAGGGAACCAAGGAAGTCGACACTTCCAGAATTGTCAGTTTCCAAGGCTTCAGCCAAGAAATTCACTTAAAGCAGGTAGCTAGTATGGTAAGTCACTCCTATTTTATAAGTAGAGCAAGCGGGCATTTATGTTCATTAAAGTGGTAATAAACCCCAAATCAAAAAATTTTATATATTGCAGCTTACCAATCATTAGTGTGGTGGTTGCATTCGTTTCCTTTTTTTAGGCTTTTTTCCTTCTGTATTCACTTGGTAATCTGGCCAGAAAATTAAGTACTGATAGATCACTTCATGCTGGCCCATTTTGCAGGTATTAGCTTTGTAAAACTTAAAAATAGGTACCTATACCATTTAAAATCTAGTAATGTACAGCCTCACCCTGCTCTGCACATGTTCAGTTGCTCTCTATTCTTGGCATTGTGCCTAAAATCAGAGCCACTAGAGGCCAATCCGCTGACAGCTGTAGGATTTACTGTTGCTGAAGGGGGAAGAAAGCAACAGGAATGATATAGACTGTGCTGAGGGAACACAGATTAGGGTTTGAGAAAAGAAAAGCAGGAGAGGTGACAGGGCAAACTCTGCTGCAAAATAGTTAAACTGACAAGGATAGTGTCTTATCCCTCTGATATTCTCTCTTTTCTCCCTCCTGAACTTCAGCACTGTACAGCTTCTGCAGCCTTCCTCTCAATCTGATCCAAGACATACAATCCAGGCTGGAAATGAGACAAAGGAGAGGCATAGAGTTCCCCAAAAAAGGAAGTGACTGGTCTGGGCTTCAACAAAATGGCAGACTCAAGCAAAAAGAAACAGGGGCATTGCTAGAGGCAGTTTACAGCACATACTAATTTTGGTAGCATAATTATTTATGTGAAATGTATGTTCTTTTGTTAAATAACATTCATTATAATCAAACTGTTATGGGTAAAGTTCTGCCTTAAAGTGATACCAAACACACACTGTTTAATTTACATTGTCCCTCCATTTCTGTATTTGGATGATGGCACTGTAATTGTTTTAATAAAAGAAAAAAACAAAAAAAAAAAAAACATCTAAGTACCTTTTCCTAATTGATATACAGATGTGACATGACCCATCTCTTTACCAACCAACCTGTCATGGGAACATAAGCAGGAGCTTCTATTCCTCTGCTGCTGGTCAAATGTTTAAAATTAAAAAAAAAAAAAAAAAAAAAAAAAAAAAACAGCCTTTGGCATACAGAGTAAAAGTAAATAATTAATATCAACACAATTTTAAATTGTCATACAAATATATATTTGAGGGTGGATTTCTGTCAGTCAAAGGCTGTGTCACACCCCTCCAGCCTGTGTCTTAGAATAAGCGAGAGGTGAAGCCTCCATCAGTCTACATGTAATATCCCGCCCCCATTGTGTTCAGCTGTCTAGTGGGCATGGAGGAGGAGGAGGGAGGGAGTGGGTTGTCATTTACCACTGTGTATACGCCCACATGTGTGACTCTGTAGTCACATGGGCTGCTCAGGTGTGATAGAGAGGAAATGCTTACCATAGAAGCTCACTGAAAACTGAGCATGTGCAGAGTTGCCACCACAGCTGCAAAATCTCTAGCTCAATTAGAGATATAAACAGAAGGGGGAGATAGAGAGCAGCAGGATCAACCAGGTTTTTTGCAGAATACAGAAAAAATGGATTTTTGTAAGATCTTACCGTAAAATCCTTTTCTCTTAAGCTCATTGACAGACGTAGTCTTCTTGATTCTCAAGAGCTGGGTTATGTTGTCTCCGCAGGAGTAGGACTAGGCAGAAAGACAAAACGTTCTGGCTCCACCTTAGGGGCAGTCCCTGAGGGTATATCCTCCCTCTCTCTGCTACAGGGAATCAGTTCTGTTTAAAGCAGTACAGAGAATTTAACCCAACCCAACTCAATGATAGAGGGGCGGGTACTACGTCTGTCAATGAGCTTAAGAGAAAAGGATTTTACGGTAAGATCTTACAAAAATCCATTTTTCTCTATCGCTCATTGACAGACGTAGTCTTCTTGATTCTCAAGAGCTGGGACATCCAGAAGCAGTGCCACAAAAGAGGGGTGGGATTGACAAAATCAAATCCAATCTAGAAGGCCCAACCGGTGCCAAACTAGAAGTTTTAAAGGCTCATTATAAACAAAGAATGAGACTAAAGAAAAATTTTCCAACGGAAAAAACCCTCGAGGTAGACCACTGGTCTCCTCAAATTGCGGCCTGCAAAACCTTGCGGCCAAACGAGGCATCAGACGATGCCATTACATCAACTTTATAATGTTTAGAAAAGGTATGCACCGACGACCAGGTAGCCGCCTTGCACACCTGGACCACTGACGCCTGATGGCGAAAGGCCCATGACGCACTAAGTGCCCGAGTGGAGTGCGCCTTAACAGGGAACGGGGGCTCCCGACCCTTAATAGAATAAGCCTGTACTACCGTCTGTCTGATCCATCTGGAAATGGTCGCGGCAGATGCAGGCAACCCCTTTTTGGGTCCATCTGGGATCACAAAAAGTGAATCCGTCTTGCGAAACGAGTCTGTCGTTTTCAAGTATACCCTGATCGCCCGGACCACATCCAAGGAGTGTAACGCAAACTCCCGAGGATGACTGGGCTTAGGACACAGGGAAGGTAACACAATTTCTTCATTCAGATGAAATTCTGAAACCACTTTTGGTAGGAAGGATGGATTCGGACGAAGAACCACCTTATCTCTATGAACCACCAGATATGGTGAACGACAAGATAATGCGGCCAGTTCTGACACCCTGCGTGCAGAAGTAATAGCCACCAAGAAGGCCACCTTCTGGGACAACGTGGGTAGAGGAATCTCCCTAATATCTTCAAAGGGAGGTTTCTGAAGAACCGACAACACTAAATTAAGATCCCAGGGGGGTAACGGCGCGTGCACTGGCGGAGACAGATGTCGCACCCCCTGGATGAAGTTCCGCACCAAGGAATGAGTAGCCAAAGGCTTCTGAAAGAAGATGGCTAATGCTGAGACCTGACCCTTGATAGTACTCAAGGCCAGTTTCTGCTCAACCCCTTGTTGCAGAAAAGCCAATATTCGACTAATCGAATAAGACCGAGGACGGAACCCCAAAGGTTCACACCATGCAATGTAGGACTTCCATGTGCGATGATAAATCTTTCTGGAAGTCGCTTTCCTTGCTTCAACCAGAGTAGGAATAACTGAAGCTGACAAACCTTTGTCCTTCAGCACCTGGGTCTCAATAGCCAGGCCGTTAAAGCCAGCGATCGTAAAGCAGGATGGAAGATCGGTCCCTGAGACAGTAGGTCCTCCCTGAGAGGAAGTCTCCACGGAACGTCCGCCACCAGTCTGACCATGTCGGCGTACCAAGCTCGACGAGGCCAGTCCGGAGCTACCAGGATTACTGGGATTCCTTCCTCCTCTATCCTGCGAAGAAGTCTTGGCAGTAACGCGAGAGGAGGGAAGGCATATATTAGCTGGTATTGCCCCCACGGGGCGATCAGTGCGTCTGTGGTTTCTGCTAGAGGATCGCGGGAGCGAGCCACGAATCTCTGAACTTTCCTGTTGAATCGTGATGCCAACAGATCCACATCCGGGGTGCCCCACCGTAGGCACAACTGGTGGAAAACGTCTGGATGGAGGGACCATTCCCCCTGATCCAGGGTCTGACGGCTGAGATAATCTGCCTGCCAATTCTCCACCCCCGGAATGAACACCGCAGAGATTGCTGGAACAAACCGTTCCGCCCAGCGAAGAATGCAAGCCACTTCTTTGGCCGCTCGGACACTCTTGGTGCCCCCCTGGTGATTGACATAAGCCACAGCCGTGGCATTGTCCGACTGGATCCGAACCGGGCTGCCCTGGAGCTGCTCGGTCCAGTGAATCAGACAAAGTCTGATCGCTCTCAGTTCCAATACATTTATCGGTAACCTGGATTCTTCCGGGGACCAAAGTCCCTGGACAGATAACTGACCGAGAATTCCTCCCCATCCGGATAGACTGGCATCCGTGGTCACTATCGTCCAATATATTGGCAGAAATGACTTTCCCTGGCTGAGCATCGGAGACCGAAGCCACCAGACCAGAGACTCTCTGGTCTGTTTGCTCAATCGGATCTGATTGTCCAGGGATTCCGGATTCCGATTCCATCTGAGAAGAATCTCTTGCTGAAGAATTCGGGTATGGGACTGGGCAAATGGGACTGCTTCGAACGAAGCCACCATCAACCCCAGAACCCTCATGCAAGTCCGAAGGGAAGACCAGCTGTTGGACAGTAACAACTGGACTGCTGATTGAATCTTTCGGAGTTTCCCTACCGGAAGAAAAACTCTCGTCCTGACTGTGTCTAGAATTAGACCCAGATATTCGAGCCTCTGGGTGGGAACCAGAAATGACTTTTGCTGGTTCACCAGCCACCCGAATTCCTGTAAAGAAATCATAGTAATTTCTATGTTTTGTAGCAAGGTCTGAGGAGACTCTGCATGAAGCAGAAGATCGTCTAGGTAACCTAGAATCGATATACCTCTTTGGCGCAGAAGTGCCAACATTGGGGCCAACACCTTTGTGAAGACCCGCGGAGCCGTGGCGAGACCGAAAGGTAACGCCACAAACTGATAGTGGTTCTCCTCTACGGAAAAGCGTAGAAACCGCTGATGTCCTGCGAAAATGGGAATGTGAAGATAGGCGTCCTTGATGTCTATGGACGCTAGGACATCCCCTGGATGCAGGAAGGCTGCTACCGTGCGAATGGACTCCATTCTGAATCTTCTTATGTTGACGAAAGAATTGAGTGCTCTTAAGTCCAGAATTGGACGCACTTTGCCCTCTTTCCTGGGTATTGTAAACAGGTTTGAATAAAACCCTTGAAACCGTTCTGTCCAAGGAACGTGGACTACCACTCCTTGTTGCAGTAAATCTGTGACTGCTCTCCGCAGATCTTCTAAACGATCTGCGGATATTCGGATATTGGAAGGGAAGAATCGCGCCGGTGGGAGAGATCGAAACTCGATCTTGTACCCTGATCTTATGACTTCGCAAACCCATTTGTCCGGGATTCTGGAAAGCCATGGATCCGGGAACCGGCGAAGACGTCCCCCCACCCCAGTTATGGGTGGGGGCGCACCTTCAGGCTTTGGATGGTTTATCTTCAGATCTGGAGGGGGCGGGCTTTTGCTTGCCCGACCAACGACCCCTGACGCCTCCTGCAGGAGCTTTGGAGGACTTAGTTTTTTCACCCGCTGGACGAAAAAACCTCTTGTGAGCAGAAAAAGAAGGCCCTCGTCTTTGACGAGTTCCTCTACCTTTAAAATTTTGCGGTAAAAAGGTGCTCTTTCCACCGGTGAGATCCTTAATGATCTCATCTAAGTTGGCTCCAAATAGACGCTCTCCTGAAAAGGGGATATTAGCCAATGCTTTTTTGGAACCTTGGTCGGCTAACCAACCTTTTAGCCACAGTGTACGCCTGAGAACCACTGCTGAGACTGATGCTCGCGCCATTAATGGAGTGGCGTCTAACGCCGCATCACACACAAACTGTAACCCCTGTATCATTTGTTCCAACAAATCTGATACCGCCTGAGGGACTTCTTCTAAGTCCCGGCGTAACCACTTGGTCCATTCAGTTACAGCCTGCGAAACCAGACCAATAGCTATTATAGGTCTGAAAGCTGATCCAATCAAGGAAAACATGGTGCGAGACATAGCTTCTATCTTGCGATCCACTGGATCTTTAAAAGACGGAGCGTCTTCTAAAGGAATAACCGTGGCTTTATTCAATCTAGCAATTGGTGAATCCACCACAGGTGGTTCTGTCCATTTCTTAATAAGGGTTTCCTCAAACGGATAACGCCTGTCAATGCGTTTAGAAATAGTAAAAGTGCGTTTTGGCAGACGCCATTCTTCTTCGATTGGATTGCCAAAACATTTGGGCAATGGAAAAACCTTCGCCACTTTGATGCGTTTTTTAGTCCCAAAAGGGATCTCAGTTTCAGCTATTTCTGATGGAATACCCTGTAACCTTAAGGTCTCTTGAACAGATACAATGAGTGCGTTTACCAACGCTTCCTCTCGGGCTATGGCGGATGCCGAAACATCCTCCTCACTGTCTGAAGAGACAGGACCCGAGACACCAATCCCAGATGAAGTACCTGCAACTGCAGAAATAGGCTCAGAGTCTGAATCCGAGGTTTCAGATAATAAGGGGTTAGGCGGGGGTCGCTTTCTTGCGCCCTGTCCCTGACAAGCCACTTCCACCCGGGACACAAAAGTTTCCATAATAGCTGACAATGATTCAATTGTCAATGGGGTGCTGGAGGATCCCGCAGACCCCTCGAGGGGATCCGGAGGAGATACATGAGTGGCAGGGTCCATGTTAATACAGGACACCTTTGCCAGCAAAACAAAAAAAACCTTTTTCTTTTTTTTTTTTTGTGTGTCTCCCCCTAGCGCAATAGCGCCCCTCAGAGTACCTGCTTCTCGATCCCAGAGAGAGAGAGAGGGACCCCCAAGGCTCACCAACCGATGCAGTGCAGTTTCCAACCAACTGCAGTCAGCGTCTGTCTTACACAGACTGGAAGGAGCTGTTTGCTTTTTCCCGGGTAGAAGGCGTGGCTCCGCCCCCTGTGTACGCCTTCCGGCGTTCCCAGCCCTCCACGAGGTAGCTGGGCTCACAAAACATGGCCGCCCCCATAGAAGAGACATAGGACTCCAAAAACATGGCGGCCGGCGTGACCTGAGGACATACATGCATTCGGTCTACGGCAAAATGGCGGCGGACCGCCGAAATCGTCTTCCCAGCACATCCACCTGCACTCTGCTAAGAAAGTGATGTATGGATCTACAGAGATACACTACACATAAGGTAGGATTATACCTCCTATGTCTGCTGTAATGTACAGTCTGCTGGGTAGAGTGTTAGCTCTTGAACCAAGTCCACTTCCCACAAACACATGCTGTATTACAAGGGGGACTTGTAAGTATCAGATATATACTGACCATATATGGAGGGGCCCATAATACATACTGCCTCATAACGAGGAAAAAAGGGAACGTTTACTCACCATACCGAACCGACAGGCACCCTCTCTTCACAATACCCTCTCCACCGGGGTGGGGGTTTGTGGACGCCTCGACTCTCTGGTACCTGGCGTCCAAGCGAGACTTTTAACTCGCAAAGTCAGTCCCTTCACTGGGACTCCGTCGCGGCCGACCCAGCGCGGAGCTCTGGTCTGCACGCGCTCGTAGGCAGAAACCGGGGTGACCACTGGATCTCAACATCCAGCCCGTCGCCCGGCCCCGCATACTTACTTGAATATGTCGCGGCCGACCAAGCGCAATGCCATGGTCTGCGCGCGCTCGTAGGCCGGCTGGGGTGACCACAAGTGTCGCCCAGTCCGGCATTTTTGCTTGAAGATCTCACAGGAAAAAAACACTGGAGAAAACTACCTAAAAAATGTCTTTTTCTTAAAGAAAAAAAGTCTTGCCAGGACCAAAAGATCCCAGCAAGGAACTTAGGTCCTTACTCCTGACTAGACAGAAAAAACTGATTCCCTGTAGCAGAGAGAGGGAGGATATACCCTCAGGGACTGCCCCTAAGGTGGAGCCAGAACGTTTTGTCTTTCTGCCTAGTCCTACTCCTGCGGAGACAACATAACCCAGCTCTTGAGAATCAAGAAGACTACGTCTGTCAATGAGCGATAGAGAAATTAATCTTATAATGACTGAGTGAGTATGAACGGCATGCAATGCATTGTTTATTGATAATTTTTTTATGATATGGGTTTAGTGACACTTTAAATACACTAACAAATTGAAGCCAAACTCCAGCTCACACTTTATAAGCAGTTACAGCAAGCATTGTTTTTACCTTTTGGGATATAGGTTTTACGTGATCAAATAAAAGCTGATAATTTTAAGCACACTCAGTGTTAAATAGTTTGTCCCATCCCTATAAACTGATACATCTGAAAGAGCGGTTGTTCTTTTGAAAAACAACAGATTTACTGGCTAGATCACCAGATGAAATTTGAAGAAAGCCGATGTACAGACATCACATCAAAGAATTGTTAAGCTGCAATTTATTAAGACCCCTTCCACACGGGCGGTGCGCCCGACGGACTCCATTTTGCTCAGCGGGACTCGATCTGTCGATCCCCGCTGAGCAGGCGAATTACAGCTCTGTCTCCGCTTACTTTGCAGAAATGGAGCTGTCAGATTCCTGCTCTCCTCTATGGGAGAACGGAGGAAAACGGACCGCTGGTCCGCTTTCATCCGATCTTATCCGATCCGATCCTCCAGACGGATGGAAAATAGTGTTTCCATCCGTCCGGATTTCACGTACAGGATCGGATCGGATAGCAGCGGGTGTCAAAGGAGATGTCTCTGCTGACGTCCGCTGCTCCATAGGGCTGCATGGAGCATCTGATCAGGTCCGCCTAAAAAACTGACAGGCGGACAGGAAAGGAAAGCCTGTGTTAAAGGGGCCTTAATGTCTGCTTTGGGGTTTAATGCTGCTTTATTGTTCATATATCAGATATTTTCAGAATAGTATGTGTGCTGGCCAATCTGTGTGGATCAGCAAATGCTGTGTAAACCAGCTTGCTGGGATTAATATTGAGTAAAAGAAGTGCTGAACTACTTTTATGTCCCGCAAAAAAATTCTGCTCCATGGTCCTTCCACTGCTGCTTGCATAACCAGAAGCTTGAGCATTTGATTGGCCAATGTGAGGATCTGAGCTCACATTGGCTGATGCTTTATTTTAGTTGAGATCATGTGACCAAAGGCTCAGGGTTTTGCTAATCAACCCAGCACTGGTGGGAGTGTGGAGCAGCATTTTCTCCTACTATTTTGGTCCTTTCTTTACTTCTTCTTAATCCATCCCTGGCAAGATTGTTACCATGATCATGGTTGGGTTTACACCTGCTTTACCGATATTAAGTGAAAGCCTGCTTTGGAGTGAGGATCGTGGATGCATGCAATATGCCTACAAGGCGGCACAACGCAAACACATCTGTAGACACTTGAACGCCCAGACCTTTTACATAACTAAAATGATTAGAAGCTCATTATAAATCTTGTAAAACACTTATCAACTTGACAGACATATTCACAGTGGAAACAATGGCGTTTGGGCTTAATGAAGAAACTATAGTCAATGTCCACTTTGCAGGCTGCCAGCGTCTCTGGATACAAGAAAAAGCTTGAATTTTATGAAGCACACCTTGAAAAGCAGCTCACAAAAGTCCTGGGATTAACAGTCTTCATTTACATAACTGTAAACTTAATGTAGCACTTCCAAATCTTGTATCCTCCAAAGTGCACTTACTGATGAAACAGAGAATCCTCTAAAAGGTTTTCCCAACCTAAACCAATTTGTAAAGTTGCTTTTTAATATCTTAAACATTAGCTAAATTAAAGTGATCTGCATATGATTAGATTAATATTCATATCTTCACTCTTACCTTCATTTTAGCACAAAAAAGATTAAA
This sequence comes from Pelophylax lessonae, assembly GCF_965119305.1. Classification (NCBI taxonomy): domain Eukaryota; kingdom Metazoa; phylum Chordata; class Amphibia; order Anura; family Ranidae; genus Pelophylax; species Pelophylax lessonae. Next base: position 187,050,311 of record NC_138777.1, on the reverse strand, counting down.
TATCCACTCAGTGGATTAGGCAGAAAGTCAAGTTGCCATTACAAATTCACATTACCTTATTGTGCAAATTAGAAGAGTCATTAATCTCAAGTTTTAAAATATTGAATTGGTTATTAATTTTGGTTTATCGTAGAACACAGCAATGCAGATCCCTGACTGTCAGGTTTAACTCTGTGTGCTGTTATCAGCACCGGTGGATCACGGCTTTCCCTTCCTTTTTAAGTAAATAGAAATTTGTGTCACTCCTGAATGGGTTTTGGCAAAGAAAACTGTCAGCCCTGGAAATGGCAACCAATGAAATTGCAGATGACACTTTTCAAGTGCATGTTGGAAAATGAAAGGAGACACCTTATTTATTGCTATGGATTTGGGTATGTTCCTCTAGGGGTTTCTTTAGTTTTAAAATACTGTATCAAATTTTGGATGTCTAAAAAGAACATTTTCAGTACATTCAAAACCATTTTTTTTAAACTCAAGGGAGTATGAAAAAACCCTGTCTTTTATTTTTTTTTTATTTATTTTTTTTTTTTTTGCTGGTCTGCATGCCATTGGAGAAATTTACTTTGTCATGGAAGGAAGGCAGGAAGTAAGAGGAAATCTCTCCAAAGGGAAAGCAAATCCCTTTTAGACATTTGTCACAGGTGTCCCTATTGGAACCTTTTTCCTCTTCCATTTAGGCCCCTTTCACACTTGTGCGACTTGAAAGTCGCGTGATTTAACCACGATTTTGCCGCGATTTTGTTGCCACGATTTTACCGCAATTTTGACTGGACTTGAAGCAATGTCTATGTCTTTGGACCTCAAAACGCATTAAAATTTGGGCCAAAGTAGTGCAGGAACTACTTTGAAGTTGCTGCAACTTTAAGTTGCGCATATATGAATGGGTATCATTGGAAAACATGGCAAACGACATGTCGTGCAACTCTGATGTCCAAAGTTGCATGACAAGTTGCACAAGTGTGAAAGGGGCCTTAGTGACAACTGTAACATTTATGATTTCCCATCACATTCTATCCTGGTGATAATACTAATCAAGACAAATAAAGAAGGCAAATTTCCCCAATAGAGACACAGACAGCAATAAACATTTTGTTTAAAATAAACATTACTTAGGATGCATGTCTGAACATAAAAAAATATTTTCAAGTAAAACCTTGCATTGTGAAGATGAATACCTGTGAGGCCAAATTCAGGTTCCACCTTCTCCCCATCCTGGATTTACAGCATATCCTGCACCCTTTCATTGTTTTTTTTTTTTTAATTCTTTTTATTTAAGGTTTTAGAAGATAGTACAAAATAGAGCGGATCGGGCATTCCCACGCTCAAGAAAAACAACAGTAACAAAGACAAGAAGAGAAAAAAAAAGAAAAAGAAAGAAAAGTGAAAAAATTAAACCCCTTTCTATGTGTCGGTACCTTCAGAATTGTATTGAGATCAGTACATTGTATAATGCATGGAATTGTATGCATTCAAGGTAAATACAACTATAACTAAGGGACTAGACATAAATTCAGAAACCTAATATCTAGGTTTGCTATCATCCAGAGCATAGCCATGGGATCTCAATAAGTCATCGTCGAATAAGGGATACATTCTAGTTATTCATCCATTGAGTCTGCGTTAGTAGAGGAGGCTTCAACCCAGATATCCCATACTTTATGGAACTTTTTAATACAACCTCAAGAAAGGTAAGTAGCATTATAAAGTGGGAGTGCCGCGTTTACCAATTGTTTCAAGTAATTTAGTGATGGTGCATTAGAGGATTTCCAACGCAAAACAATAGCCTCGCATAATATAGCAGCAGGCCCAGAAGTGTTTTAACTGCGTGACCAGAAGCCAAGGGGTCCGTCCATAAGTCCCAGCAGACACACTTCCACTGTAAGTGGCACATGAACGGTGGTGACTGATAATATGAATGCTGTGACTGAAGACCAGTACTGTCCAATGTGCGGACAGGACCAAAAGATATGTATAAAATCTGCCGGCTGGGAAGAACATCTCCAGCAGGAGTCAGGTATTGAAGGACATATTTTATGCAGGCGTGAAGGTGTGAAGTAGACCCTGTGCAGGATTTTAAATTGAATTAATTTGGGTAGTCCACCCTTTCATTTTTAAAAATATTTTTCCATGGGTCTGTGGTCTGGTCATGTGATATCAAGGGTCATCCTCCTCTTCTTCTTCTTCCTCTGACAGTGGGGGGGGGGGGGGGGGGACCTGAATGCTGCACAGACCGGTGCCACACTGAGCACAATTCAACCAAGAAGAGGGTTGGCGCAAAACTAAGAGAAAGTGTTGGTTGGAGATAAGCTTTAAATAAAATTTTATATCTATAGTTATTGGACAAAGGATGTCTTCACCTAAATGTTATTTTTGCCTCCAAAAGTGCACTTTTTAAGGGACGTTGCACTTTGCAAGCAAATTTCGCCCCAGAGCTTAGTGAATGTGGTGAAGTTTTACTTTGTAAAGAATAACCAATCATGTGCAAGGAAAATAAATAAGACTGCACTTTTGCTTGCATATGATTGGATGAGGGAAGTCAAAGAACATCACCCTATTCACTAAGCTCTGTGGGCAAATACCCTTGCAATATTTGTATTCAATGAATGAACACAGAGACCTGTGTTGCTTAATAAGAGGACAAAGATTCCCTGTGTTCATAACGGACAGAACAGTGGTCTGCCGTGTTTACAATGGCAGACCGCCATACTGTCTCCACAGGGAGCGATTGGAGGTGCCCAGCGGCAATTGCCGCCATCGGACCCGCTTATTGGCTGCCCCTGTGGCGTATTGGGCGTGCCGCCACTAGCGGTCCCACGTGGGGACGTACAGTTACGTCGTTTTGCGGGACAGAGCCGACCTGCCATCGTATATGTACTGCTGGCGGTCAGCAAGTGGTTAATATGATAAGCAAAAAGGCGGAAAAATTCCCTCTGATTGGGGTTTTGTAGGGCAATAGTGTGAGACAAAGAGATTGCAAAAAGAGGTAAGTATAAAATGCATATCAAAGTTTATTTACAATATTGAAAAAGCCCAAAAGAGCACAAAAAATATGAGACAATACAATGGACAAAATGCATAGCAGTTCAAAAAACATAACCAAATTTCATATCCATTATCCACAAAGAGGGGGGGAGAGGGGTAGTGGTACACCCTGGGTCATCCACTACTCCTCTCCTCCCCTCTCTGTGGATAGTGCATACGAACGTTGGTGATTTATGTTTTTTGAACCGCTGTGCACAGAGATGGAGGGAGAGGGGTAGTGGAAGACCCAGGATGTTCGACTACCCCCCCCCCCCCCTTTGTGGATAGTAGATATGAAATTTGGTTATGTTTTTTGAACTGCTATCCATTTTATCCATTGTATTGTCTCATATTTGTTGTGCTCTTTTGAGCTTTTGCAATGTTGTAAGTAAACTTTGATGCACATTTTATAATTACCTCTTCTTGCAATCTCTTTATCTCACACTATTGTCCTGCAAAATCCCAATTAGAAGGAATTTTTCTGCCTTTTTGTTTTTTATTTAGGGATGTTGGCATTTCTTTAGTTTACTTGTTCTTTCCATTGGCCCAATATTTTCATGAAAATTTTAATTTTCAAAATTTTCATTTTAATATGATAAGCAATCTCAATGACCAGTCAAGAAATGGGAGATGGCATGGCCGAATTAGACTTTTATAGGAAAAAGTCAAGATTTGCATATAACTTTGCATGCCTATATCTCTGGCTCTAACCCCCTTGTTTATGCATTCTGATAATCATAAGCTCAGTTTGAAATAACCAGGCTGATGACAGGTTGCCTTTCACTTGCCTTAACCAAGTGTACAGGTCGAACATTAGTGGAATTTATTATTAGTGGTGTTACAATCGGGACATATGCTTTCTACAAAAACATCAAGCTCTTCTTAAAACTGCCAGGTGGAAGAGACTGAAGCCTCATTTTCCTTGGCTCCTTGGTCAATGTGAGAGTTAAGTTAAAGACGCTGAGTGTGCATACTTTAAAGACATACATTTTCCTACCTTCCTTTATAGAATGAAAAAAAAAAAAAAAAAACAGCGCTCCTTAATCGGCCATGAAATTGGAGGATTCAAACAAAAAGAAATGAAAAGTTCACAAAAAAAGCGACGGGCGTAAACAGCACAGAGCGCAGGCAAGTCTGCACGCTGGAAGATATACAAATGAAAGCAAGGCAAGTGCTAGCAAGGTGCATTTACTAAAATAAGCTCTTGAAGCTTTAGAGTATAATTATCAGGGAAAAAACACCTTGTTTAGCATACTTTATGTTAATTTAGGGCCAGCGCGGCCCTCTGTGCATAATTTAGCCAAACAATTGGTAGAAAATTTTAATATATATATATGATTACAGCTACAGAAAAGATACAGAGACAAAACACAGGAGAGGGTATAATGGGCACACATGAACTCTGAAGGACTAATTACATCACGGGGGAGTCTATGCAGTTGCTGCTGAATCAAGCAGAAAATTAGGGTCATTTGTAAACAGGTATGGCTGAAATCCAGGTGCACCCATGACTCGGTGTGCGATGTGCTTGCAGGGTTAGGGATCACGGCACGGAGCGTGCATCTGTGTTTTAAATTAGCAGCAACAAACTCAGAGAGAAAGAAAAAGAATAAAAAAAAAAAACTTTCCACTCTCAGCAATAATCAAAAGAAATCATAAAGAGTCCCTGCTGTCTGTCGTTCCTTCACTAGTTTATAAACATATTTCTTGGCTAAATGATCTCACTATGTTGGTGTGTTTTCTCTAAGTACCCATCCTGGGATGGCATTATAGAAACTGCATTATAAGGCCTCATACACACTGGGCATAAAAAATGCAGCTTTTACAGGCGTTTGGTGTCTTTTTCTTCCAGCCTGTAGAAGCAACTCTACACTATATTATACACTATATTGTCAAAAGTATTGGGACACCTGTCTTTACATGCACAAGAACTTCAATGGCATCTCAGTCTTAGTATATTGAGTTGGCCCACCCTTTTGCAGCTATAACAGCTTCAACTCTTCTGAGAAGGCTGTCCACAAGGTTTAGGAGTGTGTCTACTACAGTTTTAGTAAATGAACCCTATAGGCTAACATACACTATTTTTTCAAAAGTATTGGGACGCCTGCCTTTACACACACACATGAACTTTAATGGCATACCAGTCTTAGGTATTCTATCGGGTTGAGGTCAGGACTCTGTGCAGTCAAGTTCCTCAACCACAAACTTGCTCATCCATTGCTTTGTGCACTGGTGTGCAGTCATGTTGGAACAGAAAGAGGCCATCCCCAAACTGTTCCCACAAAGTTGGGAGCATAAAATTGTCCATAATGTCTTGGTATGCTGACGCCTAGAGGGCCGGTTCAGACATATGCGATGCGGGACAGCTTGTAGGGGGATCCCCGCTAGAAGTGAGATTGGGGAGGTGCGGAGGCCGGTCTGATTGTAATATGTTACACCCTGAATACCCTTATCCCGTAAGATTCCCCTGGAAGCCGATTGGTTTCTATGTAGAGCTGCACCAGTTTTTGCACTCTCCAGTTTTAGTAAATCAACCCCTATGTGCCCATGCACATTTGGGCGTTTACAGACATTGGCAGAATTGGCAGACATTTACAGACAGAGGCTGAAAAAACACATTACATGTGCATATTTGAGAGTGGTTTTGGGGCAGATAAAATGCTTGACGCCAAAGGCGGCATTTAAGCGTATTGAACATTTTCAAGTGGAAACTAAACATAGTGAAAAAAAATTCTAAAAAAGCAAATGCACATAAAAGCTCATAAACCTACATATAATTAAAGCCAATATACTTTTTTTTTTTTTTTTCCAGCCGCTTTCTTCCAGAGGTTTTGGCATTTTTTTGTCAGGCACCTAGTGTGCATGGGCTGTAAAGGAAATTTTCCCAAAAGTAAAAAGGCCATCATGATTAAAATGTAATATATCAGCAATAATTCAAGCAGAGCAAGACAAACATCAAAATATGTATTTGTATTTGAAATGTGTGTGGTTTTACTTGCCAACTTCCATTTCTGTTCAGCCACTCCTGAGATTCACTCACAGGACAGTCAGGTCCCTGACCTCAGTTTTCTCTACTAAAGTTAAAACAAAACAGCTTAGTCAAGGACCTGCCCCACTGTGCAGCCCTTTCCTCCCCCAGTTTGAGACATGCTGTACAGGAGGCTGATATTAAGACAGATTGTAGTACTACTTAAAAAATAAATTGGTGTTATTTTTAATTAATAACTGGGATAAAGTATAACTTTTTTTAAAGTTTTGAATAGAGTGGGGAGGGATTTGAAAGCTTATCAGTTTTTATTGCGGTTTGTGCCCCCATTAAGGAGAGTCACCCTCTCTATTTGTCCTGTTTACCATTATCATTAGAAATGAATTAAATTAAAATATTTCTACTGTTGCAGCAGTGGCGAGCCAGGGCCAGCACCCACCCCACCAGGACTGCTCACCTGAGCGGTGGTTGTCTTCTAATTTTTACCATTACCATTGAAAGTGAAAGTAAAAGGAAATCCCACTTTTTGGGTAGTCCCCAATCTTTTAATGGGGACAGTAGTTCTGGTGACCTGGAGGTCCCGAAGAATTTATTTTAATTTGATTAATTAAATTTACCTCTAACTTCCTGTTTGGCTATGTGACAGGAAATTGCATAGTTGGTGAGGTTGAAAAAAGACACCAGTCCATACAGTTCAACCTATAATGTGTGTGTGTGTGTTTATGTCAATAGTACATTGTATACCCCTGTATGTTGTGGTCGTTAAGGTGTCCATCTAATAGTCTTTTGAAACTATCGATGCTCATGAATGGAAATCTTCGTATTGGGACACAGATGGCGAAAATAAAAAATCTGACAGGGGTTATAATCCTTCCCTACTCTATACAAAATGAAAAAAATAGTTTTGCCCATAGTTCTTCTTTAAGTCTAAGGCTGGGTTCACAAATATGTGATGCGGGAACCAGCGCAATTCCTGTGCAGGTTCCCGCCTCGTATGTCTCTCGCAGGCAGTTCACACTGCCCTAAGCAAATCGCTGCGGGCGTCAATACATAGGTAATGACACCACCAGATCGGTTCGCAGATCGCAGTGGGAACCATGAAATGGTACAGGAATCGGATCACATAGGTGTGAACACCCATGCGATCCGATTCCAGTGCGGAGCAAAAAAAGGGTCCTGCACCATTTTGGTCCGAATGCAATGAGAATTCAGCCATATAGTCTGTATGGCGGAATTTTCATCACACAGACATCACATGTGATTTGCACAGCAATGCTGAGTCCTTTATTTATGACTATAATTACCATATTAAAAAGTAAAAAAAATATATATATATTAAATACAGAGGGATTTTTTTAATATATATATTTTACAATATGATATTTAGGAATAAATCTCTATATTTACAGCCTATCACTGAACAATAAGTGATAGCCAATTCTGTTATCAGAAAAGATATAAAGACAATTAAAAAAAATGCCTACTGTAAAACAAAAATAAGATGCAGTTTATGCAGCCATATTGTTAATAGATATTGAAATATATAAGTGTACAAGTATGTTTATAAAATGATTAGTTGTTCATGGAATCAATAGACTAATCAAGGTTTAAAAATTCTGGAAGGTGTCATAAGTCAGTTGCATTGACGGCATTCTTTCAGAATAAATTTGTGCTCCAAATTCAATCTTACCATATTTAATTTTTAAGACTAGTAATTAAACAGTAAAACAAATGTAAAAAAGATACATAAAACTGTAAAACAATCATATTGTCATTATTGGAGAGCTCTGTAGCAGTGGTAGGTATTTTTATGTTAAGTTTGTAGGAAAACTAACAAAGCAAACCTAAAAAATGTAAAAGGTGGGTTTAAGATGCAAGGTTTAGAGATTATTTTGGCACAAGAGATTTTATATTTCTCTTCTGGCAAAAAAACTTTTTCTGCTACGAAGTTCTTTTCTGTTTATGTGTACACTGCCAGCTGTGCATGTGCAGTGCAGTGCAGTAAATACTCTTGGCATCTGTAAGATGGCAAGAGCAGGAGCATGTGATGGGACAATGTAACGTTAGTGTATTGGCATCAAAATGTCTGCCCAATGGCTGCAATAGGAGGACATGGAGGCAGGAGAATTAGTGAAGAAGATGGCAGCAGCAATGATGGAGCACAGAGCTATCAAGAGTTGGAAGAAGGCAAACTAGAAAGGGTAAGTCTGCCATAATGTGCAAATGACCTCTGCAGGCCCCTATTACCCCCATCCCTGCCCCCCCCCCCCATTTTGTTTTGGTTTTAACCACTTGCCCTCTGCAACTCTCCCAATTCTTGACCAAGACATTTTCTGCTTTTTGGCACTGTGTTACTACTTGTTACAATTGTGCGGTCATGCAACACTGTACACAAATTAGATTTATAAAAAATATTTTTACACAAATAGAGCTTTCTTTTGGTGGTATTTGATCAGCACTGTTGTTTTTTTTTTTTTTGCACTATGAACGATAATATTTTGAAAAAAAAAACACATTTTTTTAAATTTCTGCTATAAAACATATCTAAAAAAAATTACTAAATCAAATTTCTTCATACATTTAGGCCAATATGTGTTCTGCTACATATTTTTAGGAAAAAAAATGAATCCCAAGAAGTGTACATTGATTGGTTTACGCGAACTTTATAGCGTCTACAAACTATGGTATATATACTGGAATTTTTACTTTTTTTGTATTTACTAGTGCGATTTGTTTTGTAATGAATTGATTTTCGTACAAAGTTTTAAGTATTCGGATCAGTCTGTACATCCGAATAGGTAAAAGAATGAAATTACGAAATTATGAACAGGCAAAATGAAAAAAAAAACGAGAATTTTAGATTCCGAACATATGAAAGAACAAAATTACGAACTTCCGAATAGATGAAAGAAAGAAAATGAAAATGTCTCTATAGTAAATGATTTGCACACGTTCATTCTCCCTCACTGCAGACATTGTATTTTTAACAAAAGCACCCAATACCACACAAAAAACACATAACCAATACCACTCTCTGCTCCTTTCTCACCACACCAAAAAAACTTTCTGTGATTAGCAGCCTCCCCAGCACCCCCTAATACTTACCTGAGCTCCATCTGTCTCCAGCAATGTTCACGAGTGTCTCAGTCGTTCGAAACTCTCCCTCCTGTTTGGTTTAGACACAGCAGCAGTGCCATTGGCTCCCGTTGCTGTAAATCAAAATCAGTCAGCCAATCAGGGCCGGGCCGCAGCTCTGTATCTGAATGGACACAGGGAGCTGTGACTCAAATTGGGTGCCCCCATAGCAAGCTGCTTCCTGTGGGGGCACTCAACAGGAGGGAGAAGCCAGGAGCACAGAAGAGGAGGATTTGGGCTGCTCTAGGCAATACCAACTGCACAGAAGAGGTAAGTATAACATGTTTGTTATTTTATTGAAAATAAAATGAGACTTTTTAATCACTTAAGGAACGTGCTGGTTTTTATTCCCTGCTTTGCAGGGAAACAAAAACCAGCACATCCCTGCTGATAGGACAAAGCTCTGTATTCTTTACATACATCTGTCCGGTCTTCCTCCTTGTTGATCAGTGGGTGCCAGCAGTCATCCATTGGCCGGCACCTGCTGATTGGCTTGTGCTGTGACTAATCACAGCCTAGCCGGCATGCTCCCTGCCTGGAAGTGCTGGATTATGTACTAAGTACGTGATCGGGCACAGGAGAGCCACTTTGCTGATGTACTCATACGCGAGGCAGTCGGAAAGTGGTTAAGTAACGTGTTTATACTGGAAATATATATTTTTTGCTTTTAAAATAAAAATAAATAAAATATTTGTATGAGGTGCAAGGTAACCCTAACTGATATACAAGAAAATTTAGGGGATTGGTTGGCCTCATTACTTTCCATTACCTTCTGAACTGCAATATTTATTTCAACATTGATAATCATTTTGTCACTTTTTATTATTCAAGGTAAACAAAGGCAGATGTGACTCGTTCATAGCAATGTGTGGTATCAACCTTCTGTTCATTTCCTGTGTCTACCGCTTTGGGGAAAGAATGCAGCTGCATTACTAAACACAACATCCTAACTTCTATAAATTTTACATTGGCTGAAAAGCATTTGTTCAAAAATAAATTCTAAGAAAGAGTTAATTTATTTTCATTTATGCAGGATGGGAGGCTGTTTACAGATTTAAGCCCTTAGCTCAATAATGTCCACTGGGAGGGCTATTTAATATGTGAGGTCTTATGTAAAAACTGCCATGCTGATATAGTTTGGTTCCTAGGAGAGTTGTTGCCTTAGATTGCTATTCGGTTACATGAATATCAAATAATTTAACGATAGCTAAAATTAAAATGTTGTACGTTTTGTGGTGATGACATCACTGGCAACACAAAAGAATCTTACTGACAGTTTACATAAAGTTGTTGAAAACCCTTACATATACCCAGTGAAGTGAACAGCCTCAGATGATACACAGAGATGAAACAAATCCTCCTACATAAGTTTTACTTGTATATCTGCTGTCTTCCCCTTTCTACACCCTTTCAAAAGTGCAGACCATATTAAAAATCGTTCTTCATCTGCCAGCAGTACATAGGAAGGGTGGAGAGATTGCACTTACACTGTGTGAGAGCTGATTGGAAGAAAGGGACACACCCACCACATATTGAGAGGAACGAAGGAACATGCAGAGCTGTATTCTGAATAGACAAGCGCATTGCTTATATACCTCTAAGCACCCTCCCCGACACCAATTTTTTAGCTCATGCTATCTCATGTGTCGGAGAACTTGTCAGAAGTGACTCATGCTGATAACGGAGGAATGGAGCACCAGAGAGAAACGGCACTTAGAGCTTTGGAGAAAGACAAGTAAGCACTACAGATATACTGTTCAAATTTCATGAATGGGGTTTACAAGCACTTTAAAGCCGAGCAAGAGACAATATAGCTTGACAATGCATTACGGACACTGCTAAAAAAATAATTTTGTCACTGCGGCCTCAAAGTTGAATGATACTGTATATTTATGAATGGAAGAGGCTACTTATTTTTATGTAAAACCTCTGCAAGGTTGTTGACCACAACAGTAAGAGAAAATGTGCAGTGAAGACAATTTTGCTTCACACTAGAGGAACGCTAAGGTTCCTCCAGAGTTGATAGGAATTTCTTAAGCTGTGTCTGATGGATCTCGAGCCTGATGGGGCCTGTATAATTCTCAGCCCAACACCACTTGGCAGAGCCAGCAGAATGACACCGATCATCTTTTAGCTGCATAAGGGTAGCATTCTGATCACTGCTGTAAGGAGAACAGTCTTTCCACTGAACAATATAAGGGCCATTCTTCCCTCTGACCCCAATTATTTACAGAGGGGTCCAAAAAATCTATACATACCTTAACATGAAAAATATATGCATACAAATTGTATTATTAGATTGAAGTAAACATGAAATGGTATCTGCAAGTCATGTTTGAATTATGCCATTACATAAGGTGCTCAAAGTGGTCACCATTAGCATTCAGACATTTTTGATTTCAGTGAACTACTGCATGAACAACATTGACTAGAAGGTCCACAGGAATTGCTCTGCATGATGTTTCAATTTCTTCCTGTAGTGCAGTCAGTGTAGATGGTTTTTCTACTGTACATCACATTCTTTAGTGTTCCCTACAGATAGAAATCGAGGCTTGTAAACTTCGGGGGAACATGGAGGGAATTCAACAGCACCTCTATGTCCTATCCAACGTCTTGGCAGAATGCCATCGAGATAGGCTCTCACGTCTCGGTGATAGAGAGCAATTATACTTCCAGCAAGATGGCTCTCACTGCCAGGAATGCACTATTCCCAACGCATGCGTTCCTGTAGAAATGGCTGTGTGTATAAGTGGGAGCTGAAACGACCACAGGCTGGAACCTTGTCAAGTCAGAGCAAAAAAATGTCAGCAGCACACTAAGGATCTCCAGAGTGGTTCTAAGCTTTAAAGGCTCTTTTTCTGTACTGCTGTCTACATCACATGTCTCATGAAGGGGTCCTGCGTGGCTCCGAAATGTTGCAATCTGCTGTAACAATGTGACCACTGATTAAAGCTTAGGACCCACTCTGGAGATCCTTGGGGTGCTGGTGACTTTCTTTTGCTCTGACTTGACATGGTTCAAGCCTCTGGTCGTTTCACCTCCCACTTATACACACAGCCATTTATACAGGAACGCGTGCATTGGGAATAGTGCATTGGGGTAGTGAGGTGGTGCGCCATCTTGCTGGAAGTATAATTGCTCATCCGCATAAACCACACAAATGGCCGGTAGCATAATGACATAAACTACTGACATGTTTAGGGGGAAAACATAATACTACACATGGCTGCCATAATTAAATTTGGGTTTAAAAAAAAGGGCATAGATAACCGTTGAAGTGTGTATACATTTTTTGGGGCCCCTCTGTATTTTTAGCTGGGGTTCTCCAAGACACAAAAATTATATTAAGTGTTCCTCTGGGCTAAAACAGATTGAGAAAGGTTGCTATGGGTGTTAAATCGTCTGCTCAAGGTTTTTGTACCACCTACACTGCATGTAGCAAACTAGCCTCCGAATCATCCAACTATCCCTTCTAGCTTTGTTCCCTAACCCTCATTCATTAACAAAGCCTGAAAACTGACCTGTCCCTGTGCTGCTTGCCTTTGTGTGAAGAAGTTTGAATTATCGACAAACTAGTAGTGAACATTGGCAATCAGCAAATGCATTGCCTCTGAGAGATGATGAATGAATGATATTGATAATGCTGTTGGCACAGAGTGAATGCACAGCAGTCCCCAGTGCAGTGAGACTGTGATTTAAAATTCTATAGAAAAGAAACAAGCGGAAGTGTCTAGTAATAGAAAACAGTCAAAGTTGTACTTATGTACAGCTTTTGTCATGTTGTGGCTAAGTACACATTTCTTCGTTATTGGTGGGAAAGGGTGGGCAGGCACAGGACACAATGGAAGAACATACATGGCAGCATGAAGCGGCTCACCAAAAGTGACCAGAAAATGCAAATAGCGCCCACCATTCTGTAGTAGTATACTAACAACTAACAAAAGACAATATCATGTGTCCTAAAAATGTGAATACATCTGTGTTTGCTTTGTTGTTTTTTTTTTTTTTTTTTAATTAAAATTACCCAACTAAGGTCTTAACAAGTCTGTACTAGATGAACTCTCCTGCTAATGATTACTTATCACAAATTGAGTTAATATGGGTCACCGGTAATTAATGTGATTACTGACCCTGTACTTTATATAGGTCAACTGTGGGTTACTGCTTCGACTCTGTAGTAAACTATTATTACCAGAAATGGACACCAATGCTAGATTAGTCAATACATGTACAATGACTAAAATGTAAGAATTGATTTTTATTTTTGGGAAAAAAAAAAAATCCTCTGCTGTATTTTGTCATCTGTAACTATAACTATAAGAAGGCAAAATATAGAATGTACAAAGAAAAATGATTAAAAAAATAACAAAAATATATTATTAGCATTGCATTATTGTGCATCCACTTGCTATAGGGGTAGAAAAGTATGGTAATTATGTAATACACTACAACAGTATTGGATGTTATGTTAGTCATGACCAACAAAAATGTCAACAGTGATAGAAATAATAAAAAAAAAAAAATTATAACAAAAATAATAAAATAACATTATTTTCCTTTTTTTCACTATAACTGCAAGCAATGATTTCTTTTATAAAGCAGCACCAAAAAACATAGAAAAATAATATTATATTCTTATACTTATAATTATAATTATATTATTATTTATTATAACTGATTGTAAGATTCTAGATTGTAAGCTCTAACAAGCAGGGTCCTCTAATTCCTCCTGTATTGAATTGTATTGTAACTGTATTGTCTTCCCTCATATTGTAAAGCGCTGCACAAACTGTTGGCGCTATATAAATTCTATATAATAATAACTGTGAAAAAGGATTTTATTTTATCAAACGACACCAAAATACAACCAAATAAATATAAATTTTAAGAAAAGTAACACAATATTAATCATAATAATAACAACAAATATCATGACTTAATGTCTTGAAATATAAAAAATATAAATATCAAATTTGATACAAAATTCCAACTAAATATTGTGCTCTTTTGCACTGCTGTTTGATATATTTAATCTGATTGAAGTTAAAAAAAGAAAGTCTAGTGACATTAAAATGCATATAATTGCTGCCTTTTTAAGCAAAATGCTATTGTTATAATTCTAAATGCATTTTTTCTGGCAAAAAAATAGCCTACCTGCTTGACTTGTCTTATGATTAACAGCAGATGACTGAAACAGCTTGCATATACAGTTAATCTGCTCCAGATTTCTCTGCTATGATATAGCCCTAATGATCACTAAAAATAGACAAAGCCACAATTTATTGAGTGTGCAATTTAAGATTTTTTCCCCCTGTATGAGAAAAGGCAGTTGCCTGACCATTTAAAGCTGAGACGGAAAAGGGATGAATAGCTAAAATCAATCAAGGCAGCTCAGCCCTTTTTCTTTGCAAAATGATATGGATTGATTGGTGTAGATTGTCCTTTGAAGTAATTATTGCTTGGAATTATAATCAATAAATGTCCACGGTGAAGGGCAAAAGGGCGGCTGTCCCAAAGCATACATGTCTCACGTGCCATGTGAAATCCCAGCCAGCTCTGCTATGTAAACACAAACTACTATTACACCATGTTTTTTTTAATTAATGAAGGGAAGGTTATAAATGTTACTAACAGTATGATAACAATATTGCTTGACTTTTTTTGCCATGTTGTTTTAAATATTTTTTACAATTTTTATTCAGGACGTTCCTATTAACGTTTGGCTTCACTTAAAGTATCTCCTTGGGCACAGAGCACTGTGAGATCTCCCAAGTTTACCTCCATGGCTAAATAGCAATAAGAACCGACCTATGCTTTGCCCATGCTAAGCAAAACAGGTTCACTTTAAACTCCCTTGTATGATTTTTACTTATAGGTACAGTAAAAATCTTCTAGACGTGCACCATTTAGGAGATATTTACCTTAGATGCATTCGGTGACGTCACCTGCGCTTGTGCTCTGAAAGAACAGCATACTTGTGCCGTTCCGTCAGAACCGCGCCGTAGACAGTGACTCCCGCGCACATGTGTGGGAGTGCCGTTATTGCCGACTCGGCCATTCATATCGCCAAAGCTCGCAAACCCCGAAGCAAGACCGGGTGGAGATGGAAGCGCCTTCAGTGGTGACAGCGCGCCGCTGGAGAGTTCTGTTTTCAAGTAAGTCTGTCATAATGTGCTACTAGCACATTATGACTTAAACTGCCCGATGTCCCCCTTTTTTTTTTTTTTTTGAATGCTGTTAACTCCTTTTTCAAGCTGCTGAAGTGAAGAGAAGAAGCCCTGTGTAAGGTTCAAGTCACCATGGCTCTAAAGACCACCCCCTAGGCGTGACAATTGGCTGCTGAGGAACCACTAGGAGGAAAGGTAGGGAGATGCATGTTCCCCAATATTTGGAAGTACCAGAATTTTTCATCCTTGAAGGCAGCCAAGACAAGCTGACTTCTGGCTGTCAGATCGAAGTAGTCCAATGCCCCTGCAGGTGTGTTAGTTTGCTTCCATAACCCCTCTTCCCCCATTCCAGCATAGAGGGTTCCACCAGGTAGAGGGGAGGAAGCTTAGCAGACATGCATCCACTCTCCTTCTCTTCTACTTGTTGACCCAGAAGCTTTATCCTTCTATTCTACTTGTTGACCCAGAAGCTATATCCTTCTCTTCTACTTGCTGACCCAGAAGCTATATCCTTCTCTTCTACTTGTTGACCCAACAAGCTATATCCTTCTCTTCTACTTGCTGATCCAGAAGCTATATCCTTCTCTTCTACTTGTTGACCCAACAAGCTATGTCCTTCTCTTCTACTTGTTGACACAGAAGCTATATCCTTCTCTTCTACTTGTTGACCCAACAAGCTATATCCTTCTCTTCTACTTGCTGACCCAGAAGCGATATCCTTCTCTTCTACTTGTTGACCCAACAAGCTATATCCTTCTCTTCTACTTGCTGACCCAGAAGCTATATCCTTCTCTTCTACTTGTTGACCCAGAAGCTATATCCTTCTCTTCTACTTGTTGACCCAGAAGCTATATCCTTCTCTTCTACTTGTTGACCCAGAAGCTATATCCTTCTCTTCTACTTGCTGACCCAGAAGCGATGTGTAAAAGATCATCTCTGGGTCCCCATGTTTTTGAGTCCCCCCTCCCCCCATACACGCACGTACGAACATAAATGCACACGTCAAGGGTACCTACACACATAACCATCAATTGTGATACGCATGTTACATATTGCTTCACACTCCAAAGTGAAAGCAATATTTCTAGCACCATACCTCCCCCGCAAAGCGCTAAACCGATGATCTGTAGGGGGTTTTAAAGCGTTGACTATTGAAAATATAGGGGAATGAAGTTTGTCGCCATTACACGGATGCACACAAATTTAAAGTTTGACATGTTGGGTATCTATTTACTCTGTGCAACCTCATATGTTATACTTTACAAAAAAAACCTGGCAATTTATTTATGTTTCCTAAAATTAACTTAGTGTATTTATTGCTAAAATTTGGGATTCCTGGACCTTTGCAATAATATCATGTAACATAAAAAAATTGGAACTACCAACATTTTATTCTCTAGGGTGCCTGCTTTCAAAAAATATATAATTTTTGGGGGGTTTATGCAATATTCAGGCCTAAAATTATTTTTAATCATGTGTGCAAGAAAAAAAAAAATATTCAAAAACGGCTCTCGCAACGAATGGGTTAAACAATTTTCCTGATGTCCAACATCAGTCCATTGCTTATTATTCAGTCAGTCTCAATGTACCTGTTCTTACAATACATGGCATATATGCTAAATGAACGTGAATTAAACTAGAGATTCAATAAGAGGTTGTAGGGGATAGAATCCTCAAACCAATGCATTGTACAACCAATTTAATGTTAGTGCCGCACTACGTTCCCTTTACTGTCTTAACTACTTGCCGACCGCCTGCCGTGTATTTACTCTGGCAGTGTGGCTCTATTGCGCCATACGACGTACCTGTTCAATAGCCACCAGATGGCATGATTGTAATTGGTTAGAGGGGATGTCAATCAGTGGGTCCGATGGACCCGATGTCCGCCGGCCACCTGCGATCATCCCCGGGAGAGGCAGAACGGCGGTCTGCCTGTGTAAACAGGGCAGATCGCCGTTCTGCAAGGGGACAAGATGGAGATTTGTCCCCTTGCTAAGCAGGAATATGGATCTCGGTCTTCTCCAATAAGTGCAACCTCCCCCCCTCACCGTTAGTAAACACCCCCTAGGGACACATTTAACCTTTTGATTGCCCCTGATGTTAACCCCTTCCCTGCCAGTGTCATTAGTGCAGGGACAGTGCATTTTGTTTAGCACGGATCACTTTATTTGTGATCACTGGTGCCCAAAAAGTGTCAAAAGTGTCAGTTAGTCGTCCGATTTGTACGCTGCAATATCACAGTCCCGCTATAAGTCGCTGATCGCTGCCATTACTAGTAAAAAAAAAAATTCCATAAAAATATCGCATTGTTTGTAGATGCTAAAACTTTTGGGCAAAGCAATCAATATACACTTATTAGGATTTTTGTTTTTTACCAAAAACATGTAGCAGAATACAAATTGGCCTAAATTGATGAAAAAAATTGATTTTTTAAAATTTTTTATTGGCTTTGTTTTTTTTAGCAGAAAGTATAAAATATTATTTTTTTTTCAGAATTGTCGCTCATTTTTTTTATTTATAGCGCAAAAAATAAAATACCGCAAGGTGATCAAATACCACCAAAAGAAAGCTCTATTTGTGAGAGAAAAATAGACATACGTTTTGTTTGAGTACAGCGTCGCATGGCCGCACATTTGTCAGGTGAATTAACACAGTTCTGTATAGCAAAGAATTACCGGGTCATTAAGAGGGAAAAAAATCCAACAAATATTGTGCCAATATATACAACAAGTAAAGAAAATAAAACATCAATATATAGATTTAAATTATAACAACAACATGCAGTGCTGCATGTGATATGATATCCACAGCTCATATATTTCTCCTTGTGCTGTGATTATACCAACATATTGCAATCCATGACTTCAATCCACTAATTTGTTCCAAAAACCACTGATGTGGTCCAAAATTAAAATGATGTGCCACCTCACTCGTGTTCCCCCCTCCTGTGTATATCCTCACCTCAAAGTGTGTGACACCACAATTAAGCTAGGTCAAACTGTGCTTGTGAACCTCCCCTGGGTTCAATCAGATAGATGTGAATCTCCTGGCTCCTCTGCTCCTCCGTGTAGTGATCTCCCAGTCAGTGGATTATATTATGGTGACAAATATATGGAAAAAAGCTCTAACAGTGCTTATATCATTTATAAGCCACCTTTATTAAAACATATCCAGATAAATGGGTACTCGCATGCCCCTGGTGCTTTCAGCGCACCAGGCTACATCAAACATAATTGAATAAAATTCCCCAAAGCCGCACAACCACTGGGAATACTCGGACTCCTCTCTCTTGCAAGGATTCGTCTGCCTTTACCGTCCTTGCCCCTCCAAAAATTAATTTGTAGTTTTTTTAAACTTAAAAGCTTAGCTACAGTTGAAATTAGCAGGAGGATGAATAGCCGTGTCTAGATGTTTGTAGTTTCTCGTGTCCACCCCAACATAGAGACCCAACAAAAAGCAGCTATGGGTGGTTTTAAAAAGAAAAAAATATCAAGTAAATAAGATAAAGGAACTCATCCCAGCCAGTATAACGGACCTAAAACCAAAAATTTAATTCTGAATAATTTTTTAGTGACTAAGTCCAAATGCAGACTGCAGGTCAGGTTGCATTGTTCAAAAACACACACACTCAGCACTACCCTCGTCTGTGTCCAATAATACACCAAAAGTGCAAAAGGGACTATTGTCCCGATATGCAAAGCTACGATATGCAAAGCTACTATAAAATTGTGTATTCCCAGAGGTTAAGAATGGTATGCGTTTATCAGTCTCGGGCTAACATTCTGAGCTACAGCGAGGCTGCCTTCTCAAAATGGGCTGGGAACCCAAGTTCTGCAATAAAAGAGGGAAGGGAAAGAGAGGCGCCAAGCCGCTGTTGGTGTAGAACAGTTTTATTTTTAAAACACAAAATGCAAATAAAATACACTCACGGTGTGGTCTTGAGTAACAAGTGGGTGTGAACAGGGTGTGATCTCCAGGGGAAAGTCCAAGGAGTGCCAGAGCCGCTGGTGAATGAGACTGCCAGGGCAGCGGTGCTGGAAACCAGATAATCCTGAGAATGGACACCACGGAGAAGGAGCTGTCAAGATCGGGGAATGACCTGTCAACCCAAGAAACTATTTTGCAAATCGGGGCGCGTTTCGGAGGCAAACTATGCGTCCTTCCTCAGCCTCCAAGTTGCTTTGTTCTTCTTCAACCAGGTTTTAGGTTATAATGGGTCAAGGGAAAATCCTTCTAACAGAGTTTCAGATAAAAGTAAAAACCTCCTCCCCCACAAAAAGTAAAATCCTTCCTTACTCTACCCAAAACCGAAAAATTTTTTTGGCTTGAAATATATAGTATATACTATTGTCAGTGAAGAGGTTCAAGGAGAACTGGCAGATACACCAATGCCCAAAATGGCCACGCGCATGCGCATTAGTGAAAGGTACGGAACGGTGATTTAGCGTATGCAACGGCGCATTGGCGTATGCTGCGGAACGTCCTAATTACCAGCATCCACTGGCCTATATAAAGTCAGCACTTGCTATCACTTATTGCTGGATTAACTTCAGCTAGTATCCTGTGTTCCCTGTACCTTGAACTTCAGCTTGAAAACCTGTTACCGACTCGGCTTATCCCTGACCTGCTCTGGCTTCTCTCCTGGCTCTGAACCCACCCGGCTTTCTTTATGGACTTGCTCCTGCCTATTTCTGATTGCCTTCCCGTGTTTGACCCTGGCTTGGATTGGATCCCGACTACTCTACCTGCCTCTGTCCCTAAATGACCTCCAGTGTTTGACCCTAAGCCTGGCTACTGACCTTGCTTTTCTTTAACCCACCTGCATTTCCAGAGATCCATTGGTTGTGACCACCTTCTCCACAGCGGATCTGATTCTTCAAGCTGCTTCACCTGAAGGCAACCCATGCGCCTTTGGGCATAGCACCCTCTGTCACCATCTCCAGGGGTACTCTGCACTCAGCCTCAAGGGGAGCCCTCTCATCACCTCAGCCTCCAGCCCGACACCTAACAACTACACACGTATTTCAAACCCTGAAATTTTCCCTTTCTGAATAAAAGTTACAGAGATTAATCACCACTTGCACAAATCTTCTTTTTATTTGATTAATTTGGAATACTTATAAGAAACCTGATTTCTATTCAAAGACTCCAATATGGTGGCATAAAGTGGAAACAGCCCTTACATGTTATGCTACAATAAATGTATTCATGAAAAGGCTAGGCATTTGGTCACCTAACCTTTGTTAAAGGCAGAATTGGTTAAACTCTCATGTTTGTCTTCAATAGATATCACATAAATAAATACCCAGGGTTTTGATATTGGAAACAACATAAGAGTGAGCCTGGGGCAACATTTTCTCCAGGAAAGGTGTGCATTTTAGACCTTCTTTTACTTTTTATTTACCCAGTCTTGCAATATTTTTAACATTTCAGTAATACTTGTGAATACAGGTCAACTTTTAGCTCAAAGCATTCAAAAATATGTCTAAAAATGGTGTGCAGAAGACAGCGTTTGAACTTGCAAAGCAATGTCAAAAACAGGCATCCCAAGGACCCCTGACCTGATTCTGATTGGGGGGAATAAAACATTTTTGTTTCTTCACAAAATACAATGACCTGTATTGGCCATGACTTCAAATAGCAGAATGCCAGGAAATTAGTCTCTCTTTATCAGAATGAAAGTGTCCTGCTTAAATTTGCTTCGATTCGGTCAGTAATTCTTGAAATGATAATGGACTCCAGCTTTGGCTCATGAATGCAAATATATTAAAGGCCTTGATCCAGGAATGTAATAGCACCAATATAATTTTAAATGCTACTAAATAATCTTAAAGCAAGCAACAGAGTACTTTTAGACTGAAAAATGGAATAAAAATGAACTTGATTTTCAGTAATGCACAGAATTTTGACTTAAATACGTGCTGGCAGTTAATTATATATAGTGCCTAAATTGGTAATTAAAATACCCTTGTTGAAGATAGCAGTGCTGATATATATTTGCAGAGAAAGATGAGCTACAGTGTAGAGATAAAAAAAATATATACATATATTTCATCTGCTAAAATTTTCACTTTCCGAACAGAATTGCAAGATATTCCATTAGAACTTACGTCAATTAATCGCTCACACAAATCCAAGATCTACAGAGATAAGTCACCACTTGGACAAATCTACTTTTTAATTTAAATAATTTGGAATAACTATAAGAAAAAGAATGTCACCTAATTTCTGTTGAAAGGCTGAGTCCAATGTGACGGCATAAAATGGAAAAACAGCCCTTACATGCTATGCTACAATAAATGTATTTATCAATAGAAAAAAATTTGCAGAATTTTTTTTGTTTTACTATAAAAATCAGGCTTTAATATCCATGTTTTATACACGTTAATATACAATGATGTTCTATAACAAAAGAAAAAAAAATAATAATAAAAAATATATTGAAAAAAAATTAAAAATGCAAGCGTTCTCACAAGATCAGGCTATAGCCCTTTATGGAATTTTAGTTGCCATCCAACATGTGAAAAAAAGAATTTGAAGCAATCACTGCTAATGGTCTTTCTGCTAGCTGATAGATCCTAAAGCGTAACTCCACTTTTGTTGAAAAAAAAACATTCCCCTCTGGGTGATCTATATAAATTACAAGGATTTAAACAAACTTTTTTACAGATTCCTACCATTTGTTATTCTAAAGAAATCATTGTTTGGGGGAAAAAAAAAAAAAGAGTTGAGACTTTAAATGAGGGGGACCACTAGCCATGGGTACAATGAAACCTGGAAACATAGGTTCATTGACAACAAAAGGAATAATATAAATCCAATTGTATACAACAAAGGGAAAGATATATAAAACCAATTGTTTATTCAAAAATATCCACAAAGTATACATATTGGCAATTGCGCTGGTTAGATGCAGGTCCTGATGATTGTAAATATATAAAATACAATAGACAACAATTGTAGTGCAGGCCAGTATGTGAGTATATAGTTTGTGTCCTAATAAGCCAGACGCGTATCGTGGGATACAGCCCACTTCTTCAGGGGCAAGAGCAATTAACTGCAGAGATGTATATAAGTAGAACTACTTCACTACTGTACTTAAGTACCGAAAGGCGGTATCTGTACTTTCCTAGAGTAGAATTTTTTTCTCCTACTTCCACTTTTACTTCACTACATTTTTTCGATGATTTCAATACTTCTACTCCAATATTTT
This sequence comes from Pelophylax lessonae, assembly GCF_965119305.1. Classification (NCBI taxonomy): domain Eukaryota; kingdom Metazoa; phylum Chordata; class Amphibia; order Anura; family Ranidae; genus Pelophylax; species Pelophylax lessonae. The sequence continues at coordinate 187,027,789 of NC_138777.1, read as the reverse complement.
TTTTTTGTGCTGCATAGTTACTCATTACAATTATAAAAATTACCACTGCCAGAACAGTAGATGGCAGGTTTCATGAAGTTCAAAACATGTGTATTATCAGCGCATACAAAAATAAAAGCTACTGTATGTATAAATAAAAGCTGCATTTGAAATAATAAAAAACAATATGATGTTCAAACTTTTGACTTCTTTCTTTAATAACTACATAACACAGAACTTGTACTTTTACTTTCAGTACTTGAGTAGCAATTTTTTTTTCAAAACTACTGGTACTTTTACTTTCAGTACTGGAGTAGCAAAATTTTTAAAAAAACTACTTGCAATACTTAAGTACAAAAAATGTTGAATACTTTAGTACTTCTACTCAAGTCACTTTTTGATTGAGCACTTGTACTTTTACTCAAGTATGGGTTTCGAGTACTTTATACAACTCTGATTAATTGTATCTATAAAAGATAAATAACAATATAATAGAATGGTCAGCAAATTTGATATATCTATTAGAGAGGATAGTAAAGAGGGGAAAGGGAGAAGGGGAAATCCCACCAGATGTAAGTAATTCTCTTCTCAAAATTACCTTGCAAGGCCAGCTCAAAATATTTAAAAGGTAAAACTTGGGACTGAAGGCTTTATGAATGCGTCCATATCGGAAAATGAGGGAGTGCACACGGTGTTACTCTGTGCCTCTGAGCTGAGTGGGTCAAATGGGAGTGGTTTCATAATTATCTATCAGCTGTGGCAGTTGCAGAGCTCTAATGAGGGAAGCTGCTGGACCTGCATCCCTTTAGACCTGTTCCTATTGGGAGTATCTCACCAAAAATTACATTTTTGTTGCAGGGAAATGACAGAAGTCTGACTTGTATCTTAGTTAGACCTTCTGGGAAAATTTGTGAGCCAATCACAAAAGCAGGAAATGATGTTTCTGGGGTGTGGTCAGTATACATTCTGTGTACAGAACAGCTCCAGGTAGCCATATTGCATTGCATTTCCAGAAACTTACAGCTGCAGATTGAAAAGGAAAGGTCATTTTAATAACATTCAATTGCAATATGATTTTGTGTCGCAATTGTGTACGCTATATTGTTTTTTCATTATTTGCTATTTTTTCCCCACGAAAGTGGAGTTACCCTTTAAGGGAAAATTGTCTAAAATTATTCAAAAACATACTAGGCACTATTTTACAATACTAGGCACCTTTACACCCCACACCCCTTGTCAGAGAAGCCTTCAGCTGCAGACTGGTCGTCACATGACACACACCACATGACATCCACATGACTTCCTGGCTGCCTATAAAAGCTGAGCAAGTGCTCAGAGGAATTGCTGGTTTGTCTTTCAGCTTCCTGTACCTGAGTTCCTGTTTCCTGTGTGATCATTTACCTGCTCTGACCTGGATTGACCCTGACCTACTCTGCTCTTCTCCTGGACCCGACCTTGGCTTGTTTTACGGACTTTGCTTTTGCTTACCCGTGTTTGACCCTCTGCCTGCGACCCGGATTTACCTTCAGTCTCCTGTGCCTTGACCTTCTGCTTGTGACCAAGTCTTGTCTCCTATCTCCAGTGCCTTGACCCTCAGCCTCTGACCTGAATTGTCTGCTTACCTGTGTTTGACCCTCAGCCTGCTCCGGACTTCTTCTGCTGGATCCTGATCAGTCTCTGCTCCAGTTCTACAGGACCTCCACGCAAGCTCTACCCTGCCTGCTTGTAGCTTGTGCCTCTTTGTGCCATCCACCCTCTGTATCACCTCCAGAAGGGCGGAGTGCGCTTAGTCGCAACAGCGAACTGCTCTCGGCATCTCGGCCTCGGTGAGTACCTCTATTCCCGATACCCCTACTTCCACAAAGATCCTGCCCAAGACGTACTTGTACTAGGAGACAATATTTGGACACCTCGAGGCATGTCCAGTGCTTAGGCCAGGATGATCTCAGCCTAATCACCAAGCGCTGCATTTCAGGAGGGTACACGTAGTGTCACAAGAACACAGGCTCACAGAACTCATCTCACCCTGATGTAGGGATCCTGCACTCCTGCTGTATTTATAACAATATATATGGCGTCAGACCACTACAACACCTGCAATAACCTGCACATCTTGATAACCTTTTTACTATGAAGTGGATTTATCCTCAAAACTTGTTGACCATTTACTAGCTGGTAAAATGAGAAGTTAATAAAAAGCTAAAAATATCATATACTGTATATTCTAGTGGTCAAGACAATAAAGTCTAAAAAGATTTGTCTTGTAAGGCTAGGTTCACACCTATGCAGGTTGGGGTTGACGCGGTTGCTGCGTTTCTGGCGCATTTTGCTTTTTTGAACATGCTTTTTTTTTTATCTGTTTTTGCTTTTTATTTGGCTAATAGAAAATTATCACCGTTCTGTTTATGGAATGTGACTTTAATGCAACGTTACACTAGCACTCAAGTAGCATCAAAGTTGCATCAAAGTAGTGCAGGAACCTTTATGTGTACAAAGTCACACGTTAGGGTTAGGGGTGAGGGTTGGAGGGTAAGGGCTAGGGTGAAGGGTTAGGGTTAGCGGTAATCATTGGAGTTAGCAGTAATCATTAGGATTAGTGGTAATCATTAGAGTTAAGGATAATTGCTAGGGTTAGTGTTCTAACTTTAGCAATTACCGCTAACCCTAATAATTACCACTAACCCTAACCTTAACAATTATCACTAACCCTTACTCTAACCCTAACCCTGACCCTGACTCTAACTCTAAGGCTAATGCTAACCCTAACTCTAACCCTTAATCCTAACACGCAACTTTGAACACATAAAAGTTCCTACATTACTCTGATGGGACTTAGATGCTACTTGAGTGCCAGGGAGTATAAAGTTGCAGCAAAGTTGCATTAAAGTCACACTCCATGAACAGAGCTGTCATACTTTCCTATTAGCCCAAAAAAAAAAAAAAAGCAAAATGCATCAAAAATACATAAAAAAGGCAACACTTGCATTTTTGCTGTGGGTCTATTTGGTGCTTTTACACAAAAAACGCAATCTACTGCAGGAACAAAAGTCCCTGACCCTTTCCAAACAACGCACTGGCTCAAAATGCACAGATGTGAACTAGATCCATAGGAAACCATAATAAATAGACTAGTGCTTTTCTGCAAAATGCAAAACGCATTAAAAACACATAGGATAATGTGCCAAGCATGTGGATGTGTTTATATATATATATATATATATATATATATATTTTTTTTTTGTACAAATAAACTATTGAACTGTTGTCGTTCTGAATATGTTGGCTTAATTAGGGGTGCTTTCATTTAAAGTCCCTTACTACAATATTCTTTTTTTGCTGGATGTATTTTTCCATAATGGCAACACCCTAGGAAATATGAGTGTATTTACCCACCCATAAGACTTAATTTGTTGGTAACCATGGGGTTGATGTACTTAAAGCGGAGTTCCACCCTCGTTATACATTTTTTTATAAAAATACCCCCGGGACAGTCAGGGCTAGCACATTCCACAATGGCTAGCCTCTGATCTGTCCCGGGTTGCACTTACCTTTCAGGAGAAATACTTACCTTGAAATTGTCTTGTCCAGCGCTGCCATCTCAGGTGTGGGCAGCTTGAAGCCAGCGCGATCCTCTTCCGCGTCCTCTTCGGTCCTCTTCCTTCTTCTTTGGTCCCACGATGCACTGCACCGGCCCCGATGTCACTTCCGGGTCTCGCGCGTCATCCCTCCACAGCTTCTGGGCATGCCCAGAAGCTGTTTAGAAGGGAATGACGCGCGCGCCCCGGAACTGACGTCGGGGCCGGTGCAGGCGCAATGATTCCTGGGAGCGATGACGTTCAGCTCCCAGGAATCATTGCAAAAGCCAGGAAGTGACGAATCGCCGTGGCCGCCGAGGGGAGGAAGAAGGAAGTAAGGTGAGTATATTTTCTCTAAAAGGTAAGTGAAAAAAAAAAAAAATTGCGATTATCCATTTGTTTTTCAGGTGACCGGGAGCGAGAAGATGGAGGTAAGTATAAATTTCGGGTGGAACTCCGCTTTAAGGCAAATAAACTGTTCATTTTGCAGGGGAAGTTGCACTTTGCAAAGGAACTGTCCCCAGAGCTTAGTGAACTTGGTGAAGCTCTGGTGGCTTCCATCATTTGATCATGTGCAAGCAAAAATGCTGTTTTTCATTTTCCTTGCACATGATTGGGTATTCACTGCAAAGTAAAATTTCACCGCGTTCACTAAGTTCTGGAGGAAATTCACATGGAAAGTACAACTATCCTTGCAAAGTGAACAGCCTATTTGCCTTCCGTAAATCCAGAGTTGTATAAAGTACTCGAAACCCATACTTGAGTAAAAGTACAAGTGCTCGATCAAAAAGTGACTTGAGTAGAAGTGGAAGTGCTCGATCAAAAAGTGACTTGAGTAGAAGTACTAAAGTATTCAACATTTTTTGTACTTAAGTATTGCAGGTAGTTTTTTTTTAATTTTGCTACTCAAGTACTGAAAGTAAAAGTACCAGTAGTTTTGAAAAAAAAATTGCTACTCAAGTACTGAAAGTAAAAGTACAAGTACTGTGTTATGTAGTTATTAAAGAAAGAAGTCAAAAGTTTGAACATCATATTGTTTTTTATTATTTCAAATGCAGCTTTTATTTATACATACAGTAGCTTTTATTTTCGTATGCGCTGATAATACACATGTTTTGAGCTTCATGAAACCTGCCATCTACTGTTCTGGCAGTGGTCATTTTTATAATTGTAACGAGTAACTATGCAGCACAAAAAAAAAAAAAAAATCGGAGTAGAAGTATTGAAATCATTGAACAAAATGTAGTGAAGTAAAAGTGGAGGTAGGAGAAAAAAAAATTCTACTCTAGGAAAGTAAAGATACCGCCATTCGGTACTTAAGTACAGTAGTGAAGTAGTTCTACTTAGTTACTATACATCTCTGCGTAAATCAAACCCAATGTATGTGGGTTTACTGCCAACTCTATTAATATTATAAAAGCACTACAGAATACAGGGGTGATATGGAAGTAAGTGACAATACAAAAATTGTTTATATACATATATACATATATATATATATATATATATATATATATATATATATATATATATATATATATATACATATAGTATTGTGCAAAAGTTTTAGGCAGGTGTTAAAAAGGAGAATGCTTTCGCTTTCAGAAATCGAAGTGTTAATAGTTTATTTTTTTATCGATGAACAAAATGGAAAGTAAATGAACAGAAGATAAATCCAAATCAAATCAATATTAGGTGTGACCACCCTTCGCCTTAAAACCAGCACCAATTCTTCTAGGTAGACACAGAGCTTGTGCACACTGTTTATGAAGGAACTCCGCAGTTAGGTTGTTCCAAACTAGAGAACTAATCACAGATCTTCTGTGGATATGGGCTAACTTCAGTGAACACAGTTACAGAAACAGTTTCTTTTTCCTTTTGGGTTAAAGGTTTTACATGAATTAACCACTTGCTTACTGGGCACTAATACCCCCTTCCCGCCCAGGCCAATTTTCAGCTTTCAGAGCTGTCACACTTTGAATTGACAATTTAATCACCACTGGGGTTTTTTTTTTTTTTTTTTTTTTTTGCTAAACAAAGAGAAAAAATAATTTTGAAAAAAAAAAAAAAAACATTTTTTAATTTCTGTTATAAGATTTTGTAAATAAGTAATTTTTATCCTTTACTGATGGGCACTGAGAGGCAGGATTGATGGGCACTGATATGGGGAACTAATAGACAATGATGAGGCTGCACTGATGGACACAGAGGTGGCACTGATGGGCACTGATGAGGTTGCACTGATATGTGACACTGATGAGACTGCCCTTATAGACATCACTGATGGGCACTGATGAGGTTGCACTGATATGTGACACTGATGAGACTGCCCTTATAGACATCACTGATGGGCACTGACAGGCAGCACTGATGGGCACTGACAGGCAGCACTGATGGGCACTGTTGGGGCTGCACTGATCATCAAGACACTGATGATCAGTGCCCTGATTATCAGTGTAGATGTGCCCTGTGTGAATTGCCCCTTACCGCTTTATTTTCCCCTGGTGATCCTGCCAGTGAATGTTATTTTTCAACAGAACAAGCTCTCCTGCAGATGTAGCAATTGGGTTGAGACAAACCATTTAACACTGGCAGGGGTTAACGACGGCACATATGAATAGGACTGCCAATAACCGGCAAATCCTGTTTACACTGTGATCAGCTGTGATTGGACACAGCTGGTCACATGGTAACGAGCCGATGTGATTGGCTCTTCACCCTGATCCGTGATCGGCGATGTCCAAAGGACTCAGCGCTCATTGATCCCTGCGGATGTGTGCCGCAGGGGGGCGCACAGGAAGCACGATCACGGGAGGATGTCAATAGACACCCTCCTGGAAATGTGAGACTGCACTGTAGCCATCATTCGGCTATAGCATGGTTGGAAGAGGTTAATAAAAGCTGACCATTGTAAGCACCCTGCCAGTATTAAATGGTTTGTCTCAACCTAATTGCTACGGCTGTAGGAGAGCTTGTTCTGTTGAAAAATAACAGATTCACTGGCAGGTTTACCAGGGGAAAGTAAAAGAAAGAAAGAAAACGAATGCAGCCATCACATCTAAGAACTGGTAAGCTTCAATTTAATAAATGTTTTCTTTTGGGTTTAATACGGCTTTAATTATGAGACGTTCCAGTGTGTCAGGGATGGGAGCTGCAGCATTGATAGAAAGAGCTGTTGCTATGATTACGTAAATGCTGTAAATGTAATTGATTTTCAGTTTGTAACCTGTTTTGTGGGACTTGAGGTAAACTCTGGAGGATTCCCTGTAATTAGCTCTCAGACCCAGCTGTTCCTAGTGGAGCGGGGAAGGGGAGGAAATCAATGTCACAATTCCTACTGAGCGCCTGTCAATGCACACTTTTAACCAATGGTAGAAGACGGTTAACTAATTACTGAATGATATTTGGTTCTGAACACGAATTCCTTTCAGTAGAAAACGACAAATCGCATGCAAATGCTTAAAAGGCATTTCTCTTAATATTTTTACTTCATTTACATAGAATAGTGACACAACTAAAAAAACAAATGCATGGTACACACGATTCGATTATTGGACCAACGATCGTCAGTTAACCAGTTCTGGACCGGAAGGATTTGCCCCCTTAATGACCAGGCCATTTTTTGCGATTTGGCACTGCGTTACTTTAACGGACAATTGCACGGTCGTGTGACACTGTACTTTTTCCCACAAATAGAGCTTTCTTTTGGTGGTATTTGATCACCTCTGCAATTTAAAATTTTTGCGCTAACAAAAAAGTGCGACAATTCTGAAAAAAAAAAAATCATATTTTTCCCATTTTGCTATGTAACATTCCCAATAAAAACCTTTATCCTTTTAGGCCAATTTGTTGTCTGCTACATATTTTTGGTATAAAAAAAAAATCGCAATAAGCGTATTCTGATTGGTTTGTGCAAAAGTTATCACGTCTACAAACCAGGACAAAGATTTATGTCATTTTTTTAAATTTATTTTTCACTAGTAATATTGGCGATCTGCGATTTTTAGCAGGACTGCAACATTGTGACAGACAGTTCATACTCCTGACATTTTTTACACTTTTGGGGGGGGACCAGTGACATTACTACAGTCATTTTGATTGATTTGCGCAAAAGTTATCGTGTCTACAAACTAGGGGAAAGATTTATGTTATTTTTATTTAATTATTTTTTTGTTGCTAGTAATTGCGGCGATCTGCGATTTTTAGTGGGACTAAAAATCGCAGATTTCACAATGTCCGCGGCATTGTGGCGGACATATCGGACCCCTAACTGACATTTTTGACACTTTTGGGGGGACCAGTGACATTACTACAGTAATCAGTGCTAAAAATATGCACGGTTACTGTAATAATGACATTGGCAGGGAAGGGGTTAACCTAGGGGTGATCAAAGGGTTAAATGTGAGCCTAGCGGAGTGTTTACTAACTGTGGGGGGAGGGGCTTGTGAACTGACCATAGAGACCTGTGATCCTATATAGAAGGATCACATGCACTCTGTGATCATTTCAGAGAGAAAAATGGTCAGCTGTGTTTACATCAGCTGACCGTTCTTCTCTCTCAGCAGGGAGCAATCGCGGGTGCCTGGTGGCAATCGGGGCCGCTGGCCCCGTGCATCGGCATAGGCATCACGCATGCGACCAACGTCGTACTACGTTGTTTCGCGCAGCGAGCCAGCCTGCCGCAGTAAAACTTTGAAAAAAATCTGAAACTATCACCTTTTTTTATTCTACAGGGCCTCTGCTTTCTGAAATGATATAATGTTCTGTGGGTTTAAGTAATTTTATTGCCAAAAATTAAGATTTTTACATGTATGTGAAAAATAAAAAAAATTGTTTTGGAGCTGAACTGTGTAAAAAAAATTACATAAAGAAGTGCCATGGTGCAATAGATGGGGAGTTGTTTTATTGTGTGCCTGGGTCAGGGATTCAACACTGACCAATCCCACCTTCGCTTTTTTATTCATCGTCGGAGGCCTCTGACGATGTCTTATTGGATAAAACGCAGAAGGCGAGCCTTTTGAGACACAAGCGCGCAACGAGAAAAAAAGAAAGAAAGACTAATAACAAAAGTACAACCTGAGTTTTTCTCGAGTCTGTCCTGGCAAAGAGAACCTACTAACAGTACAAGGTGGCAGGGCTGGAGATGCCTCAATTCGCACAGGTCTGTTTAAAGCAATTGCTGCACAACACATAGTGCAGGTGCTAAGGACGAGTGGAGTGATCCAAGGTAGCTAGTCCCCCAATAAGATCCAGTGTCAGGAAAGACGTTTGCATACACGCAGGCACATAAACCTAAGAACCCTTGACGGTCGCCGCGTAACAAGAGCACACACGCAAGCGGGTGCGCGTTCGCAAATGCGTTTTGGCAATAGGCAAGCTATTTAAACTGCAGCAGTCCTCTGTGTCAGTGCTGTCTGGTCTATTACGCATCTGTGGATTTGTTCCTGTGTTGATCCTGTTGCTGACCCTGCCTGAATGCTGCCTGTACTGGCCCCTGGCTTGCCTCTGGACTATTCTTCTGCCTGCTCCCTTGGATGATCTACCTTGCTGTTACTGACCCCAGTCTGGTTCCTGACTACCCTGCTGCATGTACCTTAAACTGCCTGAACTTTGCAGACCTGTACTGTCTGACCTTGCCTTGGCTCTCATACCTGCATCTGCCTCAGCTGAACCATGCCTGCCCCCAGCTCTGGTCATCTCCGCGCACCCTAATGCCAATCAGCACCTGCTACAGGCACTTGTGCCACTCTGTGATCTGCCGTTGTCTGTTACATTACCAGGGTTCCCGAGCCAGAGCTGTAAGGGAGTACTACCTCTGTGCTTCAGACTACATCACCAGGTACATTACATCCAGCCATGTGTCACATCTACAAAAATGTAAAACAGCAAAAATGGATGCAAATTCAGCCAACAACAATATCCGTTCCTACCACAACTACTCCACAGGTATGTGAGTGTAGGGCTTTATATATATATATATAAAAGAAGGGAAGGGGGAAAAACGTAGGGTCACAGGGGCCTGAGTGGATTTTCCAATCTTGGGGTCCATCAAAGCAGGCAGGGCAACATCCAAACTGAGAGAGACATCATTGGACCCAGAAGTATTGTGGAGCGCCTCCAAGTAGCCCATGTTGTATTGAAGCAGTCACATGTGCCCCTGCATGTTGCAGTCCACTCCTTGGCCTCCATTATCTTGGTCACCTTCTCGATCCAGTCACCTCGGCTAGGAACATGTGCTCTCGGTATAAGCCTACATTCACATCTAGGCATTGCTATTTTTACAGGCGTTTTTTCAGGTGTTTTTTAGGCTTTTTACAGGGGTTTTTAGGTTGACAAGCGAAAAAATGAAAAAAAAAATAAAAATGGCTGTAGTCTGCCAAAAAAGAAGCTCATGTACTTTTTTTAGCGATGGGCGTTTTGCTTAAGGCCTCTTTCACACGGTCCGCCTCCGTAGGCGGATCAGTGTTGCTCAGCGGGGATCGATCCGCGATCCCCGCTGAGCCAGTGGATGACAGCTCCGTCTCCGCTCGCAGAGCGGAGAGGGAGGTGTCTCAGCCCCCGCTGCCCTCTATGGGGGATCGGATGAGAGCGGACCGCCTGTCTGCTCTCATCCGATCCGATCACTGAACGGATGGAAAAATAGGGTTTTCATCCGTCCAGATTTCACGGACAGGATCGGATACGGATGGCAGCGGGTGTCAGCGGAGGTGTCTCCGCTGACATCCGCTGCCCCATAGAGCTGCATGGAGGATCCGATCAGATCAGCCTAAACAACTGACAGGCGGATCTGATCGGATCGCCCGTGTGAAAGGGCCCTAAGGCAAAAAGAACGCTCAGATGTGAACAGGGGCCATTGAAATTAATGAGACTTGTCTTCTTGGGCGTTTTTAGAGCTGAGGCCAAAAACGCCTAGATGTGAACGGAGCCTAAAGCCCCGTACACACGTACCGAATGTCGGCCGAACGATCGGCCATCTTTTGTCCGGTGCTGTCCTGTCGGCTGAAAACTGCAAAAGACTGCACATGAATTTTGTCAGCCAACAACAGCCGACTGCAGAAGTGATATCATGTGATGGTTAACTTTCCATGTGTTTTTTCTTCTCTGAGCATGCCCAGTCTTGCTCATCGGCTGTTTGTCGGCCGAATTCTGTACTGACTGGAGAACAATCGGCCGTTATGGTGTTGGCCAACAAAAATTTTAATGCCTGCGCACCCGATTCTGTTCGGCCGAAAATGCGCTGTCGGCTGTCGGAAGCATCATACTAACAAGCCTACAAACGGCCAATCGGTCGTCGGCCGAATATTTCCGGCCGACAATCGCTACGTGTGTACGGGGCTTAAGGCTTCTTTCATACGGTCCGCCTCCATAGGCGGATCCACGCTGCTCAGCGGGGGATCGATACACAGATCCCCCGCTGAGCAGGCAGGTGACAGCTCCCTCTCCGCTCTGTGTGCGGAGAGGGAGGTGTCAGAGCCCCATGCATCTCTATGGGGCAATCGGATGAGAGCGGACCGCCTGTCCGCTCTCATCCGATCCGATCCCCTGGACGGATGGAAAATAGGGTTTTCCATTCGTCCAGATTTCATGGACAGGATCGGATGCAGATAGCAGCGGGTGTCAGCGGACATGTCTCCGCTGCCATCCGCTGCCCCATAGGGATGCATGGGGGATCCGATCAGATCCACCTAAAAAACTGAAATGCGGTTCTGATCGGATTGCTCGTGTGAAAGGACCCTTAGGTGTTTTGCTGTTTTGATCTGGTGAGGAAGTGCACTACATTTATAGTGGCTAAGTGGAAGAGTGGAGACTAATGGATTTTTTTACTTTGTATTATAGCCTGGAAAATTTCCCTGACATCCAACATATTCTGACAATGCTCATCTCATAGCATAACATAATATACACTATATTATCTCATTAACATCACTAACACATTAAAACAGCTCACTTTAATATTACATATTTATGTGTTGAGAATGGTTGGAACATGCACTGTAACAACAACCTGGACAGCACCGCTGTAATGCGATCTTTATGCATTTTCCTATTGTTTATAAACAAGAGAGTGTGTTGTAAAAGCATTATACGGCTTGTCAGGATATGCATTTTTAAACAAAACAAGCAAGAACAGAAATTAGGGCTCATGAGTAATTAATAAGGCCTGGTTAATGTACAATGGAAAACTTGGTCTTGGGAGAAGAATAAAAAACTGCAATATTCATCGCAATGCTATCAGGCTGGCAACAAAAACCTTTTTCCTAATAGCATCATTCTACTTTGACACTGCACCTCTAAAGAGAACCTGTCCTATCCTAGCAGATTGCAAGAGGATAGGGATTGAAGAACTGACCGTGGTACTTATGGTCACAGCCGTATTTCATTAAACATGGCGGTGTACAGGGTCGGTATTGGCCTGTCCTTGAATGAGTAGTTAGCCAATTCCTAGACCTACTATTCCTACTGAAATGCCAAGTTAAAATATGTAAACCCAATCAATAAAATATCATATAAGGTTTAAAATGTTAATTTAATTTCAAAAGTAATTTTCAATCCCGTTTAAGCAAATTCCACATTTTGCAAAAAATAATAAATGCACCTACAATAACCACTTAAGCCCCGGAAGATTTTACCCCCTTCCTGACCAGGTCCTATTTTGCGATTCGGCACTGCGTGACTTTAACGGACAATTGCGCGGTCGTGCGACGCTGTACCTAAACTAATTTGGCGTTCTTTTTTCCCCACAAACAGAGCTTTCTTTTGGTGGTATTTGATCACCTGTGCGATTTTTTGATCATGCGCTATAAACAAAAAAAGAGCGTCAATTTTGCAAAAATAACAATATTTTTCACATTTTTTTATATGAAATTCCCCAAAAAAATGGGAAAATCAAAATTTTTTAACATTTTCGGCCAATTTGTTTTATGCTACATATGTTTGGTAAAAAAAAAATCGCAATAACCGTATTTTGATTGGTTTGCGCAAAAGTTATTGCGTTTACTAACTAAGGGAAAGATTTATGTCATTTTTGGTGTTTTTTTTTTAACGCGTAATGGCGGCGATCTGCGATTTTTTTTTGCGAGACTGCGACATTGCGGCGGACAGATCGGACCCTTGACTGACATTTTTGACACTTTTGGGGGTACCAGTGACATTACTGCAGTAATCAGTGCTATAAATATGCACTGTTACTGTAAAAATGACACTGGCAGGGAAGGGGTTAATTTTATTGGAGAGGGAGGGGTTAATGTATGCCTGGTGCTTACTGACGTGTGTGGGGGGAGGTGACTGAGTGAGCCAGGGACAGATCGGATGTTCAGCTATGCTGAACACTCCGATCTGTCACTCCCTGTCACTTAGGAGATCCGCCCGCTCTGTTTACACAGGCGGGCGGATCTCCAAACTAGATTCCCCGACGATCGGGACAGAGCAGCGGCGATCGCCGCCGCTCCTCCCCTGGCCCGACTCCCGCTGTGAATGAAAACAGCGGGAGCGCGCCTCCGGCGGCGCACAAGCGCCGCCTACAGGGGAGGAGTCTAGCGACGTAGGTCTACGTCGCTAGATGATAACGAGCCACTGTGCCGCAGTAGCAGCACAGTGGCTAGTGCTAAAGTGGTTAATAAAAATAATGTGCATTTATTAAAAGTTTGCATTGGAGCCTGCAAAGCATTGCAACTGTGATGAATTGTGGGTGCAATGCACAGGCTCTTCCCCCAGGCCCAGGTTTGTACTCAGACCTTCAAGAAGCAAGGAAGAGGAAGTAATCAATGTACTACAAGAGCGGTGAAATGACTGCACTTGTCCACTATTGAGAACCATGAGTCCTTGAATGGAGAAGGACAGAAGGTCAGAAGGACCCATATTTAGGGAGTAACATGATACTGTATTTTCTGGCGTATAAGACTACTTTTGAACCTCAAAAAAATCCCCCAAAAATGGGGGGTCATCTTATACGCCAAGTATAATATCTCCAAGGTAACCCAAGTATAAGTATTACCGGTAAATGTAATCTCTCAAGACGTTGGTGTGTGTGGGAATCCTGTACTGGTATACCGTATGTACCTTAGCTTTGGCTACATACAGTGTACCGCGCTGAGCCAATCAGGGAGAGCGATGTATTCTATTATTGAATGCAAAGCCTGCTCAGATTGGCGGAGTAACATCAGCCCGTCTCTCTGACTCTGCCAATCCGAGCAGGCTTTGCATTTAATAAAAGAATACATCGCTCACTGTGATTGGCTCAGCGCGGTATACTGTATGTAGCCGAAGCTACGGTACATACCAGTACAGGATTCCCGCACAGCCAGCGTCTTGCGATTACATCTACTGGTAATACTTAGGGTACCTTGGAGATATTATGAGAGATTACATGTATTACAGTACTAGGGTACCTTGGAGATCTATGAGAAATCTGATGTTTTTCAATGGTGTTGCCTTGCTTCGGAAGAGGGGTAGTCTTATACGGCGAGTATAGCCCAAAACCTATGTTTTAACTTTAAAATTAGGGGGGTCGTCTTATACGCTGGAAAATACGGTACATAATAAAGGGAAAAAAGCAGCACTCCAATTAGAGCAACAATATATAACATTCAGTTGTACATAAAAAGTGAAAAAATGTCCAAAATAGAACTCAATCTTAATAATGCAACACAAAAAAATCAAAAACAAGTCCATAAGTGCAAAACAATCCAATGAAGGAATGATCCATGCAGAGTCAAAGTAAAGGCATCCTTCACCAACAGCACCCTCACACTCTAGCTTCTTACCAGATGTCCAGGACCATAAAGTATAATGGTCAAACAGGCAACGGCAAGTTTATTCAGGAGGGTAACCGTCATATGGATCACAGATCGTATAGGGGAGACTCATAATGATAGAAAAAGGAAAACTCCCATAGTGAAGCCCATCATGATAAAAAAAAAAAAGAATTTATTTTAAAAGATGGCTACAATTACCTTTATACAGAAGAGTAGCAGGCTGTCGGCTTTAAACACTAACGCTGGTAAGGGATCGGGCGTGCAAGATGTCGTCACTGGTAGGCCACCTTCTGATGCATTTCGTCATTTACAAGATGTCTTCTGGGGATGGGCCGAGCGATACATGGTTACAATCGCTGCCCCCCCCCCCATTTATCTAAATAATGGGGTGCTTCTCCACGCAGGCTTCTGTTTAGTTTTGAATTTGGCAAGGCTGTGGATGAATGATGCGGGTATGTGGGCAGAGCTGTGCATAGCCATGCTGAATTCAAAACTAAACACACTTGTGGGGGGGGGGGCACCCCAGAGTTCAGGTGAATGGTGAATGTAACCATGTTTCATGTTATACCCTAAATACGGATGCAACATGACATATCACCCCAAAGGTGGAAGGATCATATAAATCTGCAGCTTTTATTAAAATGAAATGTGATGAACCTGTCATGAAGGTCCTTGTTTAGGCATTTCCTATTATAGGGTGGCAACATTCTATTGCTTTCTCCTAGTTGTGCTCCTGGAACTTCCAACTGAGACTCAAAGTGGTCTTTTCAACACACATCAACCAACCTTAACAATGTTGCCTCCTTCCTCCTAACACCTATGCTGACTAGCCTGTGTAAGAAAGATCTGTATGCTTACCTACTTGAATGCCGCTCCGGTCGGGTCACGTGATCTGGCTCCCCTCTGTTAGCCAGTGGCAGCTGCAGGAAAGGGGAGGGAGCACCAAAAAAGGATGGATCATAGTAAGCCAATAGTTGATGTCACCACTCCCAGGCATTGCCAGTCGTTATCGAGCACTCTCTCCTTTCCCCTGCAGCCGATGCCGTTTGACAAACGGGAGATCACATGATCCGACCAGAGTGGCCTGAAAACAGGTAAATATACAGATCTTTCGTACACAGGCTAGTCAGATTAGGTGTTAGAATTCTGGGATATAACAAACTTATCTCTAAAATGCTCCCTCCCCACTCCTGCTTTAAGGCTAGGTTCACACCTGTGTGGCCCGCGGCGTGTGCGGGCACGAGAGGCTGCCGTGACCAGCGAACAACAGGACAGAATAGTCATGCAACCATGTATGTGAGTGTATGCATGTATGTGCATGTATGTATGTATGTATGTGAGTATATGTATAAAGTGTGATACGTTGTGGTTTCTTAAGTCAATGGTAGTGCCAAAACAGTGAGTTTACTCCACGCCAGTTATAGTTTTCAGGACTTACCTGTCCACTTTTATTTAAACATCCAAAACTTAACACAGGTATGTCTGTCTCACCATCACTGTATAAATAAAACACTCAATGTAGCTGCTGACTTTTATTTATTTTTTTTCCACAGCTGGAACACCGCTTTAATTATTTTTTTCTTTGAAAAAAAGTGAATGAACTGATTAAAGGGAACAATACGCATGTGTGAAAGGGGCTGTATAAAGCTTAACCGGTTGCTGACCGCCCATCGCCTTTTTACTGTGGCAGTGCGGCCCTCCTGAGCAAACCGATGTAGACCTACATCGGTTGCGCGCATGCAGCTAGGGGATGAGCGGCGCGCTCCTGCCCCCACTTGGCAGTGGGGATTCCGATGCATGGGTCAGGTGGCTCCGATTGCTGCCTGACACCCGCGATCGCTCCCCGATGAGAGAGAAGGACGGACGGCTGTTGTAAACACAGCTGACCGTTCTTCTCTCTGGAATGATCACAGAGCTCCTGTGATCCTTCTATATAGGATCACAGGTCTCTATGATCATTTCACCAGCCACGCCCCCCAACAGTTAGAATCACTCCCCTAGGCTCACATTTAACCCCTTAATCACCCAGTGTTAACCCCTTCCCTGCCAGTGTCATTATTACAGTAACTGCATATTTTTAGCACTGATTACTGTAGTAATGTCACTGGTCCCCCCCAAAAGTGTCAAAAATGTCAGTTATGTCAGTCAATGTTGATCTGTCCGCCGCAATGTCAAAGTCCGGCTAAAAAATCGCAGATCACCACCATTACTAGTATAAAAAAAAACAATAAAAATTACATAAATCTTTCCCGTAGTTAGTAGACGCAATAACTTTTGCGCAAACCAATCAAAATACGCTTATTATGATTTTTTTACCAAAAATATGTAGCAGAAAAAATTGGCCTAAAATGTTAAAAAATTTAGATTTTTACATTTTGTTTTGGGAATGTTATATAGCAGAAAGTGAAAAATATATATATATTTTTTTTCAGAATTGTCGCTCTTTTTTTGTTTATAGCGCAAAAAATAAAAATCGCAGAGGTGATCAAATGCCACCAGAAGAAAGCTCTATTTGTGGGAAAAAAAGGACATCAATTTTATTTGGGTACAGTACTGCACACAACTGTGCAATTGTCCGTTATAGTAACGCGGGGCCGAATCGCAAAATATGGCATGGTCATTAAGGGGGAAAATCTTCCGGGCCAGAGGTGGTTAATAAAGCAGCATATAGGTCTAGTGCCACATATGTCCAGATTTCCAAGCTGAAAATCATGGGGAACTTTTTAGGTCAGACATTCCAAAGACGACTCACAAGCTACTGCAGAAATATCTTTGCAGTATAAGGAGACATGAAACTGCAACTGGCTACAGACAAAACACTTCTCTGATCTTCCAACATGTCTGCTCCCGGAGGAATATTAATTGCAATTCTGGGAAGCATTAAATATGTAAAATCGTGTATAACTGAAATGAATTTATGGGCTATGAATAGCAAAATAAAACACAAGTGATATCACAATCAATATTTGGTATATTACACATCAGAACGCAGGGAGCTTGTGAGAAGTAATTGTTATTCAACCTCAAAACACCGGAAAAGGATGAAATGTAAAATAAGAACTTCAGACGGAGATCCACAAAACAGTGAATGCGGTTATGTGTTCATTAAAAACAAATGTATTTTTAAATGCAATAAAGTAAACTTTTCTTTATATCAGGCTCCTGTAATCCACTGTAGAGCAGAACTCAGACTGGGAAAAGGAGGAGCAGAATAAAGAGCTGATAGTAAATGGAGAGAACAGCGTGATGACGTCTTCAGATCGCTGTTGCTCCTGTCCAATCATTAGGCTTGAATTGTACTTTGAGTAGTGTTCCAGACAAAACTGTGCTTGTACTGCAGCGGAGGATAAGGATATCATTTTGTTGTCTAGAGGTGGTACTTGGATCATAATACTGGCTGAACAGAAATACAAATGTATTAACACTGTTTATTTAACTTTCTTCGTGTTAAGTCGCTCAACTTCCCCTAATGCTCATATAACATAGATACAGTCTATGTAACATAGTAACAGTGGCAGCTGGTGCATTGGGGGCGCAGGGGCGCTGCCCCCTCTATCCATGCACCTGCCCCCTAATCTACATGCAGGGCGCTGGACGCATTGAGTTCAATGGGGCATTTTTTTTTTTTTTTTGAAGCACGTGATTAGAGCCATAGGCTTCAAAAAAGGGTGGTCTCGGGGAGCAGAGCACTGCGCCCCAAGTCCACCCAGTTGTGTGACAATAGCGAATGAATATTCGCTATTGTCACACGGATCCTCCTCCAGACCAATCAGGAAGCGGGTCCTGAGACCCGTTTGCGCGATTAACCAAAATGAGAAGCCATGCCATTGGCCATGGAAGAGGAGGGAGGATATGCAGAAGACTGAGGGGTAAGAAGCAATCGCCGCCGTTGCTGCTGCTGCCTGCCCTCCTTCCACATGTCCTCCAGCCAGGGTGAGTGAGCCGGCGACCGGGGAGGGGTGGGTGGGCATGCTGTGAGGGCTGGTGTGGTCAGGGGTGGGGGGTATGGTGTGGTCCATCTTAAACTGCCCCCCGGCCCATGGAGCACCAGCCACCACTGCATAGTAACATCCTCACTAACCCTCAAATAACATAGATACAGTATACAGTGCACAGTGGCTCTGCTGCGCCAGATCACATACTAGGTACGTGATCTGGCACTTCGGGGTAGGGGGCACATGCACGCGCCGACAAAGACCCAGCTACACTGTAATTAGGCACAGCAGATGATGATCAGCAGGTGCCAGCCAATGGAATACAGAACCTTGTCCTGTCAGCAAGGAAGTAATGGATATTCTTTCCCCACAAAGCAGGGAATAAAATCCATTACTTGGTAAAAGCACCTCACACATTACACCAAAACACTGGCTAGGCACACATTTAACCCTTAGATTGCCCCTGATGTTAACCCCTTCCCAGCCATTGTCATTAGTACAGTGACAGTGTATATTTTTAGCACTGATCACTGTATTGTGTCACTGGTTCGCAGTCCTGCTAATCATCGCCATTACTAGTGAAAAAAAAAAAAAAGTAAAAATTCCAGTATACAGTATCTCACAAAAGTGAAAAACCTTCTGCTATAATACATATGAAATAAAAAAATGTAAAACATCAAATTTCTTGATATATTTAGGCCAATATGTATTCTGCTACATGTTTTTGGTTAAAAATCCCATTAGGCATTGTGAGGGATTAGCTCGGTGGCGGGTGTGGATGACCCCTTGGGGGGTGCGTTTTCCCAGAGAGGTAGCCGACAAGTGCTTGCAAACAAACAGTGTGGTTTATTAAATGGTGTTTTCTTCACCAGGCTGTATGCAGCAAAACATCCAAAATAAAATAAAACAGAAAATAAATCCTTGCCTCTGTGGGCGGCTACCTTCTCACAACTGGAACCTGCCTAAGTGTCTGTCTCCAACCTACCGTCGGGCAGACTTCCTTGTCCTACAGCGGACACTCAATAGTCCTTTTATAATAGCTTCACAGGGCAACACAGTCCTTTTGTTTCTTTCACATCAACAGTTCGTCTTCTCACCTTTTAGACGTATTCACCCTTGGTTACCATCCCGGGCACACATCACTCCGGGGGGTCTTCTCCCAGGCCCACACATCCTGTCGGGAGGCACACGCTGACTGTCCTCCTGCTCCCAGCCCACATGGCTTCAGGACACAGCTTCTGGAGGCAGCAAACAATAGGAATTTCTCTGAACAAATTATAGAGCCTTAACTCCCTCATTCTGAACAGGTGAAGGCCTTTCAACTTCCTGCTGGCTAGCTCTGTAGCCAACACCCTAAATTAATTAATGGACTTTCTAAATCAGGTGGAAATGTATCTCCTTCCTGTGACTACATTCCCAGATTTAGCTGACTTCCTGTTACATACCCCCCCCTCTTGTTTCAACCCTAGGGTTGGGACACAGATTTCCAGGCACGCATGTGTCAAGCACTGCTGACTCACTGATAAGCCTCCTATTATCCTCAAGCTTCCGGATGAAACTGTTTTGTCATCTTCATTGACGGAT
This sequence comes from Pelophylax lessonae, assembly GCF_965119305.1. Taxonomy (NCBI): domain Eukaryota; kingdom Metazoa; phylum Chordata; class Amphibia; order Anura; family Ranidae; genus Pelophylax; species Pelophylax lessonae. The sequence goes on along the minus strand of NC_138777.1, from coordinate 187,007,962 downwards.
TTCTCATAAATGCCACACAGTTTGTCTCCCATCTCATATACACATTCTTCAACTGCATTTTTGGCATCATTTCGCTCCTTCTCGTTTCTGTCATCTTCATTGACAGCTTTCTCATAAATGTCAGACAGCTTGTCCCTCATAACCGTCTGTCCAATCCACCACGGAGGACCGTGATCCATAGGCAACTCAATTGGGCTAGTCTTAATGTCTTCAACATTCTTAAGACGCCTCTCTCTGCAATCCATAAATGTTTTCCACAAAACTTTGAGAACCTTTGCTTCACTAAGCTTTGTTCCAAGTAGGGACTCTTGACATCCCTCTGTGACTTGAGTTGCCTCTCCATACAGCTGTACACAATCATTGACTTTTTGTTGTAAAAGGGAATGATCTTCCTTCTTGAGCTTTGCTTGCTCTAAGATGCTGTGCAGAGGATTTTCCAATTGAGACAACAGGCTGTCACACATTTCTTCAAAGTGACCCCTGTTCCTTTTCCCAGAGATATCAATATCATTCAAACATTTCATATTCATAGGCAGATCTGAAGCATTTGCACTCATCAACTTCTTAAACTTTTCGCCCTCCTGAGCGAGTCGCAGTAAAGGCCTACTATTTGATTTGATATTCAGTTTATATTTCTTGCCAAACTCTTCACAGAAGTAGCCAACCAGAACATCATCAACTTTCCTTCCACCAACATAGGGGTCAAAGGCAACAACACAGTTGAACCCAGCGATCTGGGTGGTATCCATTATAGACCTCCTCTCTGCATCAGTGAAGAAGCATGGAACTGCAACACATTCTTTTACAGGTTTCTTCAATGCACTTTCTGCTGAACTATTTGACCACTCAAGGTCACCTAGTTCTTTTTCTCTATCTGAATTCCACATGGAATGCATCTCAAGATCACGATCAAACTTCTGCCACCCGTCTTTCACCAGTTCCATTTTGGAAACACTCCCTGAAAGGCACTTATTCATTTGCTTCACGTTTTCACCAACAGCCTTAGTTTTCTCCACTAGGTTTTCAGCCTGAACTGAGAAATCACCACATTTCTTACTCAGCTCCTTTGTTTGCTGAAGCTCTAATGATACATTTTCCAATGCTTGAAGTTTTTGAAGGAACGGTTTATTCCAAAGGGGTGATTCAAGCCACATGTCGTCACATTTCTGAGGCTCACTCAGGACAGACCCCAAAACACTGATCCTTTTAAAAACTGCATCAGGCACACTATCCCCTCTTTGGGACAGATCCTCTGTTGCCTGGAATTCCTCTTCCAGTTCCTGCAACGGAATCTTCATCTCTTCTAGTTGCTGTTCTAAGGCTCGCTTAGACTTTTCTAGCTCCTGAACGCTTTTCACAACATCATCCTTGGAGCTGACCAATTCTTCCATTTCTGTACGCAGCTGTTTAACACTTTCTAGTTCAGCCTTACACTCTAGAGCTTCCTCCAAAGAGCGAGCCAAGAACAGGGCTTTGCTCTCGTTATCACGCACCTCCGTTTCTGCACGTGCGCGTTCTTCTGCATATTTTGCAGACACATTCTTCTCTTCACCAAGCATCTGATCAAACTTCTTTTTCACATCTTCAACACACTGTAATGAACCAACGCTTTCTTCCATGCGTTTTTTCATAACCGCTATCTGAGCTTGCAATGTTGCGACTTGCTCTGATAGGTTTTTCTTTGCTTCCGCCTCCTCTTTTAATTGTTCCAGGAAGCCATTTTTCTCATCTTCCATTTGTTTGAGCTTTGTGCTAAAACTCAGCCTTTGACACCTCTCTTCCTGTAAGAGTTCCTGCGTGTCTTGCAGCTGCGATTCCAAGATAGAAAAATCTTCCGCAATTTCTCTAGATTTGCTGTCTGCTTGAGAAAGCTGATTTGTAACATTGTCCAACTCAACCTGCAGTCGGTTTGCCTTCTCTGACAGCTTAGCACACAATCGGTCACCTTCTGACACCTTGACTTGCGATTCCAGAAGCTGTGCCTCTACTTTTTCCCTCTTATGTTCACAATCTCCTTTTCCCTGCATAAGAGCCTTCACCTCATTGGCTAGCATCTGGGAATAAGAATGTAATTCTGCCACACAGGCTTCTTTCTCCTTTAACTGCTGCTGGAAACGTTGGGCTTCACCTTTCCAACTTTCACAGTCTGCACGTAATTCATCTACCACATTGCTCAAAGTGGTGAGCTCATACACAGTACTCAGTAATTTAGCCTCTCTTTCACTTTTCTCGTTGTCGCTGAGAGACAATGTCGTTTTCAGAGCGACATTCTGTTCCTGCGACTCCTGCAGGTCTATTTTTGTAACTTCCAAACACTGAAGACTTTTTTCCAGCTGATTACGCAACTCCAACATATCAGCCATACTTTGCTTCTGCAAAGTCTGAATTTCACTTTCCTTTTCCATGAGGATGGTATCTTTCTCCATTATAGTCTCTCTGCGTTTTTGCAACTCGACCAAAAGAAGAGCAGTGGATTCTTCCCACTGTAACACATGAGACTTGAGTAGTTCATTCGTTTCCTGCAAGTTTCTATGCTCCATTTTAAGCAATTCCAAGGCTTGTTCCTTTTCTTCCATTTTCCGTTGCAAGGCATCCAACTCAGCCCTGCACACATACTCGGTTTCCTCCATACCGATGGCCTCCATTGGCTGCTGGCGTCTCTGTTTCCAGCCTGCCATGCTCTCTTGATGAGCCTTTTGTTGAGCTGCAAAGCTCTGCTGAAAATCCGCATTTGCCTGCTGTTGAGCTGCATTTGCTTGCTGTTGAGCTGCATTTGATATAATCAGATGTTTCAACATCTCCTCCATTTTGAGTTTACTTTTCATCTGAGCACACTGCGTCTCCATAGCAGTTTCATCAGTGTTGCTAGGGACAACAACCTTCCTCTTTAGTAGACTCTCTTTAGGCATGGATGGGGCTGGTTCAGACGGCAACATCCCCTCCATCCATAGAATCCGGTCTCTCATTTCATCTATCTTTGCATTCTTCAGGCGTTTTGAACGCCCCATCTTCAATAACTCCACAAACAAATTTTTCACAGTCCAGCAAAAATTTTTCAGACCACTGTCTCTTTAACACATGTAGTTTTTCTCTCTCTCTTGCAAGATCTCTTTTCCTGCACACACAGTTTGTGCAGTCACTTGCACCAGACACAACAAAGTTCATCAAATAATTTTTGAGACCCCTGTCTCTTTAAAACACTTTTTTTTTTTTTCTGTCAGGATCTTCTCTCCTGCACACATAGATTGTGCAATCTCATGCACCAGACAAAGTTCATCAAACATTTGCACTTCCTTGCAGGGATCTCTGCTTATGCCCACTGCATACCTCCACCATATGTGAGGGATTAGCTCGGTGGCGGGTGTGGATGACCCCTTGGGGGGTGCGTTTTCCCAGAGAGGTAGCCGACAAGTGCTTGCAAACAAACAGTGTGGTTTATTAAATGGTGTTTTCTTCACCAGGCTGTATGCAGCAAAACATCCAAAATAAAATAAAACAGAAAATAAATCCTTGCCTCTGTGGGCGGCTACCTTCTCACAACTGGAACCTGCCTAAGTGTCTGTCTCCAACCTACCGTCGGGCAGACTTCCTTGTCCTACAGCGGACACTCAATAGTCCTTTTATAATAGCTTCACAGGGCAACACAGTCCTTTTGTTTCTTTCACATCAACAGTTCGTCTTCTCACCTTTTAGACGTATTCACCCTTGGTTACCGTCCCGGGCACACATCACTCCGGGGGGTCTTCTCCCAGGCCCACACATCCTGTCGGGAGGCACACGCTGACTGTCCTCCTGCTCCCAGCCCACATGGCTTCAGGACACAGCTTCTGGAGGCAGCAAACAATAGGAATTTCTCTGAACAAATTATAGAGCCTTAACTCCCTCATTCTGAACAGGTGAAGGCCTTTCAACTTCCTGCTGGCTAGCTCTGTAGCCAACACCCTAAATTAATTAATGGACTTTCTAAATCAGGTGGAAATGTATCTCCTTCCTGTGACTACATTCCCAGATTTAGCTGACTTCCTGTTACAGCATATATTGATCGGTTTGCGAAAAAAAGTTATGGCGTCTACAAACTATGGGATATACAGTATCTCACAAAAGTGAGTACACCCCTCACATTTTTATAAAAAATGTATTATATCTTTTCATGTGACAACACTGAAGAAATGACACTTTGCTACAATGTAAAGTAGTGAGTGTACAGCTTGTATAACAGTGTAACTTTGCTGTCCCCTCAAAATAACTCGACACACAGCCATTAATGTCTAAACCACTGGCAACAAAAGTGAGTACACCCCTAAGTTAAAATGTCCAAATTGGGTCCAAAGTGTCAATATTTTGTGTGGTCACCCTTATTTTCCAGCACTGCCTTAACCCTCTTGGGTATGGAGTTCACCAGAGGTTCACAGGTTGCCACTGGAGTCCTCTTCCACTCCTCCATGACGACATCATGGAGCTGGTGGATGTTAGAGACCTTGAGCTCCTCCACCTTTCGGTTTGAGGATGCCCCACAGATGCTCAATGAGGTTTAGGTCTGGAGACATGCTTGGCCAGCCCATCACCTTTACCCTCAGCTTCTTTAGCAAGGCAGTGGTCGCCTTGGAGGTGTGTTTGGGGTTGTTATCATGTTGGAATACTGCCCTTCGACCCAGTCTCTGAGGGGATCATGCTCTGCTTCAGTATGTCACAGTTCCAGGTTCCAGTAATCCATGTCCTTAGTCTGCTTGTCTTTAGCAAACTGTTTGCAGGCTTTCGTGTGCATCATCTTTAGAAGAGGTTTCCTTCTGGGACGACAGCCATGCAAACCAATTTGCAGTGTGTGGCGTATGGTCTGAGCACTGACAGGCTGACCCCCCACCCCTTCAACCTCTGCAGCAATGCTGGCAGCACTCATATGTCTATTTTCCAAAGACAACCAGTGCTGAGCACATGCACTGAAATTCTTTGGTCGACCATAGTGAGGCCTGTCCTGAGTGGAACCTGTCCTGTTAAACTGCTGCTTGGTCTTGGCCACCGTGCTGCAGCTCAGTTTTAGGGTCTTAACAATCTTCTTATAGCCTAGGCCATCTTTACCTAGAGCAACAATTCTTTTTTTCAGATCCTCAGAAAGTTCTTTGCTATCAGGTGCCATGTTACTATTTTTTGTTTTTTATTGGTTGAGCCAGATTGACTTTTTTTTCTCAACCTGACTAACTATGTATTTATGTTGAACTTCCAGTGACCAGTATGAGAGAGTGAGAGCGATAACCCCAAATTTAACACACCTGCTCCCCATTTACACCTGAGACCATGTAAAACTAACGAGTCACATGGCACCGGGGAGGGAAAATGGCAGAGTCCACAGACCCCTCTTTACATCAGAGTCCACATAGCCCCCCTTACATCAGCATCCACAGAGCCACCTTACATCAGAGTCTGCAGGGCCCCCTTTACATCAGAGTTCACAGAGTGCCCTTTACATCAGAGTTTGAAGAATTTCCACTTACACTGCAAGGGGGATCTCTGTCGACTCTAGAAAGTAAAAGATAACCCCTTTTTAAGTGGGGATCTGTTGTAAGGGGGAATGTTGTGGACTCTGGTGTAAAGGTGAACTCTGATGTAAGGGGATCTCTACTCACCAAAGCCACCCTTACATCAGACTCCACAGAGCACCCCATACATCTGAGACCCTCTTACATTAGTACTCACTGGGAGGGAGAGGGTACACTGCACAGTGGATGAATGATGAGCATCTTTCAGCACCTTTCCTCTTCTGGCTACTGGGCTTCAATTTTCCCACCCATACTTCCCCTTCTCTAAAGGCATGTCGGGGAGTGTGGGCAGAGCAGACACAGGAGGGGAGGGTGGGTATAGGAGAGGGTGGGAGGAGGAGATGCTGATAAAGCTCTCTTTCTCCTCTCCATGTTGGGGGGAGGGGGAACTCTGACACTCGCAGCTCAGAGCCATGCAGCCACTAGTGAGATACAGTTCGGGCTCTTGGGGCCCCCCACAGTGGCTAAACTCCAGGGCCCGGTCGCAAGTGCAACCATTGCAAACCTGGTAGATCCGCCACTGCATTAGGTATAAAATTCAGGGACCTGTGAATATGTAAAGATACCTGCAGCTGCCTGAAATCCCTATTGCAAAAGCCAAATCCCGGGCCATTCGGATAGGTCAAAGCTCTGGCACTTCCTGGTAGTGTTAAAGCTTGCATGGCACATTTTGCCCCATGTGCCTTCCTACTGGCAAGTGGCAAGTGAGGCTGCCCGTCTTAGTGATGAACCAAGCAATTTATTTTTCTTTATGTGATAGGGTCATTTTAAAGTTTATGCACTGGCATGTATAATAAACTCTAAAATACTTGGTTCAAAAAAAAAAAAAAAAAAAACAAATTAAAAAAAAAAAAGAAACATTATATTTCTATACTGGAAATAATAATATGCATATCTGTTGTCATCACTTCTAAGGTGACCTGACCTCCCTGACCCAGGTACCCACCCAAATGTCAGTCATTGGTGGCCATACAGGAGCAGGCACTAGCAGGGTCAGGAAGGCTGAATGAATTTCTATTGCTGGAACTGACATCAGTAACAGAGCTTGCCAGTAATGGAAATCATTACCTATTACATTTTATACATATCATTTTTTGTAGTTTATTGCATATAGCCTTTTAAGTATAATGTATGCAAATTAATCAATACGCAACTGAAGGCATTGTATTTTCAAGATTTGACAGATATTCAGTACTCAAATGAGTAAACCAATGTATATTTCTGTTTTGTGTCTATTGGGTAAAATATTTGATTCTATCTGAATATTGACTGTTGCCAAGTTGTATTTTTTTTGCCTTGTTACCCTCAGGCTGCCAAAGTGGTGCCATCCTACGACATCTCTTTATGCACTTTATATGGAGAGAAGGAGAGCAGGCACTTGGTCCATTTGCCAACTGGCAATTATAGCGGTATGTTTACTGGCCACAACTTTCAAAAAAAGAAAAACAGTTGCATCAACCAGATTCGGAGATTTGAGGGCATTCAAATCCACATCCAGGCTATCATTCTTACCTAAAGGTTTGTGTTGGTGTCCATCATCATATAAACTGACGGCATAGCTCAGCTCAAGGTGTCTGTTTAATTTAAGGAATGGTTTAGTTATACCATGCCACAGTGTTGCCAATTTACCAGATTAATGTACCAGATTACCAGATAAATGTACTGACATGCCACCCAAAATTTACTGGCAAAGCCAAGTTTTTACTGCCATTTCCAAATTGGCTACAAACAACTACAATATGCAATTAGCAACGTGATTTAACCGGTTCCCAACCGCCTGCCGCAGTTTTACTGCAGCAGGCTGGCTCTCCTGCACGAACTGACTTAGCTCTACGTGCTGGGGGGTGGGGGCGAGCGTGAGCCACCGGCGGCACGCTCCCGCCCTCACTAGGCAGCAGGGATGCGGATTCACAGGGCCGGCGGTCGCGATTGCCGCCAGGCACCCACGATCGTTCCCCGCTGAGAGAGAAGGACGGTCAGCTATTGTAAACACAGCTGACCGTTCTTCTCTCTGAAATGATCACAGAGCGACTGGGATCCTTCTATATAGGATCACAGGTCTCTGTGGTCATTTCACAAGTCCATCCCCCATACAGTTAGAAAACACTCCCCTAGGCTCACACTTAAGCCTTTGATCACCACTGTGTTAACCTATCCCCTGCCAGTGTCATTAGTACAGTAACAGTGCATATTTTTAGCACTGATTACTGTAGTAATGTCACTGGTCCCCCCAAAAGTATCAAAAATGTCAGTTAGGGGTCTGATCTGTCTGTCGCAATGTCGCAATTCTGATAAAAATCGCAGATCGCCGCCATTACTAGTAAAATAAATTATAAAAATTACATAAATATTTCCCGCAGTTTGTAGACGCAATAACTTTTGCGCAAACCAATCAAAATACGCTTATTGTGATTTTTTTTAACAAAAATATGTAGCAGAAAACAAATTGGCCTAAAAGGATGAAAAATTTTGATTTTTAATTTTTTTTGGGAATGTTATATAGCAGAATGTGAAAAATATTGAACTGTCGCTCTTTTTTTTGTTTATAGCGCAAAAAATAGGAATCGCACAGGTGATCAAATACCACCAAAAGAAAGCTCTATTTATGGGGAAAAAAGGACATACATTTAATTTGGGTACAGTGTTGCACGACCACACAATTTTCCGTTAAAATAAAGCAGTGCCGAATCACAAAAAATGGCCTGGTCATTAAGGGGGCAAATCCTTGCGGTCCAGAACTGGTTAAGGTAAATATTTAGACAAAAAACACATTTCCTCTTTTATTTTCGATATAGTAAGTATCTTAGGGACAGTACTTAGAAGGGCAAGAAATTTAGAATTGGCAGGCGCACACACAAATAAAATGGACTCTCACAGTGACACTGACAGCAGTTTGCAGCCGCACAGATGAGGGTGACACCACACCGACACGACACGTCTTCCCCTCACAGTGACCGTCTCTCTCCTCGCCCAGGGCCATCTTACGGAATGAGCATGCTGGGCAGTTGCCCAGGGGCCCGACTTGCCCAGGGGGCCCCACCTGCCCAGCGACCCAGCCAAGCATTAGTCCAGATTCCCGTGTGCATCCCGCCACCAAACTTAGCAGGTGGCAAGCGCCTGTTAGCCCTATCCTGCTGTCAGGCCACTTGAGCCATGGAGGGGGAGCCCACAACAGCAGGAATGCCAGTCCCCCTCCACGGGAACAGGACAGTCGAGTCTTACTCCCGTCCATGTGTGTGTTCACCGGACCCAGCCGCTGAACATGGAAGCTGTCATTAGCCTGGCACTGCCGTACCAATAAATATTACCTTATCGATATGTTGCATTTTTATTCCCATGGGTGATTGTGTAGGCAGAGCCCCATTGCACTGCATTGCCCGGGGCCCTTTAATGCTCTTAAGATGGCACTGTCCTCGCTAGGTGGTCCCTTCAGTCCACTCCAGTCCAAACAGCACTGACAGTCCCACTGCCAACTTGCCTTGCTCCTGTCCAGAAAAACCCACACATGAGGCTCTGGCCGCTCGGCTCAGCTCCCTTGGACCATGACATCACATGACATGCTCAGGCACCACCTCTGCCAGCCTTGCCCCCTGCCGGCACAAAGTGAAAACACTGTAGCAGGCACTCGGTTGAGCATCACAGCCATATTTTTAACTGCCAACCTTCTCCTGTCCCTGGCATTTACTGGGCAGGAGAAAAGTGCTAATTTTTTACTGGCTGCCAGTAAAAATACTTACGGTTGGCAAAACCGCATGCCAAGGAGGAAGACTGAGTGTTTCCACAAGTACCTTAGATCTATGGGATTTCAGAAACATAAGTGATTTTTTTATCCCCCAGGTCGTTCTTTCTGAAATTACATTAGAATCACATGGCGAGTTCAGTTGCAAATACTACTTGGTTACATTTCACTTTGATCTAGAATTTGCGACTGTGATAACATTACTAGAAATAGCAGTTAAATATGCGCAGTCTTACGCTGTTGTTTGTAAATAACCTAAATGTAACGTGTCTTGTATTTCCCAGGCCACTCTGTGTCTGCTTGCCATTTAAGAAACAGAAAATGCTGCAATTCACTAAATGATCTGGCAGCTCAGCCAGCTGAGAAGAGAAGCGAAACAAGACCATTGCATCGACTACCCTCCCAGCATGGAGCTACAATAACATTACACCCCAAGGAGTACGGACTTACAACCCGGAACCAAACACAGCTCCACATATGCTGAACATCTGTGTCTTCCAACAACACAAAGGACCTAAAGGGGAATTCCACTTTGCACCGTGTTCTGAAACAATGCACAGCTGTTAAACTAATATATTGTATTTCAATGTACTGTATGCCTTAAAAAACTAAACTAAAATGCAAAGCCAATAAACAGGAATTCAACACCAAGATCTACTATCACTGTGTACTGTTGGATTTAAAACTGACCCTGATTAAAGTGAATCAGTCACTTTAAAATAAATGTAAAAAAATGGCCAGTGCTGCAGTCAATCTATTGATGGGCCAATAGGAATGTGTGAAAGACCAGCTCCAAAATAACTGGGAAGAGTCCAATCACAGCAACCCAGCATTTTAGCGTAAAGGGGACAATGAAAGCTGCTGTAGTTATGTTTGTTGGTGGGCACTATTCCTCCCACTGACGCCAACGATGGGGCACTATTCCTCCCACTGACGCCAACGATTGGGGCGCTATTCCTCCCACTGACGCCAACGATGGGGCACTATTCCTCCCACTGACGCCAACGATGGGGCACTATTCCTCCCACTGACGCCAACGATGGGGCGCTATTCCTCCCACTGACGCCAACGATGGGGCGCTATTCCTCCCACTGACGCCAACGATGGGGCGCTATTCCTCCCACTGACGCCAACGATGGGACGCTATTCCTCCCCGCTGACACTAAAACCCTAAAACCAAAGACAGGATTGTTTACTCCCACTGATGCCAGGACATTTACTACTCCCACTGGCCACAGTCCGGCCCCCCTAAAGTCTTAATCACAGTAAACTGGCCCTTTGTTTAGAAAGTTTGGAGACCCCTGCTCTAGGTAGTGCAAACAGTTTATTATTGAACACTGGGTCTTATTCACTCTCTGACTGTGAATAAACAGAAGTCATAAAAGTTACTATGGGTAACTGCATTTTGTACATTCTACTTGTTCTTTGCATCAGGCTGGGTTGCCATAAAAGTAGTTGAGTCAGGGAATTGCCTTTCTGTGCAGATGGTACATACATAAACTAATTCAAAACCACTTGGGAACAACTTAAACTTAATAAAAGGGGGTCAAAGGTCTGAGGTTTTACAGCATGTAAAAAAGGGCAAGTGAAGCATTTCTGGTAATCTATCACATTTTATGGCCCGGTCTTTCTAATTATAAGCAGGATCAGCAGAGGGATACAGTAAATACACAGTGGTTCCTATATTCTCAGACAAAATATGCCTTATCCATTTCTTGCCATCATACTATGTCGGAAAGGCACGCCATGCGGCCGATGTCTGCATTATATTATTATAAACATAAAACGCATGACACTTCTTACCGGAATAAATCTGTAATGACCTTAAAGGTAGATATCAAAAAAAGCTTATGTACATCCGATAAAGATGAAAGGATTGGGCGGCATTTGAAATATTTATGGGTAACTACAGACTTCTGCAATAAACCCAATTAGATCTATCTTTTGGTAGAAGCCTTAAAGGGTAAGGGCACTTACACTATGACTTGTCACTACAAAATGGCATTGTGATGGGTCATTTTTATGGAAAGTTTTGTTTCAAGCAGCATGGCCTGCAGCCTCCCATAGCTGTGTTTGGTGTGAACAACTTGCTCCTAACCTCCACTAGATGGCGGTGTTTGAAGAAAGAGGGAGCCCTGCTCTGCATTTGACTGCAAGTCTGTTTCCCAGGAGCAGCTCACAACTAATCAAGATGTAGGTACCCAGCCAGGAGGCAGCAGGCCATGCTATGTGAAAAATAATAATCTGTATCTTCAGTATGGGTAACTAAACACACACAATTTTTTTCACAGGCTGCAAAGACTAATAAATACAAACATATAATTCATAGCGTAGGTACACTGATCCTGTAACAGGAAACTAGTGGTTTTTGCTCTCGTTATTTTTTTTTTATATATATATATATATTTATATTTACAAGTCGTTTCATTGTTTTTACATGTATCCTAGTGCAGTGTTTCTCAACTCCGGTCCTCAGGGCACACTAACAGGCCAGGTTTGCAAGAAAACTGAAATACATCACAGGTGATATAATTTGCTGCTCAGTGATTGCAGTATTCTAGTCTGCATCTCCCCAAGCTAATACTTAAAACCTGGCCTGTTAGTGTGCCCTGAGGACCGGAGTTGAAAAACACTGTCCTAGTGATTGCCCAATATCTTTACTGAGGAAATACATTTAATATAGGGCATTTCCATGACAATTTTGCAGAACATGCTAGGCTTCCTAAAAGGAAAGCCCAGAATTGTCTACTTGTTAACTCTATGAGGTTGATTTACTGAAACTGGAGAGTGCAAAATGTGGTGCAGCTCTGCATAGAAACCAATCAGCTTCTAGTTTTTTGTTTTTTTTTGTCAAAGCTTAAAGCGGAGTTCCGGGCACAAAATCGACCTAATCGATTTTGTGGCCATCCGCTTGCTTTGCTTCACCTGAAAAGGAATTGGATAGTTAGGATTATATATTTTTTTTTTTTTACTTACCTTGTAATTGTAGAAAGAAATACTCACCTATTTTCCACTTCCTCCCTCTGTGGCCTCGGCCCGCGCCGTCTCTTCCGGTTTGCAATGATTCCTGGGAGCTGAACGTCATCGCTCCCAGGAATCAATGCGACGGCACCGGCCCCACTCGTCACTTCCGGTGCGAAGCCGCATTCCCTGCTAAACAGCTTCTGGGCATGCCCAGAAGCTGTGTAGGAATGCGGCGCCGCACCGGAAGTGACGAGAGGGGCCGGTGCAGGCGCATTCTGGGAGAAGAAGACGTGGAAGAGGACGCAGAAGGGGATCGCGCCGGCTTCAGCTGCCCACAACAGAGATGGCAACGCTGTAGAAGAAATTTTATATGTGAGTATTTCTTCTTGCAGGTAAGTGCGAACCAGGACAGATCAGAAGCTAGCCATTGTGGAATGTACTAGCCCTGACTGTCCCGGGGGTATGTTCATTGAAAAAAAAATTCTGTGCCCAGAACTCCGCTTTAAGGGTTCTTTCACATAGGCGGACCGTTCAGATCCGCCAAAAAAATGGACAGGGGTCCCCCCATGCATACCTATGGGGCATTGGATGTCAGCGGAGACATGTCCCCTGACATCCGATCCGATCCGTCAAATCTGGACGGATGGAAACCCTATTTTCCATCCGTCCGGCGGATCGGATGGAATCGGATGAGAACAGTCCGAGGGTCCGTTCCCATCCGATTTCCCCATAGAGATGTATGGGGAACTGACAGCTGTGTCTCCGCACTTTCATCCTCCTGCTCAGTGGGGGATCGGCGGATCGTAGATCGTGAGATAAATGGAGTCCGTTTGACGGACACATAGTGTGAAAGAGCCCTTATTGAACAATCTGAAGTTAGAAGCTGATTGGTTATCATGCACAGCTGCCATCTGTCTAAGGGTGTTTTCACACTTGGTGCAATTGCCTGGTCCGAACCCGAGTTTGATTGCTTCCCCCTCTCCCTGCCCCCGATGGACTGTGTTCACATTTTATTTTTGTATCCAAACCGCAGAACATTTGTGTCATCAAGCTGCAGCCGGCGCGTACTCATGTTGCTTGGCAACCGCTGTAAACAAGATAGATATAGAATAGGGATAGGGATAGAATTGCTCGCTTTGGTACGATTGCGTTCTCATCAGCAGCGAACCGTACTGGAGTCCACATGAACCGTACCCCAGACCACCCTTTTTAAGTGGACTCGGGTACGGTTCGCGGGTGCGCAGTGTTCACATCATCAAAAAGAACCAAATTCTGACGTCAATCGAACCCGGGTGCGCACCAAAAGTGCTAGTATAATTCAACATCTAAATGGGTCTTTCTAAGCTAGTAGGGAGGAAAGTTGTGTTCTTTGCATGTGTGTTATAAATAGACTTAAAAAATACACGGGTTATTCACAGCATTACAAAAAAAAAGGGTTTGATGCAAGCGGAAAATATTAAATACTTATGTGCAGTGTTTAACCGCTTTCCGATCATCCCATAACAGTCATTAGTCATTAGTACAGTGACTGTATATTTTCACTGTATTAGTGTCACTAGTTCCCAAAAAAGTGTCAGTTAGGTGTCCGATGCAATATTGCAGTCCCTCTAAGTCACAGATGGCCACCATTACTAGTAAAAAAATATATAAATATAAGTAGCACTGCCCCCTTAAGAGCTGCTGGTTTTTCAAACTTTTGGTTTCCCCTGGGTTACCTGTAGCAACTGAATGCAGAATCTTAACACTTTATTTTCTTGGCTCAGTCAATGAACAGTCTAGGGGTTGTTGTTTTTGTTGTTTTATTTGATATTGAATGGGAGAAGGGATGAGTGGGAAACTCCAACACTTGAACTATTCACAATGCTGAGGACCTCTATCTGAGAATACTGCCAGGCCGCAGCTTCATCCTGTCACTAGATGAGTCTGAGGTAATGGTCCTTTTAGTACTTATCTTCAGAGCACATACCTAGTACCTGGGGGTCTGGGGGCCACTCTACTCGGGAGTGGCCCCCTTCCTGGTCAGGCCCTTAAGCACGATCCTCTGTACTCACAATACTGCTTTCCAGGTTCTCCAGTGCCTCAAGTCCTTCAGTCAGCTCTCCTGGACCTCTGGGTTCACCTCCACACTTCTGGCTCACCAGACCATTACCAACTGCTGCAGAAGAGGAGTCAGCTGCCACCCTCTTTTCGGGACTCTGCTCACCAGCCAAAGACCCAGAGCACATGTGCTCCTGGCTTTATATACTACACTCCCCAATGCAACGGGACAGCAGTCTGCCAATCACTGGGGCTGTATCAAAGCCTGTGTGCCCATTGGTCAGGTTTCCTCCACTGTGCAATGTGCCTCTCCATTGGACCCCTGGGGACACTCCCTCAGACCACATAAATTACACACTGAGCACATTAAGCAGACCTAACTCACAGATCCTGCTCCCTGTTAAGTAGAGAGAATATATAATTTACCTGCTGCTCCTCTGATAGGCAGGCAGAGCCAAAAACTATGCTCACTTTCTAAAACCTACCTTGGAGGGTGGAATATACAGTATCTCACAAAAGTGAGTACACCCCCACCTTTTTGTAAATATTTTATTATATCTTTTCATGTGACAACACTGAAGAAATTACACCTTGCTACAATGTAAAGTAGTGAGTGTACAGCTTGTATAACAGTGTAAATTTGCTGTCCCCTCAAAATAACGCAACACACAGCCATTAATGTCTAAACTGCTGGCAACAAAAGTGAGTACACCCCCTAAGTGAAAATGTCCAAATTGGGCCCAATTAACCCTTTTTACCTCCCCAGTGTCATGTGACTCGTTAGTGTTATAAGGTTTTAGGTGTGTTAAATTTGGTTTTATTGCTCTCACTCTCTCATACTGGTCACTAGAAGTTCAACATGGCACCTTATGGCAAAGAACTCTATGAGGATCTGAAAAAAATTAATGTTGCTCTACATAAAGATGGCCTAGGTTATAAGAAGATTGACAAGACCCTGAATATGATCTGCAGCATGGTGGCCAAGACCATACAGCAGTTTAACAGGACAGGTTCCACTCAGAACAGGCCTCGCCATGGTCAACCATGGTCAACCAAGAAGTTGAGTGCATGTGCTCAACGTCATATCCAGAGGTTGTCTTTGGGAAATAGATGTATGAGTGCTGCCAGCATTGCTGCAGAGGTTGAAGGAGTGGGGGGTCAGCCTGTCAGTGCTCAGACCATACACCGCACACTGCATCAAACTGGTCTGCATGGCTGTTGTCCCAGAAGGAAGACTCTTCTAAAGATGATGCACAAGTCAGTCAAGCATGGTGGTGGGAGTGTCATGGTCTGGGGCTGCATGAGTGCTGCTGGCACTGGGGAGCTACAGTTCATTGAGGGAACCATGAATGTCAACATGTACTGTGACATACTGAAGCAGAGCATGATCCTCTCCCTTTAGAGCCTGAGAAAGATAGATAGATAGATAGATAGATAGATAGATAGATAGATAGATAGATAGATAGATAGATAGATAGATAGATAGATAGATAGATAGATAGATAGATAGATACCAGGCACCGCTCAACATCTGGCCAATACCATCCCTACAGTGAAGCATGGTGGTGGCAGCATCATGCTGTGGGGATGTTTTTAAGTGGCAAGAACTGGGAGACTAGTCAGGATCGAGGGAAAATTAATGCAGCAATGTACATCCTTGATGAAAAGCTGCTCCAGAGCGCTCTGGACCTCAGACTGGGGCGAAGGTTCATCTTCCAACAGGACAGCAACCCCAAGCAGACAGCCAAGGTAACAAAGGAGAAGCTATGGGACAACTCTGTGAATGCCCTTGAGTGGCCCAGCCAGAGCCCAGACTTGAACCCGATTGAACATCTCTGGAGAGATCTGAAAATGGCTGTGCACAGACGCTCCCCAGCTAACCTGATGGAGCTTGAGAGGTCCTGCAAAGAAGAATGGGACAAACTGCTCAAAAATAGGTGTACCAAGCTGGTAGCATTATACTCAAAAAGACTTGAGTCTGTAATTGGTGCCAAATGTGCTTCAACAAAGTATTGAGCAAAGGCTGTGAATATATATATTTTTTTTTTAATACATTTGCAAAGATTTCAAACAAACTTCTTTCATGTTGTGATAGATAGATAGATAGATAGATAGATAGATAGATAGATAGATAGATAGATAGATAGATAGATAGATAGATAGATAGATAGATAGATAGATAAAGATGCAGATACTGTACATTGGAAGAATGGATGGATCTGTAAATATATATACACATTCAATAAGCAGCATCTTACTGTCACTGTAAAGGAAATAGATTACAGTATAGACATAGTAGATTTCTCTTTAATAGAGCGAGGGAGATGGAAAATGCAGATTGCTTAAAATTGTTCGGTGTGAAAGCTTGACGAATATCATTTGCAAAAACTGCAGCTTTCTAAAGAGGTACAGCCTTCATTTATCAAGTAATGGATGGCCCAGAGTGAATAGGGGCTTGTAATTCACTTGAGGGACTCTGGTGTATAAAGGCTTCAACTGTTTATGAATGGCAAGCAACTAGGAGAGTGAATTTTGCAATATATCAAAGGCTGTTTGTGTTTGTAAAATACACTGCGCTCATATATTACATCCTAAGGAGCATGTTGGAGCCTGAGAGTGAGTAGTAGACCGAAGGCTGGAAGGTGACATAGCTCGGTTTGAAAACATATATGCACAGCTGTGTTTAATAAGACATTACATGGAGCCATCACGTACAGCAATCCATAGCAACCAATTCGATTTCATATATAGATTTTCATTAGAAGTACGAAAAAGAAGATCTTTTTTTCATGGTTAATGTCCGAATCTACACAGCTTCCGGGTTTTGAAAAGCACGCTGGCTCCAGTGAGAACCAAGCGGTAACTTTCCATCCCGGGCACTACATGGCTGTTTTTATTGGTGTCTATCTGTGGCACTTCCAAATGTGAGTGGATTTTTTAATTTATGTGTGATGTATTAAGATTCTAATAAATACTACACTATATTAGTTTCTCTGTGGCAGATTGCTATTCTATATACTTGAGGAAGAAGGACAACCAACGGACTACCCAGACTATCCAGGACAGCAGAAGACTTCGGCAAGTGGAATACATATGAGGGCCTAGAACCACAAAACACTTTTTGACCTTTCATAGTTGCCAACATTTAAAAAAAATTTCCAGGGACACTTTGCAGCACAGATATCAATTGCCACACCCACTTCCATGTGGCTCCGCCCACTCTGCATAATTAATCTCGCCTATTTATCAGATTATAGGGTCTACTCAATATTGAGAGAACTGCAGGAAATTAAAAAGGGAATTTCAAACTTAAGGCCACAGTAGCAGAGTTGGAATAATTCTCCCATTCAGCTGCACTACTTCTGCGTAACATTTATGAGCAGCCCGATTAACTGGCGCTTCCAGGGACAATGTAAATTACATGGGACGGGCTCCTATTTGCAGGGACTGTCCCAGGAAAAAATGGACAGTTGGCAAGTTTGACCTTCCTGTTAAAAGGAGTCAAACATATTTGGTGAGTTTGCACTCTATAAACATATGTTGGTACTATTCTGTTTGTGTTCATGGTGAGGAGGAATGAAGAAGATTGTTAAGATTGGGAAAGTTATCCTTGGTGGTGTGGGGACACTTATCGGATTATATTTATAATCTTGTTTTATACATGGACTATTTTAATATATAGTGCACAATTGTTTGTTGCATGTGAAGGGCCTTACTTTTGTTCTGCACTTCTTACTTTATCGAACATCAGTAACTGATCTCACAAATGCTTTTTCGGCTGAATGGGCACAAATTTTCTCAGGCACACTGAAATCTTGTGGAAAGTCTACTCAGAAGACTGGAGGCTGTCGTAGCAGCAAAGGAAGGGGGGTACAGCTCCATAGAAATGCCCATGATTTTGGAATGGAATGTTCAACAAGCTCATATAGCTGTGATGGTCAAGTGTCCCCACACTGTTGACCATATAGTGTACAATAATCTTCCCAGTTGTTTTTTGTCTTCTTTATCATTTTTTACTCATGTGTCAAATAAAGCAAATGATCCTCCGACAAGAAGAGTAGAAATGCCGCAGACATGAAGCCTGTGACATTGTTCCATCCAGCGGGATTTGCTTTGTGCTGGAACTCTGTCACAGTCTGAGGTCTCGGTACATCTGCAAACCTTGTGACATATCACAGAAGGCTCTCATTATAGGGCTCTCACAGACCAGAACTTCAGTCACCAGTGATAAAAAAAGCAAGATAACTTTTCTATCATTTGTGGAGCAGAATGTAGAAGAATATTTGCATGATTTATGCACTGAGTATAGCATTAGATTTTTTATAAAATCCGCAATGCCATATTCGATCAAGTCCCTAATTTTCTAGATTCTCTCATTTTTCGCTCATTGTCTTACTACATTATAACTCATGCCAATGCAATCAAAAGAATTTAAATGCATGCATGGACATGGTCAGAAAGCAACAATGACAATATAGAAATGCTTTAAAAAAAGTCATAAAAACAAAGCAAACATATTTCTTTTTTAACATGGTTCTGTTTGCCTTTTAAGGTGATAAGTATACTCTCTAGAAAGATTAACAGTAAGGCCCCTTTCACACATACGGTCCGTTCAGTTCATCAGTTCAGTCACGTCAAAATGTATCCGTTTTTCATCCGTTTTTCGTCAGTTGTTATCTGTTTTTCATCTGTTGTCATCCGTTGTCATCCGTTTTTCATCCGTTGTGTGACAGGAAGTCAGGTAAATCTGTGGATGTAGTCACAGACAGGAGATACATTTCCACCTGGTGTAGAAAGTTCACCAATTACTATAGGGTGTCGGCTCAAAAGGTAGCCAGGACGGCTTAAGGAAGTTGAAAGGGCTTCAGCTGTTCGGAATGAGGAAGTTAAGGTCTCTATAATTTGTCCAAAGGAAGTCTAAGGATTGCTGCCTCCTGTCGCCGTGTGGGCTGGGAGAGGAGGACAGTCAGATGTGTACCTCCCGACGCCATGTGGGCAGGGGAGAAGGAATGCCCCCTGAAAGCTGTGCCAGAACAGGTCAGAAGCACAGAGGTTAAGAAATGATAAGCTCAGAGTCCTGTCTACAAATGCTCGCAGTTTAGGTAAAAAAATCAATGAACTTGGGTCAATAATGGCATCTGAGAATGTAGATTTAGTGGCTGTTACGGAAACATGGTTTAATGAAAGAAATGACTGGGACATAACCATACCAGGATACTCTTTATACAGAAGAGACAGAGAAGGCAAGAAAGGAGGAGGAGTGGCCCTGTATGTCAAAGATAGCATTAAATCTAACCTAATACAAGTTGGTGAGGCCAACATAGAGTCAGTTTGGGTTACGTTGCAGTTTGCTAATCATGCAGTAACTCGTGTAGGTGTGATATATAGACCACCTGGTCAAGTTAAAGAACTAGATGATCTACTAGTTGAAGAAATAGCTAAAATGACAATGAAAGGAGAAGTTATCATTATGGGAGATTTCAATCTTCCAGATATAAACTGGAAAACCAAAATAGCAAGTTCTACCAGGAGTACAGATATTCTAAATTCCCTACTGGGGTTGTCTCTGCAACAAGTGGTTGAGGAGCCAACCCGGAGGGAGGCCATTTTGGATTTGGTATTCACAAATGGGGATTCGGTATATGATGTCATTGTAGGCGAAACCTTGGGATCTAGTGATCACCAGTCAGTGTGGTTTAATATAAGAACTGTGAAAGAATCACACCACACAAAAACAAAAGTTTTAGATTTTAGAAAAACAGACTTTTCAAAAATGAAATTAGTCATAAATGAGTCCTTATCAGACTGGAACGGATTACATGGAGTCCAGGAGAAATGGGACTACTTAAAAGGTGCACTATTGAAGGCAACAGAAAATTGCATTAGACTTGTCAGTAAAAGCAAAAAAAGGAAGAGACCACTGTGGTACTCAGCAGAAGTGGCCCAAATCATTAAAAATAAAAAGCTAGCATTTTGTAATTATAAAAAAACCCAGAGCAATGAAGATAAGGAAATCTACAAGATTAGGCAGAAAAAGGCCAAGCAAGTTATAAGAACTTCTAAAGCGCAGGCAGAAGAAAAACTAGCTCAGTCTATGAAAAAGGGGGATAAGACATTCTTCAGATATATAAATGAAAAAAGGAAATTAAAACAAGGAATAACTAAATTAAAAACAAAGGGCGGAAGGTATGTAGAAGAGAATAAAGGGCTAGCCGACTGCCTTAATGAATACTTCTGTTCAGTTTTTACAGAAGAAAAAGAAGGAGAAGGACCTCCACTTGAAAGGATGACTAATGAATCGTTTGATGCATGTGTCTTTACAGAGGAAGACGTTCTAAGATTGCTGTCTAAAGTGAAGACAAATAAGTCACAGGGTCCTGATGAGATACACCCAAAATTATTAAAAGAGCTTAGTGGTGAGCTGGCAAAACCATTAACAGATTTATTTAACCAATCATTAGTAACAGGAGTCGTCCCGGAAGATTGGAAATTGGCAAATGTCGTGCCCATTCACAAAAAAGGTAGTAGGGAGGAATCGAGCAACTATAGACCAGTGAGTCTGACATCAATAGTAGGCAAATTAATGGAAACCCTATTAAAGGATAGAATTGTGGAACATCTTAAATCCCATGGATTGCAAGATGAAAAACAACATGGGTTTACTTCAGGGAGATCATGTCAAACAAATCTTATAGATTTTTTTGACTGGGTGACTAAAATAATAGACGGTGGAGGTGCAGTAGACATTGCATATCTAGATTTTAGTAAGGCTTTTGACACTGTCCCACATAGAAGACTTATCAATAAACTACAGTCATTGAACATGGACTCCCATATTGTTGAGTGGATTAGACAGTGGCTGAGTGACAGACAACAGAGGGTTGTAGTCAATGGAGAACATTCAGAACAAGGTCATGTTACCAGTGGGGTACCTCAGGGATCTGTACTGGGACCAATTTTGTTTAATATCTTCATAAGTGATATTGCAAAAGGCCTCGATGGTAAGGTTTGTCTTTTTGCTGATGACACAAAGATATGTAACAGGGTTGATGTTCCTGGAGGGAAATGCCAAATGGAAAAGGATTTAGGAAAACTAGAAGAATGGTCAGAACTCTGGCAACTGAAATTTAATGTGGATAAGTGCAAGATAATGCACCTGGGGCGTAAAAACCCAAGGGCAGAATATAGAATATTTGACACAGTCCTGACCTCAGTATCTGAGGAAAGGGATTTAGGAGTAATTATTTCAGAAGACTTAAAGGTGGGAAGACAATGTAATAGAGCAGCACAAAATGCCAGCAGAATGCTTGGATGTATAGGGAGAGGTATAAGCAGTAGAAAGAGGGAAGTGCTTATGCCGCTGTACAGAACACTGGTGAGACCTCACTTGGAGTATTGTGCGCAGTACTGGAGGCCATATCTCCAGAAGGATATAGATACTCTAGAGAGAGTTCAGAGAAGAGCTACTAAACTAGTACATGGATTACAGGAAAAAACTTACCAGGAAAGGTTAAAGGACCTTAACATGTATAGCTTGGAAGAAAGAAGAGACAGAGGGGATATGATAGAAACCTTTAAATACATAAAGGGAATCAACTCGGTAAAGGAGGAGAGCATATTTAAAAGAAGAAATACTACCACAAGAGGACACCGTTTTAAACTAGAGGGGCAAAGGTTTAAAAGTAATATGAGGAAGTATTACTTTACTGAGAGAGTAGTGGATGCATGGAATAACCTTCCTGCAGAAGTGGTAGCTGCAAATACAGTGAAGGAGTTTAAGCATGCATGGGATAGGCATAAGGCTATCCTTCATATAAGATAGGGCCAAGGACTATTCATAGGATTCAGATATATTGGGCAGACTAGATGGGCCAAATGGTTCTTATCTGCCGACACATTCTATGTTTCTATGTTTCTATGTGTGAGCATGGGGAAGACCTCCTGAAGCGATGTGAAGCTGAGGAGGGTAACAAGTGCGAAGACTACTCGAAGTGAGGTCTTGGATCGGTTCTAGGTGAAAAGAAACCAATGGACATTTCCTGTGTGAAGGGGAAATTAATTTAGAGTGAAGACTTCTCAAGGTGAGAAAATGAACTATTTCTATGTGGAAGAAATAAATGAACTGTTTGCTATGTGAAGAGACAAACATAGGGACAGGTTAAATGAACATGTGCTGTGTGAAGAGATAAAACATGGACTATTGAGAGTTTGCTTTATGATCAGCCAAGTCTGCCCAACAGTAGGTTGGGGACAGACTTCATTAGATAGGTTCCAGTGTGTGAAGTTAGCCGCCCACAGTGGCAAGGATTTATTTTGTGTTTTATTTTTATTTTGGCTGTTTTGAGGCTTGCACTTGTGTGAAGTAAACTGCAAGAATAAACCAAACTGTTGTTTGCAACCACTTCTCAGCTATCTCCCTGTGTAATGAACCCCCCAAGGGGTCATCCACGCCTACCACCGAGCTAAGTCACCCCACAGTTGTCATCCGGTTTCATCTGTTATTCATCCTTTTTCATCCGTTGTCATCCGTTTTTTGTCCGATCCGTTTTTTTGACGGATGAAAAATAGGGCATTCATCCGTTCAAAAAAGCGGACATTGACGGAAGAGGATGAAAACGGATGTTAACTGATGATCATCCGTTGTCATCCGTTTTTACATAGAGATACATTGATGTCCGTTTTTCATCCGTCAACGGATGGATGAAAAACGGACAAACGGACAGCATATGTGAAAGGGGCCTAATAGCATTTCTACACATGAAGATCAATATTCTTCAGTGCTTACAGATTCAGTACAGTATAAGGGTAAGGCCTCTTTCACATGGCCGCTCCGGTTTTATTCTCCGCTGCGGGACTTTTTTTCTTTTTTTCACGGAGCGGATGACATTTGTGTCATCCGCTCCGTATGTCCGCATATCATCCCATCCGTTTGCGGATGATATACGGACATAATGTATGTCTATGGGCATTGCGGATGTCAGCGGATGACACCGCTGACATCCGATTTTCCTTCCTTTCCGTTTTTTGAACGGAGGAAAAATAGGGTTCTGTTCCGTTCCAAAAAACGGAACAGAACTGGAAGGAAGAAAATCGGATGTCAGCGGATGGTATTCCGCTGACATCCGCAATGCCTTTGACTTACATTATGTCCGTAAATCATCCGCAAAAAAATAGGATGATTTGCGGACATACGGAGCGCCCGTGTGAAAGGGCCCAAAGTATACTGTTGCAGGGGTTACTTTAGTAAAAAAACACAGAGCGGCTATCTTTTAAAATCAAATTATTATACATTTGTATAGCCAAAAAATAAAGGAGAGCACAATATCAAAAACTGTAAATAAATACAATTTCATAAATCATATGTAATCATTTAAACTTAAAAATGTGCTTGTGACCATTCATAAATTGTCCACTTAATGTGACAATAAATGATATCCTTATTCATACACATTCACTACTTGCTGGCCCTGTGATCTATTTTTCAACTAAATTGTTCCTTACTCGATTTTTCTGCCTCCTTGGCTAGCTTCCAAATCTCTCCTTTTCCCCATCACTTCCATTTGTTTGGAACGAACAGTGCACATTAGTTGCAGTCATGTGCACTGCTCTATGGGCACTACAAATCCCACCATAGTTCATAGTCCTTAGTCCATCTCGGAAGTGACCAAGAAACAGTGGCTATGTTCCTACACACAGTGGGACCATGGAGAATGAATGCAGCCACCCTCTAACAGGTGGTCAGATCACAGCAGTAAACAAAAAAAAAAAAAAACACGTGGAAGAGGCTGAGAGCAATAGAAGGGACTTTTTGAGTTCAGAATACGTACTTGAATAGGATTTTTTGAACCAGAATTTAGTGTCAAGTTAAATGGCTAGGTGAAAATGGAGAACAATAAAATTTACATTTTAGGTGTTGCTTGAATTTTTTCCATTTTCAACGTACTCAGGACATAACAGGAGTCCCCTGGGAAGGCTTTTGTCTTATTTGGGGAAGCCTATTGTTATGTTTACTGTTACAATAATGCTTAGTTTTAACCTCTTGGAGCCAATGCCTCCTGGCTCTTTAAAGGGTTTAAGGAGACAGGGTTTATGATTATGCCACTGCTGTGATTGTCTGTCATGGCAGCCACATGATCCGAAAACTCCCAATATCAAGCAGTGATGGGGACCTTTCCATTAGCAGCCAGTATCTGTGCCCCCCGGAGGGCGCACGCTCTTGGCACAGCTGTATTTACACTAATGAACGCAAATATGCACCTGCTCGACGCCAAGACCCACCCACCGAGAGGCCTCATATTTGCGTACTCTCAGCACCTAGGAGTTAAGGATACATTTGATGTTAGGGACACTATTCGGGTAACATCTTACGTTTTTGGCCCTATAGAACTCAACCAGAGCACCTAAAACATGCAACACAAGCATTTTTGCTTTTTTTGTATATTTTTCACCACCAGTTTTCTCCTCGTAGCAGGATTGTAAACAAAATGGAGGATTCATGCTAGTTGGGAACAAAATCTTTCACCTGGTGGGGGCTCACCGCAACCTCTACAACCACAGTAATGCCCATTACAAGAAGCGTGACAGGCAGCAGAGGGGTTAAAAACATAAGGGACATGGATCAAGAACTTTGATAGCACAAGACATTACAACACTGCAAAGAAAAAACTGGGAAGCAGACACAGGGATGACAATGACATATTGAAGTGGAAGTCCACCCTAACACTAAATTCTCTAAATCTACAGGCATCCACAATTTAAGACTAACCTATCTTGCCCTGTAAAGAAGAAATCAGTGTAACTACCTTTTTTGAAACTGCTCTGGTCCAGTCTCTAGCAGTGGAAGCTCTGCAGAGGAGACAGCCAATAACGGGTGGTAAATTATTGGGAAGTGATGTCACCCATTGAGTTACTATGGGGCTTCCATTGTCAGCTGCCTCCTCTGCACCCGCTTCCACAGCGAAGCCGCCGCTGACAGCTCAGCATGGGACCGAACCGGATCAGCTTCAGAAAAGGCATGTATAGCGATTTCTTCTTTACAGGGCTAGATAGGTTAATCTTAGATCGTGGATGCCTGTAGATTTAGAGATTTTAGTGTTAGAGTGGACTTCTACTTTAAGTCCTAGAAGATATATTTTTTTTTTTTGGCCAAAACAAAAACATACGAAAGAATGTGAAAAAACACATGGAAAAAGCTTCAGAATTGCCTGAAAATGCGCACACTTAAGCATGACTACGGTCCTAATCATTTTTGGGGCTGGTTACGGCACTGAAACACTGGCACCAAGAACAACTGTGCCAAGTGCTGAAAAACATGTTCCAGTGTATTTACTTCTCCTTCCAACAGCCAAAGATAAAGTAAGAAAGAGTGAAATGTTATGAAGATTGAAGAGGGCCAGGTTAAACAGAGCTACGTGTGGCAAGGTCATGTGACAAGATGGAGGAAAGTCAGCTGGAGAGTGGTTACAGCAAAGGTGAAATGGCTCAGGTTAAAGCTCAGGAAAATGTGAAGTCTCTGTGGACACAGGTTGAATTGCAACCTGTCAATGTTGACAAGCATTATAATGGAGGCCAGTGAGGTAAGGAAAAGCCATAAAGACAGCCTTTATAAAAATGAACAAATAAAAAATGAAAGCTGAGCATACACAATCCTAGTATACCAAAGAATACAATTCACCTGATGGATCATACGGGAAGACATAGGATGCACAATCCTAATACGAGAGATACCATAGAGCATGTCACTGCATTACAACAACAACACTTTTCCAAACAGTACATGTTAATGTAAGTGTTCTTATGATCCTACGCATGTAATAACTGATGTATTCATTCTACAGCAAACTCAGCATGTACAGATATTGACTACCTAAAAATATATTAGCTTTAGGATTTCCACATAAGTTAAAGTTGCCTCCCATCCATCCTTCCTCCCCTCCACTGCCCAAATGGGGCTTCATTTTTGTTTTCCTTTTTCCTTTATTTACTTTTTATACATTTTCATAGTAAAGCTCTGGCCCGCCCCTCTCGTGCACGTCATTCACCTATGCAATTGGGGTGCACTTTGCTCGCTCTGCCCCCTGGGATATGTACATCACATATCTCAGGAGACTTAGTCCTTCATTGAGAAAGGAGGAGGGGCATCATCGGGAGAGCCGCTGGTTAAACCCAGAAGAGCCAGCAGCTTCCTGATGAGGTCACTGAAGAAGATGGCAGCGCGGAACTGAGCAGGGGCAGAAAAGAAGTGGATCTCAGCAGGATAACGCTGGATCTGAATGCCTTTACTGTGCAGGACTGGCAACAGGGAAAGCGGGGGGGGGGGGGGTTTAGAGTCAAGATCCACTTCAACTGAATAAAATGTGGGTAGATGTAAACACTAACTGGATGATATTTAGATTGCTAGAGCACTATGCATTATAAACCATTGCTTTGTTTTCCTTTAGAGAATATGATTTTCACCCTTTTTGTAAATCCTTTTTTGCATTTTAGCGCTGATGATCTCCCGCCTTCTTGTTAATGGCCATGTGTGCACATTGCTCAAGATAGGTTTCCTGATGCATTCATATAACATAATATCAACAGAGGAAATCAATTGGGAGAAAGGGAAAGAGCACTATCACACAATAAAAGAAAATGCCTGAACAAGAACCTTTATGACAGCAAAGTATTTTTTAAACAAAAGCTGTAGATTTAAAAAGATAGACTTTTGAAATTACAATAAATAGTAATAGTATTAGATTACAATAAATAGTAAATAGTAATAGTATTCAATTATAATAATTAGGTTTAGAATAGATCTACATTAATGGAGAACTTCACCTTCAATAAAGGGGAGATTTCAATTACGGTACTCCTCCTCCTTCCCCTAGACGCCTACTTGGTTAAATACTTTTCCAAATTCTTCATGGTGCCCCTTGGCCTGAGGCTGCACAGCTTTGGAAGCAAAAATGTTTATCTTTATTTGTTATCTTTATTTTTAAAATCTTCTTTTTAGTGTGCAACCCCACCATGGCCCCATTCATTCCTTTGGATACCCCATACTCATGTTGGCCTTCAGCCATCCAGAAAAGTTGTCCTTAAAATTGTCACAGATCTTCAAAAGCACCTGGAAGAGCATGCGAGAACTGATACTACCAAGAGAAGCTGGATTGGCTTGAAGGTTCCTGGCCATCATAGGACAGTTGAAAGTGAAGAAAGGCAGAAGGCTACATTTATCAGCTCACTATTTTCTATGAATCTGAAACACTACCAAAAGCTGAAGGAGATTATCTGAGCTACCCATAAAACCAGTATTAGTATTTCTTTTTCTGTTGCATCAGAAAATAACAAGATTCTGGTTGGTCGCCATTAGCAGGACAAACATCAGGATCAACATTAGGGCCTGATTCACACATTTGCATTTTAAGTGCTTTTTGGAACACACAAAAATGTATGTGTCATAAAAAAACATTGAATTCAAGGAGGCCATTCACGTCTGTGTGCTATGTTGCGCTGTTGGTAAAAATTAGGCATGTGCATTGTGATTCCCAATAGAATCTGGAAAATGCATTCAAGACGAACTAAAAACTGAGAAAAGTGCACACGAATAGATGTTAACCTGGCCTTCTAGACATTGCACACATTTTGAAGCATATCTACATTACTTCATATGAAGTACACTTAAGGAATATCAAAGCATGTTTGCAGTGCGAAAGATCATCCTCAAAGCAGCTTCAATACAAAGCAGAAAAACAAAAACATGCACTTAAAAGAAAACTAAACACAAAAATACAACAGAGAAGGTGCCTCTTGAAGGATCGACCACAAAAACACTACACAAGTGATCAAAGGTCTTCCAGTTAATATATCTCAAATTATAAACAGAAAGGCAGATTTTCCGTTATGATGTATTTCCCAAAAGTATCATAAATCTTGTTAATTTGCAAAACATACACATCAATTCACATCTCGAGGAGCTGGTAGGAGTCGGAGACCCTGGAGACCGAGCTCATTATGAAACTACTGTAACATTGTTCTGAAAAGTGCAAGAACTACGGAGGACCACTTATTATTTAAACTTCTCCATAGATAATTAACAGTTGGCCTCTGATGTAAACATCCAGCTCTATAGGTACAATTACATTCATTATAGTATTAGAATGTAACGTTCTTATGGCTCCATTTTCAAAGAGGACTGGGAGATTATATAATATAACCTGGGGAATCTGTCTCCATGTGTGGGTCTCAAAACTAGCAGCACATGTATATAATTGGGATATAAACTGGGTTACATAAAAACAAATCTGTCAAAAGAGAAACAATGTGCCTGCCAATGCTGAGCTCTCCTTCTCACAAGCTTAATGGTAGATACTATGAAATAACTCCAGACAAAAATTACAAGATAAAAACAACTAAAAACAACTAAATATAAAATAACAGAATCAAACGTTTGCTGCAATATTCACCTCCATTCAAGAAATTCCCACTGCCGCTAGATGCCCTCAGTCTGATAGACAATATCATAAACCTTCTTACTCTGAGCCCAGGTCATCCTAGACCAGGATTTCTCAACCAGGATTCCATTGAACCCTGTGGTTCCTCCAGAAGTTACTGGGGGTTCCTTGAGCAACGAGCAAATACTGCCTCTCAGATAAGTTCCCAGTGACACCATTGATCTTTTTAGTTATCTGTACTGTATGTATGTCCATACGCCACTAAACTTTGTTCTTCAATTCCGTGCTTGGCATGCTTAATCACCACTAGTAAAGTGCATTACCCTCCATCATCCAAAATGCTCACTCACCAGATACCAACAAGTATAAAGCACTATTGTTAAAGATTTCTTCTGCTCTCTCCAATCCACCTGGGATCCTGTAACCAATAGGGTAGGGTAATCCACCCCTCTCATACAATCATGCAATCAGAAAAGTCCATCATTGTGCAACATATTTATTCAATTTAAAACTGTACATCCATGCATAAACTGCTAACTCACATTTATAGGTGCCCTTTCGACTGGCATCCAGTCTTTCCAGCAATCCGCCTCAAGTATCTATCACACCTCAGCATTGTTCAAGCGCCAACAAGCGTTTTTTAGCATCCAGCGGCATCAAGAAAGCGCTGAAAGGCATTTTTTCTGCAAAGTGTCCCATTTGTAACTAGTTGAGCCAGAGGAGTATCTCACTCAATCCCTTCTCCCATCCCCATTATCAAATAAACAAAACAAACCAAAGATGCCAGAATGGTCATCGTCTCCAATCTCACACTTGGGTATTCAGTTTAAATGGGCTGAAGGTATCACCGGTAACAATGGCAGACCCACATCAGGCCCAATGCCTGGAAAACCTGCTACACATATAATGGAATTTTCCAATACAAATGCAAACATATAATGGAATGGCAGGTTCCTCTTCTGTGCTCCTGGCCCTTCACTCCTGTTGAGTGCCCCCACAGCAAGCAGCTTGCTATGGGGGCACCTGAGCTGAGTCACAGGTTCCTGTGTCCATTCAGAGATGAAGCCGCGACCTGGCCCTGTCTCCTCTCTCTCCTGATTGGTTGACATGACAGCAGCGGGAGCCAATCGTGCCGCACTGCTGTCTCAGCCAATAAGGAGGGCAGTTGAGAAATTCCTGCAACATTGCAGGATAAAGATGGGCTCAGGTAAGTATTAAGGGACTGAGGGGGGCTGCTGTACAGATTATTTTTTTTTTTTCTTAGAATGCATTAAGATTTAAAAAAAAAAAAAAAAAAAACTTCTGCCTTTACAATCCCTTTAACCGGTTTGCCGACTGCGCACAGTATATTTACTGCGGCAGTCAGCCCCAGCCAGGCAGAGTGACGTAGATCTACGTCACTCGCCTGTCACTTGGATAGGAGCCAATAGCGGGCGAGCGCGCGCCCGCTGAGGCTCGCGCCCGCCTCGGCTCGTTCAGGGAGGAGTGCAGGCGTGTGACCGGCGGACCCGATGTCACTCGCTGATCGTCGGTACAGCGGGAGAAAGGCAGAGCGGCTTATGTAAACAAGCCGCCTGTCATTCTCCCCTGTGTAAAAATGGAGATCAGACGGTTCTACTATGTAGAACCGTTGATCTTTGTTTTTACACCAATAACATTGTCCCACTACAGTTAGAATCCCGCCCCTAGGACACACTTAACCCCTCCCTGTCCAATACAGTTAACCCCTTCCCTGCCAGTGTCATTTTTGCAGTAACAGTGCATATATATAGCACTGATTACTGCAGTAATGTCACTGGTGCCCCCAAAAGTGTAAAAAATGTCAGTCAAAGGTCCGATCTGTCCGCCGCAATGTCGCAGTACCGCAAAAAAAATCGCAGATCGCCGCCATTACTCGTTAAAAAAAAAACACCAAAAATGACAAAAATCTTTCCCTTTGTTAGTAAACGTGATAACTTTTGCGCAAACCAATCAAAATACGCTTTTTGGGATTTTTTTTTACCAAACATATGTAGCATAAAACAATTTGGCCGAAAATGTTAAAAAATTTAGATTTTTAAATTTTTTTGGGGGGGAATTTCATATAAAAAAAAGTGAAAAATATTGTTATTTTTGCAAAAATTACGCTCTTTTTTTGTTTATAGCGCATGATCAAAAAATCACACAGGTGATCAAATACCACCAAAAGAAAGCTCTGTTTGTGGGAAAAAAAAGGACGTGAAATTCGTTTAGGTACAGAATCGCACAACCGCGCAATTGTCCGCTAAAGTCACGCAGTAAAAAATCGCAAAAAACCCCCTGGTCAGGAAGGGGGTAAAATCTTCCGGGGCTTAAGTGGTTAAGTTAGCACGCTTTTTTTTTTTCTTCATATATAACACATGTATATATTCAACCTGTATTTGCCTAAAGTTCAGGTTTTTTGGAAAACATGCAAGAAGGCCTTCATAGAAAGTAACACTCCTGCTTTTATTCTGCATCCAGCGGAAGATCCCATCTTCTCCCATAGGAGGATTTCTCACATGTATTACCCCATTCTGCATCCTTCTGTCTTCATAAAAGGAAAATACATGTCACAGATAACAGTGCTCTTGAATAAGCCATGGCACTATAATTTAGCAGTTTGTCCTATTTGTGCTGAGTTATTATGTGCTTACCCTGCAGAGTAGCTTCCTACAAAGACAAATTTGTGTTATGACATTTACTAAACCATATACAACCTCTCGTTCTGGGACTCTCTCCAGAAAGGTTCACTGTAATCAGAATGTAAAAAAAAAAAAAGGGACTCTACTGCCTGACAAGACAACACCTCACCAACCCTCGATCTTTCTTCCCGTGCAAATATGGACGGAGCAGGAAGGGAACTGGCGATCGTTATGCTCTCTGGTGGCTACTGAAAAACTGACAGCATCTAAATTACTGGCTGACAAGCATATCACATACCACCTGACAAAAGGAGTACGCAAGTCACAGATTGTAATACGTCGTCATTTCTCTACGGAGATGCTAGGTTTTAGAAATTCCAAGTTACACCAAATGAAAAATATATGACTGCAAACAGCCTAGAAACAGATTCACATCTCTTATCCGCCGCGCTTTGAATCATAAAGAATCCGCTCTTGGAAATAACAAATGAACTCACAATTGCTTTGCTGCGGATAACTCCCACATGTTTTGCAGATATGTTTTAGGAGACGGTTGCAGATTAGTCAGCGGAGTTTGATACACTCCTCTTGCCTCCTTGGAGAGCCGAGGCCAATCCTGGTATAAAAGCTTTCGCTGCTTGGCATAGAAATGGATAACAGAGGAAAATTAGCTAAGAATACAAAGAAAACTTCTGCACGGTTTACATACCAACCTGACACACAGATAAGGCATTAAAAACATTCAATAAATGTGTTGATTTTTCTATTTTATCCAAAGCGTTTTTTTTTTCTTTTTAGTTTTTGATAAAATATAGACTAATTAAAAACTCCTTAACGATCCTAAATGACAGAATAAAAATTTTTGAAAAGATTTGGGATTCATTGATTACCTATCTTTTGGGAAATGCCTAATGGAATAGGGGAACCGATGGGTCCTTTGGCCTTACTTTTCACTATCCTTCCTTTCTTTACTACTTTATTTCTTCTTTTTTTTCCCCCTTCTGGGGGGGGGTTGTCTTCCAATCCAGTATGGTGTCCCATGAAAGGTAGCGCCCAGTTTTTGAAGTGGGATGTGGCGGTGGAGAGGAGCCTCCCACAGGATGCCTTTCCAGTTTGCCCAATACGGGCCCATTCGATTTATTTCAGAATGATACAATAAAATGAGAATAACCTTGTAAGCATTTTGATAGGGGCAGAAAGGTCCTATCTAATCGCAGTTCCTTTGATTTCATGCAGTGGCGGCTGGTGAATGAAAATTTGGGGGGGCGGCAAAACCAACAACCCCCCGTCGGCCAGCAATCAAATCTACCACCCCCTTCTCTCTCCCCCCTCCCGGGACGGAAGGCCGGACAGCCAGCATCCTTACCTGCCCCTTCCCCGAGCAGCTGTGAGTCTCTTCCGACCGCACATCTCCTCCCTCTTCCTGGCCAATGGCCAGTAAAATTGCTTCTCTTTTCAGCCAATCAGGAAAGGGGTCTCACGACCTGCTTCCTGATTGGCTGGGAGGAAAATCAGTGTGATAATAGCGAATATTCATTTGCTATTGTCATACAACTGGGTAGGGTCAGGACACAGTGATCTGCCCCCCGAGCCCATCCTTTTTTGAAGCCTATTAGAGCCTCTGGCTCTAATCACGTGCTTCAAGAAAAAAAAAATCCTCTGCATGTAGATTAGGGGGCCGGATGCATGGATAGGAGGGGGCGGCGCCCCTGCGCCCCCAATGGATGGGCCGCCACTGATTTCATGCTGATTTTGAATACATCTGTTCTAATTTTTAATGTTACCTAGGCTGACCTATATGTTACCACACATAACCACAGATGGAGAAAAGTTTCTTACACCTTCTTTAATCCTGTCTTTATATAATGCATCTTTTTTTATGCAGAAGGGGGAAGATTGTACTTACGTGCCCAACCCACAATGTTTTGTATACTTTCTCTTACAAATAACATTTTTGAAAAGAAAGATATGCCGTTTCAGCATTTCTTGTCCCATCTTTCCCTGTCCCAGAGATGTGTAAGGAAGTAGAGCTCACCAAAGTGAGGGGAAAACTCTAATTGGTTACGTGTACCAATGACAACAGTTTCCATCCTGGTGACCACAGTGAGACTAAATCGCCCCAGAAGCAACACAACAATAAAAATCAGGTAGAGGTTTTAACACACTATCCAAAAGTTCCATGTTTTTGCTTTAAATGTATTTTAAACATATTAAGTTTATGGATTGAAGAAAGGCTTACACAAATCAATCAACGAGATGAGGGATGTCATCTATCATCTCACCATCTTGACCATTTTAAAGTTCCACCAACAATACAGTATGCATCGAAAGTGACCTCCAAAGATCTGTATGGAGACGGAGTCTTCTCCACAAATGAATAATAACCCTAAGTTGTGCAAACATGTGGTCATCCGCAACCTCAACATATGTGAGTTTACCTCTACGGTAATTTTTTCATTCAACATTTTTCAGCCAATTATTACACCATTAAGGCTTTCCTGTCCGCTTGCTCTTGATTTTATTTTTCTGCAGTCCTCTCAGATAACCCTAATCAGTTAATAGCATTGTTTGCACAAACCCCAAAACTAAGGATGCTCATTTATGCAAATACCAACTTTCTTACAGAAATCCAAACTCTGGCACATTTCCTCCAGTCAGTACCTGATAGTTATCTAGGAAGACCATCCATAACGCTTAGGGACCAATAGCAAGGTTTGAAAGAGGAGAAGCAATGGGCTGGAGCTTCACATTTTTTAAAGCAAAGCTTCACCCTCAACAGGATGTTGCCTTCTCTCCACCCCTCTGCTGTGCAAATCGGGCATTCTTTTTTTTTATGCTTAAGTTTTTTTTTTTTTTTAAGAAAATGTTCCTTAAAGGTGCAGGACCTGCAATGAGGTAAGCCGGGGTTAACAAAAAAAGGGGTGGAAGAAAGGTGAAGATCCGCTGTAACAAAGATGAGATTGGGTCCAACTTTTAGGAATACCAGAGTGTTCACGCAAAAAATAGATTTCTATCTCTGGTGCTTACAGGCACACAACTGTTGGTGCCCAAAGCCACATCCTTCTAATAGAATCACCCAGAGACTTTAATTTTTTTTTTTTTAATGATCTTAAAATTAAATGTAGCTATATCTGAGCACCACAAACTGAAAAAAAACTACTTAATTCATTTCTAATATGCTAAGTAAGCTCATCCATCCATGTCTACATGCCCCCCTAACATTTCTAGCTAAGGCCATCTTGAGTAAGGGCAGATGATTCATATAGTATTTACTCCATGGAAACCATCTGCCCTTAGCTCAGACATGCAGGCAGGATGATGTGCTTAACAAATAAAGGCCCTCCTCCAGATGAAAGCAAAAAATGCCCATGAAAATTCCTGGAAAGTATAACTTAATTTCGGCCTAGGAAACCAGGAAGCACCTTAAGAAATGTAAAAAAAAAAAAAATCAGATATGCATTTCTATTTATTTACTAAGGCCAGTAGCACAATAATTAAAAATAATTAACAGTTTAATGAGAGAGTTCAGTTCCACTTTAACCTGGCTTAAAATATTATATATTTTAAATATTTACCATTATTTTTTAATTCAATTATTATTATTCATTGTAATATTAAAGTATCCAATAAATATTTGGAGGTTGATGAACAATCTGAAACACTATGAAGGGGTTGATCCTAGTTTTACACCATTATTAAACCTTTGGGAGACATAAGATTGGCAATGAGACTGCTAGCATCTAAACACCTATGGCCATGGGGTTCCCTATTATTTATTATGAATAATAACCCAAATCCAATTACCACTTTATCAAATGCACAATCCACTACTTTTCCCATGTCCCCCTCACACTTTTCACTTAAGGTGAAAAGTGTTAAGACAGGAAGCTGGAAAGTGAACACTGGATAAACCAGCAAGATTTCATGTACAGTATATAACAGATTTACAAGAACCAGAACAGCATGTAATTCCAGTCACCGGCTAGAGTTTGTCCCAGGGCTAAAATAAGCCAGTCTAAGTGTTAACAGCTCTAAGTTGACAGCTTCTAAATATCAACTATCTCATTACGAGGTCATTTAAATATCTAATGGCATAACATTCTGTGTGGACACCACAACTACTGGGCACTGCGTTTAAATGTGTAATAGCCCGGAGCAAGACATAAAAGTAATATAATTCCTACTATTGCCAAAAAATAGACAGCAGGAAAAAAAAAAAAATTAGAATGGCACTCTATAATATATACAGGGGGACACTTGTTTAACTAAAATAGGCTGAAAACAGGTAGTTTCCTTACTAAACCACGATGTTCTTATTTATAGCACAAAATAGTAAAACAAATGTAAAAATAAAAAATACAATAGTTCTACATACAGCACTTTTTTTTGTTTTTTTGTTTACTACACACATTTTTTTAAATGTTCTACTTGACCTAATATCTGATTTTTCGATCATTTTAAAGGAAACATCTTTAGAGAAATACAAAGTCTGCCTTTCCTGACCTGTCCTAAAAAAAGCTGGTTACTTGGTTACCATGCTAATGTTTTGGTTTTTAAGCTGGATACACACTATACAACTTTTGTTGGTAGATTTCCTTTAGATTTGCCTTCAACTATGTAGTGCAAGGGCCTGCCTGATTGCATGCAAATTGAAAGTGTTTAGGTCTGACCTCATATTATATGGTTTTGGTAAGTCTAAAGGAAAAAAAATCGAAAGAAAATTGTATAGTGTGTATCCAGCTTAACTTTGTTGTCTCACAGGCAGTATGCAGATAAGGAATTCTAACTTGTCTTCAACTTTTAGTTCTTAAGTGGGATACACACTAGTAGAAAATCGGGCGAAAATTCCCGTCCGAGGTAAAATCGTCCGATTTTCGCCTAGTGTGTACACAACTTTCAGCAGCCAATGCCGACATTTTGAACGAAAAAAAAAAACGGAGGGACAAACACCAAAATTTTTTTCGTCCGTCCCCAGACGACCGATTTTCATTCAATGTGTATGCAGTACGTCCGTGAAAAATCGGATACGAAAGACCGCGCATGATCTGAAGTTGCTGACAACCCGGAAGTCTAGGAACAAATGTGCCAAAAAAAAAGAAAAATCGGACGAGAAATTTCGTGAACATTTATGCACTGTCAACTAAAAACGGTTATGACTGCTGAGAAGACAGAGAAAAATCGGAGGATATTTCGTCCTATTTCCGTCAAGTGTGTACGGCCCTTTATTAGACCGGATGACGTAGAATTAATGAAACCAGGCCACTAGTATTTTCAGAAGGAGATCAGTAATGACAATGCCTTGATTTATCTTATCACACAGTGTACTTTTAAAATTGCATTCAAGTGATTAATATATTTTCTGTATACCAGTGAAAAAAAAAAATAATTAACAGCCTACTAAATAAAAGAAAGTGACGTAGGCCATTCCGTAGTTCCGCGTCCGCTCTCTTTCCCAGCAATGAGGTGACATCCTTATCAAAGGTAAATAGTGTATGTTTTAGTAATGTACAGTATTTAGGATTAGAAAGTGATGGTCCAAGTATTTACAGGTATGGCCAGCTTTATTTTTACTTCATTAAAATGATTTGGACCAGTGCACAAAGCAAGGTCCATAAAGACATGGATGAGTGAGTTTGGGGTGGAGGAACTTGACTGAACTGCACAGAGTCCTGACCTCAACCTGATAGAACACCTTTGGGATGAATTAGAGAGCAGACTGCGAGCCAGGACTTCTCTCTAACTTCAGTGCCTGACCTCACTGTTGCGCTTCTGAAAGAATGGTCAAACATTCCTATAGACACACTCCTAAACCTTGTGGACAGCCTTCCCAGAAGAGTTGAAGCTGTAATAGCTGCAAAAGGTGGGCCAAATCAATATTGTACCCAACGGACTAAGACTGGGATGCCATTAGGTTCATGTGCGTGTAAAGGCAGGCGTCCCAATACTTTTGGTAATACAGTAAAGCTCCCACACATGTGCAAGGGTTACTGAGAATTTTAAAAAGGATTGCGATCCGACAGTTAAATTGGTTTATTGCACTAGAGACATAGCAAGTCTCTTCTTTAATAAAGAGCTTTACTCCTCTCAGTTTTTAATTTTTTAAAGTATAAGTAAAGTCATTTTTTTTAGTTGTGGATAGAGTGGAGAGGGATTAGAACATCTGGCAGTTGTTATTGCTGTCTGTGTCCCCATTTAGGAGACTCAACCTCTCTATTAGTCCTGGACTATTATCATTGAAAGTAAAAGTAAATCTCAAATTTTGGGTTGTCCCCAGAAAAGTAGCAGAAAGGAAATCCTCCAATGGGACACTAGCTCTGGTGAGCTGGGAGTCCCCAAGGAATTCCCTTAATTTGCAGGGATTTCCTCTAACTTTCTGTTTGGCTTTGGGACAACAAGTGAAGAAATATCTCCGAAATGGGACACAGATTGCGGAAAAAAAAATCTGACAGGTGCTATAACCCTCCCTTGCTCTATCCAAAATGGAAAAAAAATTGCCAATAGTTCTACTTTACCTTGAGGTCTGTTTTCATTTGTTTTAAAAAACAATATGGTTCAAACTGAGAGCCCCTTTAGATTGTTTGAAATCAAGATGGTACATGCTTAGAGTCCCTTTAAGTCAGGGTTTCTCAATCAGGGTTCTGTGGAACCCTAGGTTTCCTCCTGAGGGTGCTAGGGATTCCTTGAGCAATTTCTGCCTCTCCGGGAAGTTTCCAATGACACCATTGTTCCTTTTAGCTATCTGTAAGGGGGTAATTCTTCCCAATGATGACAAGAGTTAAGCCTCGTACACACGAGTCGAAAATCGGCAGGGAATTTTCGTCCGACTAGCGCTCTGCCGATTTTCGGCTTGTTAGTATGATGCTTCCGACATCCGACTCCGACTTTTCGGCTGAAAAAAATCTGGTGTGCAGGCTATAAAATTTTTGTCTGCCGTCAAAACACATCCAATTTTCGTGCAGTCAGTACAGATTTCGACAGGGAAAAATCTAATGAGCAAGACTGGGCATGCTCAGTGAAGAAAGAACACAAAGAAAGCAAACCAACACATGACATCACTTCTGAAGTAGAATTTTGTCGGGCGAGAAAATTCGTGTGCAGTCTAGAACACATTCCAACCAACACAACACCACTCTGGACAAAAGATGGACGATCGGTCGGCCGATAATCGTTGCGTGTGTACTAGGCGTAAGGAGCATTCTTCCCACTGACTGTCACACTAATGTGTCATGAGTTGTAGATTTTTTATTTTTAGCAGGGGTTCCCCGAGACCAGAAATTTATTTCAAGGGTTCCTCTGTGTTGAAAAGGTTGAGAAAGGCTGCTTTAAGTGGTCCTTTAACTTATTAAATGTAAAAATGTATCTTCTCTTTCTTTTCTATACATCTCCAACAATGCTTAGATGAGTTGAGACACTGCAAATGGAACACAACATTTCTTAGGTTGGCAAAATGGATCTAAAATTCCAGTGGCAACATCAGAGAGACACCGAGCTGAAAGGACTCCTTGAAAAGAAGTACAAGATGTTCTGTGAGCAGTCATATGGAGGCCAGCAGATGTTCCATTGACCTGTGCAAGGCTCAATGCAAAGAATCAGCCAAATTAGCTTTGCACATCCTCTCTGGCCCAGGTGTAGCAGAGATAGAATAAAAATATTGCTGAATGTCCCTGGAGGTACTGGAAACCCTTCAATGCGCTTTTTATAGAAGAAAAGGGGGGGTGGGAACAAAATGATAACAAGGTCGCTCATTAAGTAAAGATTATGGGCCAGTTTTTCCTTCTAGTTTAAATAACTAAATTCTAAGCTAAAAATAAACTTACAAGTAAAGCATTATTTGGTGGGCTTGGACACATTAACTATCTGTGGGGCATAAATCTCACGAAAATGACAAAAGTTTAACGCTGAACATTGGAACACACAGATGAAATACATATAAGAGAGGTGTTGTCAGGGCCGCTGATTAGGGGGGGAACCACCGGTCCTTTTGTAGGGGGCCCGAGCACACAGGGGGGCCCACACAGAGAGGGGGGATTAGTGATGAACCACAATAGCAGAACTCTTCCTCCAGCAGCTGGTCTCTCCCCCTCTCCCTGCTGCCAGCTTTGATCTGCTGAGAAAGAGACAGTTGTCTCTCACTAATCCCCCTCCCTGTGCGCCCCCCCCCCCCTCCCATCCCTGGTTCTAATGTTAGCTCTGCTCCTAAGTTTGTTATCTAAGTAATTTTTGGCACTTTTCCACTGCAAGTACCAGCTCGGCTCTACTCGGCCCTGCTTGTCCCAGTTTGCTTTTCCACTGCTGGTACCACATGGTACGGTGTTGGAACAGTTCAGTACGGTACGGTATGGTTTGGTTTTCCACTAAAGTAGTACTAAAGTTAAGTGGGTGAGATAACAATGATTCTCTGACCAATCAGTGGCTAGTAGTGACTGCATGCAAAGGATTGTGGGATATGGTACCGGGTATGGTACCTCTTGGAACCACAATCGAGGTGGTACTGTTTTTGAGAGCCGTACCATTCGGTTCCATGCAGTGGAAAAGCTCCGCCGTACCGTACCATACCGTACCGAACCGTACCGTACCGAACCGTTCCATGCAGTACCAGCAGTGGAAAAGCACAAAAGCGAGCCGAACCGTTCGGTTCCATGCAGTGGAAAAGCACCATTTGTTTCTCTCCCTCTTTCCCTCTGATCCCAGAGCTCCAACTGCCTGTATATTTTTATGATTTGATGATTTCTTATGATTTTATTGTATTTTTAGCGAAATCTAGCTTTAATATTTTCTGAGGGGGGCCCTGTCAGGTAGTCTGTAATGGGGCCCCACGATTTTTATCAGCAGCCCTGGGTGTTGTCACTTTGTGTTTCTGTTTGTCCAGCCCCGAGATTTTTCAAGCAGCAAAGCCAGTTGGATAACGCAACTTACAGTCAAGGAATACAGTGGTGCCTTCCCTCCACCCCCAGACTGCTGACAAGACAGTGAAAGAGCAGCAGCATATTCCATGTCTACACATTTGCAAGCAGCACACCTGTCACGATTACTGGGTCAGGCTCAGAGTCCAGTCGCAGGAAGCAGCAGCACAACCGTGGTCAACAAGCAGGGTCTGGTACACAAGAGATCAGCCGGAGTGAGGGAGCAAGCAGAAGAGTAGTCGTAGTCTTTAGCCGAAGGTCAGTACACAAGCAGTGAAGGGCACAATGGCAGCAGGCAGAGGCGTAGTCCTGGAACGTAGCTGGAGGTCGGTACACAAGTGGAAGATTCAGGAGGATGAAGCACACAAAGCTAGATCTTGGCAAAGCACAATAATCTGGCATCAGGAAGTTTCCAGATCAGGCTTAAATAGGAAGTACAAAGGAGTGGCCAAAGGTTCAGAGTTCACAGGAGGCTGGGCAAGGAACTAGGCAGGAAACTGGACAAGGTCTAGGTCACCACATAGATCTAGTATGCATAGATATCAGCTGCTGGATAGCTCAGCAAGAAGAAGCACTGTCAGAAGCAACTGAGGACCTGGGTTCGAATCTGGGCCCTGACAGTATGCCCCTCCTTCTAGGATGACCACAGGGCATCTCAGGGCCAGGCTTAAGTGGAAACCTTTGATGGAACTCCCGAACCAGTCTAGGAGCATGGACATGCTCAGCAGGTTCCCAAGAATTTTCTTCAGGTCCGTATCCTTCCCATTTCACCAGGTACTGCAACT
The DNA here is from genome assembly GCF_965119305.1 of Pelophylax lessonae. NCBI lineage: Eukaryota > Metazoa > Chordata > Amphibia > Anura > Ranidae > Pelophylax > Pelophylax lessonae. The sequence continues at coordinate 186,966,929 of NC_138777.1, read as the reverse complement.
TGTTCCTGTGGATCCTGGAGTCAATTATTCCTTCTACAATAAATTCCTCTTCACCCTCAACAACCACAGGCAGGGGAGGAGGAAGGACTCTCCCAGGGAAGGAATTTTCATGGAAAGGTTTAAGTAAAGAAACATGAAAAACAGGATGGACTCTCATACTGTCAGGAAGTTTCAAGCGGAAAGTAACTGCATTAACTTGTGCCAAGATTTGAAAAGGTCCTATATACTTTGGCCCCAACTTAACAGATGGTACCTGAGTCCTGAGATTCTTTGTGGATAACCAGACCTTGTCTCCAACACGGAAGGACGGTATTTCTCTTCGACGTCTATCAGATGCTTTCTTGTAAGCCTCCTGTGCCACCTTCAATGTTTCAAGCAATTTTCTTCGAGTTTCCTGTAAAAGAGATAACCTCTCATTAACAGCAGAAATTGGTGTAGCAATAGGGAGGTCAGGAATGCAAACTGGATGGTACCCTGTATTCACATAAAAAGGACTAAGAGATGTGGAGCTGTGCTTAGAATTATTGTAGGAAAATTCTGCTGTTGGCAGATAATCTACCCAATCATCCTGCAAATAGCTAACAAAACAGCGAAGATATTGTTCCAAAGTCTGATTTGTTCTTTCTGTTTGGCCATTGGATTGAGGATGAAATGCAGAGGAAAGATTGACTGTGACACCCAGGGACATGCAGAAACTTCTCCAGAATTTGGAAGTAAATTGAACCCCCCTATCAGAGACCACATCATCCGGGATTCCATGTAGTTTAAATACTTCCCGGATCATTAATTCAGCAGTTAGTTCCGCATTGGGTACCCCCTTAGTTGGGATGAAGTGAGCCATCTTGGTGAAGCGGTCAACCACTACCAAGATGGTGGTCATTTCCTTCGAAGGAGGGAGTTCAACCACAAAATCCATAGAGATTGATCCCCAAGGCCGTGATGGAATTGGAAGAGGTTGAAGCAGTCCGACAGGGGAAGATCGGGGTGTCTTATGACGTGCACAAGTTGGACAAGAAGCAACATAGTTCTTAACATCTTTCTTGTAACTAGGCCACCAGAATGAACGAGACAACAGTTCAGCAGTTTTAAAGGCCCCAAAATGTCCTGCAAGCTTAGAGTCATGAACCAGTCTGAGGACTTCTAGCCGCGCACTTTGAGGGACATAGAGGCAATGGTTCTGAATCCAAAAGCCATTCCTGAAGGTGAGACTCAGGTCCTTGGGTGGATGTTTAAGGAGGGGATCAGAAGAGTAGCCATCTTTAAGCAAGGTCAAAAATTCTTTGGGATTAGTGGCTCCTAAAAAGTTCTTTTGAGAAAGAATGGTGCAGTCAGAGTTGCTTTCTTGAGGGGATTCAGACAAACTCCGTGACAGGGCATCAGCCTTGCCATTTCTTGAGCCAGGTCTATAAGAAACAATGAAATTAAACCTGGAGAAGAATAAAGACCAGCGTGCTTGTCGGGAGGACAGTCTCTTTACAGAACGGATGAACTCTAAGTTCCGATGATCGGTAAGAACAGTCACTAAATGCTCAGCCCCTTCCAACAGATGCCTCCATTCAGAGAAAGCTTCCTTTATCGCCAGCAGTTCTTTATTACCAATGTCATAGTTCCTTTCAGCAGAGGACATCAACCGGGAAAAGTAAGCACAGGGATGAAGCTGCATCTTTTCACCTGTACGCTGAGAAAGGATAGCTCCAACAGCAGAATCTGAGGCATCAACTTCTACAACAAAGGGCAGTTCAGGGTCAGGATGTACTAGAATTGGTGCAGAGGTAAAGAGTGTCTTTAGTTTACAGAAAGCAGCTTGTGCCTCTGGTCCCCATGTGAAGGGACATCCCTTCTTGGTTAACTGGGTAATTGGTGCAACCACCTTGGAAAAGTCCCTTATAAACTTTCTGTAAAAGTTGGCAAATCCCAGAAATCGTTGAATTTCTTTAACATTCCTAGGGGCAGGCCACTCCACCACTGCTTTAATCTTATCAGGGTCCATGCTCAACCCTTCAGGGGAGATTATGTACCCCAGGAACTGAATCTTGGTCTGTTCAAATTCGCATTTCTCCAATTTGATGTACAGCTGATTCTTCCTCAGGCGGTCGAAAATAATGGATACGTGTTTGCGATGTTCCTGTAGAGAATCTGAAAAGATAAGAATATCATCTAAATAAGCAATCACAAATTGATCCAATAGATCTCGCAGCACATCATTTATAAAGTGTTGAAAGGTTGCTGGAGCATTGCAAAGACCGAAAGGCATGACCAAAGACTCAAAATGTCCATATCTGGTTCTGAATGCAGTCTTCCATTCATCACCCTTACGAATGCGAATGAGGTTATATGCACCCCGTAAATCCAATTTAGTAAAGATCTTTGCAGAACAAAGTCTTTCCAAAAGCTCGGGGATTAGTGGGAGGGGATAGCGATTTTTGATTGTGATTTTATTTAATTCCCTATAATCAACACATGGTCTCAATGTCTTATCCTTCTTTTCAACAAAGAAGAGACCTGCCCCAGCAGGAGAGGTTGAGTGTCTTATGAACCCCTTTGCCAGGTTTTCATCCAACCACTCCCTTAACACCTTTAATTCAGGTTCAGACATAGAATAGAGGCGGCCAAAAGGAATCTCTGCCCCAGGTAAAAGTTCAATAGGACAGTCATAAGGGCGATGTGGGGGTAGCTGATCAGCATTCTTCTTATCACACACATCATGAAATTCCCTGTATTGAGGTGGCAGGCCTTCATATCCAGGAACCATGTGTTCCTCTACCCGGACATTCTCGATATGGGAGGAATCAGGTTGACAATGTCCTTTACAGTACTCTGAGGCAAAAGTTAAAACACGTGTTTCCCAATTGACAGAGGGGTTATGAATCGAGAACCAGGGGATACCTAGAATGATAGGAAACTTTGGTGATGAAATCAACTGAAAACATATGGTCTCCTGGTGATCAGGCTCAAAAAACAGACTAAGAGGAGCAGTCTCATGGGTAACTGGCCCGGAGGATAGAGGGGAACCATCAACAGTCTCCATATCTACAGGTAAGGATTTACTCCTTAATTCAATATGATGGTCTTGAGCAAATCCAATATCCATAAAATTTCCCCCCGCTCCAGAGTCCAACATGGCAGAGCAGGAGATGTCATTAGCCCCATCAGAGAGTCGAATGGGAATTATAAAGTGAGTGGGCGGAGCTTGTATAGGATTGCTTTCTTCAAGTATTGGAGAAACTGACTGAGCGATGGAACTAATTTGTTCAATGTCTTTCACATCAGTTGCAGCAACTGTTCTCCTTAGCTTATTTGGACAGTTAATAGCATAATGTCCAGAGTCCCCACAATAAAGGCATAAATTTTCACTCCGACGTCTTTCCTTTTCCTGAATAGTGATACCCCTTCTAACGGAATCAATCTGCATAGGTTCAGGGTTACTGGAATCATGAAAAACCTGAGAACTTTTCCGAGGAGGTTGACTAAAAGAAAAACGCATACCCTCAGTATTTCCCAGTATTCCCAGTCTTTCTTTTCTCCTTTCAGAGAGTCTCTGGTCAATACGGATGCACAATTGGATAAAGTTCTCCAGATCATCAGGGGTATCACCTCTAGCCAGTTCATCCTTTATTTGCTCAGAAAGCCCCTGACGAAATTGGCTTCTTTGTGCTGCTGGATTCCAGGTTGTATCTCCGATCCAGCGCCTGAATTCAGTAGTGTATTCAGCCACGGAGCGTCGTCCTTGACGCAAATTATGCAGTTTGGCCTAAGCAGTAGCACATCGATTTGGATCGTCAAAAACTTGGTCCATAGCTTTAGTAAAGGTGTGGAGGTTATTTAAAATTATGTCATCCTTTTCCACATAGGGAGAGGCCCAAGATAAAGCTTCCTCTGTCAGGAGATTGATAATAAACATTACCTTCTTTTTTTCAGGAAAAAATGCAGCAGGCTGCATTTGAAAATAAATGCGACACTGATTAAGGAATCCTCTGTAAAGCCTTCGGTCTCCATTGAATTTTTGTGGAAGAGGCATTCGAACACTGGACTCAGGACTTGCGCCATTTAGGGAACTAAGATCCAACACCTGTTTCTCTAAGTCCTGAATTGCCTCTTGTTGATCTTTCACCACATTTTGCAGTTCTTTAAATTTTGCCTGATAAGTGACACCAAACTCTTGTAATTCAGAAATTTGCTGAGTGATATTGGCAAGGGTAGCTGCTACTGCGGACTCCATTGTGGCCAGATTATTCTGTCACGATTACTGGGTCAGGCTCAGAGTCCAGTCGCAGGAAGCAGCAGCACAACCATGGTCAACAAGCAGGGTCTGGTACACAAGAGATCAGCCGGAGTGAGGGAGCAAGCAGAAGAGTAGTCGTAGTCTTTAGCCGAAGGTCGGTACACAAGCAGTGAAGGGCACAATGGCAGCAGGCAGAGGCGTAGTCCTGGAACGTAGCTGGAGGTCGGTACACAAGTGGAAGATTCAGGAGGATGACGCACACAAAGCTAGATCTTGGCAAAGCACAATAATCTGGCATCAGGAAGTTTCCAGATCAGGCTTAAATAGGAAGTACAAAGGAGTGGCCAAAGGTTCAGAGTTCACAGGAGGCTGGGCAAGGAACTAGGCAGGAAACTGGACAAGGTCTAGGTCACCACATAGATCTAGTATGCATAGATATCAGCTGCTGGATAGCTCAGCAAGAAGAAGCACTGTCAGAAGCAACTGAGGACCTGGGTTCGAATCTGGGCCCTGACAACACCTGATTGACTTGCAATCCTGCTCCTCCCTCTCCCAGTCTGAGAGCTGCTCTAAACTCCATAGTGCGATCTAGTGTTGGCTAGTAGAGATGGGCCCAGGCATGTTTGGGACCTTAGTTTCAACCCACCTCCCTGATCCCACTAGGAAGCCGACACTGCGTACCGCCCATTTACAGGCACTGAGACATTTCCCGATCCACAGCTGCACAGCCCAGGAAATGTTTCACTGCCTGTGATTAGCGGTGTGCAGTGTCGGCTTCCTGGTGGGATCGGGCAGGTTGGTTGGAACTATGATCCCAAACACACCTGAGCCCATCTCTATTGACTAGGAACAGTACCTACAGTACTGGGAGGCTGCAAAGAGATGCCTCATCCAATTTACTTTGACCAGTTTAAGGCACAAATTGTGGATCTCTATTGAAAGTACAGTTACGTAAATTTAACTTTCAGCCCAGGTTCGCAATGGTGTTGTGCGGGGGAACTGCATGTGATTTGGACAGGAATTGCACCACATTGCCGTTCAAATCACAAGTGATTTTTTGCAGTGCGAGTCCATTTATTTTGTATGGCTCAAATTGCATTGCACCCTCATAAAAAAAAGCACATGCACCTATTTTTTGCTGCACTGGAATCAGATTGCATGGATGTTCACACTCATGTAATCCGATTATGCCAATCGCACTGCGTTTTGCGAACTGTTTTTGGGGTGTTGTTACCTTAATATTGACACGCGCAGCGGTTCGCATGAACGGAGTGCGATTGTGATGCTTTGCGGGAAACGCACAGGAATCACTGCAAATTCCGGACATCATCAGTATGAACCTAGGCTAAAACCGCATGTGGTGCAATCAGCAGCAATTACGAGTGTTGTACCAAACGTAATGCAAAAGTGCGCATGACGTTTTTATTAACTTACATAGGTAGTTCAAATTTCACATGTTGGTAGAGTAACTCTTCCTCTCTAGCACAGGTGCTCAACCATTGGCCATCACACTGTTGCAGAACTACAAGTCCCATGAGGCAATGTAAGGCTCACAAGCATGACTCCCAAGGGCAGAAGCATGATGGGACTTGCTGTAACAGCTGAAGGGACACAGGTTGTGCACCCATGCTCTAAAGCAGGGGTCTTCAAACTATGGCCCTCTAGCTGTTCAGGAACTACAATTCCCATCATGCCTAGTCATGTTTGTGCATGTCAGAGTTTTACAATGCGTCATGGGATGTGTAGTTCCGCAACAGGTGGAGGGCCGTAGTTTGAGGATCCCTGTTCTAAAGTAACTCATCTTTTTCTATTCCATTGCAGGTAAAAAATGAATTCCAAGAAGAAGCGACATGCCATCATTAAGTTCTTGAGAAACAAGGGGCGCAGGCTGTCCAACATCCACAGAGGGCTACAGAATGTTCACAGATATGATACATTGACAATAGCAACATGCATAGATGGAAGAAGAGGTTTAAGGAAGGGGAAACCAGCACTGAAGTCAAAAGTCAAGCCACGCAGTGAAAGACAATCAATGTCGGACAGCCTGCCCCCCACCCAATCCTTCGACAAGAACTCAATGACCACATGCTGCTTCTGCTTGGAATACTTTATTTACCTGCAATTAAAAAGAAGAGCAATAGTCTCCAAACTGCAGCCCTTTGCTTGCCTCTATCTGGCCCTTGGGACACTATTCCTCCAACTGACATTATTGATGAGGCTCCATTCCTCCCACTGACACATTAATGGGGCACTCTTCCTCCCACTGACACCATCGATGGGGCACTATTCCTCCTGCTAAGACCAACTATGGAGCCCTACTATTCCTTCCACTGAAACCAACCTTGGGGCACTATTCCTCCTGCTAAACTCAACAATGGGGCACAATTTATTCTGTTAAAACCAATGATGGGTCATTGTTTACTTCCACTGACACCGCCGATGGGGGGCAATTCCTTCCACTGATACCAAACATGGGGCAATATTCCTCCTGCTGAGCTAAAAAAATGGGGCACTATTCCTTCTGTTAAAACCAATGATGGGTCACTGTTTACTCCCACTGACACCCTTGATGGGGTGCAATTCTTTCCACTGATACCAAACATGGGGCACTAATTTTCCTGCTAAGTTCAACAATGGGGCACTATTCTGTCTGTTAAAACCAATGATGGGTCACTGTTTACTCCCACTGATGCCAGGACATTTTCTACTGACACTGGCCACAGTATGGCCCCCCCTAAAGCCTGAAGGACAGTAAACTGCCCCTTTGTTTAAAAAGTTTGGAGACCCCTGATATAGAGGAAGAGTTATTCTACCAGCATGAACAAATTTGAACAAACTATGTAGGTTAATAAAAAAGTTATGCCCGCTTTTGCAGTACTTTCGGTACAACCCTTGTATTATTTGAAGGATACTGCTCAAGCCTGATAGCTAGAATGGCACAAATCTTAGCTACACATAACAAACAACCAACAGTATCTGTTTGCCTTTAATCCTGAGTTCAACATCAAGCAAAACATCGATTTGTATTCTCATAGTGTTCACCTTGGTGAAACCTTTAGTTCGTGATTTCTCTAAATAATGAAAGAAAAAGTTACCTAGAAGTATTTTCTCTGGAGCCTTTTCTGCTTTCGCATCTCTTACCCGAGTTCACAGACTTGTCTTTAATAAATCAACTCCGCTCTCACAGAAGCCTAAATACAGAATAATGTTGAAATACTTGTATTTAGGATCACACAATCGCAGAGATTTTCTTTCTTTTCTTTTTTTTTCCCTTCCTAATTCCCCGAGGCTCACATAGTTTTCTGCATGGCCATAGAAAGACTTTCTTTCTTGAGAATGTAAAAAGATAGAAAATTGCTGGGTTAATAAACATTTGACTGTGATTTATTGAAAGCTACCATGTTCCTTTTTTCTTTTTTTCACACCTTTGGAGAAAGCTGCTGGAGGGCGGACAGGGTAATCTTGCTTTCTCCATAAAACTCCCAACAATGTCACATCTTCAATTAGATTTTTTTAGTGCCTCAACTGCCAAAGAGGCTGGAGTCCCCTTGTTCTTGTTCTGAGAGATGGTGGGTGAAAGGTTGCCTCTGCTATACTCAATTTTAACAAACATTTCCTATTGGCATCACATTACAGCGCAGATATCCATCTCCCGACTCAATGGCTCTGACTGTGTTTTATGTATCTATGTTTAAAGAGTAACTCTACTTTTGTCGAGAAAAAAATATTCCCCTCTGGGTGATCTATGTACATTGGAAGGAATTTAACAAACTTTGTTGCAGATTCCTACCTTTTGCTATTCTGCTAGCAGGGCCATCTTACCGAATGGGCCCGCCGGGCAGATGCCCGGGGGCCCCATGAGTCCGGGTGGCCCCACCTGCCCAGCTACCCAGCCACAGCCAAGCATTAGTCCCAATTCTGAACTTAGCAGGTGGCAAGCGCCTGTCGGCCCTGCACTGCTGTCAGGCCACTTGGCCCATGGAGGAGGAGCCTACAACTACAGAAATTCCTGTCCACCTCCATAGGAACAGGCATACACAGGACAGTCGAGTCTGACTCCCATCCGGTGTGTTCACCGGACCCAGCCACCCAACTTGGAAGCTGTCATTAGCCTGGCACTGCTGTACCCATAAATATCGCCTTATCGATAAGTTGCATTTTTATGCTCGTGGGTGATTGGGTAGGCAAGGCCCCAGTGCACTGCATTGCCCGGGGCCCTTTAATGCTCTTAAAGAGGTTGTAAACCCATACAACTTTTTTTTTTTTTTGCAACCTGTAAGAGAAACACATACTGAGCTAGTATGCATCACATACTAGCTCATTATTGAATACTTACCTTAGTACGAGCCCCCGCCGTGCCGGCCGCTTACCTGTCTTCCGGGATCGCGGCATCCGGCCATCTGATTGGCCGGAGCTGCAGTGACGTCACTCCCGCGCACTCTTCAGAGCGCATGCGCCAGTGACGTCACTGGCTGCATGTAAGGTAAATATCTCCTAAACGGTACATGTTTAGGAGATATTTACAGTACCTATAGGTAAGCCTTATTATAGGCTTACCTATAGGTAAAAGTGTCAGAGGAGGGTTTGCTTCCTCTTTAAGATGGCACTGCTGCTCGCTCCAAAGCTGCCTATGTGTCTCTATAAGACACTCAGAGCGTGGCTTAGCCCCGCCCCTGCTCCCTTCTCATTGGCTCGGATTGAATTCTGCTGCTGTGTCTGAGTGAATAAGGAGGGAGAGAACCAAGAGAGCAATCAGATCAAAATTAAATTAACATGAGTTATGAAGCTGCCGCTATAGTATTAGGCTAGTATGGTCTTATGGATCAATATTAAAATAAACCAAGAGCTGCTTCTATGTATTACATTCAAATACCTGTGTTCTTTCTATTAAAACAATGTGCAATTACGACAGCAATAACTCATACACACCTCTGCATAAACACTAAACAATAAGTAAATACATTTTATAAAATAAAGTGCCAGTGCAACAATCCTAATTTATATGGTTCATTAGTGAAAACTAAGTGCTTTAAATAGACACATTGTAACATGAATGCATTTGGATCATGATATTCATTTTTTGTATGATTTAGGCCCATTTCGCACTGGTGCGACTTGTCCTACAATTTGGGACTACAAAGTCGCATGACAAGTCGTACTCCATGATTTCCAATAAGTACCGTTCATATCTGTATGACTATAAGTCGCAACGACTTCAAAGTAGTTCCTGCACTACTTTGGGCCTGATTTAAGGCCCTGTTCACACCTGAGCATATACAGTAAAAATTGAAGGAAGGCTTTTTAATCAGAGTATAGCATCAAGTCAATTAAACTTCTGGGATATTGATCTGGTCAGTTAAGTAGCAGAGGGTGGTGTTAATCAGTTTCAGCTGCTTCAGTGTTAATTAAATTAACAACAGGTGCACTAAATGGGCAACAATAAGACAATCTCCAAAACAGTAAAGATTTTACAGGTGGAGGCCCCTGACATTTTTGTCCCTACTCATCTTTTCTGACTGTTTTTCTCTAGTTTTGCATTTGGCTGTGTCAGTGCCCGTCCCCCCTCCTCTCCTGCTGCTGTAGCTTCATTTAAAGTTTCATATCCTGTATAGAGTCTGTTTAATAATCCTGTGTGCCCCTGTGTCTGTGTCTTTTAAGAATAAGCCAAACTCTATAAGTTTTCAGGGCACCATTCGCCGCACACGTGACCCACCACCTCTTTCCTCCTCTCCCCCTCCCCTCCTCCTCCCCTCCTGACTGACATCAGTGAGGAATCCTCGGCCCTGCCTGCTGCAAGCAGCTTTCAGACTTTCAGATGGGGAGAGGAGAGAGCCGACGGGTCACGTGAGCAGCTCTTGGCCCTCTGAAAACTGGTAAAAAACAGCTTATTTTTTTGAAACCCATACACAGACACACAGGATTATTAAACAGGCCAGACAGGATGGTATAAAGTGGCTTAACAACCACTTGAATGGGGAAGTTGAGATTCCAGGGGGGGGCATTTGCCCCCCCCCCCCCCTTGCCCCTACCTGCGGATGCCCATGACAGCAGAACATAATCAGAGGCAGGGGCACAAGAGCGGAGGGTATGCATCTCAACTCATATGAACATAAGCAATGTATGTTTGTATGTATGAGATCTGATGGAGTAAAGACAACTTTTCATGCAGAATTTTGCGGGCAGCCTAAGATTGGACAAGGAAGGAGGAGCAATGGATGGATAGAGTTATCCCTCTGCTCTCTCCTCCTGTCAATACTTGCTTGTAAGCGTATTGTCAGGACCTGGATCACCTGCTGGTGGCACTGTGGTTCCCTTGGCTGAGGGTTTTAAAGTGGTGGAAAAGTCAGAATAATCAAAAGCAGCCATCCTCTCTGTTTTATCAAGATTTAAAGCACTGTGTTAGTGTTTTTTTTTTTTTTTTAATTCTAATCCTAAATATCTTCTCTCACAGCACCTCTGTGCTATCCTCCTCTGTTCTCTTTCCCCAATCTAAGGAGAGCAGAGGGAGTGGCTGAGATACACCTCTGACACCAGCAGAGGAAGGTCATGTGACCACACATTGGTGCTGTGCAAAAAAGTATTTAGGATTAGAATTTTTAAAAATGGACACACAGTACTTTATATCTTGATAAAACAGAGGGGATGGCAGTTATTTATAAATAGTATTTTCAAGCCACAGGGAAGAGCAGCATGAGAGGAGGGGTAGGGAGGAGATCGGCTCTCACACACAGGCTTCAGAACTGACAGGCAGAGAGGGAGGGGGAGAGGGAGAGATTTAGAGCAGAGAGCGGGATGACGGAGGCATGACATGACAGAGGCATGAAAACCATGGTATTATGGATCAACACCAATGATTACTGTGGTCAGCACAAACAGAGGAACAGGCACGATCCACAAGGTATTTTACAGCGTAGAAAGGGACACATCACACGGCACAAGCACTATGCAAAAAACAGAAACTTTTTTTTTTCCTTTTAGGATTACAACTGCTTTAATTCCAATATCCACCAGCGGGTGTCTCAAAGCCAGCAGATCCTAGTAATCAGTTTTCAGCTGATGCTGGCTGCTGACTAGGGTATTTCAGTCCACCCCTATTAGTGCCTCTGGCTCCAGTGTTTTGCTTGCTGCCAGATACTGCTAGCTAGGGATGATCGAATGGTTCGGGTCGACCCGAAAATTATCTGTTCAAGATTCGGCCGAATTACGAACTTTTTGCGGTAAAAGTTTGGAATTCGGCCACCAGAACCGCCCAAAATGCAATGGGACAGGAACTGGGCTTTAAAAGCCTGTGATTGGCCCAGAAACATCAGTAAAAGCAGATTGGAGTGGCTAGGGGGTCCAGAGGCCAATCAGGAGTGAATACGCCCCCTAGTATATAACATAGCCCCGCCAAATCTCTAGCACTGTAATAGAGAGGCTGTGCAATAGAGTGGAAGCATTTCTTTTACTCCTGCTGCTCCAGTGTCATTTTGCAATTATTAGTGTGAGGAAAGGGATATGCAGTGTAGTTAGGGTACTATATACCACTATAGTTAGATTCAATAATCTAGTTTCTGTAGGGAAAATGTTAAGTGTCAGGGTGACCGTAGTTTAGGGTGAACTGACTCTGCTATGCCAGGGTGACCGAACTCTTCCATGTCAGGGTGACCGCAAGAAAAAAAAGATAATTTTTCTTAGAATTTCAGTAGCACAGGGATGGGGTTCTGCTCCTTTCACACCTGGGCGTTTTTGTTGCAGGCGTTTATTGGGCATTTTTGAAAAAATTATTGAAAAAAAAAAATGAGATTTCTTTGGATTTAGTGTCTGGGGGGTCTAAAAGGTGTACCTGTGAAGTTTCAGCTCTATAGCATGTCCAGAACCAGAAAAAAAAAGAATTTTTAGTAGCGCAGGGATGGGGTTCTGCTCCTTTCACACCTGGGTGTTTTTGTTGCAGGCGTTTATTGGGCATTTTTTGGGCGTCTTTGGAGGCAGGCATGACATCTGAACTTCTGTATAGGGGTATATATACACATATAGGTGTGAAAGGAGCGGAACCCCATCCCTGCGCTACTGAAATAATTTCAGTAGCGCAGGGATGGGGTTCCGCTCCTTTCACACCTATATGTGTGTATGTGATGTGTGTATATATATATATGTGTGTGTGTGTGTGTATATACCCCTATACAGAAGTTCAGATGTCATGCCTGCCTCCAAAGACGCCCAAAAAATGCCCAATAAACGCCTGCAACAAAAACACCCAGGTGTGAAAGGAGCGGAACCCCATCCCTGCGCTACTAAAAATTCTTTTTTTTTTCTGGTTCTGGACATGCTATAGAGCTGAAACTTCACAGGTACACATTTTAGACCCCCCAGACACTAAATCCAAAGAAATCTCATTTTTTTTTTCAATAATTTTTTCAATAACTGGCTCTCTATCAAAAACGACAATTTTTAAGAACTTTTTTTGTGTGATTAATAGTCCATGGGGCATGACCCAGAACCCTAGGCCATTTTTAGGGGCATTTATTGGGTTTTATGGCTTCAAAATGGTGTTTTTTTGATTCCAGAAGTTCGGGTCCCATTGATTTCAATGGGGTTCTGGAATCCGAACCGAACTTTCGGGAAGTTCGGGTGTTCTGGTCGAACCGAACTTTTCAAAAGTTCGATCATCCCTACTGCTAGCCATTATCCTGTTCCCGCTCCTGCCCTGTTCACTGTGTCCAGCTGCCATGTACATGCCCCTTCTTGTTCAACCCTAGTTTTTCCCTGCTGCTTTTGTATTTATTGTATGTAGTTAGTTGCTTGACCTCTGTTTGTTAGTTATTTGTCATGTATTCTGTCACTGGGTTTTTTAGGTTCACTTATATTCTCATGTTTGCTATGTGCTGGTGTTTGGAACTTGGAAGGATTTGGTTTCACCTAAAGGGTAACTCCACTTTCATGGGGGAAAAAAATAGCAAATAAAGAAAAAATAATATAGCGTTATGCAATTGTGAATCAAATCATATTGTAATTGAATGTTATTAAAAATGTCCTTTCCTTTTCAATCTGCAGCCAATGTAATTTTCTGAAAATGCAATACAATATGGCTACCTGGAGGTGTTCTGTACACAGAATGTGTAATGACCACACCCCAGAAACATAATTTCCTGCTTGTGTGATTGGCTCACCAATTTTCCCAGAAGTCTGACTAAGGTTGGCCATACATGTTCAACTTTCTTGTACAATTTTCTGATAGATTTACCACAAACCACATAATATGAGATCAAAGCTAAACAACACTTTCACTTGTATCCAATAAGGCAGACATTGTACTACATAGTTGAAGGTAAATTTCAAGAAAATTGTAAGAAAATTGTATAATGTATGACCAGCCTAAGATAGAAGTCAGATTTCTGGCATCCCCTGCACCAAAAATGTAATTTTTGGTGAGATACTCCCAATAGGAACACGTCTAAAGGGATGTAGACCCAGCTGCTTTCCTCATTAGTGGTCTGCAGGTGCCACAGCTGATTGATAATTATGAAACCACTCCCACTAGACTCACTTAGCACAGAGGCACAAACAATGATTTCTTCAGAATAACAAAAGGTAGGAATCTGCAACAAAGTTTGTTATAATCCCTGCAATGTACAGAGATCACCCAGAGGGGAATGTTTTTTTCTCAACAAAAGTGAAGTTACGCTTTAAATGAATCTCACTTAAAGCATATACAGTTTGGTTCTGGTCCCAGTGTAGCAACGCAGATCTGGCCATCTCTGCTGCCAATTCCTAACACACATGTTAATGTAGTACACCTGATTGGGCCCAATTAATGCTGCTCCAACTCCCGGCATTAATGGATCTTTACAGGGGACAACAAAATCTTAACATCAAGTCACACTCTGGTATTTATACTAGTTACATTTAAAGTTAATTAATTTGTAAAAATACCGTATGGAAGAATTGACAGCCACTATTAATAACACATTAGAACAGTTTGGGGAAAAGTGGATGCCATGGCTACATTTCACGTGCACTGACGCCTACTTACAGGTGTCTGGAGGCTCCTAATTCACCTCCAGCCGGAAGGGCCTTCATGTAACGGCAATCCTTTATGACTCAGTCTTTTTCTTGTCTACCCACTGCCAAAACCCCCCAATTCCCCCCCTCTCCCTCCCCCTTTATCCTTGTCCCCCTCTCTCCCCTCCACCTCTCTTCCCTGCACCCCTTCTCTTTGATAAATCGCAATCTCATTACCAGAGTGACTCAGGCGTCCTCTTTCTTCCTATTTTTTCCTCTCTTTTTTTGCAAGACAGAGGCTTAACTACAGGGGTTGCAATTGCAACTGGGCCCCATGCTCTAGGGGGCCTGTGAGGCTCCCCTGTACACCTGGAGAGGAGGGGCGGCGGGGGGCAGCATGGAGGATGTTGGTTCCTCTGTATGCTGCCACTGCCACTCCTTCTATCCAGTTCACTTGTGTTCTGCTGTCTCTGGGTCCCTGTGTGCTCCCCTGGTCCCCCTCCCCACCCCCTGTGCTCCCTTCCCTCTCCTGCCGGTTGCTGCAGGGGATATGTCAGAATGGAGAGCCTGGAAGGGGTTGGTAATTTTGTAATTTACCAGCTCCTTCCTTTTCTGAATAGAGTCATAGTCAGTGACATTGTAAAAAAAATAAAATAAAATGATAAAAAAAATAATACAATTAAAAAACTAAAAAATAAAAACTTCTGACACCAGTGGGTGAACTTCCGGGATCGCAAAGGTCACACTTGCGACCGGGCACCGGCATTCCACCACTGTGGGGAGGCCCCAAGATGGCAGGAAGGGGGCCCACTGCAGAAGATGTGAAAGGGTCCCGCTGCGGGACCGTAATAAAGGGCCCCGTAAGGAGAGTAAAGGGCCCCAGAATCAGTGGAAAGAGCCCCAGGCTTGAAGGCAAGGGCCCTGACCAGGAGTCCGGGGGGGGGGGGGCTTCATGGTTTCTAGCACCGGGGACCTGAAGGTTCTAGTTACGCCTCTGTTGCAAGATAATAGGTCTAATGATACCCTGGGCGAAACCACCCCTGGGCCCACGTTTATGTTTAAGTTAAATGCGCTTATTATATGACATGTCTTACAAAACTTGAATATAATTTGCAAAGTTTTATGTATTGACGGTGCACTGATGTGTATTATACCAGTATTGAGCCATTGTCATTGGCCCTATTTTTTATTGTTCTCCTATTGTCCACCACTACTTTCTATGCATACCTTTTGTATTTTTGTTGACTTTGCAAGAATAAAATAAAAATGTATAAAAATGAATTTTTAAAAAAATACATATTTATTTTAATAAATACACATTGGTATTCACTTCTTTTTTTTTTTTTTATCTGCCTTGAGTTCAGCTTTAAGTCAACACTTGGGGAATTTTGATTGAATCCTTCTATTAGTGTGCATAAAGATAGCACGTGAGAGATTTCTGATCAAGTATTCTTTGTTAAGTCAAAGACAGCCAAGCGACAAGCATTGATGACTTTCTTTCATAAAGCCATCATTGAACCGCGCTCTATTTTAGCCACATCACAGTCAAGGGCATTGTCTACATAAGAGCCGTGATATGAGTTTATATATAGATAGGACCTAAAAAAAAAAAATCATACATTTATTTAAGTTTAACTGGTTTCTTCACAACTCATTGCCTTTAACTCCCCTACATCTTGAAAGACTCGACACGGATCACAGGGCAATGGGACTAAAGAGAATTCTGAACTAGGAGAATGCATTGGATTTCTTGAGTGCTCTGTTCCACTGCATTGTAACCTCGTCCCCGAGTATCAAAGTCAAAAAGTACACGACCAGAGAACTGGGAAGAGCCGCCCGTGAGTTTGTCTCCTTCATTTCCCGGAGGTCCCTTTCCAGTGGGAATCGGTAAAACCTCGATGACCTTTTCGGTGTTAGCTAGACAAAATTATGCACCTAGTTTACCCTTGCGATGACCAGGAGGGAGAGTTTTATCTGCCTTTTCTCCTTCCATTACAATAATAGCTTCACAGCTCTTACACAGAACGTTTGTGCAACAGCAAATGGTGCAGAACGTTAGGAACGCTTTTCCTCTGTCAAGTCGGCTCGCTAAAAAAAAAAAAAAAAACCCTTCTCTCATGATCTTTTCATTTCCTTGCCATTAACTGCGACAAAATGAGTTTTTATTCTGTCTTTGGATTTCAGTCCTCCCCCTTTGCTAAATGTATATAGCCAGATGACCTGATTGTGCTTAAACTCCGATTATTTCATAAAGATGTCTTTAGAATCACTACGGCAAGTTCATGGCTGCAAGGTTATCAGTGAGGAGGGCGAGTTCCCTGCACCGCTGTTCATTAGCGCCATTAACTGGTTCTGGACTGGAAGGATTTGCCCCCTTAATGACCAGGCCATTTTTTTGCGATTTGGCACTGCATTACTTTAACCACTTGCCGACCGCCGCAAGTACATATACTGCGGCGGTCAGCCCCGGCCAGGCAAAGTGACGTACCGGTACGTCACTAGCCTGTCATCGGCTTGTGAGCCAATAGCGGGCGAGCGGGCGCCCGCTGAGGCCCGCGCCCGCCACGGCTCATTCCCTAAGAAGTGTAGCATAAAACAAATTGGCCGAAAATGTTAAAAAATTTAGATTTTTACATTTTTTTGGGGGGGAATTTCATATAAAAAAATGTGAAAAATATTGTTATTTTTGCAAAATTTACGCTCTTTTTTTGTTTATAGCACATGATCAAAAAATCGCACAGGTGATCAAATATCACCAACAGAAAGCTCTGTTTGTGGGGAAAAAAAGGACGTTAAATTTGTTTAGGTACAGTGTTGCATGACCACGCAATTGTCAGTTAAAGTCACGCTGTAAAAAATCGCAAAAAAAACCCTGGTCAGGAAGGGGGTAAAATCTTCCGGGGCTTAAGTGGTTAAAAGAAAATTGCGTGGTCGTGCGACACCGAAATAAAATTGATGTATTTTTTTCCCCACAAATAGAGCTTTCTTTTGGCGGTATTTGATCACCTTTGTGATTTTTATTTTTTGCACTATAAACAAAAAGAGAGCAACAATTCTGAAAAAAACAATATATTTCACATTCTGCTATATAACATTTACCCCAAAAAATTAGAAAAATCCAATTTTTTTCATCCTCTTAGGCCAATTTGTATTCTGCTACATATTTTTGGTAAAAAAAAATTGCAATAAGCGTATTTTGAGTGGTTTGCGCAAAAGTTATCGTGTCTACAAACTAGGAGAAAGATTTATGTCATTTTTATTTATTTATTTTTTTCACTAGTAATGGCGGAGATCTGCGATTTTTAGTGGAGCTGCGACATTGCGGCAGACAGATCGGACCCCTAACTGACATTTTTTGACACTTTTGGGGGGACCAGTGACGTTACTACAGTAATCAGTGCTAAGAATATGCACTGTTACTGTAATAATGACATTGGCAGGGAAGGAGTTAACCTAGTGGTGATCAAAGGGTTATGTGCGAGCCTAGGGGAGTGTTTACTAACTGTGGGGGGGAGGGGCTTGTGAAATGATCATAGAGACCTGTGATCCTATATAGAAGGATCACAGGCACTCTGTAATTATTTCAGAGAGAAGAATGTTCAGCTGTGTTTACAACAGCCGACCGTCCTTCTCTCTCAGTGGGGAACGATCATGGGTGGACAATGTAAAGGAAGTTTGTTTGAAATCTTTGCAACTTTATTAAGAATTAAAAAATTTTAAAAATCCCATGTACATAAGTATTTACAGCCTTTGCTCAATACTTTGTTGAAACACCTCCTCGTCTTTTTGAGTTACATAGTTACATAGTTAGTGAGGTTGAAAAAAGACATAAGTCCATCCAGTTCAACCTATGATGTGTGTGTGTGTTTGCTTTTAACCATACATTGTATACCCCTGTATGTTGTGGTCTTTAAGGTGTCCATCCAATAGTTTTTTGAAACTATCAATGCTCCCCGCTGATACGACTGCTTGTGGAAGAGAATTCCACATCCTTATCGCTCTTACAGTGAAGAACCCCTTACGCACTTTAAGGTTAAACCGCCTTTCCTCAAGTTTTAGTGAGTGGCCACGTGTCTTATTGTATCTCCTTTCTCTGAATAGTTTGTTCCTTATGCTAGGGTCGCCAGTACAGTATTTGTACATTGATATCATATCCCCCCTCAATCGTCTCTTCTCCAGAGAGAATAGGTTCAGTGCTTGTAGTCTTTCCTCATAGCTGATGTCCTCCATTCCCCTAATTATTTTTGTTGCCCTTCTCTGGACTTTCTCCAGTTCCAGCACATCCTTCCTGAGGACCGGTGCCCAGAACTGGACAGCATACTCCAGATGTGGCCGGACCAGAATCTTGTAGAGTGGAAGAATAATCTCTTTATTTCTGGAGTGAATCCCCTTTTTTATACAACCCAGTATTCTGTTGGCTTTGCTTGCGGCGGCTTGGCATTGCATGCCACTGCCAGGCCTGTTGTCTACCAGTACCCCCAGGTCCCTTTCCATCCTAGACTCACCCAGAGGTTCCCCCCCTAGTGAGTAGCTTGCTTTCTGGTTTCTGGCCCCCAAGTGCATTACTTTACATTTTTCTACATTAAATCTCATCTGCCATGTAGTTGCCCACCCCGTTATTTTGTTCAGGTCTGCTTGCAAGATTTCCACATCCTGCATAGAAGATATTGGCATGCCTAATTTAGTATCATCTGCAAATACTGAGATTGTACTAGATATCCCCTCCTCTAGATCATTTATGAATAAATTAAACAGGATTGGTCCCAGGACAGAACCCTGGGGGACCCCACTTTCCACACCCGCCCAATCCGAGTACTCCCCATTAATCACCACCCTCTGTACTCTCCCCTGGAGCCAGTTCTCTATCCAGGTTCTCACCTTATGGTCCATACCTACCTTCCTTAGTTTGTACAGTAAGCGTTTGTGGGGAACGGTGTCAAAGGCCTTTGCAAAGTCCAGATACACCACATCCACAGGCATACCTTTATCTAAGTGGCAGCTCACTTCATCGTAGAAGGTTAATAGATTGGTTTGGCACAAACGATTTTTCATGAATCCATGCTGATTACTACTTATAATACCGTTTTCATTACTAAAGTCTTGTATGTGGTCCCTTATCATCCCCTCCAAAATTTTGCAGACTACTGATGTTAGGCTGACCGGCCTATAGTTACCCGGGATATATCTCGGCCCCTTTTTAAATATTGGTACCACGTTGGCTTTTTTCCAATCAGCTGGCACCATACCCGTCTGTAAACTATCCTTAAAGATCAAGAATAATGGTCTGGCAATCACCTGGCTGAGCTCATTAAGAACCCTCGGGTGCAAGCCATCCGGTCCCGGGGATTTATTTATGTTAAGTTTCTCTAGTTTAGCTCTAAGTCTATCCTCTGTTAGCCATGGCGGCACTTCCTGAGGTGTATTATTTAGTTCGGCCTTACAAGCGGGGTTCGTGTAGCCCCCCGATTCCTTTGTGAAGACGAAGGATTGATGCTACAAGCTTGGCACACCTATTTTTGGGCAGTTTCTCCCATTCTACTTTGCAGGACCTCTCAAGCTCCATCCACTCCCCTCCTCCATACCCCCAGAACTTGGGCAGCTGCTAGAGATCACAAATGCAGGTTCTTACAGCAGTGGTGATCAGCCGCTCAGGAAAGCCCGTACATGCTAGGCTATTCTCGGCAGTCTGCACATGTGCGGTGATGTGTTGGCGCCGCGTGGCGCCATTTTTAAATGCAAGGTGCCTCACCAAACAGTAACTGAGACCCCTTTGCAGCCCCTGTATCTTCTCAGGTGATGCAGTGCTGCGGGCATGGTGCAGGAGATTCTGTGCTGTAGCAAATTTGTATCATGCTTTGCTGGGGTTTTTTTTGTCTTCCTCTGGATCAACTGTGGGTATAGCATTGTATATGGGATTGTATGGTTGAGTTTTCTTTACTATTTTTTGTTTTTTATTGGTTGAGCCAGATGGACTGTCTTTTTTCAACCTGACTAACTATGTAACTATGTAAAGTGTAATTCCACTTTTGTTGAGAAAAAAACATTTCCCTCTGGGTGATTTCTGTACATTGCAAGGATTTTAACAAACTTTGTTGCAGATTTCTATCTTTTGCTATTCTGAAGAAATCCCTGTGTGTTTGTCTGTGTCCATGTGGGGGAAGTGAGTCTTATGGGAGTGGTTTCATAATTATAAATCAGCTGTGGCACCTTCAGGGCACTAATGAGGAAAGCTGCAGGGTCTGCATCCCTTTAGATGCGATTTCCTATTGGGAGTATCTCACCAAAAATGATATATTTGTTGCAGGGGATGCCTGATATCTGACTTGTATCTTAGTGCAGATTTCTGGGAAAATGAGTGAGCCAATCACACAAGCAGAAAATGATGTTTCTGAGGGGTATGCAATACACATTCTGTGTACAGAACACCTCCAGTTAGCCATATTGCATTTTACAGAACATTACAGAGCTGCAGATTGAAAAGGAAAGATCCTTTTTAATAACATTTAATTACAATATGACTTGTGTTGCAATTGTATACGCTATATTATTATATCTTTATTTGTTTGTTTTTTTCCCCATGAAAGTGGAGTTACTGCGGTTTGTATTTTTTAATGGGAGGTCATAGTCCTACTTTAAGTGAATTTGCTCCAGATGTCTAGAATTGACATGATATATTGTAAAATAATAATATACTTTAGTCTAACTGAATAACAAAACACAATTTACAATGGTTTAATGTTACCCAGAATAAACAGCGATCAGTTGAAAGATTTTGTATAAATATTTGTACTATAGACGCTGGATTTGGACTGATATTCATGAATTTGGATGTCCCAAGCCAACCTCAAATTGTATTGTAATCTTTGGCAGTTCAGGTTCGCAAAAGGCTTCTGGGAGAAAGGGTAAAAATGCTCCTCCAAAGGCAGTTTTTGTATTATATCTGCATTTGCTGTTGCCTGTGCGCCCTTAGCTTGCCTGCCAGTGCAACAATATCCCGAACCCTCTATCTTAATATCCCTGATAGAATTTGTAAAGGCTGATTTTTGATTCATACATATAATCAGACAAGGTGGCCAGGAGCTTCTCATCATTTTTGCACAATACTGCATTAGCTGATGATACTCTGTAATACATACTTTTCTGGAGCATGGTTCAGATTCCTATTGACTTCCCTAATTCCATAGGTCCACAAATGCTTTAAAAGTTTTGTTGTACCACAACAGATCAAACTTTTCTGAAACATTTCCATCTCTAATAATGAATGTATAAGCTTATACATGTTGAAGAACTTCTACTTGCAAGCTGTATTTTACCTATGCTGAGGTTTTAGTGCACATAGGCTGCCCCGCTGAAATAGGTTCCCAAGTCAATAGCACAAACTTGCACCCAATGGTGGTTTAATTTCATTACACAGATTAGTGGCAAGAGTTCTAGGAAGTGACCCCCAGGGGAGGACTGGGCCAGGGGGCAATTGCCCCCGGGCCGCTCCAATAGCCCGTAAAAATGCTGCACCCCTTCTGCCATAGACATGTCTAAAGAATTTCTTGTTAAGAGAAGTAAAAATTCTCCACTGCTGACCTAGTCCCCACCGCTGAGTGCGGGTTGAAAACAAGGACAGAGTGCAGGCCATCCCCCACCAGTATGGATGGTGTAAACTGTGTCTGAGCAGAGGCCAGTTCCATGCCCCACTGAGACTCTCCTCCCCCGTCCAGCCTCAACTAAGCTGTCCGAGCTCCCCCCAACTGCCCCCTGCTGGCCACGTCGGGAACCCGGATTTGGCAGGTGAGTATAGAGTACCTGGTGCCGAGCTTCAGCAAAGGGATCAGGAGGAGGCAAGAAGAGGGAGAGTGGGAGGGGGCCTAGTCGCTGCACCATGGGCTTCTAGTTTGTACTTGCCCCCTGGGCCGGAAATTGCCAGTCAGCCCCTGGTGACCCCCCCTCTTAAAGGAATCTCTTTTTTTTTTTAGGAGTAATGCAATTGTTTATCCAACCAAAATCTACCAGACTTTGTTGTTGTGGGTGGGTCATGTTATCTACCAGGATTCTTACATCTCTCAGTGAATCCAATAGCAAGACCCCCCCCATCATAATCTCAAGCTGTATGCTCCATGCAACAGATATTACAAAGCCAACCAATGAGTGCTAACTTCAATTTGCATTCTCCTTAATAAAAAACCTAGAGAGACTCCCACCAGAGTCTCAACCTGTATACTCCTTGCAACAGATAATAATAAGCCAACCAGGGCAGCCATCAGAAATGTTGGGGCCCCTTACACAACTTTAGGACTGGGCCCCCCGGTGCTCGACCACCAACCTTTCCCATGGCCCGCCAACTGGCCGTCCCACCGAATCTACATACATCAATGCCACTGACATCACAGTGCCAATACATCACAGCGCCCGTACATCACAGTGCACCTTTATGGCACAGTGCCCCTTTTATTGCAAGCCTTTCCTGTAGTGTACCACCTTGGCAAGTCATAGGCACTGATCAGCCTGGGGTGTCCTCTCCCTTTGGTCTCAAGCCGGCAGCCACTGCCATGGTCACAGGGGACGGAGACTGGAGGTGCTGCAGATCTGGAAAGAAGGTGGGAGCTAGTCAACTTAACAAGCGGGTACTTATCCACTTGTTAATTTTAAAAGGCTCCCGCACTCTCTGCAGATAGTCCTGCAGCACCTCCCACTCCCTGTGAGCATGGCAGTGGTGGCTGGCAGGAGGCCTAGCAAAAAGGACACAGCTGCTAAGTGGTGGACCGTGGCCATGACAGGACTTTCATTTGGCATGGACCAACCTTGGCTCCATTTAGTGATCCCTGCGAGGTACCATGAGCCTCTCATGGGGCCCCCCACTGACATCGGGCCCTTGGGGCACTGCCCATGGGCCCAAATGTTGGTCCACCCCAATCCCTGTCCACAATGTATCCCCATTAGAAAAAAGGACTGAGCACCAAGAAAACCTGAACACTCAATCACCCAGCGCTTAGTATAAAAGACTAAAAGAGCAGCCACCTAAATAAATACACAAATGGAAAAAAAGGTGCATATAAATACGCACAAGCGGCGCTTAATGAGTTATCCACATAGGATGCAAAAGTGATCATAAGCAAATAAATTGCTACAAATGTATGAATTAAATATAAGTCCACAGTAATTAATGTAATAAAAATAGAAATAGAATAAAGTCCGTGCTGATAGAGAAGTCCAACACCACTTGGCCTCAGTGCGGGTATAACGCTCCACCTTGCCGTTAGTCAATGTGCACCTCCACCTCACCACTCGTGGGATATATGCATATATACGCTTACCAGAAGGCTCAAGCATACACGCCCAATAATGAAAACCAGTCTGGACTCTCTCCGCAAACGGATCCTTGGAACACCGGGTCATACACAGTAGAAAATCTCCCAAATGGTTGCGGTGCATAAGGAAGGAGCAAAGATACACATAGGGCAATATTGCTTAAAACACCATGTACCTTTATTAACAACTCCCCCCTTCACCCATTACACTCACATAAAAAGGAATAGAACAAGCATGTATAGATCGGTGTGGCAGTACGGTCACTGTCGGCCGCTTACCGGACTCCCGCTTGCTTCACAGCGTCCCGGAAGCTCCGGATTCCGAGGTCGTACAGCGTCCTGTTGCCGAGGTGACCGCGCAAGTCACCGCCCTAACGCGTTTCGTCATCAGACTTCAACGGAGAGCGTGCTTGCGCGGTCACGTCACTCCAATTTATTTCATACCTCTGCCGGACATTAACCCCATCTGCAGCCTATCAGCCGCGGCGGAGCGCCGGAGTCATTGGTATTCATTAATGACGGAGCCCATATTCAGAAGAACACCATCAACATACATATAGATAATGTGGTCATCTTGTATATATTGTTCATTATCGCACAACATGATATCAATGCTGACTGCGGCCACAATCTATATGTCATACTTATAACATTAGTCGGGCATATATGATACAATTGCTTTGGTCCAAACACGCATAGTTTGGTATAGCCCTGTCAACCTAGGCTCCATTGTACATACGTTATCAAATTTCACAGACCCGAAGCATACATATCTAATATATGCTAATAAATGTTAATATTAAAAATAGAAATATTAGGTACATGTTATAAATATAAGAATTATTCTCTAAAATCCTCATATAAAATATAAAATAGTAAAAGAATATTAAAAGAATATATATGAAAAAATATTAAAAAATATTTGAACGATTACATTCACATACCTAATACCAAAATATCCTGCATGGGTGTGCAGGTATTCAGCAAAACACTAAGCTCACTGGTTCCAGATATAGTTATAGGACCTGGCTATTGTGTTAGTCTGTTAGTGCCAGTCATGTTACCGATCCAATGGTAAAGCGCGCCTTGTACTAAAAAAATTTTGCTAAAAAGACGGTTAAAGTGAAAACTACATGACTGTATTTCAACCCTTAGATTGGAGCTGGAGTGATCTTCCCCCATCAGTAATCACTGATGAAGCAATTCACATCCAGCTCTACATTAAGACCCCTAGGATGGAGTACATCCGTAAGGTATATCCAGTACGTCTCACGGCGTGATAATTCCCTGACCATGTTTGATCCCCTCCAATTGGGGTGTATTCTGTCAATTCCCCAAAATTTTAAACCTGAGGGGTCTTGGTTGTGTTTTAGTTTAAAATGTAAGGATACGCTATGGTCTTTGTATCCCTTGATGATGTTTGTTATATGCTCGGATACACGTTTGGATAGAGTCCTTTTTGTGCGTCCAATGTACATTTTGCCACAAGGGCATTGCAGACAGTACACGACATGGGTGGTATGGCAGGAAATACACTCTTTAATATCGAATTGTCTCCCATTGGCACTAGAAGTAAAGGAACTCATACCTCTTGGATGTTCTCTTACTTGTCGACAGGAGATGCATCTCCGGCAGGCAAAGAAACCGGGTCTATCCCAGAACATTTTGGGTTTGTTAGGGGGGTCTATGATTTTTTTGACCACCTTGTCCCCAAAAGAAGGGCCTTTTCTGTAAATAAATACAGGAGCCTCTGGGATGACCTCTCCCAAGAACTTATCCATACAGAGGATTCCCCAATGTTGTTTAAAAATATTCTCGATTTCCTTGTATTGCTCGTTGAAATTAGTAATGAAGCCCCACTCATGTCTTTTGTTTTCCTCTTTCGTTTTGTCTTCAAGGCAGTTGTTCTGTGAAAGCTTTCCAACTTCTTGTATAATACTATCCAATCTCGAGGGACAATATCCTTTTTCGACAAAACGTTCTTTCAAAAGGCCAGATTGTGCCAGATAATCCGTGTCACTGGTACAATTCCTCCTAATGCGGAGGAACTGGCCCTTTGGGATGTTTTTCAGCCAGTTTGGATGGTGCCCACTGAACATGGGAAGATACCCATTCCTGTCAGTGGGCTTAAAGTAGGCCTTAGTGCCAACTTTACCATCTCGCAGGAAGACCTCCACATCGAGGTAATGGATGTTGGTTTTGCTCCAACTGAAGTCCAAGCGAATGTTGTTCTGGTTGTTATTTAGATGTTGCATAAATAACAATAAGGACTCTTCAGTTCCCCTCCAAATGAAGAACATATCATCTATGTATCTTTTGTAAAGGAGCAGTTCTGGTTTCTGATAACAATAGATGAATCTGTCTTCCCACTCTCCCATAAAAAGATTGGCTAGGCTGGGGGCATACTTCGCCCCCATCGCCACGCCTCTTTTTTGGGTATAAAAACTACCCCCAAACCAAAAATAATTGTGGGAGAGACAATAGATAAGCAGGTGAGCCAGAAATCTTTTTTGGATGTCAGGGATATCCTCCCTTTGACTAAAAGCCCAATTGAGGGCTAGTAGGGCATCGTCATGTTGGATTATCGTGTATAGTGACGCCACATCGGCCGTCACCAAAAACACGTCGCCTGTATCTAAACCTTCCAAACATACCAGAGATTTTAAGAAGTCTTTTGTATCCTTCAAGTATGATTTGGTCTTCACCACGCTGTTTTGTAAAAAATGGTCAAGGTATTCACCAGCCCTTGATGTGACTGAATTAATGCTATTAACTATCGGTCTTGGAGGAGGGTTATTTGCATCCTTATGGATTTTTGGGAGCGTATAAATCGTCGGCACCCTGCTGAAGCTAGGAACTAAGTACCTCTTCTCCTTTTTTGTCAGTACCCTGATATCGTAACCATAAGTAACCAATTCACTTAATTCGTTGCGTGACAATTTCGTTGGATCTCCATCCAAAATTTGATATGTATCCGAATCTGCCAACATTTCAGTTACCTGGTTATGATAATATTCCTTCTTCATAATAACCACTCCTCCGCCTTTATCTGCTGGGCGAATAATTACATTTTGTCGTCTTTCCAGAGCATCAAGACCCTCCTGTATGTGTCTAGGGTTGATATTCTTTATAGGATCTATTTTTTCAAGATCCCTAAGAACCAATTTCTTAAAGACATCCACACAGTGGTTTGATGGCTGTGCAGGGTTGTAGAGGGATTTGTTTTTTAAACCACTATCCACTCCGACAGTATATGTCAGTTGATTAGTTGTTTTAGGCCTGCTATTATTTAAATAGTGCCTTTTTAAATTGATCTTACGGACAAATTTATGCACGTCCATATATACACCAAATTTGCCTATTGACCGTTTAGACGCACATTTCAAACCGGCATTTAAAATGTTGATTTCTTTATTGTTTAGAGTGATGCCTGCAAGATTGTAGATCCCACTTAGGCCGCCCTCTTTCTTTTTATGGGTCCTCTTTCCTGCTCGGCATCCTCTATATCTGGTCCTGTCCAAAAATCTCTTTGGTCCTGGGTTCCCCTCCATTGAGGGCCTAGATTGTTCCCCTCGGGACGTGGAGGGCCCAGGGGTGGGGGGCCCGCATATGTGCCCCTTCCCCCCCTTCCTCCTCTCCGACGCCCACGACCCCTCCCGCCCCTCCATAAAAAAGGCCGGGAAGGTGGGGGATTCCATGGTCCATTTTGGTAGGCCAACGGTTCAAATTTATTTTGTGTTGCTACCGCATATCCATTATTAAAATAATGAGTATCCGGATGTGGAATATAACCAGGAGTTTTATTCCGTTTATTTGGGTGTTGGTAAATCTGTTGTCCGCCTGTTTTAGGTATATTAGCAGGGTTATTATTCGGTAATTTTTTATCAGACTTTTTCCCTTTAGAAGCTGTTTTTTTGGGTGTTCCGACCCTTTGGGGTTGTAAAAGTATATTTATACCCCCTGTGCTTCTAATGGGTGTATCAGCCAACACATTCAGATTACTGGGACCCGGCCCTCCCGTTGGCCCTTCCGTATTCAGGGATTGCCACGAGTAGACCTGTCCTTCTCTAAAATCTTTCATGTCCCTGTGGAACTTTTTTACTTTCTTTTTTTGAGTATCTCTATCGAGTTTTTCAAGCTTTTTCTTAACCTCCACGTTGAATTTCTCCAACAGTGGACTATCTTTGTGCGTTTCCAGAGCTGACTGGATCACTGCTATTTTTGTTTCCAACAGGGACATTTTTTTCTTTTTCCTCTTTAGGACCAACTCCTGGAGTTTTAATCCCACGGAGTTGAAAAATTCCAACCACTCAGCCATTGAGCCCTCATCATCCAAACCATCCTGAGGAGTTACGTCCCACCGCAAACTCCTCATGATGATTTTTTCTTTGATGTACCGCTCAAACGTGCTGACATCCCACCATGCACGGATTTGTTTATCCAACAGATGACTCAAGGCGGATAATTGACCGCTAATATCTGTTGCGGCAGGCAGGGTGTCATTAGTGGCAGAAAATATATTATCCAATACTATAGGCCTATTTTTTATAAAGGCAATAGCTTCCATAGCAGCCAGGTATTAAACAAAGAAATATCAGAAAAAAGGACTGAGCACCAAGAAAACCTGAACACTCAATCACCCAGCGCTTAGTATAAAAGACTAAAAGAGCAGCCACCTAAATAAATACACAAATGGAAAAAAAGGTGCATATAAATACGCACAAGCGGCGCTTAATGAGTTATCCACATAGGATGCAAAAGTGATCATAAGCAAATAAATTGCTACAAATGTATGAATTAAATATAAGTCCACAGTAATTAATGTAATAAAAATAGAAATAGAATAAAGTCCGTGCTGATAGAGAAGTCCAACACCACTTGGCCTCAGTGCGGGTATAACGCTCCACCTTGCCGTTAGTCAATGTGCACCTCCACCTCACCACTCGTGGGATATATGCATATATACGCTTACCAGAAGGCTCAAGCATACACGCCCAATAATGAAAACCAGTCTGGACTCTCTCCGCAAACGGATCCTTGGAACACCGGGTCATACACAGTAGAAAATCTCCCAAATGGTTGCGGTGCATAAGGAAGGAGCAAAGATACACATAGGGCAATATTGCTTAAAACACCATGTACCTTTATTAACAACTCCCCCCTTCACCCATTACACTCACATAAAAAGGAATAGAACAAGCATGTATAGATCGGTGTGGCAGTACGGTCACTGTCGGCCGCTTACCGGACTCCCGCTTGCTTCACAGCGTCCCGGAAGCTCCGGATTCCGAGGTCGTACAGCGTCCTGTTGCCGAGGTGACCGCGCAAGTCACCGCCCTAACGCGTTTCGTCATCAGACTTCAACGGAGAGCGTGCTTGCGCGGTCACGTCACTCCAATTTATTTCATACCTCTGCCGGACATTAACCCCATCTGCAGCCTATCAGCCGCGGCGGAGCGCCGGAGTCATTGGTATTCATTAATGACGGAGCCCATATTCAGAAGAACACCATCAACATACATATAGATAATGTGGTCATCTTGTATATATTGTTCATTATCGCACAACATGATATCAATGCTGACTGCGGCCACAATCTATATGTCATACTTATAACATTAGTCGGGCATATATGATACAATTGCTTTGGTCCAAACACGCATAGTTTGGTATAGCCCTGTCAACCTAGGCTCCATTGTACATACGTTATCAAATTTCACAGACCCGAAGCATACATATCTAATATATGCTAATAAATGTTAATATTAAAAATAGAAATATTAGGTACATGTTATAAATATAAGAATTATTCTCTAAAATCCTCATATAAAATATAAAATAGTAAAAGAATATTAAAAGAATACATATGAAAAAATATTAAAAAATATTTGAACGATTACATTCACATACCTAATACCAAAATATCCTGCATGGGTGTGCAGGTATTCAGCAAAACACTAAGCTCACTGGTTCCAGATATAGTTATAGGACCTGGCTATTGTGTTAGTCTGTTAGTTAGTCTTCAGCAGGGTGCCGACGATTTATACGCTCCCAAAAATCCATAAGGATGCAAATAACCCTCCTCCAAGACCGATAGTTAATAGCATTAATTCAGTCACATCAAGGGCTGGTGAATACCTTGACCATTTTTTACAAAACAGCGTGGTGAAGACCAAATCATACTTGAAGGATACAAAAGACTTCTTAAAATCTCTGGTATGTTTGGAAGGTTTAGATACAGGCGACGTGTTTTTGGTGACGGCCGATGTGGCGTCACTATACACGATAATCCAACATGACGATGCCCTACTAGCCCTCAATTGGGCTTTTAGTCAAAGGGAGGATATCCCTGACATCCAAAAAAGATTTCTGGCTCACCTGCTTATCTATTGTCTCTCCCACAATTATTTTTGGTTTGGGGGTAGTTTTTATACCCAAAAAAGAGGCGTGGCGATGGGGGCGAAGTATGCCCCCAGCCTAGCCAATCTTTTTATGGGAGAGTGGGAAGACAGATTCATCTATTGTTATCAGAAACCAGAACTGCTCCTTTACAAAAGATACATAGATGATATGTTCTTCATTTGGAGGGGAACTGAAGAGTCCTTATTGTTATTTATGCAACATCTAAATAACAACCAGAACAACATTCGCTTGGACTTCAGTTGGAGCAAAACCAACATCCATTACCTCGATGTGGAGGTCTTCCTGTGAGATGGTAAAGTTGGCACTAAGGCCTACTTTAAGCCCACTGACAGGAATGGGTATCTTCCCATGTTCAGTGGGCACCATCCAAACTGGCTGAAAAACATCCCAAAGGGCCAGTTCCTCCGCATTAGGAGGAATTGTACCAGTGACACGGATTATCTGGCACAATCTGGCCTTTTGAAAGAACGTTTTGTCGAAAAAGGATATTGTCCCTCGAGATTGGATAGTATTATACAAGAAGTTGGAAAGCTTTCACAGAACAACTGCCTTGAAGACAAAACGAAAGAGGAAAACAAAAGACATGAGTGGGGCTTCATTACTAATTTCAACGAGCAATACAAGGAAATCGAGAATATTTTTAAACAACATTGGGGAATCCTCTGTATGGATAAGTTCTTGGGAGAGGTCATCCCAGAGGCTCCTGTATTTATTTACAGAAAAGGCCCTTCTTTTGGGGACAAGGTGGTCAAAAAAATCATAGACCCCCCTAACAAACCCAAAATGTTCTGGGATAGACCCGGTTTCTTTGCCTGCCGGAGATGCATCTCCTGTCGACAAGTAAGAGAACATCCAAGAGGTATGAGTTCCTTTACTTCTAGTGCCAATGGGAGACAATTCGATATTAAAGAGTGTATTTCCTGCCATACCACCCATGTCGTGTACTGTCTGCAATGCCCTTGTGGCAAAATGTACATTGGACGCACAAAAAGGACTCTATCCAAACGTGTATCCGAGCATATAACAAACATCATCAAGGGATACAAAGACCATAGCGTATCCTTACATTTTAAACTAAAACACAACCAAGACCCCTCAGGTTTAAAATTTTGGGGAATTGACAGAATACACCCCAATTGGAGGGGATCAAACATGGTCAGGGAATTATCACGCCGTGAGACGTACTGGATATACCTTACGGATGTACTCCATCCTAGGGGTCTTAATGTAGAGCTGGATGTGAATTGCTTCATCAGTGATTACTGATGGGGGAAGATCACTCCAGCTCCAATCTAAGGGTTGAAATACAGTCATGTAGTTTTCACTTTAACCGTCTTTTTAGCAAAATTTTTTTAGTACAAGGCGCGCTTTACCATTGGATCGGTAACATGACTGGCACTAACAGACTAACACAATAGCCAGGTCCTATAACTATATCTGGAACCAGTGAGCTTAGTGTTTTGCTGAATACCTGCACACCCATGCAGGATATTTTGGTATTAGGTATGTGAATGTAATCGTTCAAATATTTTTTAATATTTTTTCATATATATTCTTTTAATATTCTTTTACTATTTTATATTTTATATGAGGATTTTAGAGAATAATTCTTATATTTATAACATGTACCTAATATTTCTATTTTTAATATTAACATTTATTAGCATATATTAGATATGTATGCTTCGGGTCTGTGAAATTTGATAACGTATGTACAATGGAGCCTAGGTTGACAGGGCTATACCAAACTATGCGTGTTTGGACCAAAGCAATTGTATCATATATGCCCGACTAATGTTATAAGTATGACATATAGATTGT
The DNA here is from genome assembly GCF_965119305.1 of Pelophylax lessonae. Taxonomy (NCBI): domain Eukaryota; kingdom Metazoa; phylum Chordata; class Amphibia; order Anura; family Ranidae; genus Pelophylax; species Pelophylax lessonae. The sequence goes on along the minus strand of NC_138777.1, from coordinate 186,935,183 downwards.
GGCCGCAGTCAGCATTGATATCATGTTGTGCGATAATGAACAATATATACAAGATGACCACATTATCTATATGTATGTTGATGGTGTTCTTCTGAATATGGGCTCCGTCATTAATGAATACCAATGACTCCGGCGCTCCGCCGCGGCTGATAGGCTGCAGATGGGGTTAATGTCCGGCAGAGGTATGAAATAAATTGGAGTGACGTGACCGCGCAAGCACGCTCTCCGTTGAAGTCTGATGACGAAACGCGTTAGGGCGGTGACTTGCGCGGTCACCTCGGCAACAGGACGCTGTACGACCTCGGAATCCGGAGCTTCCGGGACGCTGTGAAGCAAGCGGGAGTCCGGTAAGCGGCCGACAGTGACCGTACTGCCACACCGATCTATACATGCTTGTTCTATTCCTTTTTATGTGAGTGTAATGGGTGAAGGGGGGAGTTGTTAATAAAGGTACATGGTGTTTTAAGCAATATTGCCCTATGTGTATCTTTGCTCCTTCCTTATGCACCGCAACCATTTGGGAGATTTTCTACTGTGTATGACCCGGTGTTCCAAGGATCCGTTTGCGGAGAGAGTCCAGACTGGTTTTCATTATTGGGCGTGTATGCTTGAGCCTTCTGGTAAGCGTATATATGCATATATCCCACGAGTGGTGAGGTGGAGGTGCACATTGACTAACGGCAAGGTGGAGCGTTATACCCGCACTGAGGCCAAGTGGTGTTGGACTTCTCTATCAGCACGGACTTTATTCTATTTCTATTTTTATTACATTAATTACTGTGGACTTATATTTAATTCATACATTTGTAGCAATTTATTTGCTTATGATCACTTTTGCATCCTATGTGGATAACTCATTAAGCGCCGCTTGTGCGTATTTATATGCACCTTTTTTTCCATTTGTGTATTTATTTAGGTGGCTGCTCTTTTAGTCTTTTATACTAAGCGCTGGGTGATTGAGTGTTCAGGTTTTCTTGGTGCTCAGTCCTTTTTTCTAATGGGGATACATTGTGGACAGGGATTGGGGTGGACCAACATTTGGGCCCATGGGCAGTGCCCCAAGGGCCCGATGTCAGTGGGGGGCCCCATGAGAGGCTCATGGTACCTCGCAGGGATCACTAAATGGAGCCAAGGTTGGTCCATGCCAAATGAAAGTCCTGTCATGGCCACGGTCCACCACTTAGCAGCTGTGTCCTTTTTGCTAGGCCTCCTGCCAGCCACCACTGCCATGCTCACAGGGAGTGGGAGGTGCTGCAGGACTATCTGCAGAGAGTGCGGGAGCCTTTTAAAATTAACAAGTGGATAAGTACCCGCTTGTTAAGTTGACTAGCTCCCACCTTCTTTCCAGATCTGCAGCACCTCTATTTAATTCATACATTTGTAGCAATTTATTTGCTTATGATCACTTTTGCATCCTATGTGGATAACTCATTAAGCGCCGCTTGTGCGTATTTATATGCACCTTTTTTTCCATTAATGTATCCCCATTCCCACCCAGAATTATCCATCCCTCTCCAGGATTCTGGTTGGGATGGGGATACATTGTGGACAGGGATGGAGGAATCTGGCCTGGGTGGGGATGATGGAGTTGCAATGCATTGTGAAAATGGATGAGGATGATTCTGGCTGGGGATGAGAGTTACTATGTGAAGAGGCTCTCCATGGTGTAATGCCTTTCCCCACTCAGAATCATCCCCAGCCATTTTTACAATGCATTGCAACTCCATCATGTCTGGAGTCTGTGTCCCATCAGGAGTCCAAACAAAAGCACAGGTGGACCAGCAGCAACCTGCAGCGCCAGCACATTGCTCATACAAAACTGACTTACCCTCCACGCTGATCTTCATTCTGCTCCATGCACCTGTGAGGGCTGGGGACACTTCCTCCATTAGGCAGATAACCACACCCCTTTGCTGATTGCTGTCCAATCAGCTACTGCCCAAACTCTCTGCCTCAGGAAAAAGAGGTAATTAAAGCTTGTCAGGATCTACCCTCCTTCTCTCCTCAGTCAGACTATAGTGCAGGCTGTGCAGCGAGGGGGGGGGGGGGGGGAGGACAATCTTGCTCATTACTGACTACTAGAACACCCCCACCTCCAACAAACCGCAAGCAATAGCAAATATGAGCTCGACCCCCCCCCCCGGTGTACGAGTGGCGGGGGGTGGCGGCTTGCGGCAGTGAAGATCGGGAGCCATGGTTTTTAAAGTGTGTAAGGGGGAAGCGGTCCCCGGGCCCCTGTAGAGGCTCAGGCCCCTTACACCAGTACTGCCTGTACCCCCCTGATGGCGGCCCAGAAGCCAACTAATGCATTCTAACTCTTCTTTTTGATAGACTCCATTCAATCCAATGAGACCCTATAATAAAAGCTTAATTGGACTAGCAGCAGTATAGAGATCTCAATGCTGGAGCACCAATGACAAATGAAGGCCTCTTGATCCTCTCGGGAAAGAGAGCCTTGACTGATGGGGCATGGCCAGGAAGTTCAGCCCTTGGAGGGGGGGGGGGGATCGGGCCTGAGCTCACTGACAGTTATTCTACCCTTTAGATGCTGAGTCTGTTGGATGCAACGCGTGGAGGAAAGAGCTGCTCCCCCTCTCACCCCCTTTTTGATGGTATGTCACAGTTTTAGCAGCAGCTTTTTAACCTTGCCAGCAATAAAACTTGATAATGGGCTATGCCCTTGACTGGAAGTTGGAGTTAGTCTGTCCAGCACTTATGGTAAGGACAGGCCCCCCAGAAGCAAGGTGGAAGGCCCCTTTCACATGGGCTTTCCGATCAGGTCCGCCTGTCAGTTTTTAAGGCAGACCTGATCGGATGCTCCATGCAGCGACATGTCCGCTAACACCCGCTGCTATCCGATCTGATCCTGTCCATGAAATCCTGATGGAGGAAAACCCTATTTTCCATCTCTCTGGAGGATAGGATCGGATGAAAATGGACAGGCGGTCCGTTTTCATCCGATCTCCCATAGAGGAGAACGGGGATCTGACAGGTCTGTCTCTGCAAAGTAAGCAGAGACGGACCTGTCATCCGCCTGCTAAGTGGGGATCAGCGGATTGATCTCCGCTGAGCAAAATGGAATCCACCGGGTGGAAAGCCCTTGTGAAAGGACCCTAAGTGACCCGACCCAACTCTACACGCAATTGGCTAGCCTCTGTGTGACTCCCTGTGATTGTTACAATGTATCATCTATAACAGCAATGAACAGAACTTAAATCCAGTACAAAAACTAAGTTTCAGAAAGTAAAACAACTTACCACCCCCAGCAAATCAGGGAATGTCGCATTTGGCCTAGACAACCCCTTTAAGCAATTACTTCAACTTATTTTATTAAGGAAAACAGGGCAAAGTAAGTACCAGAAATACAGAATTTTTCTGCAATGTGGCAAAGACACAAAGAAGCCAACGACATAACGAAAGGCAGTTGAAATCTTGCAGGCTGCTACACTGTATCTAGCAACCCTGGGGCCTGGCCTGTCTCTGTGCAAGGCAGCGGTACAGCAAGGCCTGCAGCTGATAACACTGTAATAGTCCTCCTTTGAGGACTAAGGCTCCTGTGTGCTGATTACTCATTTATCACACCTGGCAGCCCTGCTAAACTATAATTACTCTTCCGTTATCCGGGTGCACTGTCATGTCCGGGAGAAGAGGCTCAAGCCCAGGCAAAGGCTCCAGCTAATGACACATCCCCCCCACCTGACAAGCATTTGAAGGTTTTATTGTAAATATTCAAGATACAAGACATCTGAGATTCCCTTTTTAATTAAAAAATAAAAAAAAGGAAGAATGTTTTTTTTCCGGAAATCTCCGTCCTCCTCCTTCGTTACCACTCCTGACAGGGAAAAAAAAAAAAGCAAGGAGGATTTCGGTCCTGTTATCCATTCGGTGTTACCGCCAGTAGCCTTGACTTCATTTTCTCTTTGTTCGCAGAAATCCTGGCTGCAGCTCCAATATCTTGGTGCAATTATCAGACACGAGGCATGTGAACTTTGTAATTTAAACACATCACTTTTCCCACAAAAGATACATTTCCAAACCAAAATAAGGACCACTTATGCATTTATATGAAGAAGATTACATGTGGGGACTGCACAGTGCAAAGATGAAACAGCCAACTTCGCTGGAAAATAAAGATTTTTATTTTTTTTTCTCAGAACAAGACTAAGGAGAAGTCTGTATTTTAAAGCGCAGAAGGAAAACCTGTGTGCATTTGTGTATATATCTTTGTGGATACCTTCTAAAAGAGTCCCAACTTTTGTCAGTGTGTAAGTAAAATTCACATAGTGGTGAACTTTGCATTTAAAGGGTTTAATAAAAAGTTGTGAAATAAAATGTTGCATGCATGTAAAAAAAAAAAAAATATCAAAGGTTCACTAAGAAGTAAGAAAGCTTTTTCCAAGCAACCACAATGAGGCCTTCACCTTCAGATACTGCCTTAAGCAGACCTAAACTGCAGAAGCTGTGCCCAAAAAAAGGCAAGCAGAAGGCAAAGGACTAGTAGTTACCTGTATTTCGTGTAGGGCCCTTGTAGCAAAACTTTTTCCAATTATTGACTTATTTTTCCTTGTTCTGTACTTGGTTTCTTTATGTGGAAGTGGCCATCTTGGTGGAGGAGAAGGGCTTTGCCCCCACGTGTCAGAACTGACCCACGATGACTGGTAATTCTGGTAATTTAACCACTTAAGCCCCAGCAGATTTTACCCCCTTCCTGACCAGGGCCTATTTTGCGATTCGGCACTGTGTGACTTTAACGGACAATTGCGTGGTCGTGCGACGCTGTACCTAAGCGAATTTCACGTCCTTTTTTTCCCACAAACAGAGCTTTCTTTTGGTGGTATTTGAACAGGATGAGCACTGCCAGAGCTCTACAAAATTACCTTCAGCAGGCCACTGATGTGAATGTTTCTGACCAAACAATCAGAAACAGACTTCATGAGGGTGGCCTGAGGGCCCAACATCCTCTGATGGGCCCTGTGCTCACTGCCCAGCACCGTGGAGCTTGATTGGCATTTGCCATTTAACACCAGAATTGGCAGGTCTTTCACTAAAGCCCTGTGCTTTTCACATATGAGAGCAGGTTCATCCTGAGCACATGTGACAGATGTAAAAGGGTCTGGAGAAGCCACGGAGAATGTTATGCTGCCTGTACCTTCGTACAGCATGACCGGTTTGGTGGTGGGTCAGTGATGGTCTGGGGAGGTATATCCATGGAAGGACACACAGATCTCTACAGGCTAGACAATGGCGCCATGAGTGCCATTAGGTATCAGGATGAAATCCTTGGACCTATTGCCAAATCCTATGCTGGTGCAGTGGGTCCTGGGTTCCTCCTGGTGCATGTCAATGCTGGGCCTCATGTGGTTAGAGTATGCATCCAGTTCCTGGAGGATGAAGGAATTGATACCACTGAATGGCCCCACCCTTGCCTGACCTAAATCCAATAGAGCACCTCTGGGATATTATGTTTTGGTCCATCTGACACCACCAGGTTGCACCTCAGTCTGTTCAGGAGGTCAGTGATGCCCTTGTTCAGATCTGGGAGGAAATACCCAGGATTTCAACCCAGGACTCCATCCTTAGTCTCATTAGGAGCATGCCCCGACATTGTCAGGCATGCATACAAGCACGTGGAGGGCCATACAAACTACTGAGTACCATTTTGAGTTGCTGCAATGAAATTTCAGAAAAACGGACTAGCCTGCTGCATTGTTTTTTTACTTTGATTTTCGGGGTGTCTTTGAATTCAGCCCTTTGTAGGTTAATAATTTTCATTTTCATCAAATGATGTGGCATCCCTTCCTTTCTAACGCTTTACCTAATCCATATCAGTATAGATATCCAGCATGATATTTTTCCCCATTGAGATCTGATGTGTTTTCAAAGTGTTCCTTACATTTTTTTGAGCAGTGTATATGACCACTGCCTTGCTAAAGAAGTGAGGGTAAAGGTGATGGAATGGCCAAGCATGTCTCCACACCTAAACCCATCTGTGGGCCATCCTCAAACGGAAAGGTGGAGGAGCATAAGGTCTCTAACATCCACCAGCTCCATGATGTTGTCATAGAGGAGTGGAAGAGGACTCCAGTGGCAACCTGTAATGCTCTGGTGAACTCCATGCCCAAAAAAGGTTAAGGCAGTGCTGGAAAATAATGGTGGCCACACAAAATATTGACACTTTGGGCCCAATTTAGACATTTTCAGTAGGGGTGTACTCACTTTTGTTGCCAGCGGTTAAGACATTATTGGCTGTGTGTTGAGTTATTTTGAGGGGACAGCAAATTGACACTGTTATACAAGCTGTACACTCACTACTTTACATTGTAGCAAAGTGTAATTTCTTCAGTGTTGTCACATGAAAAGTGAAAAGATATAATAAAATATTTACAAAAATGTGAGGGGTGTACTCACTTTTGTGAGATACTGTATATATATATATATATATATATATATATATATATATATATATATATAATTTTATTTCATGGAGGCTATGTTCTCTTGTCATTTCTATGAATTTTAGGGTTACTCTTTTGTAATCAATAAAAGAATGTTGGAATTTAAAGTCCTGTCTTATATAGTATCTGGTCTCCCACAGTACACAGAACATGGAAATGCCATCATATTAGTAGATATAAACTGCTAATAACCATTTCTTATCAGAAGTATATAGCAGTCTTGTGACTTCTATCAGTGCCTGGTTAAAGCTTGTAGGAGGAGTTTTCATACTGCACTGGCTGTCCTATCATGATGCAGGACTCCTGACCCTCTGTCTGGACAGTGCTGATTGGTCCTGTGCTGATCACATGCACTCTCCTAAGAAAAAAAAAAAACTCTAATAATACACACCAAACTGAACATGTGCAGCCTGACTCCAGTAACTCTGTCTTATCATGACATGGTATGGGGACAATACAAGAAGTGGAGGATCTGTGCAAACAGTATCAAACAGCCTTTTTACACAATGAAGAGGATTAACCCCTTAGGTTCCACAGTGAGTATAACAAGCATGTACAGTACAGACTGATTTTACTGTTGTCGGTTTAGTAACACTTTAAATCATACTCCCACCTTCTAATTAATTTTTTTTTTTTTACATAACATAAAACTTTTATTTGATTCACTCTTTTAATAAAAAAAATGCTGTTTTTTCATTAAGCTGACAAAAAGGGAAACGTGTTTTAAAATAATTTTGGTTATTTTACACTTGACAGTTTTAATCACATTTCTAAAATTTTAGTGGTTATCTCCACAATGTTTGGTCCGAGTACAGTTCCCAAGGTATTACCGAGGTTGCACCAACTTGGGTGCACTGCTTCTATTTCTATAACAGAAGGCAGTGAAGAATAACTTGAATAATTTGAAGTAAATAAGAACAACTTAAGTACAGAAGCTTCCCTATAAGGAAGAGGTAGTCCTTGGCTTGCAAGACACTAGCATTTACGTAACTGAGGTCTCACAGGGTAGAGTAGAGTTATAGGGGTAGGCCCTAGGGAGCATGTCCAAAAGTTTTGCCAGGGTCCAATCACCTGAAGGTATAGGCCTGTAATCCAGGGTCTATGAATATTCAGCCTGTGTCCTGTACTGCACAGTTAAGAAATGTATTTTTTCCTTTTAACCTTGACACATAGAATCCAGAGAACCATAAATTTGTCAATAACGCAAATGATTTAGTTTTCTAGTTCATTTAGCTTTATCCACAAACTTGACTTTGCCGTATGCCTTTAGTCAAGGTAAGTGGGCGGTGTTGCAGAGAAACCAAACAATAACAATTAAGAAGTTAGTTTGTGACGGGCAATTATCTAGCTAGTGATTTCAGTTACATCACAGAACCAGATGGTCTCACGGTGCATCCTTCAAGCTTAAAGGGTCAATGAGTACAGCAAGGAAAAATGCAGACTCTCGGGGAGTCAGTCCTGTGGCTAAAGCTAAGATCAGCTTTGATATCAGGGAAAGAAGATCTCAAAACATACAGTAGGTTGTGGCGCGTGTTGCTTTGATAAGAGAACACACTGAGTTCTGGCTTCAGGTTTATTTGACACTTGGATGCTTTCCACCTAGACTTGGAGTCCCAAAGACTGAGATGGAGATAATGTGTTTGGAATACTTAAGAGAGTGGAACTCAATCCAAAGGCTGATACAATGGCTAAACTAATTAAAAAAATATTGAATGAAACTACACACTGTGGCTCCCTTTGTACGATAACAAGAATCAAGCGCTGCTAAAGGATTTTCTAAACGTTTCTTATCTGATTGAGAAAAGATTCTTCTTATGAAAGATACACACATTAATGCATATGGCACATGGCAATAGGCAGCCAGTGAGAAATCAGCCACAAGATCGATTTGCAGTTATGAATTTAAGCTGAGCTACAAAAAAGCCACAGGGTGTAATCAGGGCCCTATATACAAAGGTGTCAATATTTAAGCCCATGCTTTGCTAGTATCTTCTGAATGTCCTATGACCCTCAGTTTGTCTTTGAATTAGCTGCTTTTTATCAGTTGCGCATCAGCATTCTGACTGGGAGACGGACGGGTAGCTTTGTAAGCCAATCACTTTACTGCACTACACCATGAATCCACAAAATAGAGCTTGCATTTATTATTCAGCTATATGACCTTGTTTTGGCCACACTGCTGTTAAAAGAAAAAATGGGGGGTGGATACAAGACCAGTCACCTAGTGCAAGTAGACAGAGTAGAAGCAAACTGGTCTTTTTTACAGGAAACTCTCGAATAATGGCAAAGTACAGAAGTTGTTTCACGTTGGATTACTGCACAGAAATGGAAAAAAGTGCGCAAATGACACCAAGTTTCAAATAAGAATACAAAAGGTTCTATTCTCATATTCTCTCCTGCCACCATAATACCCACTGGGGATAAAAAGGCCCTATTTTTTTCTAAGTTGGCCTGGTCAAAGCTTACACAGGGCTAAGGACCCTCACCCCACTGCCAATTTTCAAATATTAATATACAAAGTACTTTTATTAAGACCAGCCTTTCTCAACCAGGGTTCCTCCAGAAATTGCTAGGGGTTCCTTGAGCAATGAGCAATTTCTGCCTCTTATATAGGTAAGCACTGACAGCATTAATCTTTTTAGCTATCCGTTGGAGAGGATTCTTCTCAATGATCAAAAATGTAAGGAGCATCCTTCCAAGTGACCATGCCACTAACGTATCATGAGCTGTAGATAAAGCAATTACAAGCATGGGTTCCCTGAGACTAGAAAAGTATTTCAAGGGTTCCCCTATGCCAAAAAGGTTGAGAAGGGCTGATTTAGACAATCCCTTGCCACACCGCAGCCCACTGCATATAAAAAGGCCCTGTTTGCTTTTTAAGTCAGCCTGATAAGAGCTTACACAGGGCTAAGGACATGCACCCCACCTCAATTTGACAATGCTTAAAGGAGAAGTATAACCAAAACAATTTTAGCTATATTTCTACTGTCGGTCACAGAAGTGAAGTTCCTTCTGTACTCTGGTGACCCATTTCCAGCCGAAGGTCTGCTGGTTGATGTCACTCAGCTGGTCCAGACTTGGAAAACATCTCGACCATATGGTCTGGACCCACCCAGACGACGACACCTGGCTCAGCCTCTCAGAGATCAGAGAGCCTGAGCCAGCCCCTTCTGCCCAGGGGAGGACTGGGCCAGGGGGCAGGGGGGGCAATTGCCCCCTAGGCCACTCTGATGCTCCGTAAAAAGGCTGCACTGCTTCTGCCACAGACATGCCTAAAGGATTCCTGGTGAAGAGAAGTAAAAAGTCCCCACTGCTGACCTACTGAGTGCGGGATGAAGACAAGGACAGAGCGCAGCCCTCTCCCCCCTACAGCATAGATGGTGTAAAGTGTGTCTGAACAGAGGCCCCACTGGAGACTCTTCTCCCCCAGCAAGCCCCAACCGAGCTGTCCCAGCTCTACCCAAACACCCCCTGCTGGCCAGGTCAGGAACCCGGATTCAGTTGGTAAGTAGAGAGTATCTGAAGCAGGGCTTCAGTTTGGAATGGGGGTCAGGAGGAGGATAGGAAGAAGGAGAGTGGGAGGTGGGCTGAGTCGCGGCACCATGGGCCTCTGGTTTGTACTTGCCCCCTGGGCTGAAAGTTTCCAGTCTGCCCCTGCTTCTGCCCTCCCACAGCCCAGCACTACAGTGAGCTCGGATCAATGCTGCATTCACCTAGGTGAATATGAATGTTTTCTTTTTTTCTCTTGAAGGTTAGGTTCACATATGCTGTGGCGGAGGTTCACAGCATGGGGTCCAGTGAGTCCTTGTACACCGAATATGCCTGAATTGGACACAAAGACACACAGGATTATTTTTAAATGCGGAACGCGGCTGCTCCGGAGCTGTGTGAACTGCCACCATTGAGAGCCAGTCACGCTCTCCTGTTAAGCGAATTAGATGCGGGGGAAACCCGCATCCATTCGCATATGTGTGAACCCGGCCTTAAACAATAACTGTATTCCATACAACTATCCTTATACTTACAAAAAACGCAATTCCATAAAAGAAATTGATAAATGGGGAACGGGACTTTGCGACACCAAGAAACGTAATGGAAGGTGTATTTCTTGGTGTCGCAAAGTCCCATTCCCCATTTATCAATTCCTTTTTTGGAATTGCATTTTTTGTACTCAATTTTGGGACAGACACCACAATTTGAATTTATAGAGTGGAACTAACCAGTATTGTATCCTTTAACTTACCCCCACCCCAAATTCTTATATAGGTTCTTTCCCTCTAAAGACTTCTTCCAGAGTCATGCTGTGCAGCTAGCAGGAAGCCCCACTACAACTGTTGCAAACTTTTCCAGCCAGTCTCTTTACTTTTGTGCAAGCACAGAAAAAAATAGGCAATGATGGGTATCTCACCTGGCTTCGGACATTGAATGATACAGTGGAGCAGTTTGGCAAAGGTAATTATCAACAGGGGGCAAAGTACACAGGGGAGGACTGGGCCAGGGGGCAGGGGGGCAATTGCCCCCTGGGCCACTCTGATGCCCTGTAAAAAGGCTGCACCGCTTCTGCCACAGAAGGATTCTTGGTGAAGAGAAGTGAAAAGTGTCCACTGCTGATCTACTGAGTGCGGGATGAAGACAAGGAAAAAGCCCAGGCCCCCCCTAGGATGGATGGTGTAAACTGTGTCTGAGCAAAGGCCGGATTTATGCCCCACTGGAGACTCTCCTCCCCTGGCCAGCCCCAACCAAGCTGTCACAGCTGCCCCCAATCACCCCCTGCTGGCCAGATCAGGAACCCGGGTTCAGTCAGTGAGTAGAGAGTACCTGGAGCAGAGCTTCAGCCTGGAATAGGGGTCAGGAAGAGGAAAAGTGGGAGGGGGGCCAAGTCACTGCACCATGGACCTCTGGTTTACACTTGCCCCCTAGGCCGAAGGTTGCCAGTCAGCCCCTGAAAGTACAGGTTCACTTTTAAAACAAGCAGTAACAACAGATCTCATATTTCTATCCACTCAAGTTCGCTTTAGGTCTCACAAAGCAGAGGTAATAATTTGATTTAGCACTAAATAAACCAGTGTAAAACGAAATGCCTCTCGACAGCTACCACAAAAATTTTCTTTCAATGGTGATGCACTTTTTTTTATTAGTTTAACTAATTCTATATCCGCCAGCAGGAAGGGAAAAAAAAAAAAATAGCCCAAAAAAAAATGATTCGCTTCCCATCTCTATTTTCTCTCCTCTGTCAGAGATTCTCAGGAGTCGCTCAGCATACAATGCAACGCACAGCTAACCATATAATTGATAACTCCAGTCTATTCACTGTGGGGATCTGTCAGTGCATGTCTAAAGACACATAGAAGCAGGCACACAATATGAAAATGAACTGAAAAGAGACTGATTCACGGAGAGTTTTGATGGTTAATTGCCTGAGCCGTGTTACGTGCGCTCGCGCAGATTTCAGCAGAGAGAGAGGGCCTCGCTCTGCTATGACAGGTCTATTTAGAAAGCTCAGACCTCACTTCAGAAGTTAATTGCTGCATGCCAGAGTCAGATTTAAATTATCTGCATATGAGAGGAAAAATAAGAAGCAGCAAGTGAATGCAGCTTGCAGAAAGTGACAATGCCGAGCCTTAGAGCTTGTCAGAGTGGTTTAAACCCTTGGCGATGTCGATACTATTGCACGGTGACATATGTTATTACTTTTATCACTGCGCGAACAAATTATCTGCACAGTGTTCTGAAAAGTGTTGACATTAGAGTAAATATACCTTATATAATCCATGACACTACAAGAATGAAACGTTTTATTATTTAACACTGTTAGCCTGCTGTTATTTGAGAAAGTTGGCGTTAATATTTTTATAACTCGGTTAAGGACTGTTCACACTAATGATTGTTGGCAGGATGATGGCGTTCTGGAGGTTACTGGTAAAAAAAAAAAAAATAAATACTTTTTATATTGCTATTCCCAGCAGAAGGTAGCATGGTGACTGGCACTCGTACCTGGCAGGGCTGGGTCCTGGGTTGGATTCTCATATGGAATACAATCTGCATAGACTTTTTATGTTCTTTCTGTCTTTCAGGATTTGCTCCAGGTATTCTATTTTTATCCATAGGCCAAAAATACCCATTTTTAGTAGGTTAACCATTGAACGCTGTGTTTTACTGATGAGAACCTGTCACCAGATCCTTTTTGGTGTCTGGAACAAGTAGCAAAGTTAAAGTGGACCTTCAGTCAGAAAATGTACTTTACATAATTGAAACCCTCCCCCTTCTGCAATGTTAATTTTCCCTGTTTTCGTTTTTTTTTTTTTCCTTTCCTGCCAACTGTCCCCACCTCCATTCTTGCCTAGGCTAGCATGACAATTCTCTCTACCTGAAGCCTTTTGGGATAAGCACATCACATATCCCAGGAGGCATCACTTCCATACTGGAGCTGTAAGAGGACAGACCTGAGAGCATCATTGGAGGGCTGGCTGCCAGACAGGTGGCTCCCAATGACATAAGAAAGGAAGATGGCAGCACGGGACTGCCCATTCTGCAGCAGAGCGACTGTTTGCAGCAGGACGATGCTGGATTCCCTGGGTATGTGAGAGTGTTTATTGTAGATAATTTCAGCAAAAAACAGAAGAACATAATAATCCCCAAAAAAAAGCATGGGGGTTGGGGTGGGTAGGTGTAGCATGGTGCGGCAGCAGAAAACACTCAGGGTCCAGGTGCAAAAAATGGAACTGGAAATTGAAGTTCGGCAATGCACAACAAGCAAAGCAGGAATACAACTCGACCAGGAGCACTCACAGGATGTATCAGTAATGAGTAGAAGAAGTAGGTATCAGGTATGCTGACAGTGTCTGTATCGAGGGGCGGAATGTGGCCTGGCCGGTCTGTACCCAAGTGGGGAGGCTTCCAGGAAGGATGGTGTGCCCCTGAACTTTCCCTACTCGTCTGGAACCTTTCCCTGATGCATAGCACTGTCCCAGACCAATGGGGGACCTTTCCCTGCTCTAGCTACATGCAAATTGAGCACAAGCCCCAGGAGCCAGGGTCTTAAATAAACTCTGCCTGACCCAAGACAGCCACTAAAGTCACATGGGGTGTTAGCACGAAATTGGATGCTGCCTCCTTGTGACTGAGAAAACCAGAGAGGAACTAGGTTCCTTTCGACTTTCTCCTCCAACTGCATTGCCACTGTGGATGAGCGCCACCTACAGTGGAGAAAATAGACTGCACCAACAGGTGAAGTTCCCTTTAAGTAACCCCACCCACATGTTTTGATGCCACCTGATTATAGTTCTTACCCTCTGCTCAACAAAGCCCCGAAACTTAACATAAATACTACAGTAACCCTACCTAATCCTTAAAATTAAATTGTACTTTTAAAGGCTTTTCTTAAAAATTAATGGGGATTCTGCTCGCATGTGTAGCCCGGTTGGGGGACTTTTTATAAAGAGATTGTGTGGCTGAGATCTATGAGGATCATGGGCACTGGTAATTCAAGATATGAGCTGGATAACTGTACTATAATCCTCACCCATCAACCTGACCCTATCTAAAACCCTTCACCACACTGTAACCTTAACCTAACCTAAAGTTGCAATGCAAAATACTGTTCTGTTACCTTTAGGACTGCATTTTATACCTTCATGTGGCCCCAAACACAATTGCAGTCCACATGTGCTGCTATATAGATTTTCCTAAAGAGGTTAGGTTTTAAAGTGTTTGTAAACCCTAACAATGAACTTCTCTCATTTGCTCCCATTTGGTCTGTTTCATATACCATTGAAAGTTCTTAGTTGTATCTGTTTGATCAGTGCAAGAAATGGCTTTCAATTCTGCCAGCAATCTAGTACTGTCCTATATGCTACAAACGCTATAGTCTTATCTCAACCATTTTATTTAGGAGGCGTGTAAGGACAACAAAAGCCCTACCTTTCACTTTTTTGGAAAAGAGGGAAAGGGAAGATATTCTGCAGTCCTAACATACTTCCTGCCATGGGGTGACAACACTGCTCCTCCATAGCTTCAGTACAGTGAGTGAGCATTATCACCCTATGACAAGAAGTGTATCTGTAGGCAGGTAGAGTTCAATGCTGCCCCAGCTGGGAGTGTTAAAAGTTAACTGTGTTCACGGGTTTTCTTTTTGGCACGCTTTACTGGGTCCAACCCACGGGTTCTCTGTGTTATAAAAAAAAACAGGGGGTCCGCACTTGGGGGGGGGGCTGGGCTCAGAGCTAGAGAAATGTGCTGATTGTCACTGCAGCCAGAGCCTGGATCACCAGTGCCATGCCGAGGATCAGAGTTCCTACTACTAGAGGAGATTCCTCTGAAGACATCTAGCCAATGACGAAACGCGTTAGATGGAACGCACGTCGTGACGTCACATGAGCTCGGTGGAACGCAAGCTGGAAGTGCCGCTCTCCACCTCGTAGCTCACACGTGTGATGGCGTTTTACTGTTTTTATCTTTGATTTGTTCTTGTTTTACCTTTACTGGGACTTGTTATGGATTATCTGGACTTTGTGCAATAAAATATTTGTTTTAAACGATACTGCACTATCTGGATTTTTCCTTTTTTATACATTTCTATTGGAGGTGGATAACAGGAGGAGCGTTGTCACAGGAAAAGGTACTTGTTTGGAGGGAACGCATCCTGACCCTGGTGGGTCACCAAAGCTCGTATGGTCCTAGTGTCATAAGGCACATAGGACCCACGATATCTGGAGGTGGATAACAGGAGGAACGTTGTCACAGGAAAAGGTACCTGTTTGGAGGGAACGCATCCCGACACTGGTGGAAATTCATTTATTTTGTCACGGTGGAATACAAGGAAGGACATCAGGGAGAGAGTGGAATCACCTATTACGAAGCACTAAGCACTATTCACTGTGCACTTTACTTTGAACTTTCATCACTAAGAAGCCACATTATTATAAACTTTCCTGCACATGAGTTTATTTTGCACATAAACTTTAAGGAAATTTCATGAGAACACCATTTTTTTGCACTTTATATTAACTTGTTGTTTTTTTATATTTATATTCATCATCATATTTATCAATTATTGCAATCTTATTTAAGTGTAATTAAGTATATTCAAAATTGTATATATCAATTGCATCAGATCACGGGGTTTATATGTAATTTATAATTTTAAATATTGCAAATATTTTTAAGCAAGCGCTATAGGTAATCTTATATATATATATATATATATATATATATATATATATATATATATATATAGATTACTTCACATTTGAGTACTAGAGGAGATTGCTGGGTTTCTCCCTGAAGAAACCTCTTATAGACTCTGCCAAGTATGGACTTTCATCCTATGAAAGGACTGCACTTATTGTTGGAATGTCACCTGTGTATGTCATCATGATAAATTATTCTTCAGTAAAGCTTTTGAAACTTTGCCTTTGCCTGGTCTGATGTTACTAAAGGGGTGTAATGCAAGTAACTGACACATATAGTCTACAACTGGGGTCACTAAGGACATTGTGGTATGAAGACATCAGAATATAGAGTTAACACAGGGTGAAGTACAACCAAGTGGTTACCAAGGGTAACAAAGTTTCCTCTAGCAGCCTGTCATAAGCATGTATACGTGGCAGGTAGGATAGCCTCTTACAGTGAATGAGATGTTGTGGGCACTTCTCCTACAGCGATTCATCTCCCGTAGCAACAGAAAAAGATCAGCACCGCAGAAGTCCCCAGGTACGGAACAGGAAAGAGTTAAGTGAAGTGCACACATGGAGTCAGCGCTAGGTGCACAGCGGGCTCCATGCCCTTACTGGGAGAGAGGTAGCTGTGATACAGTGGACAGGAGAAGAGTGCAAGCACTCTACAAGTCCCACCTAAATGCACAGGTGATCGTAGTTATATACAGGAACATCAAGAGAGTTTATCATCTGTTCCAGTAAAGGTATCCCATGTGTAAGGCAGTGACTGTACAAAGGGCCTAGTGTAGCCCAGAAGAACTCACCCCAGGAAAGGCCTCCCATGTGACCCTTGCTTGGCACCCAACAAGGAGGAAAACATGGAGGACGTGACCCACATGTTACTGGCAGGAAAATAAAAAAATGCAGCTAATATATCTAAGAACCAGTAAGATGCAATATATAACATTTTTGTTCTTGGGTTTAGACTTTTTTAAGGTATAACAGAAAATGCTTTTAAAGGAAACATACACTAAGCAACATAGGGAGGCTGAGACTGATGACCTCTTTGAAAGCACTAATGATTGTCATTCTGATCCAATGGCTCCAATATTTTCTAAGCCACTGACCTGACAAAAGCATGCATATCAGGAAAAGCTAGAGCTTTATATCTCCATACATGTTCTGGGTCAGTGACTCCAAAAGAAATGAAACCACTAGATCATCATGACAGCCAGGCAGGTAGTGTTTTCAACAAGGGAGGTCAGCAGTGGCGGCTTCCATACTTCTTCAGCACAGGCAACAGGGAGGCTGATGCACAAATGTGTCTTTTGGATCTGGCTGGTGTTCAGAAGGTAAGGCACACCAGACAATGGTAAGAATTCAGGCACCTGAGTCATTAAATACATAAACAAAACAATGACTTGATAAATTAAAGACACTTTGTTTCACTGCTTATATTATGAATAATGGTACCATCTAGCCTCTGTTTCTCTTCAGCTACTTAGAAACCTGGGGCTGCCTATTTGGTCCAGTAGAACAGATGAGGAAAGCCAGTGTCTGGCTTGTGTCTCTGTAATCCTGCAGTGAATGGGGGTAATCCTACGTCTACAGTACAAGGTTTATACTTTCCAGTCATTAGCCTTCGTTATGAAACCAGCACTCTGCTGTTTTATTATAAATAGAAGAGTCTTTCTTGATTTTAAACAATAAAGACTGAGAGACTTATGAGAGCACCTGATTTTTGAATCTTTCACCATTTCAAACAATTCCTAAAAATTACCCATATGATTTGGCTTTCTTATTTAGTGTAAAAATTCTAATTCATCTGTTTTTATCTCTCTGTATATTGGCACCATAGGGTATATTGACACATTTTGAGGTGTTTCTGGTCATTTATCTAGTAGTAGTTGGTCACATTCAACTGGACTTTAATTCTGTAATGTTGAAGGTGTTTCGTAGCTTTTCCAAGAAAATACCTCAGGATCTACTGTATATCCACACAGGTAGCAGGGACATCTTAAAGTGGTTCTAAAGGCTGAAGGTTTTTGGCCTTCATGCATTCTATGTAAGAAGGAAAACAAACCTTCAGTATGCAGCTCCCCCCCCCCCTCAGCCCCCCCCCAATACCCAAGCCTAATTGTGATCCAGTGATGTGCACTACAGCAGCTGCTCTCCTGGGTATTTATCTCCCCATTGGCTCATATGGGCCCAGTCCCATACTGTTTGTCTTATGGACACACAGAGTGGGGCTTGGGAGCGAGCATGCACGAGTGCCCCCATAGCAAGCGAGTTGCTATGGGGGCACTCTGAGAAGAGGAGGAGACAGGCGCGCTAACAGGGGACCCTAGAAAAGGAAGATTTGGGCTGCTTTGCGCAAAACCATTGCATAACACTAATATCACTTTAATCCAAAAAACACTGGAAGGCAGATAATATTGTCCCAGTACAGGAATGGGAGGGGTCAAAGAGTGGAACCACCTTGTCCTAGTTACATAAAGTTTGGATATAAATACTGGGGGTATTTTTTGACACTCATCAGAACTGAAGAAGTGACTTGGATAAGCTACCAAGTGTCTTCAACATTACAGAACAAGCCCAGTTGGATGTGACCAACTACCACTAGATAACTGACCAGAAACCACTCAAAATATGTCAATAATCTACCATTAGATATACCGTGGGCTCTGTAATTGAGAACCTTCACGAACATTCTGGTAAACTGGATTACATTACTTTTTATGAGGGTCTCTAGTGGTGAAATAAGACGACAGATCCTCCTCATTGTTGCTACCACTCCCCCCAAACAGGTCACCTTTATGATGGGAAAAACAAAGGTATCCCATCAACAAAAATATATCTTTCACCCCCCACAAAAGCTGGGTTCAAGCAAATCAACTTACTGGTTTCCTAAAACAGTTATGTGAATGATAATTGTCACAGCTTTTTTCACCCGTTCCCTTTTTTTTTTTAACGTAACAAAAATAGGGCTTTGCTCCGTTTCAAAAAACAGATGCGGATGTAAATGGTTGATCATTCATTTACATAGAGATGCATTGATGTCCGTCTTTCATCCATCAACGGATGGATAAAAAATGGAAAAATGGTCCGTCTGTGTGGAAGGGGCCTTAAAGTGGAGTTCGACCCTAAAATTATACTTACCTCCATCTTCTCGCTCCGGGTCACCTGAAAAACAAATGGATAATCGCAATTTTTTTTTTTTTTTACTTACCCCGTTAAGAAGAAAATATACTTACCTTACTTCCTCTTCCTCCCCTCGGCGGCCGCGGCGAGTCGTCACTTTCTGGCATGCAATGATTCCTGGGAGCTGAACGTCATCGCTCCCAGGAATCAATGCGCCTGCACCGGCCCCCGACGTCAGTTCCGGTGCAGGCGCTGTCATATCTTGCAAAACAGCTTCTGGGCATGCCCAGAAGCTGTGCAGGGATGACGCTGCGGCACCGGAAGTGACGGCGGGGCCGGTGCAGTGCATCGTGGGACCGAAGAAGACGGGAGAGGACACAGAAGAGGATTGCGCTGGCTTCAAGCTGCCCACACCTGAGATGGCAGCACTGGACAATACATTTTCAAGGTAAGTATTTCTTCTAAAAGGTAAGTGCAACCCGGGACAGATCAGAGGCTATCCATTGTGGAATGTACTAGCCTGACTGTCCCGGGGGTATTTTTATTAAAAAAACGTTCACTGGGTGGAACTCCGCTTTAAGGATAGGAAGGTTTAGTTCCACTTGAGGAATACATACTTGATTGATTGAGTTTAGTTTCACGTTAAAAAAAGGAGCACACTTTCCAACAGGGTTATAGGTTTTTTTTTATCATGGCTGACGTTCCCCTTTAACTTCCATGAGGCACCTACAGTCAGTTTAAGTACAGTAGGAGGTCAGTTTCACATTGACAGTAATTAGAATGGGTTCTATCGGTGCCTCTGTATCAACATTAATGCACAAAGTAAATACGTTGTATTTGGACGACGCACTACAAAGAGACCAAGAGAAGTAAAGAGAGAGAGGAGGAGGGGAAAAAAAGCTTTCTAAATTGGGCCCTGTGGAGAGGCCTGGAAGCCGCAGTACATGAAAAAGATCTTTGTGAAGCAATTGTGTTATTCCTCCCTTTATCACCTTGCCATTCCTCAGCTGCATCCACCAGGGAGAGCGAGTATCCATTTCACAATGTGACAGGCCTGACTCCTGTAAAGTAGCTTAATTACTCATTATGAGTTTCCATCAACAGAAGCTCTGCTCTTTGCTTCTGTAATAAGGGCTGTTATCTGTACTCGGATTTTCATTCGGGAAGGAAAAGGCTGCTCGGGTCTCACATTTGCAAAGGAGAAGGGAATACGAACACAAGATTTTCTTTATTTATTTAAAAGAAATGGCACTGTGTCTTTGATCCCAAAGGAGAGACTAGCCAATCTGCCGTGCATTAATAAAGGGGATCATAAATCAAGTCCGACGTCTTTTAAATATAAAAATATGTACGTTGGGGCGTAGGCGTGATGTACGCCATTTTTTTATGTTCGCGCCCAAGAGTTTCCTCCTACGAGAACCTTCTATCTACAAATATGTTCAAATTAAATATATGTGCCTATGCCCAGATCATAAATAATAAAATTTAAATGGGTATTAAACCCAAAAGGTTTTATATATTGCAGCTTGCCATTCCTTAAATAAGATGGCTGCATTCATTTTCGTTTCTTAGGTTTTTTTTTTCCTCTATTTTCACCTGGTGATCTGGCCAGCAACACACTACCTGTCTTAGGGTGTCTCCACTCCAATGGAGGGGCAACGGAGACATCCTTGGACAGCAGAATTGTCAATCTGCAGGGAGGGTTAGCTGATTAAATTTCGATGGACTTCACTATCAAAATAAAGCTAAACTCCAGCTAACACTTTTATTTAGGTATGTGCAGTAAATAAAGAATGTCACTTTTCCAACCAGCCAGTGTAGCACAGTAGTATGGAGCAGCCTCAGCCTACATGTCTGTGCTAAGAAACCACACCCACTGATGTGTTTTGCCCCACCCACCGGGGTCTTAGCCTTAAGATGTCAGTAGCTTGGACGAAACGCGTCACTATGTGTTTTTTTTTGTTGGTGAAGACATGCAGGCTGAGGCCGCTCCATACTTCTGTGCTACACTAGTGGGTCGGGAAAGTGTGTCCTTCCTTATTTACAGCGCACACTGCTTTGGATGAGTACACCCTTTTTTCCAGTGAATCATAAAGGCAGAGTCCCTAGCTTTGAGCAGCGCTCCAAGTTTGTATTGAGGCCACTTTTTTTTTTAGGTAGTTACAGCAACAGTTTTTTTCATGTTAGGGTAAAAGCTTTTCATACATGAATAAAAGCTGATCATTGTAACCACCCCTGTCAGTGGTAAATGTTTTCTCTCAACCCTCCAATTGCCACCTTTGCTGGACAGCTTGGTCTGGTAAAGGAAATTGAAAAATAACAGACTTACTGGCAGGATCACCAGATCAAAATAAAGGAAAAACACCTAAAAAAAAAAAAAAAAAAAGTACATCAATGCAGCCATCATATCTAAGAATTGGTAAGCTTCAATATCATACAATATGTTTTGTTTTGGGGTTTATTACCACTTTAATTAAAGGAATTATAGTTTAAGAGTTCCATTTAGGATATTATTGAAAACATTTTTTTTTAAGTGACTGCAATGGAATTTCCAGTATACTCAAATTTCCATGATCACATTTCATGAACATGAATACAATATGTTGCCAACACACCAACAAGCATGTTTTAAAGTGCAAAGCTCTTTATTCTTGTATGTTTACAAGGACAATCTTGCAACGCTTCTGGACCACACAGGGATCTTCCTCAGGAAGCGTGATGATCAAATACCTAAAGAAGGGTCCCTGTGTGGTCCAGAAATGTTTGTTTTCTATGTAAGAATATAAGAATAAAGAGTTTTGCACTATGATACAAACTTGCAAGTGTGCTGGGAACATATTTCATCCATTTCATCCAAGCCCAGTTGGAAGTTGCTGCAGAACACTTTCAATCACAAGGTGGATTCCAGTAAGATGTAAGAGAGGAATATACCCCATGCATTTTATAAACAGATGCATCTCTATAACATTTATTAATTGCAGGACGTGCAATTAGCATCCTTGCTAAATGACTGCTGTAAGATATTCAAGACATTTTAAGAGTATATTGCTCGAAAAGTGATTGTAGAGTAGTTTTGTAGGTCTTTTCTTTCTTCAGTATAGCCAGCACTTGTATTTATTTCCTATTCAGATAAATTATTATTATACAGGATTTATATAGCGGCAACAGTTTGCGCAGCACTTTACAACATGAGAGCAGACAGTACAGTTACAATCTAGGAAGGAGAGTCAAGTGATACAAAAGATAACTGTGGGGGATGAGATGATGGAGAAAATAATAGTATGGTTGTTAGGTCTGGGCAGGATAGGCTTCTCTGAAGAGAAGGGTCTAAAAACAAACAGAGTTTGAGATAAGGGGACAGATTGGGGTAGGGAGTATTTATAGGATAGGAGAGGCTCTGCAAGCATCCTGGAGGCAAGCATTGGAGGAGGTGACAAGGGAGTTAGAGAGTAGGAGGTCTTGGGAGGAAGAAAGAGAACGATTGGGTTGTTATTTTGAGACTAGGTTAGTGATGTAGCTGGGGGCCGCGTTGTGGATGGCTTTGTAAGTTGTTAGTATTTTGAATATAATACGTTGGGTGAGCGGAAGCCAATGAAGGGCTTGACAGAGAGGGGTAGCAGGCACAGAGTGGTTGGTAAGGTGGATGAGCCTGGCAGCAGTATTCATGATGGACTGAAGGGGGGATAGCCTATGTAAAGGTAAGCCAAAGAGAAGGGAGTTGCAGTAGCTGAGGGGAGAGATGACCAGGGAGTGAACTAGGAGCTTTGTGGTGTCATTGGTTTGGAGATGTTGCAGAGTTCGAGGCCACCAGATTTGGACAGTGATTGGATGTGGGGCCCAAAGGATAGATCAGAGTCCAGGATAACATCTAAAATCTTGGCATGCAGGAATGGGCTGATAGTTGTGCCAGTGATCTTGACAGAGAGATCAAGGGAAGGGTCACATGGGGGAGAAAAATATGAGCTCAGACTTGGATACATTGAGTTTGAGGAAGTGGTGTGACATCCACACTGAAATGTCTGTTAGTAAATTAGTGATACGGGAGGAGACTGAAGGAGTGATCTGAGTGGTAGAGAAATAAACTTTATGTTATCAGCATAGAGATCGTATTGGAAGCCATGAGAGGCTATCAGCTGACCCAGGGAGGAGGTGTAGATCGAGAATAGGAGAGGTCCAAGAACAGAACCTTGGGGGACCCCAACAGAGAAAGGAAGAGAGGAGGAAGTACAATTATAAGTAACACTAAAGGTGCGGTTGGACAAGTAGGAAGAGTACCAGGCAAGAGTACAGTCACAGAGACCAAAGGTGTTGAGTTTATTGAGGATCTTTGTGGTGTCAATGGTAAGAAAGCAGCATATTTTGGGGATGTTGCGGAGGTTGAGGCGGCAAGATTCCTCCTTTATTGAATTTTATTGCAACTGTACTGTCTGCCCTCATATTGTAAAGCGCTATGCAAACTGTTGGCGCTATCTAAATCCTATATAATAATAATAATTAAAAGTCAGCAGCTTCAGTATTTGTATTTCAGACAGGGCGAAGAACCCCTTAAATATCCCAGTAATTTACCTTTCATTAAATCATTTCTGTGTTTTTCTGTCTCCTTGCAACATCCTCCATGAGCTCCCAAATATCTACTGTTACATCTCACTTTTGTTTGTTTGGAACTAGCAGTGCATGTTAGTTGTGGTAATGTGCATTGCTCTATGTACACTACAAATCCCATTGTCCATAGTCCATTTTCCATCTCAGGACTGAGCAAGAGAGGGTGGCTACATTCCTACACACAGTGAGACCATGGAGAATGAATGTAGCCACCCTCTAACAGGAAGTGAGATCACAGGGGCAAAAATAGTATTTTGGAGATTTGGAGGAGGCTGAGAGCAATAGAAGGGACTTTTTTGGTTTAAAGTAGAACTATAGGCAAAACTTTTTTCATTTTGGAGGGTTAAAACGGGTGTAAGGTGCCATCTGTGTCCCATTCTCAGATTTCCCCTTACTTCCTGACCCAAAGCCAAACAGGAAGTGACAGGTAATCCCTACAAATTACAGGAATCGCATGAGGATCCCCAGAACCAGTGTCCCTATTGGAAGTGTCACAAGTTAGCCTATAGTTTTGTCTGTATATTCTTACCTCCTTGCTGCAGTGCTTCTGTCTGCCACCCTTCACATGTGGTGTTTGGGCTTCTATGGGCGTCGCCTGCTCCACTGTGGGTTATATCCTGTTCCTGTCAATTACTTCCTGGGTCACCTCCCTGTATGCTTCTCTATATATACACATGCTCAGTGCACTGCTCCTTGCTTGAGCAACATCGCTGTTCTCTGAGCTCCCATCCGTGTATCCCTTGGCTATTGTATCTGATCTCCTGTGTACCGAGGCAGCTACGTTTCTCCGTCTATGTTCGTCTGCTGCCTGTCCTGACCTCGGCTTGTCTCCTGGATCTCCATATAGTCTCCTGTTTACCCTGTACATGCCAGCGGTCTCCACATCCTCAGCTGGGCCTACCTGGGGGCCGCGACCTGGTTCCAGTCTGCTGCAAGTCCATCCCCACCATCAGGGGCCCTGGTGAAGAAGCAGGCTGGGTCTTAGACTCCGCGCCCTGGGGAATCCTGAGCTGGGGATCTATAAGGGCTCACTACCACCGACTCGTTGACAGGAAGATTTCCAAACTATTACTTTTCTGGGGACAACCCAAAATTTGGGATTTTACTTTCACTTTCAATGATAACGATAAACAGAACAAATAACGAAGGTGAATCTCTATAACGGGCACACAAATAGCAATAAAAACTGACAGGTGTTCTAATCAATCTCCATTCTGTCCAAAACAAAAATAAAAGTTTTGCTTTTAGTTATACTTTAAGAATATATACTTGAATATACATTTTTGATTTACTATAGCTTAGGGTCATCTTAGAATCAGCTTAAAAGCTGTGCAATTGACATGCAACACCTTGGGTTAAATCTAACAAACTCATATTTGGAGGTTCCTGTAAATAAAGGAAGGGAGGATGAGTACGGTGAAATTTTATTTCAGTAATTAAGCAGGGTGACACCTCTGCCCTGCACTGAATCTTGGATGTAATGAAGTAAAGCCGGGCAGGAATGTGCAGGGAATGAGGCTCGGAGACGTTCCCTGTTCTGGAAGAGAGTGTGCTTAAACTACAAGTAGCAGGGGGCTAAGTGACACAGTGTGTTAAGTGAAGTAGCCTCTGGCTCCCATCCCAAATGTATCCTGTTTGATTATCTCCTCCTGGTATGTAGCAGACGTGTACAAACAGCAAGGACTATTTTTCTCCCATCTATAAAGAGGTGTGACAGGGACCTCTGCATGCAATGTAGGATATATAAAATTGTGCACAAAGCACTTCTGTTCTCTTACTGGTATGTGATAAAATAAAGCTGTAGCAGCATTTGCCATTCTTGTCAGTTGTTCATAATGAGAACCATACCGGAGACGGATTTCTATATTATGATATACCAGTCAACGAAATGTAGAGAAGTAGCACTGGAGGTGTCTGTGAAGGTTCTCATTTATCCAGGTCATGGTATAGCTAGTGGCAGTCACATTCAATTGTACTGTCATGTTGAAGGCTTTTTGTTGCTCATCTAAGTGGTTTCCTCAGTTCAAATGAGTGTCAGAAACATGCTGAGTTATGTTCCTGACACTCATTTTAACTGATCTTCTGCTCGGATCCTAAAGATATTCAATTTAAGAAAGATAATCTAAAAGTAAACAGCTTCTGCTAACTTTAAACTTCAGGTGCACTTCAAAACAAAGTGTACTTATCCTTTAAACTCCCCTTCCCTTCCATTAACCTAACCTAACCTAACCCACCCTCCCCATCCCCAGATGCATATGTACTTCAATCTGATGCCTATGGCCTCCACTGTTTGTTTCCATTCAACAACAGAAAGCTTCAGTGCTCTGGCCGCACCTGCACATTACAGTCCCACAGACTTCTATGAGACCCTCTTCTGAGGTCAGAGATGCTGGAGATATGTCCTCATAGAGGTTTATGGGTCTGTAATGCACAGATGCAGCCAGGATGCTGAAGACTTATTGAAGACGTTTTGCTACTCATCTAAGTAGCTTCCTTCGTAAAAAAAAGTGTCAGGAACATGCTGTGGTATGATACTGACACTCATGCTGAGGTATGTTACCTACACTCATGCTGGGGTATGTTACTGACACTCATGCTGAGGTATGTAACTGACACTCATGCTGAGGTATGTAACTGACACTCATGCTGGGGTATGTAACTGACACTCATGCTGAGGTATGTTACTGACACTCATGCTGAGGTATGTTATTGGTACTCATGCTGTGGTATGTTACCTACACTCATGCTGGGGTATGTTACTGACACTCATGCTGAGGTATGTAACTGACACTCATGCTGAGGTATGTAACTGACACTCATGCTGAGGTATGTTACTGACACTCATGCTGAGGTATGTTATTGGTACTCATGCTGTGGTATGTTACCTACACTCATGCTGGGGTATTTTTCTGATACTCATGCTGAGGTATGTTCCTGCCATGTATTTTAACTGATCCTCTGCTCAGATCCTAAATAAATTTAATTTAAGAAAGATAATCTAAAAGCAAACAGCTTCTTCTAGCTTTAAAGTTCAAGTGCACTTTAAAACAAAGTGCACGTATCCTTTAAACTCCCCTTCCCATCCCCAGAAGCATAGATACTTCAATCTGACACCCATGACCTCAACTGTTTGTTCACATCCAACAACAGAAAGCTTCAGTGCTCTGGCCGCACGTGCATGTTACAGTCCCATAGACGTCTAGGAGACCATCTGCTTAGGTCAGAGATGCTGGGGACAAGTCCTCATAGAGGTTCATGGGTCTGTAATGAACAGGTGCAGCCAGGAAGCTTAAGACTTGTTGAAGACATTTTTGCTAAGCATCTAAATGGCTTCCTCTGTTCAAATGAGTGTCAGGAACATGCTGAGGTATATTACTGACACTCGTGCTGAGGTATAAAATCTACAACAATATAAATGGCGCCAACCATAAACATAACCCCCCTCAAAAAAATAAAACATATATGTATATATATATATATATATATATATATATATATATATGTGTGTAAAATGTGATGAAGTGAACGTGACAGCTGCCCCGCACTAAACTATACAAAAAATAAAATAAAGTAGGCGCTATCCTCCTTAAAGTAAAACCAATGAGGTATGGCTCAAAATACAACGTGTTGCAATAATCTCTACCAAAACACAACTGTGACTGTTAATTGGTGACAATTGAATAAAAAAAAACACAAATGTTCTCACGAAAAATACAAAAACATATGCAGATAATGTGACATATGAAAATGTGAAAACAAAAACAAAGAATAGAAAATGTGATCATCATTTCTTCCTCCAACTGACGTATTCTCCCATTAACGGATAAACACAAAGCACCCAGAAAAGACATGACAGGATAATCGTGCAACACAGTTTTGTTAAACATTACTTATTTGTTTAAAAACGTATCCCACAATTAATTGCGCTCACTTGACAAAGTGCCCAGAGTGGCACCAGCTCGACCAGTTTGTATGCACACATGAAGGGCGCAGAGATCCGCCAGATTATTCTAATACACTGCTGTTCCTCTTACAAAGCCCAACTGTGCGTTCCACTACACTTAGATGTGACGACAAGACCAGACAATCAAAGCATTTCGCTATGATAGCATCGTCTGAAGATTTTAAACAGCAGGAGCCGATCAGTGAGTTTGGCGAACCGATGTCCGCCAGCAGCCACTGATTGCTTCGGTACACTGAAAGAATGCCAGTCTGCCCATGCAAACAAGACAGATTGCCATTCTGTCAGTACAGAAGACATGGATCCTGTGTTCCTGTAAGGCAGAAACACCGATCCATGTCTTCCACTAGTAAAAACACCTCCCCCACTACAATGAAACACCAGCTAGGCACACAGGTAACCCTTATTTTGGGGACCAGTGACATTCTTACAGTGATCAGTGCTAAAAATATGCACTGTCATTGTACTAATGGCACTGGCAGGGAAGGCGTTAACATTAGGGGTGTTCAAAGTGTTACCTGTGTGCCTAGCTGGTGTTTCATTGTAGTGGGGGAGGTGTTTTTACTAGTGAAAGACATGGATTGGTGTTTTTGCCTTACAGAAACACAGGATCCATATCTTCTGTACTGACAGAATGGCAATCTACCTTGCTTGCATGGGCAGACTGGCATTCTTTCAGTGTTCCAAAGCAATCAGTGGGTGCCGGCAGACTTTGAGTCCACGGGACCCGCTGATTGGCTCCCGCTGTTTAAAATCTTCCGAAACGACATTTTTGTCACTTGAGTTAATTTACAAATATTTTATTTATGTCAATATCTCATAAGTATATACTGTGTGTTTTTATTCTCAGACCATGATCTGTTTTTTTGGGAAAAAAATATTTCTCATTAATAAAATTTCTATCTTTATACAAACTTGCTTGGATTGCCTTAAAAATCCCCCATTTTGAGGTTCTGGTATGTTTTTTATGATTTTCTAGGGATGATGGCAATCACCCCTCCAGCCACCTAGTCGCTATATTTTCCATGGAAGTATTTTAATGCCCATAGTCTAGGAATTGGTGCATTTTGGAAGTAAAAACAAATGGACAAAAAAATGATAGTTTCCCTTTAAAATTGATGTAAACCAAAATGACTTCCTTTAGCAGAGATCAGACTCATCCTCTACAATCCGATACTATAAACCACTCTGATCTCTGATACCCACGAAGACATATCAAGCTCCCCCGCCTTGGCAGAGCAGAATTCTGACACTGACAGCAGATAAGGTCACACAAACCACAGCCCGGTGTTATCCTGGCTACTCCCTGACTATTTTGCTTGTTATTTACAGATTATCCAGTCACGCTTGAAGCCCACCCAAACTTTTGTGTTGTCATGCATGCTGCAGAGTAGATAACAGCCTAGTCTGTCCACCCATTTATTCTTACCAACGTTAATGCAGAACTCTTCTAGTTAGGGTTTTTTTTTTTGTACAAAAATGTAGACTCACATGATTCCTAATATTTACTTATACCTTGCTTTATTAAAGCGGAGTTCCGGCCTCGGAAACAATTTTTCAATAAAAATTCCCCCGGGACAGTCAGGGCTAGTACATTCCATAATGGATAGCCTCTGAACTGTCCCAGGTCGCACTTACCTTTTAGAAGAAATACTTACCTTGAAAATGTCTTGTCCAGCGCTGCCATCTCAGGTGTGGGCAGCTGAAGCCAGCGCATCCTCTTCGGCGTCCTCTTCCGTGTCCTCTTCGGTCCCACAATGCACTGCACCGGCCCCGCTCGTCACTTCCTGTGCAGGTGCGGCATCCCTTCACAGCTTCTGGGCATGCCCAGAAGCTGTTTAGCAGCGAATGATGCACCTGCCCCGGAACTGACGAGCGAGGCCGGTGCAGGCGCATTGATTCCTGGGAGCGATGACGTTCAGCTCCCAGGAGTCAATGCAAGCAGGAAGTGAAGGCGCGGGCCACGGCCGCAGAGGGAGGAAGTTGAAGAAAGGTAAGTATATTTTCTTCAATATCAAGGTAAGTAATTGAAAAAAAAAAAATGGGACTATCCATTTATTTTTTAGGTGACACTGAGCAAGCGGATGGCCCAAAGTGGATTTTGAGGCCGGAACTCTGCTTTAACCCATCTGACAAACAGATGGCAGTTATATAAATGCTGGATGACAATATTCTATAGGATGTTGAGAAGCAAAGCAGCATGTTCACTCAGTTTTAATCGTTTAATTAAACAGGAAAGAACATTTTAGACCCAGAAATGTGGATGTCAGTGAACCAGGCATAAAGTAATGAAAAAAAAATGTATATACACTTACCGCCACTTTATTAGGTACAAAGAAAATGGCCTCTGCCCCCTCCTATAACTGGCCTTCATAGCAAAGAACACATGGAAGGGCAACGCACAACCAAATTAACCTGTCTAACAGTTTGCGTCTAACTAAACCCCTGTTTTGACGCAAACTCTTAGACAGGTTAATTTGGTTGGTAAGCAAACTGGTTATCAAATTGAACTGGAACATTTTTATCTTTGTTTGTCTCATGTGCGTTGCCCTTCCATGTGTTCTTTGCTATGAAGGCCAGTTATAGGTGGGGGCAGACAGGGCCAGGACAAGGGATGGGCAGGAGGGACGGCTGCCCTGGGCGCAATGGTTTATAGCAGGAATGGGGGTGCCCAGACCCTAACTTTAGGGGAAGGGTGGGGGCGCAGTTTGGCATCTTTGCCCTGGGCGCTGGATGACCTTGTCCCGGCACCAGGGGCAGAGGCCATTATATTTGTTGTTAATTTATACTGGTGAGTGGACATACTGGATGCCTTTGCTATTGTACCATTGGCTGGGCGTCCATTATGCCCCCAAGTACCTTTAGGAGGGTTGGGCCACCTCCAGGCTCACCTTCCTATCTATCTGTATGCTTACATGTGCTTCCACTGTGGAAACTCTCATAAATTTACAAGAGTTAGGACTGCAGGAAATACAGGGTGCCGTGGAGTGGCCCTGCAGCTTACACATGCATTTGCAAATGTGTGCTAACTAAACCTCTGTTTTGACGCAAACTGTTAGACAGGTTAATTTGGTTGGTAAGCAAACTGGTTTGCAAATTGAATTGGGAATTTTTATCTTTGTTTGTCTCACTTTATTAGGTACACCTGTTCAATTGTTTGGGAACACAAATTGCTAATTAGTCAATGACATGGCAGCAACTCAATGCATTTAGGCATCCAGACATGGAGAAGACAACTTGCTGAAGTTCAAACCGAGCATCAGAATGGAGAAGGAAAGGGGCTTTACGTGACTTTGAACGTGGCTTTTTGGTGCCAGACAGGCTGGTCTTAGTATTCAAAAACTGCTGATCTACTGGGATTTTCACACACAACATCTCTTGGGTTTACAGAGAATGGTCCAAAAAGAGAAAATATCCAATGAGCGGCAGTTGTGGGATCACTTTAAAGATCTGCTTTAACACACTTATGCTGGCCATACATGGACAGAATTTCGGCCGTTTGCAGACTGAACGATTATTCCCCAGTCGAAAGCAAATTGTCCACTAACTGATAGAATAAACTTGTTTATATGACTGTTTCCATGTTCGTAGTGATCGTTCGATAACAATAAAAACATAAAAGACAGAATATTATTTTAATTTTGAATATTAAAAAAACTTATACATCCTGAAGAGGCCTTTAGGCCTCACTGCCTCACCTCCCCATACTTGCTCATGCCTATATCCCCCTCTCTTCTCCTATGCCCCCTTCCCCCCCCCCTTTTTTTCCTCCTCATCCCTCTTGTTTTTCCCTCCCCCTTCTTCCCCCCCCCTCCCCCTCTTTCCCTCTATACCCCCCTATCCGCACCCCTTTGTACAGGGTTCCTCTACTACCGTCCGGTGGTCGTTCCCCCTCCACTGACAACTTACTCAGGTATCCCCAACACAAACTGCTTTTGACTGGGTCTTGCATATACTTAGTGTGTGCTCCCTGTCCCCTGATACAGCAAGTTCCCCATTGGGGTGTCAGGGTTCGGGGAGCACCGCCGACACACAGATTTAGCCTTAATACCCCGGTTCTCCGCATTTGCATGGATACTTTAATTGCCTGCCTTCCAGTATTACATCCCTCCCTATAATTCCTGTTCAGATTTTTCATAATACTTCCACTCACGGGTACAGTTAGGTTTGTCTATACCAATGTGATTTTTACTACAATCCCAATTGTATGATATGGTTCAAGTCTGTACATTTCGAAGCTTTCTTTTGTATACCTGTTTCGTTTTTTTATAGACTTATTTCAATAAAATGTTTTGGGAAAAAAAAACATATACAATTTAGTTGAAACAATACAAGTTTTCACTTCAGATTGATTGGCATTAGCCGGGCCCATGGTCGAAATCGTCGGTAAAATTGGGTTCACTAACAGCACAAATGTCGAATGATCTTCTTAAAACGACCAGTTTCGGTCTAAATTCTGTGCGAGTATTGCCAGCATAAGCCACGTTTCACACCAGTGCAGCTTTGAAATCGTGCTACTTCAGTGTGATCAGTGTAATTTTGATGTGTGATTTAATTGTGATTTGCGACATCATTTAAAGAGGTTGTAAACCCACTTGTATAACTTTTACCTATAGGTAAGCCTATATTAAGGCTTACCTATAGGTGCTATAAATATCTCCCAGACTTGCACCATTTAGGAGATATTTACAGTGCAAACTGCCGATGACATCATCGGCGCAGGCGCTCTGAGGGAACGGCCACCCGTGCCGTTCCTTCAGAGCTCAGTGCCGTGAACGGCGGCTCCCGCGCGCAGGCGCGGGAGTGATGTAATCGCGCCTCCGGCCAATCGGATGGCCGGAGGACGCGAACCCGGAAGCAGGACGGCAGGACATGTCGCCGTCCTGTAGCTGAGGTGGCGGCACGGCGGGGGCTTCGTTTTAAGGTAAGTACTACATGCATACTAGCTCATTATGCCTTTCCCTTTACAGGGCTTTTTTTTTCTCGGTTTTTTTTTTCGACTTTACTTCCTCTTTAACAGAAGTCAATGCAAGTCGCAATGAAATCACATAATAGTGCAGGAACCTTTTTCAAAGTCACTGCAACTTGAGTCACAACGATTTGAATGGTTCTATTGCCGCAAATGGGGTGTGACTTGAACTGTCAAATCACATGACAAATCACATTAGTATAAACAAGGGCTAAAGCTTTAATGAGATCATAGTGATTGGGATTATATATATTTTAGGTACATTTGTGTTCTTTTTTTTTTCCATGTGTTTTTGATTTGTTTTTATTAAAAAAAAAATTCAGTTTTCCTACACTAGGCAGTTTTCATGTGGAAAATTTGAATTCTGCTCCTTTTTTAAACTATTGCAAGATGTATAACTGGGAAATGACAAATTACCTTACACAAATACATTTCTTTTTACGCTCGTTCACATCACACCTGTGAGTAAGAACATACACATTCTAAACTGGATTTTACACCTAAATAAAAAGTAACAATTTTTGCTCCTCAGTAATAAAGAAAAAAAAAGTCAGGAAAGCAACATTTTATATTTGAATATTTTAGCCTCATATCCAGAGGTTGTCTTTGGGAAATAGACGCATGAGTGCTGCCAGCATTGCTGCAGAGGTTGAAGGGCGGGGGTCAGACTGTCAGTTCTCAGACCATACATCGCACACTGCATCAAACTAGTCTGCATGGCTGTCATCCCAGAAGGAAGGCTCTTCTAAAGATGATGCACAAGAAAGCCCGCAAACAGTTTGCTGAATACCAGCAGACTTAAGGCCCGTACACACGTACCGATCGTCGGCATACAAACGTCGGTGGACGAAGGATCTGCCGATTGTACGCGTGTTAGTATGGTGCCTCCGACAGATGTCTGCGCACAATCCGCGGACAAAAGTCTTTCTTGCAAACATGAAAATATTTGTATGCCGACACCAGAACGGACGATTGTTCGCCTGTCAGTACACAATTCGGCCGACAGACCGCAGATTTGCAAGACTGGGCATGCTCAGAAAATAGAAAACACAGGGAAAGTTAACCATTACATGACATCACTTCTGCAGTCGGCGGACAAAATTCTTGTGCTGTCCTTGTGCTGTCTTTGCACTTTTCAGCAGACACCGACATCCCGGGGAGAAAAGAGGAACATTTGTATGCCGACCATCGGTACGTGTGTACGGGGCTTAAGGACATGGATTACTGGAACCATGTCCTGTGGTCTGATGAGACCAACATAAACGTATTTGTTTCAGATGGTGTCAAGCGTGTGTGGCAGCAACCAGGTGAGGAATACAAAGACAAGTGTGTCTTACCTACAGTCAAATATGGTGGTTTGAGTGTTATGGTCTGGGGACGCATGAGTGCATTGATACCTCCCACACCCCTGATAAAGGAGATGTAAAATCTCTGAAATGTGTTGGGTGGAAGACATCAGTTTCGAGTATCTTTCTATATTGGTGTAAGCTTAGTTGTGTATTCCATGTATATTCTGTTCAAAATGTTTTTATTGATGAAATATGAATAAAATTGATATTATAAAATACAGTTGTGAAAAATACTAAGTGCCTAAAAAGTCCCACTATAGGGGAATTTCCGATTTTTTTGTTTCAATTAAAGCGGTTGTAAACCCTATAAAAAAAAAAAAAAAAAAAACCTGCAAGACAAAGGCATAATGAGCTAGTATGCATCGCATACTAGCCCATTATGTGTAACTTACCTTAAAACAAAGCCCCGACACGGACCCCCGGACATCGATGCGGGCGCTGCCATGATCCCTCGTCGTCTCTTCCGGGTTCGGCGGCTCCGGCGCGCTGATTGGCCGGAAGAGACGGCTCCGGCGCGCTGATTGGCCGGAGCCGCGATGACGTCACTGCCGTGAATGCGCGTGGGAGCCGACGGTCAGGGCACGGGGGTCTGAAAGAACGGCACCAGCGGCCGTTCCTTCAGAGAGCATGCGCCATGCGCGGGAGTGATTTTTCCGGCAAGCTCCCGGCAACTTAATTGAAGGTCCCCCCGGACCTTCAGAGCGCATGCACTGTAAATATCTCCTAAACCGTGCCGGTTTAGGAGATATTATTTGTATTATTTGATATTATTTGTACCTACAGGTAAGCCTTATTATAGGCTTACCTGTAGGTAAAAGTGTCAAAAAGCGGGATACTACCGCTTTAAGGGATGTGGCACATTATGGAGATTAACCTCCGATATCCCTTAACCACTTTACCCCCGGAGGATTTTGCTGTCTTACGTCCAGGCCACTTTTTGCGATTCGGCGCTGTGCGAATTTAACTGACAATTGCGCGGTCGTGTGACGCCGTACCCAAACAAAATCTATGTCCTTTTTTTCCCAGAAACAGAGCTTTCTTTTGGTAGTATTTGATCACCTGTGCGATTTTTACTTTTTGTGCTATAAACAAAAAAAGAGCGTTTATTTTGAAAAAATAACAATATTTTTAACATTTTTTTATATGATATTCCCCCCCAAAAAAATGTAAAAATCAAAATTTTTTGTAATTTTAGGCCAATTTGACTTCTGCTACCTATGTTTGGTAAAAAAAAATCACAATAAGCGTATTTTGATTGGTTTGTGCAAAAGTTATTGCGTTTACTAACTAAGGGAAAGATTTTTGTCATTTTTGGGTTTTTTTTTTTAACGAGTAATGGCGGCGATCTGCGTTTTTTTTTTTGCGGGACTGCGACATTGCGGCGGACAGATCGGACCCTTGACTGACATTTTTATCACTTTTGGGGGTACCAGTGACATTACTGCAGTAATCAGTGCTATATATATGCACTGTTACTGTAAAAATGACACTGGCAGGGAAGGGGTTAATTTTATTGGAGAGGGAGGGGTTAATGTATGCCTGGTGCTTACTGACGTGTGTGGGGGGAGGTGACTGAGTGAGTCAGGGACAGATCGCATGTTCAGCTATGCTGAACACTGCAATCTGTCACTCCCTGTCACTTAGGAGATCCGCCCGCTCTGTTTACACAAGCGGGCGGATCTCCAAACTAGATTCCCCGACGATCGGGGAAGAGCAGCGGCGATCGCCGCCGCTCCTCCCCTGGCCTGACTCCCGCTGTGACTGAAAACAGCGGGAGCGCGCCTCCGGCGCCGCGCGAGAGCACCGCCTACAGGGGGAGGAGTCCAGCGACGTAGTACTACATCGCTGGATGATAACGAACCACTTTGCCGCAGTACGCTCAATGTGAGTGGTCGGCAAGTGGTTAAAAAAAATTGTTTGTACAAAGGAACTACTTCTTCTACATAATATATGGACTGTCGATGTAGTCTATGAATATATTTTTTGATGTGTAAACAAATTTTTATATGTTTGAATTCAGCTATATTCTCATAAGGCGCTACACTTTTGTTCATCACAACAAAACAGGTGCCTGCTTCTGAAAAATGATTATATTAAAACAGTACATCGATGTAAGCAACAGACACACGTGCTAAAATATGATATATGGATGTCAGAAAGTCATACATCAATGTATCTTCCTTGTGTCAAGAGTTTTACAAAGGCCTGCAGCCTTGGTTCCCACCAGTGCATCCGCCAGCAACTCAAACTACTCGGTTTGACTTAGCGGAATTCTGGAAAGGTACGCGACAATATGTCTTCTGGCAGCAGACCCTCCAGAAGATGCTATTTAAAGGTAATTATGGTAAATGTAACTTGATAGTGGTTGACGGGAGTTTAGCGGGGTTATTTTTAGAGCGTGCGTCAGGCAGTGAGGTTGAAAAAAAAAAAAGAGAGAGAACGTCTGACACAAAGATACATTTTTGGACCATTTTTAATATGTGGCTGTGTCCTGCTGTGTCCTGGAATACTTAGCAGTCTTTCAGGTGAAGTGGGAGTGAGGAAGTGAACATTATTACAAATCCTCTCCATTGTCTGGCTGTAACGTTCCCTGTAATATCAAGTCCTTTTAGTTGCAGAGCATAAATCACACTCTGAATGAAAATCCCTCGACTTGGGCTCCCAGTGATAGCATCTAGCGTAACGTTCATGAGTAATGTGTCTGTCCGGCTGATCGCAGCGGTTATGCTCAAGGAAAGGCACTCCAGGTGTGCTGCACTTGGACTTCATCACTCTCAAAGACAAAACAGCAGCCCCCGAAAAGCCACAGCACAAAGACATGTGACAACTCTATTCTCTACACGCTAAGCTCGTCTCTCCTTCATCCGTCATGATCAGGGCATGGTGCATCTCTATTCAGGAGCAGCCATGTAACCGGTGGTGGTATGTCTTGCCCTGTGATCTCCAAAAATTGTCCATGCGTGGCAAATAGAAAGCAAGGGATGGGCCTTATATGGTGAAGTGTGGAGGTAGTTTAATGAAAAGAAGGATGCACTACCAGATGGCGGTCTTCTGGGTGTATATAAATGGTAAAAAAGTGCCACATTCTAACATGCTGAGAAAATTGATTTGGGAAACATGGACTTTATCGGCACAATTGTATAAAAAAATAAACATTTATTGTTAAAAAGTTAAAAACAATGACAAAGCCTATATGGCAACAATATGCCGACAAAACTGTAATTGGCAGAAAGCAACAAAAAACATAAAAAAAAAATGCATAAATTGATCTACAAATGCACAAAGACTTGTACACATAGAAAATAGATATCTGTGATGTCCACATTGAAATGGTCCATCATCGGGGGACAGGCAAAAAAAACACTATCCTCCAAGGGGATCTGGAGATGCGGTCATCACAGGTACATGAGGTTATGGAGTGTGAGCCCATGCAGCTCAACATGTTTCGCAAAATGCTTCATCTGGAGCTTAAGTTCATCACTCTGTATTCTGCTTGTAAATAGGATTAAAAAACAGGGGGGGGGGGGGTAAAACCAACGGAGCCGGGCAGCGCATAAGATGACTGGGAATCGTAGACTACTAGTACCTGTCAACTATTTGGTATCTCATTTAGATCAGGAATCATAAAGATCCTCAAATAAATCCATGCCGGTCAAAACCATTGGTCACAATGTCGTATAACCGGATCAAGAATAAAAAGAGGGGGGGACAGATAGGCCTTGAGCAAATAGTCCAGGCATCTGAGATCAGATCCATATATTTGCCTCAGTAAGAAGGAGTATAGAAGCCTAGCACCGACTCCTGTTGGTCATAATCACCCCCCATGGATGGTAAAGTGTGGAGATAGCTGCTTTGTTTCTGTCACGTGCAACATAAAATGTAAAAAGTATCATAGACACTTCTTAACTGTTTTATGCAAAAATAAAGCACAAAAATGGATTTTTGTAAAATCTTACCGTAAAATCCTTTTCTCTTAGCTCATTGACAGACGTAGTCCTCGGTGATTCAGCACCTTCGGGTTATGCTGCCCTCCACAGGAGTAGGACTAGACAGGAAATAAAATGCTCTGGCCACACCCTAGGGGCAGTCCCCGAGGGTATATCCTCTCTCTCTCTGCCACAGCAAATCAGTTATGTCACAAAGCAGTGTTTAGAGAATTTAACCCAACCCAACTCCAAAACAGAGGGGCGGGTACTACGTCTGTCAATGAGCTAAGAGAAAAGGATTTTACGGTAAGATTTTACAAAAATCCATTTTTCTCTATCGCTCATTGACAGACGTAGTCCTCTGTGATTCAGCACCTTCGGGACGTCCCAAAGCAGTACCACAAATGAGGGGTGGGAAAAATGGAAATTAAATCCAATCTAGAAGGCCCAACCGGTACCAACTAGAAGTTTTACAATGCTCATCCTCAATGATGAGACTCAACAAAAAATTTTTCAACAGAAAAAATCCTCGAGGTAGACCTCCGGTCTCCTCAAATTGCGGCCTGCAAAACCTTGCGGCCAAATGAGGCATCCGTCGATGCCATCACATCAATTTTATAAAATTTTGTAAAGGTATGTACCGACGACCAGGTGGCCGCCTTACATACCTGGACTACTGACGCCTGATGGCGGAAGGCCCAGGAAGTACTAAGCGCTCGAGTGGAGTGCGCCCTAACAGGGAACGGAGGACTCCGACCCTTAATAGAATAAGCCTGTACCACCGTCTGTCTAATCCATTTGGCGATAGTCGCGGCAGATGCAGGCAACCCCTTTCTGGGGCCATCCGTGATCACAAAAAGTGAATCCGTCTTACGGAATGATTCCGTAGCTTTCAGGTATACCCTGATTGCCCGAACCACATCCAAGGAATGCAACGCATGTTCCCGATGATGATTGGGCTGAGGACACAAGGAAGGTAGTACAATATCTTCATTCAGATGAAAATCTGAAACCACCTTAGGAAGAAAGGATGGCTTAGGATGAAGTACTACCTTATCCCTATGAATCACTAAGTATGGGGACTGGCATGATAATGCAGCCAGTTCTGACACCCTGCGAGCAGAAGTGATAGCCACCAAGAAGGCCACCTTCTGGGATAAAGTAAGCAAGGGAATCTCCCTGATGTTTTCAAAGGGAGGTTTCTGTAGAACCGACAAAACCAAATTAAGATCCCAGGGCGGTAAGGGCGCGCGGACTGGTGGAGCCAGGTACCGCACCCCCTGGATGAAATTCCGCACCAAGGACTTGGTAGCTAAAGGTTTCTGAAAGAAGATTGCTAATGCTGAAACTTGACCCTTGATGGTGCTCAAGGCTAGTTTCTGCTCAACCCCTTTTTGCAAAAAGGCCAATATTCGAGTCACCGAATAGGTACGTGGAGGAAATTCTAAAGATTCGCACCACGCAATATAAGTCTTCCATGTGTGATAATAGACCTTGCTGGAAGTCGCTTTCCTTGCTTTAATAAGGGTAGGAATGACTGAAGCTGACAACCCTCTGTCCTTCAGTACTTGGGTCTCAATGGCCAGGCCATTAAAACCAGCGACTGTAAAGCACGATGGTAGATTGGTCCTTGAGACCGCAGACACTCCCTGAGACGAAGTTCCCACGGAACGTCTGCGACTAGCATGTCCAAGTCGGCCAGGCCGGCTTGACGAGGCCAGCCTAGAATTTCTAGGACCACTGGCGCTGATTGGATCTGAACCAGGCGTCCCTAGAGATATCTGGCCCCGACCATCCGAGAAAGTCTGGTCGTTTTCTGTTCCCACACATTTATCAGACACCTGATTCCTATCAGGAACGGTGATCTTTCCTGGTTGAACCTCAGGGACCGAAGTCACCTGGCTAGAGGCTTCTTGGTCTGTCTGGTCAACCGGATCCGATTCCTGTGGGGAATTGAGACTAATCTTTGGAAAAGGTAAAAGAAAAGATCTGTTCAGGGAACGGTGACTACCGCTCCCTGTAGTACTTAAAAGTTGGAAGGGAAGAATCGCACCAGTAGCAGTAGTCGATGCTCGATCTAATGTCCTGAATACCGGTGAAAACGTCCCCCCACCCTCAAACCGGGTGGGGGCGCACCTTCAGGCTGTGTAATCCTTTGCTTCGGGTTTGGCTGAGTCGGTCCTCTGTTTGTCCGACCAGCCCTTCTTGAACCCCCCTGGAGGAGCCTTGCCTTTCCCGCTAGTTCCAGCCGGGCGTACGAACCCTTTATGGGCAGTAAAGAAAGGTCCTTGCTTGTTACGAGGTCCCTTAGTTTTAGCCGCCTGTGGCAAGAAAGTGCTCTTGCCTCCAGTGGCATCCTTAATGATCTCATCTAGGGTGACCCCAAATAAGCGATTCCCCTGAAAGGGGAGATTCGTTAAGGTCTTTTTGGAACCTAGGTCCGCTGACCAGCACTTCAACCACAGCACACGTCTGGGGATTACCGCTGACATAGATGCATGCCCCAATAGAGGGGTAGCATCCAAGGCTGCATCACAGATAAACTGTAGTCCTTGTATGATCTGTTCCATTAAATCAGATGTTCCCTGGGGGATATCTTTCCCCTTCAGGTCATGGCACACCAATCTTGCCCATTCCGTAAGTGTCTGGGAAACTAGACCAATGACAATTACTGGTCTAAATGCTGACCCTATTAGGGAAAAAATAGTGCGGGACTCCGCTTCCACCTTCCGATCCACCGGATCCTTAAAGGACGAAGTGTCCTCTACTGGAATAACCGTGGCTTTATTCAGCCTGGAAATAGGTGGGTCCACCACGCCCAGTTCAGCTTTCTTGCTTGAAGATCTCACAGGAACACTGGAGAAAAAAAGTTGTCTAAAAAATCTTTTAAGAAAAAAATCCTGCCAGGACCGAAGATCCCAGCAAGGTATCTAGGTCCTTACTCCTGACTAGACAGAAAAAAACTGATTTGCTGTGGCAGAGAGAGAGAGGATATACCCTCGGGGACTGCCCCTAGGGTGTGGCCAGAGCATTTTATTTCCTGTCTAGTCCTACTCCTGTGGAGGGCAGCATAACCCGAAGGTGCTGAATCACCGAGGACTACGTCTGTCAATGAGCGATAGAGAAAAATGCTTTATGAGCGAAGGTCCATCAGTGACAACGTGCTTTACATCATGTCCAAAATTCTCAAATTCCCAGCTCAGTGCCACCAACTAACAAAAGGGATTTTCAAGTGAAACTCCAGGAAGAAATAATTTTTTCAAAGTATGCTCTGTAAAAATGAATTAAAGGGGTTGATTTACTAAAAGCAAATAGACTGTTGCCCTCTGCAAGTGCAGTTGCTCCAGAACTTCACTTTGCAAAGAATATCCAACAGCATGCAAGGGAAATAAACAAAAACTGCATTTTTGCTTGCACATGATTGAATGATGGAAATCAACAAAGCTTTTGCTGATTTACTAAGTTCTGCAGCAAATGTTCTTGCAGAGTGCAACTGCACTTTGCAAAGTGCATAGTCTATTTGCCTTTAGTAAATCAACCCCTAAGTGTCTTTTCTGTCTGCGGCATGAGTATGAGGTAAGGCTTCACTTAGTAAATGAGGTAAGGCTTCACTTTGCAAAGAATACTCAATCACGTGCAAGTAAAAAAAAAAAAAAAACATAATTTTTGCTTGCACATGATTGGATGATGAAAGTCAGCAGAGCTCCTGCTCATTTAGTAAGCTTAAGAGGATCTGGATCTGCACTTGCAGAGTGCAACTGCAAAGTGCACAGTCTTTTTGCCTTTAGTAAATTAACCCCAAAGTGTTACTAAAACCACAACAGTAAAATCAGTCTGTATATGCAGGAAAGCATGCCTGTTATACTCACTGTGGAACCTAAGGGGTTAATCCTCTGCATTGTGTAAAAAGGCTGTTTAATCCTGTCTTCTCCCCTCCTCTCCCATTCCCCTTCCCCTCCCCTCCCGACTGACAGCAGCGAGGGATCCTCAGCCCCATCCCCTGCAAGCAGCTGTCAGACAGGGAGAGGAGAGAGCTGACGGGTCACGTGAGCGGTGCTCGGCGCTCTGAAAACTGGTAAAAAAACCTTATGTTTTTAAAAAACACAGACACAGGGGCACACAGGATTATTAAACAGACCAGACAGGATGGTATAAAGTGGCTTAACAACCACTTTAAAGGTGTAGTT
The DNA here is from genome assembly GCF_965119305.1 of Pelophylax lessonae. Taxonomy (NCBI): domain Eukaryota; kingdom Metazoa; phylum Chordata; class Amphibia; order Anura; family Ranidae; genus Pelophylax; species Pelophylax lessonae. Next base: position 186,893,438 of record NC_138777.1, on the reverse strand, counting down.
GAGATTCCAGGGGGGGGCATTTGCCCCCACCCCTTGCCCCTACCTGCGGATGCCCATGATGTAGAGCAACAATTCATTTCTTCAGATCCTAAGAGAGTTCTTTGCCATGAGGTGCCATGTTGAACTTCCAGTGACCAGTATGAGAGAGTGAGAGCGATAACAATAAATGTAAAACACCTGCTCCCCATTCACACCTGAGACCTTGTAACACTAACGAGTCACATGACACCGGGGAGGGAAAATGGCTAATTGGGCCCAATTTGAACATTTTTACTTAGGGGTGTACTCACTTTGCTGCCAGCGGTTTAGACATTAATAGCTGTGTGTTGAATTATTTTGAGGGGACAGCAAATCTACAGTGTTATACAAGCTGTACATTCACTACTTTACATTGCAATAAAGTGTCATTTCTTCAGTGTTGTCACATGAAAAGATATAATAAAATATTTGTAAAAAATGTGAGGGGTGTATTCACTTTTGTGAGATAACACACACACACACACACACACACACACACACACACACACACACACACACACACACACACACACACACACACACACACACACACACACACACACACACACACACACACACACACACACACACACACACACACACACACACACACACACACACACACACACACACACACACACACACACACACACACACACACACACACACACACACACACACACACACACACACACACACACACACACACACACACACACACACACACACACACACACACACACACACACACACACACACACACACACACACACACACACACACACACACACACACACACACACACACACACACACACACACACACACACACACACACACACACACACACACACACACACACACACACACACACACACACACACACACACACACACACACACACACACACACACACACACACACACACACACACACACACACACACACACACACACACACACACACACACACACACACACACACACACACACACACACACACACACACACACACACACACACACACACACACACACACACACACACACACACACACACACACACACACACACACACACACACACACACACACACACACACACACACACACACACACACACACACACACACACACACACACACACACACACACACACACACACACACACACACACACACACACACACACACACACACACACACACACACACACACACACACACACACACACACACACACACACACACACACACACACACACACACACACCTTACTCTAGGAAAACCAGGGACAAAGTATTGCTTATCACATTAAATGTTGATGACACTTGTATAACAAAGATCCATTTTAAAAGGATATGTCATAAAGAAGCAATTGCTGCAATCTCAAACACCGATCTTCATAAAGGACAGCTAAAACACCACAGTGTATCTATATTTCTTCGGAGAGTTAGGGCAAAATCATTATATATTACCACACAGTTACAGATTACACTGGCCTTCAATCAAGAGGCTAGACATGGGAAAAATAAAATAAAATCAAAAGGGCAGTAAGAAAGTGAAAAAGTGTGGACAGAATGAAATAGTCATTAGAATTAAATGCTTTGTGTTTCTTTCATGGGAAGGCATTCATTTACAACCACCAAAGGCAGTGCGAATTGAGCTGATGTTAACAGTTTATGAATGTAGCGAGGGCCACTCCTAAAATAAGATGATAATCTTACTGAAGTTATCTTCACTTATGTCCATTGTTTTTGTGACTCTAGATCATTTCATCTGCCTTTGAATGGTCTCTTGTTGGAATGGCCAACCAAGGTAGAAAATGTTATATAAAGCGCAATGGGCAACCACCCTTCCCTCCTTGCGCTGCAAGGGTTAAAGTGTTTTTTTATCCCAATATTTCATATTCCTGATCTCTGTCTGTTGTACCATGTTAAAAATAATTCTGTTCTCTTTGTATTGCTTCCTGTGCATAAAATACCTTCTTTCCTAATCCAAACTGACCACGCTAGGCATAGAAGCTCACCCATCCCAGCGTAGTCATTTTTTGGCTGTGTTGGGAGAACAGCTTGTCCGTCCTCCAATGGCCAAGACTTGTGCTGAAACGCCACTCTGCATAGCTGCACCCCCATCTCTCTAAGCCCCTTATGCAACTGGGAACAGAGGTCATGTGATCACTTATAAAAAAAAAAAGAAAAAAATATATTTATTGTTTCCCCCATAGAAGCCGCTGATTTATGGTGTTAGATGCAATAGAAGCCCAGTTGTTGAACATCTACTATCTGCAGCAGCACAGATGATGATTATGACCAGGGTTTTTCCCTGATTGTGCAGAGGCTACAAGCACACACACTGCATCCTTTCCAAGCACACTGACCCAATAATCAGTCTGGGGGGTTATATTTTTATTTTTATGCTTTAATGCTGGAAAACTTTAACTGGCTGGGCTATAGGGCATTGAAAACTCCAAAGTGGAAGAACACTATCTTCTTTATCAGTGGTCTTCAAACTGGGGCCTTGGGGCCAGATGCAGGTCCTTTGCATGCCTTAATCTGGCCCTTGAGGTATTATTACTGCCACTGACACCAACAATGGGGCATTATTCCTGCCACTGAAACCAACCAGGGCCATCTTACCGAATGGGCTTGCTGGGCAGTTGCCTGGGGGCCCCACTTGCCCGGGGGGCCCCACCTGGCCAGCGACCCAGCCAAGCATTAGTACTGATTCCCGTGTGCATCCTGCCGCCGAACTTAGCAGGTGGCAAGCGCCTGTCGGCCCTGCTCTGCTGTCAGGCCACTAGGGCTATAGAGGGGGAGCCCACAACTGCAGGAATGCCTGTCCGCCTCCACGGGAACAGGCACACACAGGACAGTTGAGTCGGACTCCTATCCGTGTGTGTGTTCTCCGGACCCAGCCACCGAACTTGGAAGCTTTCATTAGCCTGGCACTGCTGTACCAATAAATATCGCCTTATCGATAATTCACATTTTTATTCTTGTGGGTGATTGTGTAGGCGGGGCCCCAGTGCACTGCATTGCCCGGGGCCCTTTAACGCTCTTAAGATGGCAGTGACACCAACAATGGGGCATTATTCCTGCCATTGACACCAACAATGGGGCATTATTCCTGCCACTGACACCAACAATGGGGCACTATTCCTCCCAATGATACCAACTATTTTTACCCCTAATACCAAAGATCTGGCGTTATTTACTCCCACTGGGCACAGTCCGGCTCCCATAAAGCTAGGACGACAGTAAACTGGCCCTTTCTTTAGAAAGTTTGGAGACCCCTGTGCTATATTTTTTGGTGTCACACCAAAAGAGATGCTATGAGAGTTGTCCCCTGTAGCACTGCCCAGGTACTTACATTTCCATAGCACCAAATGTCACCCAGATCTACAGATCCACTCACAAGGCCACAGAGCAGCTATCTAGCCTCAGTTCCCGGGTGCCTTCTAGTGAGATTTCTCTGACAGAGTCCTCTGAGGTGAAGTCCCTGGGTGGTCAATACAGTTGCATGTGCAAGTCCACCAGCTGTGTCAAGGGCCTCAGTAGATATTGCCAGCACATTGAAAATGGTGCAAATCTTAACTGTGTGACTTCACGGTGCTTAAATGCATTCTCCTCGGGTACTGGAGCAATGCCCCTTTTATACCAGACCTAGCCTCTGATATATTTGTTTATGCTAAGTACAAGCATATTAAGTTATGCACAAATATAACATTTAGGGGTCCATCCCTTATCACTGCTTAAAAAAAAAAAAAAAAAAGGTACAGTGCATTTAAAAGCACAAAAAAATGCTTGCACTCTGCTGGCTTTGGGACAGTGCCAAAGAGACTTAATAAAAATGCTTGAATTGATGGTCAAAGAGAAGAATACAGCTTATGTTGGTGGTCAAAGAAAAAGAATACGGCTTACCTTGATGGTCAAAGAGAAGAATACGGGTTATGTTGGTGGTCAAAGAGAAGAATACAGGTTATGTTGGTGGTCAAAGAGAAGAATACGGCTTACCTTGATGGTCAAAGAGAAGAATACGGGTTATGTTGGTGGTCAAAGAGAAGAATACGGGTTATGTTGGTGGTCAAAGAGAAGAATACGGGTTATGTTGGTGGTCAAAGAGAAGAATACGGGTTATGTTGATGGTCAAAGAGAAGAATACGGCTTACCTTGATGGTCAAAGAGAAGAATACGGGTTATGTTGTTGATCAAATAGAAGAATACGGTTTACATTGATGGTCAAAGAGAAGAATACGGGTTATGTTGGTGGTCAAAGAGAGGAATACGGCTTACCTTGGTGGTCAAAGAGAAGAATACAGCTTACGCTGGTGGTCAATGGGCAGAATGTCCTTCTTACAGATATCAAAAAACACCATGGTCAGTGGTTACGTATCTGAGAGGTAGAAATTGCTCATTGTCATGGAACCCTCAGCAACCTCTGGAGAAACCCTAGGATTCCATAGAACTATGAGCAATAAGGGCTGTTTTAGTACATTGCTTCAAGGAAATGTATCTTGTTACTGACTTTGCTGCCCTATTATGCAGCAAATTCGGTGAAAAGTAAAAAAGTTGCAAATTGGGATGTTGACAGCTTCTCTTGCACTGACATTTGATAAGGCAAGTAAGACAAATACTATGTAACGGAATGCTTCAATGTGACAGCTGCTGAAAAAGACTTGATTAGTGTTTGCTTTGAAAAAAAAAAAAAGGTTTCTTTTTGCATCACCATGTACTGTAAATAAGCACTACGATGGAGAATTACACATTAAATCTCATTTGTTGTACAGAGTTGCAGACTGGTAGGAGGAAGCAAAGCTAGACCATTGTGGCACTGGTTGAATGGGAGACCGGCTTTTCCTTGTGGGTTCCCTGCTGTTTCACGTGCTGTGTTAGGAGTTATCTTTACATCAGCAAACTAAAGTTGAATTATAGTCTTTGTAGAAAGAAAAATCCTGAAGCAATTGTAGACAGCACTGAAAATGTTACCACCAAAACAATGAACTATAAAAAGCTGAATTGGAACACACATGTACTATACATACAATTTATGAGAAATACCAGATGTCAATTTTTAAGCCTTCCTATGTAAGAAATTTCCTGGCAGAGTAAAAGCCCAACTCTGGGCTATTTTTTTAAATGGCCCCCTGCAGATTTTAACAAACTCTGGAAGATTTTACCCCCTTCATGACCAGGGTTTTTTTTTGCTAATCAACACTGTGCTACTTTAACTGGCAATTGCGCTGTCATGAAACACTGTATCAAAACTTAGATTTATATAATTTTTTCATACAAATAGAGCATTCTTTTGGTAACATTTGATCACCACTGCGTTTTTTATTTTTTATTATAAAAACAACCAAATATTTTGAAAAAAAAAATACCCAAACATTTTCTACTTTGTTATAAAAACATATCCAAAAAAAAAAAAAAATCTAACTTGTTCATAAATTTAGGCCAAAATGTATTCTGCAACATGTCTTTGGTAAAAACAAAATCCCAATCAGTGCATATCGATTGGTTTGTGCGAAAGTTATAGTGTCTACAAACTATGGTATATATACTGGAATGTACACAGCTATAGACGCTATACTGTAATAGTGGTAACTGTGTGACTTTTTTAAAAGTGTTTATAGTGTGACTGTGACAGGGTGGAAGACAATCTGGTGCTAACAGGCACTATCTGGGAGGGTCACTAAATTACACTCCCTAGTGACACTAATACAGTGATCTGTGATAATACTGTACACTGTCATTGTATTATTGAAACTGGCTGGGAAGGGGTTAAAGTGGAAGTCCACCCTAAGGCTCCATGTACACGGGACGTTGTAAATGGCCGTTTAGGAGCAGTTGGATGTTTTTTTCAGAAGTCTCTGAACCCACCTGCATGTTATCTTATCTGTCCATGTACACAGGGTCGTTTACAGTCATTTGTAGGCAGTTGAGTTCGGGGACGTTTTTTGGAAAGCAATTATTTGCATTCGAACGTGTGTTTCCCAGCGTTTCAAACGCAAAAACGTGACCAAAAGCGCCCAAACGCGACCGAACGCAATGACCCGCGTTTAGCGCTCGCGTTTTTCCATTTTAAAAGGGAATTATTTTTTGACCTCTAGGAACGGTTCTAAAACCAAACGCTCGCAAACGCGACCTAATGGACGTTTTAAACGTCCTAAAAATTCCAGCATTCAAAGGGACTTTTAGCAACGTCCCGTGTACATGGAGCCTTAGGCTTCTTTCACACGGTCCGCCTCCGCAGGCGGATCCGTGTTGCTCAGCGGGGATCGATCCGCGATCCCCGCTGAGCCTGGCGGATGACAGCTCCGTCTCCGCTTGCAGAGCGGAGAGGGAGGTGTCTCAGCACCCGCTGCCCTCTATGGGGGATCGGAGGAGAGCGGACCGCTTGTCCGCTCTCATCAGATCCGCTCCGCTCCGATTACTGAACGGATGGAAAAATAGGGTTTCCATCCGTCCAGATTTCAGCACAGGATCGGATGCGGATGGCAGCGGGTGTCAGCGGAGGTGACCTCCGCTGACACCCGCTGCCCCATAGAGCTGCATGGAGGATCCGATCAGATCCGCCTAAAAAACTGACAGGCGGATCTGATCGGACCGCCCGTGTGAAAGAGCCCTTACACTAAAATCTCGAAATCTACTTGCATCCACAATCAAAGACTAACCTATCTAGCCCTGTAAAGAAGAAATCTCTTTACATACATTTTTTTAAGCCACCTTGGTCCAGTCTTCAGCGACAGAAGCTCTGCAGAGGAGAAATGAATGGGAAGTGACGTCACCCATAGAGTTACTATGGGGCTTCCGTTGTCGGCTGCCTCTTCTGCACCCAACTCCACAGCTTAGCCACCGCTGACCGCTCAGTGTGGGACCAAACCGGAGCAGCTTTAATAAAGGTATCTATAGAGATTTCTTCTTTACAGGGTTGGCTAGGTTAGTCATAGATCGTGGATGTCTGTACAGTTAGTGTTAAGATGGATTTCCACTTTAAAATCTAGGGACAATCAAAGGGTTATCTGTGTGTCTAACAATGTGTAATGTGTGTATTTTGTGCTGATTTTACTTTCTGATCTTGCTGTTTTTTCTTCCTGCTTTGCAGGGAGAAGAAAGAGCTAGATCTCTGTTCCTATGCACACAGAGTTCTGTTTACAAACCCAGGACTCTGTGTGATTGGACAAAGTTGGTCAGCTGATTTCAGCCAAAATCACTGGCTAAAATCTGCTGACAAACTCCTACAATGTCCAATCACAGCACAGGTCAGTAGGGGGAGCACGTATGGGCATCCGAATCCTGGAAGACAGACTGGCAGCAATATACAGGCGCTTTGTACAGCCTGCCCGTGCAGCCGCCAGCAGTAAACCTACTGTGGGCAGGCGGTAAGTAGTTAAAGTTAAAAAAATGAATTTGAGCCAGCAATACTCACTTCCATTCATAGACTGTCCCACCCAATACCTGTTTTGCATCACAAGATGTTCTCTTTCTTCCAAACTGAATGACACCGAACATCACTCAAACCAAAAAGCTGGGACATGATGAGTAAAACGTGTCACTGCTCTGCCCCTTGAGGGGACATAACCACGGCATATGTGCCCTCACAGTGTTTTGATGCAAAAAGTGCTCATGTCATTATGTCCATGCCACCCTCTGATTTATCCAAGACTGCAAACAGGCAGGAGAAGACCAAAGAGGACAAGGACCCAGAACATCAGGTGACCAACCTAAAGACATTAGAAATGTAAGGAATGCAAAGTAAACCCATGATCCATGGCAAAATTTATGCCACCCTGCATGAATGTATCCCCCTATATACAAAAATCTGGCAGCCATGGATGGACATATTCCTTCCCTCCGGGTTTGATTCTATGTTGCTCGAAACGTAAACAGCATCTTATGATCGTCTTTAACCCACGCAACTTTTCAGGTTCGACCTCTGCCCCCCAGGAATCCCCCCTCCTCTGTTCCTTTACCTGCCCACACCTTTACCCTTTTTACCATTTCTTTGTTGTCCTACTGAGATATACCATTTTGGACAAAAGCCCATTCAGTTGCAATCATAGGCAGGTACATTGTAGACTCTTTTTGGGCTGCCATGGGTGGTTTCATCCTGTACTGATTGAATGATCCACAGTTCAAAGGTTTGGACACTTTGAAAAAGTAAATAAAATTCTTTGAACAAAAAAAAAATGGTAAGTTAAAAAAAAAAAAAAAAAATCAAAGCATACTGTTAAAAAGGGAGGGGCTTCATGAGCAAAGGGGCTCCCTTGTGGAGAGGAGCGGGGCACAGGGCCTGGATTGATGCTTTAATGCACAGAAACTGGACCATTCAAAACTTCCAAAGTCTGCATAAACACATTCCTAACATGTCACAGTATCCTTAAAAACTAGCCCTTAAGTTCCAGGCAGGTGATTTTGCCTAGGCTGAGATGATGTCATTGGTCTAATGCATACAGGAGGTGGCATGTTGTCAGTCTCAACTCCCAATGATTGACTGCAACACTGTAAATTTTACAGAAACGAGAGGCTGCAGCAATATTTCTCTATCTGGCGTTGAGAGGTGCTGCAAGGCCATTAAAATGAATAGGCTGCACACAAATGGGCTTGACCCTTTATTTTACTGCAGGGCACTCCAATAGATGGCACATGTATTAATGCAACACATGGCCTGAACGGGCCTCAAGACAGAGACAAAATAACTGCACTAACCCACTAGGAGTTCCCTGTAGTGGCTATTTAACTTATGTCTACAGTTAATGCTATGATAAAAATAAGGAAGAGCAAGCTTGAAAATTTGTAAAAATCATATTGAAAACTATTTTAGGCCTATTTCACATGGATGGCAGGCTCTACTGCCTCTCTGAAAAGCAATCTGTCTCCTAAACACCTTTATTTTTGTTCCCCAAAGGGGACTTTACATTGAAATACCATGCAGTGACAGCGTGCCAAGTGTTTGGTACATCTGTAGACCGGTGCCGGCCCATGGCCTGTTGGAGGCCAAGCCGCACGACAGGTGGTGAGTGGCGCCATAGCAAGCTAGAAAACATGCATCGCCACCCTCCCATCACCAGAGGGTGCCTGTTCCTCTTCTCTGAGCACCACTACTCCCTTCCCTCTATGTGGTCAGCTTACCAACAGAGAGGAAGGGGGAAATAAAGGAGAAGGGGAGGGAGGAGAGCCAGGCCAGGGTTATAGAGCACTGCCTGACAGGCTGCACATCGCCCAAAGGTGACAGGTAATGCATTTTTCCCTGGTGATTGCTAGCAGATGTAACAACAACCTGGATCATTAACCCTTCATGCACATTTGACCATTTATAATCTGATGGTCTCATCATTCTGGTAAGAGCTGAAGATGGACATTTGCTTGGACATTATTTTCACTAGGAGCAGAAGATTTTTTTTTATTGTTGGTGCATATATATTTCTATTCATTTTTCTTAACCGTTATCTTATTTTTTTTTATTTTTTTACTATTTGATAACTGATGGTGATGTTAATTATGCATTACACATTTTAATTTTGTTTCCTTTATACAGTTTTGCATTGCACATTTGAGCTATTACCCCAACGATCATGAGCTACCCGCCGGTCCGTGGAGGGGGGTTGTTGTCGGCGAGGCCAGTCCTTGGTGGAGGGAAGGTTGAGGCACGCTGTGGTATGTAGTTGCAGTGTGGTCCGATTTACTTTACTGAGTCAGTGCCACTTGATAACCTGACATGCCAAGTTTGCACAGCAATATGAACAAACCCAAGTGGCTGCCATGTTATATTGTAGGTCGGAGGGGGCCTGTTTTATTCCACCCGCTAGTCATTTTTGTGAACTTAGCCCTCAAGTAAACACTCAATTTATCACTCAAAATATTAACTCACTGAAGTTACACTACATGTACCCTTTAATTTGCAGCTTTTCTTAAGGAAACACAGCATTTCAAACTTGGTTCTTTTATTGGAATGCGCAACAGCCCACCGTTGCCTTCTAGTGCACAGTATAGACTGTACCGATAAAAAGGAAAAAAGAGAAAGACAAAAGAACCATTACCCAGTGCGCCAACTCTCTAGAGTTCTCCAGTCTGTGGAGTGTGCTCTGATTGCATTGCACGAGAGAGAAAACAATTCGCAAAATGACGGTGTGGGGGATGCAAATAGTCCACAAAGCGCGAATAACAAATGCTCTATTTTCCGAGCCCTCTGCAATGATTTATGAAAGGTGTAGCTCACTGTGGGAAGATAATGCCATTTGAAATGGTTCATTTCATAAATCTATCCTCCTTGTCCCCAGCTGATTACAAACCTACTATGAGCTCTTGAATCCAATAATGTTTTCATCCTCTATTGACAAAAAAGGACTTTGTTTGGAGCGGGGTAATGATGCAGTTACAGAGCGGAGGCAGCTCAGGCTTTGTCTCCAGGGCTTTCGTTGGCAATGGCCAGACAGCTGCGAGAGAGAAGAAACCTATATACACAAAATGAAAGAATAATCAAAACATGTAGCATCCCCAATGTCTTTTTACTGGTGGAGGCATTAATTATAGGCCGGCCGTAATCCTGTTTTCTCCCAGGAGTTTTGATAAGAGACCAGAAATGTCTACACTGGCAATTTGCATCTTGTAGTCATTGCTCGATCGTTTCTCTTTACACGGCACTGTGACAACTTGCTACTGTGATAAACAGGACCTGCAACAGGCAGTGATATCCTTTAGTGGTTAGATCCATATCAACTGTGAATGGGCAAATCTGCCCGGATTCGATACACCAAGGGTTTCAGTGAATTGGGCAAACCCAGACTTAGTAATGAATTTCACTGAAGTGCTGTGGAATTGATTTCTTTCTTTTATGATTAGCTTGGCTTTCATACAGCATCAGCAACCCAAAGTTTTAGCAGCAATACATGCTTTTTCATCAAACGGCAATATGCCTGCTTTCACCAGCAGATAGAAATTGCCCAGTAGTTCACTGGTCTTACTGAGGCAAAACTCTCTTGCTGTTGGCAAATTTCTACCAATATTGCTTTGAAAAGTAAGTGCCTGCAGATGATACAGTGGTGTAAAATTCTCCAGCAGTATGACATTTATTTGTCCCGAGTGTTCTAGAGAAAAAGAGTACAGGCAGGGGTTTTACTATTAGAATTAATAGAGTGCAGATGACACAGCCAGGGGAGGATTTGGCAAGGGAGCAGGGGGGCAATTGCCCTCCAGGCCGCTCTGATGCCCCATAAAAAGGCTGCACCACTTATGCCACAGATATGCCTAAAGGATTCCTGGTGAAGAAAAGTCTCTACTGAGTGCGGGATAAAGACAAGGACAGAGCGAAGGCCCCTCCCCCAGCATGGGTCGATGGTGTAAACTGTGTCTGAGCAGAGGCCAGTTCCATGTACCACTGGAGACTCTCCTCCCCTGGCCAGCCCCGACCGAGCTGTCCCAGCTCACTCAAACCGCCCCCTGCTGGCCAGGTCAGGAGTCAAGATTCGGCTGGTGAGTAGAGAGTACCAGGAGCAGAGCTTCAGCCTGGAAAGGGGGTTAAAAGGAGGCCGGGAAGAGGGAAAGTGGAAGGGGGGACAATTCGCTGCACCATAGGCTTCTGGTTTATATTTGCCCCCTGGGCTGAAGGTTGCCAGTCAGTCCCTGAACATAGCAGCCTAAAATTGGCTAGCCGCAGGGCAATTTTAAATAGCAAGGCTGGGTCTAAATTTACTAGACAAAGAGCACAGATTAGAGCTTTATTACAAGATATAAGATACTGCAGATGATACAGAAGTGTATAATTAGCCACCAGCAAGACAGTGTTAATAAGAGATAACAGGCCTAACCAATGTATGCCTAACTTTTATTCATTAGGATGTGGAGAGTGCAGTGAATGTGAGTGATGTAATGTGAGGTTGCTTAGGTGCATGCTGTTCTTTTACTTAGTCAACGCACCACTGCACTTTGCTGACGGATGTGTACTGTAGTAAACTGCATTGTGTGATAATGCACTGCTAGAAAGGCTTCATGCACCTTTTTAGGTGTTGGGCAGGCATCACATAAATTAGCTACTTAAACACAAAGCCAGTTAATGTGTAGCATAACCCGTGTTAATGCATGTCTACTAAAGCATGTCTGCATGTCTGCTAAAGCACCTCAATAACATAATTAGACCCTTAATGATATCAACTTTTTGTGAAAAGTATCTGGGTGTTTTAAAACCCTTGGCTTCATTAATGCCAAGCCTCATTGCATCGCATAAGGACATCTGGCTGTCTTTATCTGGATTTTTATTCTGGATCTGTGTTTCAGAAAACATCAAAGCCAACTAGTCATGCTCCCATTCAGGCAGGAAGGCAGAGGAAAAATCAGGGCTCCAAGTGAGCCGAGGAGATCCAACAGCAGGTAACCCCATAGGCGCTGGCCCGGCTCGCCACCGGAGCAAACAAGGAAACTTAGAATAGGCAGCCGCACACCGCAACAGGATACCAATAAAAACATCTTTATTGTAATGGAGACAGATGCAGTCTCAGAAATTAACGGATGGGTAACATGTTTTACACATCTTGTGCTTAGTCATAATCAGGGCAAGTTTAACTCTACTAGTTCAATCCCCTACATCCCCCCTACACATCCCTACCACCAGGTTTTTATTAAATAGCAGTATACTTATCTTATACTGTATGTCGGTTTAGATTTGCAGTAATGTGACAACCATTGTCTCTAAGAGCCCTTTGACACTTGTGTCACCTAAAAGTCGCGTTTTTACTGCGATTTTACAGCAAATTGCGCTTATGTTTTTTGGGGTTTTTTTTGAAAATTTGGTGTTGGGCAGATTTAAAAAACACAAATCGCAGCAAAATTACGGAACGCAAAAACGTAAAGTAAAGTAAAAACGCAATACTTACGTTTTGGATGCAGGTCCATTGAAGTCTATTACATGCAAAACGCTGCATTTTGCAGCAAAAAAAGCCCCTGACCCTTTCCAAAAACCCAAAGGTACAAAAATTCATTGATGTGAACGTGTTCCATAGAAACCCATGTTAACAAAATGAAATGCATTTCTGCAAAAAGTATGAAAATACGCATTAGTGTGCATTCGAGCCTTAAAGAGAACTTTGTCCTGAATGATCCAAACTACAGTCTCTTAAAGGTCAGGAATACACAAAGTTGGCCGCCAGAAATTCTTGACACACTAGGCACACCTGCAAATGTGAATTTTCTAATGATTTCTCTCCCCCACAACTCTAACGTGGCGTACCTTTTCCAAGAGCCTGCCTTTCTTTCCAGATCTGCATATTTTGACTTGTCTTGAAAAAGCAATTTCAAGGTCAGTTTGTGTGGAGCAACACTCAGCTGGGATGGTAACCCCATTATAAAAGTCTTTCCGAGCTTTGCATATTTATTCCTCATCTTCACTGGTACACAGAGGTAAATCATAAATCAAAATATCACAGTAAACAATCCTTAAAAAAGGTTACGTCGTTTAATGTAGAAGCCAGAAATGAGCTTGAAGATAGCTATAAATATATATGGAAAATGTCGTGCAATTGCAGCGGCTGGACCGTATACTGTATGTCAAATCTATATATTACATATATTATTTTTTAATTATACTTCAAACTGTGCAACGTTCAAAACAAATCAGAGAATCAACCTACGTTTATATAAAATGCTAATAAAGGGTCAGGCCGGCCAAAAGTGATATTCCAGTTATGGGATCTGCTTGTTTCCACAATGGGGTTGATTTACTAAAGGAAAGAGACTGTGTACTTTATATAGAGGAGATCCTTGATAACAGAGGGAGAACATACAAACTCCATGCGCATAGTATCCGTGGTTGGGATTCTAACAAAGGATCCCAATATTGCAATGCATTAAGGAAGCGACATGAAGCCACTGTACTGCCCATGTTGAAATGAATATAACTGCACAGGATGGGTCCTAGATGGGAGGTATGTGTCCCCTTTATTTGGGCTGTGGTCCCTTTAAAGTGTTACTAAACCCCAGACCCTGTATTCACTAAATGTGGTCTCCCACACTACACAGAACATGGGAATGCAATTATTTTAGTAAATATAAACTGTTAAACACCTTTTTTCATTAGCAGTATATAGCAGTCTTGTGACTTCTATCTGTGCCTGGTTAAAGCTTGTAGGAGGAGTTTTCATTCTCCTCTGACTGTCCTTTGAGACTGCATGACTCGTGACCCTCTGTCTGGACAGTGCTGATTGGCCCTATGTTGATCACATGCACCCTCCCAAAAAAAAAAAACTCTCTAGCAATACACACCAGACTAAGCATGTGCAGAGTGCCCCCAAGGTTCTGTACTATCAGCAGATGGATTGGGGACAGTAAATGATCGTGAGGATCAGAGAAGACAAGATCAAACAACTTTTTGTTACCTAATGCTTAGGGTAAACCTCTTAGGTTCCACAGAGTATAAAAAGCATGCTTTACTGCATATACAGACTGATTTTTACTGTTGTGGGTTTAGTAAGGCGATGAAAAGCACTCAAGGTATCTCCTTGTGCTGGGTGAGGGGTTCTAGGGTGGACAATTAAAAGGGGAAAACTGACTTGAAATTTTCCCAGGATTGTTAATGCCCCGTACACACGTGCAGATTATCTGAAGACTTTTGTCTTCAGATTTACCTTTTCTATGTAGTGCAAGGGCCTTCCGCATTGCATACAAATTGAAAGTGTTTAGGTTTGACCTCATATTATATGGTTTTGGTAAGTCTGCAGACAAAAGTCTGCAGATAATCTGCACGTGTGTATGGGGCATAAGTCCTTATATGGGACTCAGAATTGGGTGACTCTGAGAGATTGTGGGTGGGAAAGAGCTTCCAACCCTGACCGCAGGTATCTTGGTCCTGAAAAAAGGTTAACCCATGTGCTGGAGAGGTCTGAATAGGGCAGAAAAGCAGTCAGCAGGTGTCAGTGAGGTGTGATGTGGAACAGGACATGCTTGCAGGAAGAGCTGAAAATTTTCCAGGACAGAGACACAGGTGAGCTGTGGTGTCTGTTTCTTTGGACCCCCTGGCACAGGTGGGGATTTTAAACCCTGGTAAGGGACAAGCTATACTGGCAGTGAGACAAAGTTTTTATGTTGTTCCAGGGTGTATAGACCGCTTTTGTTTTGTCTGCTGAAGAAAGCTATTTTTGTTTCCTCGGTTTTGAAAAATAAAACGACCCTTTGCTTTTACAATGTCAGCTGACTGGTGAACATATGGGTTCCTTCCTTGAATGTCACTACAGTTAATATAACACTTGTAATCATGTCACTGTTTGGAACTCACCAGAAAAAGCATCACTTAAAACTGCAGAGACACCTACTTCCATGTGCTGCTCCATCGCTGGCCAGAAAGGGAGGGGGTCACGTCCACACTGAGCAAAATGCGGCATAATGTAAGTTGCCAACGAGCGAGTGACATCTTGTTCAACTAGTTAGCGACCCATGGAAAAAGGTTTTTATTTTCCATTTACTCTTGTTTATCATTCCTATTACTGCCGATTGTTCACCACCAACAGAATCACTAATGGGATATGTTCCTCGAGGTACTCGCAATTTGCATGTTCACATTGCTCCTGTTGTATTACCCATAATGTACTATATTACCAAAAGTATAGGGAGACACCTGCCTTTACAGACACATGCATTTGAATGGCATCCCAGTCTTAATTCGTAGGGTTCACTATTGAGCTGGCCCATCCTTTGCAGCTATAACAGCTTCAACTCTTCTGGGAAGGCTGTCCACAAGGTTTAGGAGTGTGTCTATGGGAATGTTTGACCATTCTTCCAGAAGAGCATTTGTGAGGTCAGGCACTGCTGTGGAAGAGAAGGCCTGGCTCGCAGTCTGCACTCTAATTCATCCCAAAGGTATTCTATTGGGTTGAGGTCAGGCCAGTCAAGTTCCTCCACCACAAACTCACTCATCCATGTCTTTATGGACTTTGCTTTGTGCATGGCGCACAGTCATGTTGGAACAGGAAGGGGCCATCCCTAAACTATTCCCACAAAGTTGGGAGCATGAAATTGTCCAAAATGTGTTGGTATGCTGACTCCTTACGAGTTCCCTTCACTGGTCAAGCCCAACCCCTGAAAAACAACCCCACACCATAATCCCCCTTCACCAAATGATTTTGACCAATGTACAAAGCAAGGTCCATAAAGACATGGATGAGCGAGTTTGGTGTGGAGGAACTTGACTGGCCTGCACAAAATCCTGACCTCAACCCGATAGAACACATTTGGGATGAATTAGAGTGGAGACTGTGACCGGGCCTTCATGTCCAACATCAGTGCACAAACTCACAAATGCTCTTCTGGAAGAATGGTCCAACATTCCCAAAGGAACACTTCTAAACCTTGTGGACAGCCTTCCTAAAAGAGTTGAAGCTGTTATAGCTGCAAAGAGTGGACCAACTCAATATTGAACCCTACGGACTAAGACAAGAGTGCCATAAAAGTTCATGTGCGTGTAAAGGCAGTCCCAATACATTTGGTAATATAGTATCTAAATCTAACACAAAATTGCATCAGAAAGAGTGATTCACTTTAACAGTCCTTGGAGACCTGGTACTGGATCTCACCACCCTTCATCAATGCCGAAATATTGATGTTGGCTGGGCTGGCATGGCATATATTATTAATGTATTTAAAGCCAAATTTTTTTTTTTAGTTTTGCATTTTTAGTTTTTGGATTGAGTGGGAGATGTTTAAAATTCTTGCCATTTTCTACCTTTTTGTTGGGTAAATTTTCCTTATTTCCTGCCAAGGAGGCACAACAGAAAGTGAGTGAAAATGTATTTAAAGTGAGGGGAAACCCCTCTTAGCCAGTTTTCATTGGAACATGTATCCCCACCGGAGGAATAACCCTCTATTCGTTTGCTGGGGACAACTCTATCAATTTTTAGTTTCCAGTCACTTCCTGTCCCGGTGACAATGGTCATCAGGCATGGGCGTCCGCAGAACATTTTTCAGGGGGGGGGGCATTATTTTAAGGTAACCCATGCTCCACCCCTTTTCAACAATGTCATGAAGGGGAGAATTGTAGGCCTATAATACATAACGGCTAATTTCCATGAAAAGAATTATACCGCTTTTGGTATGTAATTCCTGACAGAATCATACCGCCAGGGAGGTTAAAGCATGTTATACAGTACAGTGCTTGTGCTGTGAAACTTGGCCACTTCTATCACCTAAAATACCTGGCTGATCCTGCCTGGCTATGTCCTCCCCTCTGTAAGATGACCACTGTATATAATGGCTGCTGAGCCTCAACACTGTGGTCAGTTTACATGCCTCCATCATCCGCAGCCCTCCTGTCTTCCTCTGTCCTCTCTTCCCCCTTTCTCCCTGCCTGTCTGCTCCTGTGTCAGTGTCCGCCCCCTCCCCTCCTGCTGCTGTAGTTTCATTTAAAGTTTCATATCCCGTCTACAGTCTGTTTAATAATCCTGTGTGCCCCTGGGTCTGTGTTATATAAAAATAAGCCATAAGCAAGTTTTCAGGGTGCCACTCGCCGCGCACGTGACCAGCCGCCTCTCTCCTCCTCTCCCCCTCCCCTCCTCCTCCCCTCCCAACTGACATCAGTGAGGAATCCTCTGCCCCACCTGCTGCAGGCAGCTGTCAGACAGGGAAAGGGGAGAGCGGACGGGTCACGTGAGCAGCGCTCGGCCCTCTGAAAACTGGTAAAGAACGGCTTATTTTTTTAAAACAGACACACAGGTACACAGGATTATTAAACAGACCAGACAAGATGGTATAAAGTGGCTTAACAACCACTTGAAAGGGGAAGTTGAGATTCCAGGGGGGGGGGCATTTGCCCCCTCTTGCCCCTACCTGCGGATGCCCATGTCATCAGGCCTCATAGAGAGGGTTAATCCAGAGGGAGCACATACAGCAAAAGAAGCATGACAGAGGGTCTAATCCTTTCCCACACCACCCAAAACTAAAAAGTTTGAGCTTTCAATGTACTTTAAATATACCCAGCAGTGATTCTTAATTAAAAACTCTGCACCTAATATTATATTCACAGATTTTGTGAAAAGATGGAATTGGAATTTAATACTGTAGTAAATTGTTTTGTATTGTTTATTTAAATGGCAAATCTACAGATGCAAATACTCTGGAAGATTTGTTGAGTCTACAGTTATTACATTTCCCTGTCAATAAACTCTGTTCTAACAGTCAATGGCATTTGAGTGACTACAAAGCTGATTTTTAAATAATTCTATGTATTTTCTCACCAATCAGCACATTAACAATCCGGTACTCATGACATTTCTTTACACTGTCGCCACTGGCACTGCACAGTCTCTTTATAAAGAATTTGGGTCTGCAGATTTTAATTACAGTTATTTTTTTCTCTAGAGTTAAAGAAAAATGTCTTTGTATTCTTGAACTTCAGGAACTTAAATCCACAATATTTACTCGATCACAAGTCACTTCAGGATTTTGAAACTTACATAAAGTTAAGAAATAGAGAAAGAAAAATGTACAAAAATATAGCAATGATGCATTATACATTAACAATGTGTAATAAAGAATACTGATGAACAGTTTTTATATCATTTCTAGTCCCCGAATTCAAGGAGCCCTCAGGGCAATATTCCTTCCACTGACACCAACAATGGAGCACAATTCTTTCCACTGACACCAACAATGGAGCACACTTCTTTCCACTGGCACCAACAATGGAGCACACTTCTTTCCACTGGGACCAATGATGGGGCAAAATTTCTCAAACAGGCATCAATAATGAGAAACAGTTCATCCCATTGACACCAACGATGGGATAAATTTCCTTCCAATGACACCAACGATGGGATAAATTTCCTTCCAATGACACCAACTTTGGGGGAAACTTTCTCCCACTGGCACCACAAATGGGCACAATTCTTACCATTGAGGCACTATTCCTCCCATTGACACTATAATTTTCCTCCTA
The DNA here is from genome assembly GCF_965119305.1 of Pelophylax lessonae. NCBI lineage: Eukaryota > Metazoa > Chordata > Amphibia > Anura > Ranidae > Pelophylax > Pelophylax lessonae. The sequence continues at coordinate 186,874,511 of NC_138777.1, read as the reverse complement.
CAGACACCAACAGTGGGACACTATTTTTCCCTCTAATACCAACAATTGGAGACAATTCCTTCCACTGCCACCAACAAGACACCATTTCTTCCACTACCAATGAAATTCCTCCCACTGACATAATTAACAGGACACTATTCCTGCGTATAATGTCAACAATGTGCACAATTGCTCCCACTGACACCAGGTTGGCACACTCTTTTTCCCATTTACACCAACGACGGGGCACTTTTACTGATACCAAAGTTGGAGCACTATTCCCCCCCCCCCCCTATTGACACCAACAACAGGTCATACTTTCTCCCACTGGCACCACAAATGGGCTCAATTCTTACCATTGAGGCACTATCAATGGGGCACTTTTCCTTCCACAGAAACCAACAGTGGGGCCCTATTCCTTCCGATAATACCAACAATTGGAGACAATTTCTTCCACTGCCACCAACAAGGAGACATAATTTATTCCACTACCACTGATGACAATTGCTCCCACTGACATAATTAACAGGGCACTATTCCTTCCTCTAATATCAATGATAGGCACAATTGCTCCCACTGACACCAAGGTTGGGACATGCTTTCTCCCATTTACATCAATGATGGGGCACTTTTTCTTTCACTGACACCAAAGATGGGGCACTATTACTTCTACTGATATCCACCATGATGACAACTTCTTCTTTTTGTACTGACTGCAGGCGCTTGATAATTGTTTACTTTCACTGACCACTAACTGTGGAGCATTTTTTTTTTGTTTTATTCCTACTGGCCACTGAGCCTGGACGTTGTTCCAACTCCAACTGGTCAAAGTCCAGCCCCTCTAAAGTCTGGAGAACAAGAAATTACCCCTTGGAGAGTTTGAGGATCCCGTTAAAGTGGCCCTGCCACTAGTGGGTAAAAATGTACGTAAAGCCATCCTGTATAAAAATGCTGTATACTGCTAATGGGTGTCCCTCTTTCCCATTTCAAAAAGTTGGGAAATATGCCTGTACCCAATAACCCTAATCCCCCCCTCCTTTCTTCCCCAGTATGGCAATAGTTCCACGCTGGGTATTTGTATTATGATCCTGCTGAGGGTTGCCTGTGTTCCTAAAGACAAATAATCACAGCTATATGCAAGAGATTACGGTCGCATGTGATTCCAGGCTTCCTAAGTCACTGTTGCTGCAGGTAGAGTCCAAATATTTTTTTTTGCAGCATGATTACATTACAAAAAGTAATGCAATGTTTCAGGGTCAAGCAGGACCCCTTCGTCAGGCATGTGAAGGCACATGCCTGAGAAAGGGGTCCTACGTGACTCGGAAATGTTGCACTACTTTTTTTTTCTTGTTGGACTCTACCTGATATACTGTAGTGTGCTGGCAAATATCCTCATTGTGGTTTCCTGATCCAGTTTCCAGCTAGCAGTTGCTGCAGCACCCAAAACCTTTAGAGCCCTATCCAGGAACGTGTGCGACGGAAATATGGAATACTACTGCTGCTGCAGGAATTTGTTTCCCACGATGCAGATTGTTCAAAATGGCTTTTACAAATGATATTGCTACCTTCTTGCAATTGTTTATCTTTCATTATCAGCAAAACAATATATTATAGGAAACGAAACAGCTGTTGCAAGAAAGAATAGCTTGGAGCGCAGGTTATTTAAATTAATATATCATTGCAAATGCAGGCTTCGCCATATGCTCAGTGAGAATAGCATTGTGTCGTGTGTACCTGTTGTGTGAATGTACAGGGATCCTGATCCTAGATATTCAACTGGAATGTACAGTAACTCAATTAACAGGGAAACTATATTGTTAGCAAGTTACTGTACACATTGCAAGATATTATTGTAGAATTTAGGACCCGTTTACACCACAGTTGCATTATAATGCAGCCACAGGTGTGTGCGGTGCAGTAATAATGTACCACACTATTTGCCTTTTTTTTGAAAAACTATACCAATGTGCCAAAATTACATGATATTCATCTTTATGCACTGCGTAATGCGTAGTATGGTGCTATGGTGCAGAAAACTAGCGCTCACAACAGCAACACCTTGTCTATACGGTGGTCTGCGCAGTGCAGTACAATGCATTGTGGTGTGATTACATAAAAGACAATGCTGGAAGGACATTTTATCTGCTTCCTGTTCCTTAAGCCTCGTACACACGCAACAAATTTCCGCCGACCGGTCGGTCGTCATTTGTCCAGAGTGGTGTCTGTTGGTTGGAATGTGCCTAGACTGCACACGAATTTTGTCGTCCGGCAGAATTCTACTTCAGAAGTGATGTCATGTGTTGGTTTGCTTTCTTTGTGTTCTTTCATCTCTGAGCATGCCCAGTCTTGCTCATAAGATTTTTCCCTGTCGAAATCTGTACTGACTGCACAAAAATCGGTCGTGTTTTGACGGTGGACAAAAAATTTTATAGCCTGCACACCAGAATTGTTTTGGCCGAAAAGTCGGAGTTGGTTGTCAAGAGCATCATACTAACAAGCCGAAAATCGTCAGATCGATCGTCAGACGAAAATTCCCGGCTGAATTTCGACTCGTGTGTACGGGCCTTTAGTTTCATTATAGTGTTTCATGTCATAATTCCCAAATACGCCCTCTAGTGGTCATCTATTTATTAGGGACTAAGATTAGTATCTTTTCTGAAAAAAATGTATGACCTGTTTGGTAGTCTATTGTTGCTAACCCAGTCAAGCCTGAACAACAGATCTGCACTGAGAGTGGGACAGTGAAGCTCTTTCCCTGTGTATTATGCCTAGGCAAGAAGAAGAGTCTTCATGCAGTCACCCCATACACATATGTATTTACAAGCTATGCTCAGAAAGAAGATAATCACTGATAGGATATTGAGCTCTCTGAATATGGATTTTATGCAGAATTATTCATTTTCTTGTATTTGCAATGCTTTATGGAACTAAGGTTGGAGACCTTGATTGTAATGTAATCTGTCTGTGTATGGCACTCCCCACGCAGTCTCTGAGAATACTGAACTGAAGGTAAGAGGCTGATACAGAATTGAAGTAAGGTTGAGACTATAGAGAGATTAAGAGGTAATACAAACAAGTTATATCACCACAATCACAACATGAACATTCATTAAGCGCTTACCATCCAGAAGATTTACCCCCCCTCCCCCCTTCGTGACCAGGCCATTTTTTGTGATACGGCACTGCATTGCTTTAACTGACAGTTGCGCGGTTGTGCGACACTGTACCCAAATAAAATGTATGTCCTTTCCCCCCACAAATAGAGCTTTCTTTTGGTGGTATTTGATCACCACTGCATTTTTTATTTTGTGTGCTATAAACAAAAAAAGACCGATATATACTGGAAATTGTCTGGGTGACCCCAAACTTTTGAACGGTAGTGTATATATATATATTTTTTTTTCTTTTTTTTTATATAACTTCAAGTACACACAAAATCTAAATTTTCCTTTAAAGGTGGTGAGTCCTAAAAGATATAAGAAAATATTAGATGGTTCAATACTCCAAAATCTGAACTATCAGTTTAGACTGACCCCTGTAAACGCTTCACCGTCTTCCCCACCTGACAGTTCAATAAGCTTAACCTAAATCCACTTCTCACCCCCCTCCTACCTCCCCAGCGTATCCTGACACGAAAACACAGGAAACACAGCATATTGGGAAAACTTCCAAAATTGAAAGCACGTTCCTCTAAGGAAATTTATTGTCTACAATGGCAAAAAAAGTGTTTTACAATCTGTCTGTAAGTGGAAGCCATTGCAAGATTCTGCGCAACATTTTAATTAAACTGAAACTGCAGAGCAAATCTCTGCTCACTCCTTGGGGAGCAATATTAGATATACAAGTTGTATATGCTGTTATTTGCCTAAATTTCTCTGCGCATTTTACACTAGTCTCTCCAAGTATGCTTCTTAGAACATATTGGCTGGATGTAATGTTATGTAAAGCCCCTTCAGTTATCATTTAACGAAAATGGTTTCAACTATTTCAGCTGTTCGCTGTTGTCTGTTTTCTGAAGAGTAAATGTTTATTACAAGATGTGGCACAGAAGCGGAGAGGAGAAAAATTGCAGTCAGTTGCAGAAAAAAACATTGTACATAGTGGAATGTGGTGCTATAGATATGCAGACTGCATGGGGCTCCATGACAGTGTCTGCATATGAAATCCAAAAAATTGCTCATCCTCACTTATTCCTCAACCTTGGTACAATGCAAAGGCCTTGGCACTTCAACCCAAATATTTGACTCTAAAACAGTTCAACAGAAAAAAAAAATTGTATTTTTGGAGCATATTTTGACTTGTTGCAGTTCTTACCTTAAATTAATTTATTATAAAGTATGCTTTCCCATTGTTACAGGCTTGCACTTCCCAATATTTTTGAACTACATTTTATGTTTAACCCCACCTGGACATTGCCAGCATGCTATAATTACATTGAATGCAGCAGAAAACACAAGTATTGGATGCTCTTCTCTAACTCACACAGAGTGGGCAATGCCTTACTGTAGCCTAAACCGAGCCCTATTCATATAACCAAAGCCACAACTTAGCCGTATCTGCAGTCAGAACCATAGCATTAGCCCTGAAACATCGCAACAGTCATAGCCACATTTAAAACCCTAGCCCTTACTCTATCTAGTCATAGCCATTGACTCAACCCCAACCCTGGTTATAACAATAACCACAACCCTAAAGCTAGAATTAGTCAAAACCATAGCCTCAACCATAACCCTACTCATAACAATAGCCACAACCCTGGCCTAAACCCTAGTTACAACCATAGGCACACAAATAGCATATATATATATATATATATATATATATATATATATATATATATATATATATATATATATATATATATATATGTGATTCCACCTGTATTAAATTGATTTGTAACTGTACTGACTGCCCTCATGTTGTAATTGTTGGCACTATATAAATCCTGTAAAATTTTAAAGCTAGCCACTATCTTGCCCTAACCTTTGACATACCTGTAGGTATGGCCTTACCCTAATTCTAAATGATATCCAAAACCCTAACTCTAATTGATCTAGAAACAACCCAAGCCCTACCCATAGTCATGACTACATTGGGAACCCTAGTCCAAACCCTAGTAATAAACATTGCCTCAACGCTAACCCTAGTCATAACAATAACTGCATCCCTAGCCCTAACTTTAGTCATAACCATAGCCTCAACCCTATCCCCAATCATAACAAAAACCCAAACCCTAGTCCACACTTTAGTCAAAACAATAACCCTAACCCTAGTCACAACAATAACCCTAGCCCTAAGTTTAATCATAACGATAGCCACAACCCAAACCCTAGTCATAGTCAAAACCCGATAGTCATAGCCACTATTCCGCCCCTAACCCTAGTCAAAACCATAGACATGGCCTTGCCTTAATCTTATTACAAAAATAACCAAAACCACAGCTTTAACCCCTACTCATAAAAATAACTCCAACTCTATAAAAAAAACTATATTCATAACCATAGCCACAACCCTAGCCCTAACTCTAGCCATATGTGCAATCCTGGCCTTCAGCCCTAGTCCTAGACATAGTCATATTCAAAAGCCTAGTCCTAACCCTAGTCATAACAATAGCTTCAACACTAACCCTAGTTATGACAATAACCACAACTCTAGTCCTAATTTCAGTCATATACTGTATATATAGCCTCAACCGCAACACTAGTCATAACAATAGCCACAATCCTAGCCATAATCATAGCTAATGCTCTGCCCCAACCCTGATCATAACCATAATCATAGACATGGCCTTATCCTAGTACTATTAATAAAAGTCAAACCCCACCTTTAACCCTACTAATAAAAAAATGGATTTTTGTAAGATCTTACCGTAAAATCCTTTTCTCTTAAGCTCATTGACAGACGTAGTCCTCGTTGATTCAAAACACTCGGGTTATGCTGCCCTCTACAGGAGTAGGACTAGACAGGAAAGAAAACGTTCTGGCCACACCCTAGGGGCAGTCCCAGAGGGTATATCCTCTCACTTCCTGCTCTAGTAAATCAGTTATGTCACAAAGCAGTGTTTAGAGAATTTAACCCAACCCAACTCAAAAACAGAGGGGCGGGTACTACGTCTGTCAATGAGCTTAAGAGAAAAGGATTTTACGGTAAGATCTTACAAAAATCCATTTTTCTCTGTCGCTCATTGACAGACGTAGTCCTCGTTGATTCAACACACTCGGGACGTCCCAAAGCAGTACCACAAATGAGGGGTGGGAAAATGGAAAACAAATCCAATCTAGAAGGCCCAACCGGTGCCAACTAGAAGTTTCCAATGCTCATCAATTAAAGATGAGATTCAACAGAAAATTCCAACAGAAAACAACCCTCGAGGTAGACCACCGGTCTCCTCAAATTGCGGCCTGCAAACCTTGCGGCCAAATGAGGCATCCACCGATGCCATCACATAAATCTTATAAAATGTTGTAAAGGTATGTACCGACGGCCAGGTGGCCGCCTTACATACCTGGACCACTGATGCCTGATGGCGGAAAGCCCAGGAGTACTGAGCGCTCGTGTGAAGTGCGCCCTAACAGGGAACGGAGGATTCCGACCCTTACTAGAATAAGCCTGTACCACCGTCTGTCTAATCCATTTGGAGATAGTCGCGGCAGATGCAGGCAACCCCTTTCTGGGGCCATCCGTGATCACAAAAAGTGAATCCGTCTTACGGAATGATTCCGTAGCCTTCAGGTATACCCTGATTGCCCGAACCACATCCAAGGAATGCAACGCATGTTCCTGATGATGATTGGGCTGAGGACACAAGGAAGGTAGTACAATATCTTCATTCAGATGAAGCCTGAAACCACCTTTGGAAGAAAGGGTGGCTTAGGATGAAGAACTACCTTATCCCTCTGAATCACTAAATATAGGGACTGGTCTGACAATGCAGCCAGTTCTGACACCCTGCGTGCAGAAGTAATAGCCACCAAGAAGGCCACCTTCTGGAATAAAGTAAACAAGGGAATCTCCCTGATGCTTTCAAAAGGAGGTTTCTTCAGAACCGACAACCAAATTAAAATCCCAGGGCGATAAGGGCGCGCGGACTGGTGGAGCCAGGTGCCGCATCCCCTGGATGAAATTCCGCACCAAGGACTTAATAGCCAAAGGCTTCTGAAAGAAGATTGCTAATGCTGAAACCTGACCCTTGATGGTGCTCAAGGCTAGTTTCTGCTCAACCCCCTTTCGCAGAAAGGCCAATATTCGGGTCACCGAATAGGTACATGGAGGAATTTCTAAAGATTCGCACCACGCGATATACGCCTTCCATGTGTGATAATAGACCTTGCTGGAAGTCGCTTTCCCTGCTTTAATTAGCGTAGGAATAACTGAAGCTGACAACCCTCTGTCGTTCAGTACCTGGGTCTCAATGGCCAGGCCATTAAACCCAGCGATTGTAAAGCACAATGACAGATCGGTCCTTGAGACCGCAGACACTCCCTGAGAAGAAGTTCCCAAGGAACGTTCGCGACTAGCATGTCCAAGTCGGCCGGACCGGCTTGACGAGGCTAGCCTAGAATTTCCAGGACAACTGGAGTTCCCTCCATCTCCATCCTGCGGAGAAATCTCAGCAGCAATCTGAGATGAGGGAATCCCTTTAATAGCTGACACTGCCTTTACAGGCCGTTCAGCGCGTCTGCTGCATCCACTGGAGCATCGTGGGCGCGCGTTACCAATCTCCGCGCCTCCGGGATGCTGTGAAGAAGGCACAGATGGTGAAATCCTTGGCGAATGACTACGTCATCACCCTGATATTGCCTGACTGGATCCGAACCAGGCTGCCCTAGAGCTATCTGGCCCTGGCAATCCGACAAAGTCTGATCGTTCTCTTTTCCCACACATTATTTAGACACCTGATTCCTATCACGAGTGGTGATTTCTCCTGGTTAAACATTAGAGACCGAAGTCACCCGGCTAGAGGCTCCTTGGTCTGTCCGTTCATCCGGATCCGATTCTTGTGGGGAACTGATGCTAATCTTTGGAAAAGGTAAAGAAAATGATCTGTTCAGGGAACGGTAACTACCGCTCCCTGTAGTACTTACGCTGACCCAGCATTTTAACCACACCACACGTCTGAGGATTACCGCTGACATAGATGCATGCCCTAATAGACAACCTGTAGTCCTTATATAATCTGTTCCATCAAAACAGATGTTGCCTGGGGGATACCTTTCCCCTTCAGGTCCTGGCGCACCAATCTCGCCCATTTCGTAAATGTCTGAGAACTAGATCAAATGACAATAACTGGTCTAAAGGCTGATCCTATCAGGGAAAGATAGTGCGGGACTCCGCTTCTACCTTCCGATCCACCGAATTCTTAAAGGACGAAGCGTCCTCCACTGAAAAAAAACGTAGCTTTATTCAGTCTGGAAATAGGTGGATCCACCACTGGTGATACCGTCCATTTCCTAATGAGGGATTCCTCAAACGGATAGCGTCTAGTAATGCTCTTGGAACTAGTAAAGGTACGCTTAGAATGATCCCATACCTCTTTAATCTTTTTACCCAAACACTTGGGTAAAGAAAAACCTTCACCGTCCTGGTGGGTCTGCAATTACCAAAGGGAAATTCCTTTTTATTTGCCTCTGCCGGAAAAACCTCAAGTCTTAAGGTTTCCCGAACCGCACAACTAGTGCGTCCACCAATGCTTCTTCCTGATTTATGGCGGAAGCGTGAACGTTCTCTTCACTGTCTGAGGGAACCTTACCTGAGATAACAGCCCCTGCAGCTGCAATAACCATCTCAGCATCTGAATCTGAAGTCTCAGACGATATAGGGGTAGGCGGGGGTCGCTTTCTTGACCCCCGTTCCTGACAGGCCGTCTCCACCCGAGCCACCAAAGACTTCAAAACTGCTGTGAATGCATCCATACTCTGTGCACTGGCGGGTCCCGCGGCCCCCCCGAGGGAAACCAGTGGGGGTACCTGTGTGGCAGGGTCCATGATAATTCCAGATACTGCCCGGAAAAATCAATTTGCCAAAAAGAAATAAAACTCTTTTTTTTTTTTTTTCCAGACCCCCAGCGCCACAAAGCCCCTCAGTGTTGCCTGCTTAGGGACCCCTATAGAGCAAGAGAGAGAGATAGACTCCAAAGCTCACCACTTACTGCTCAGAGTTTCAAAATGCAACTTGTTTCAGCATAGTCTAGAACAGACAGGAAGTCTTTTGGCTGGCTTCCCGGGAAGAAAGGAGGCGGCTCCGCCCCTCTGCACGCCTTCCGGCGCCTCCCCTAGCTCCACGAGGTGTTTGAGTCACCTCAAACATGGCCGCCCCCATGCTGGAGACATGAGGCTACGTCAAAATGGCGGCCTCGTGCGAACTACCAGACAATGGCGGCGGCCTGCACAGAATAGCAGCATGTCCGCAGAAGGATCTCGGCCTCACAACCCTTCACCCTCATGGTGGTCAGCATGGTCGGCGGTACCGGATCCTGGCGGGCCGTATGCGGTCCGTGGCCGTCGGGAGGCATCTGCTTAGCTGGAGGAATGATCTGGAATGCAGTATACATGTATAGACATCGCCCTGTGGCTTCTGACAGGTAGGATACCTTACACTATCACAGTAAAGTTCTAGTACTGCCCCTGACTTCAATCATTTTAACATCTTTGCAATTAGATTGTCAGCTCCTAAACCAAGCCTCCTGGCTTCTTGTTCACAAAAATCACACTCAAACAGGGGGATCTGTGACATGTTATAGGATAGAGGGAAGACCCATCCTTACCATTACAGAGAGGGGCCCGCGTTCACCACAAGACCCGTCAGGGGGAAAGGGGGAACATACTACTCACCATACCGGAACCAGGCGGGCGCCAACTCCTGACAGTACCCCTCTCCACCGAGGTGGGAGGGCTGTCGACCAATCCGGACGCCGTGACTCATGGTCTTTGGCGTTTCAGCGAGACGTTTAACTCGCAGGGTCAGTCCCCGTCCAGTGGGACTATGTCGCGGCCGACCCAGCGCGGAGCTATGGCCTGCACGCGCTCGTAGGCTGAACTGGGGTGACCACTGGATCTCAACATCCAGCCCGTCGCCCAGTTCAGCTTTCTTGCTTGAAGATCTCACAGGAACACTGGAGAAAAAAGCTGTCTAAAAAATTTTTCTAAGAAAAAAATCCTGCCAGAACCGAAGATCCCAGCAAGGTATCTAGGTCCTTACTCCTAACTAGACAGAAAAAAACTGATTTGCTAAAGCAGGAAGTGAGAGGATATACCCTCTGGGACTGCCCCTAGGGTGTGGCCAGAACGTTTTCTTTCCTGTCTAGTCCTACTCCTGTAGAGGGCAGCATAACCCGAGTGTGTTGAATCAACGAGGACTACGTCTGTCAATGAGCGACAGAGAAATAGCTTCAACTTCAGTTATAGCTAAAGCCACGACCCTAGCCATAATTCTAACCACAGAACCAACTCTAGTTATAGCCACCACCTTAGCCCTAAACTCCCTAGTCATCACCATAGACAAAACACTGGCCCTAACCCTAATCATAACCACAACCTTAGCTTTAACCCTAGTCATCATCATGGCAAACATACTAAGCCTTATCCCAAGTTATACCCACAGCCACAACCATAGGCATAACCCCAGTTAAAACCCTAGTCCTAAAGCATAGCAACAGGTAAACAAAGCATAAAGGCTGTGACTGGTCAACCACAGCCTCTACAGCAACAGCCACACTGATAGGCTATGGCCCATTTACTTGAGATCAGGATAGTGTGCAGGATAATGATACATGCTACTCACAGGGGCATAAGAGATCAGGAGGCTGCCACAGAAAACTATCTGAAGTTTCATTTTAAAACAGGGACTGAGTAATGGACATAGTTTACCATTAGATTGTAAGCTATCAGGAGCAAGACCCTCCTAATCCTCTTGTATTGAATTATATTGATGCTGTATTGTCTCCCTTTATATTGTAAAGCAACACGCAAACTGTTGGCACTATAAAAATCCTGTATAATAATAATAACCACCATTTGAAACAAATACCTCAGTAAAAAGGGTATATACAAGTTTTCTAGGTACTGTAGCTAATCCTCCATAGCCATGTCTATTTTTGAGATTCATAAAATGTGTTTGCAGAGTTTAACAGAATTATCATAAAACCCTGTTCTAGAAATTCAGTGCACCAATGTCCACCCAGACACAGGTGATTGATAATTATGCACCTGCCCTGCAGCAAAGTCCTTGCACATAACGTTAGACTGTTGGCAGCAATTCTCGTTTAAATATACGTTAGCATGTCCCCTAAAATACCATATCTCTATATCAAACACGTCTCAAATAAGCACACATTGATTGATTGCTTACATGCAAAAGCAATTCACAAGTTCAACTTTTCCCACGGGAAGCCTTAAAATGAGGCACCTCTAGGTGAACCTCCTCCCCCCGTTACACAGTCACTCTGATCTGCTGCGTACAGGCTAATACACGCAGCAGGAGGTATTAATCAACACTCAGAGCGTGATAACCATTACAGTCTTTTATACACAATGTGTTTAAGGGAAAACTCTACATTAAACATAAACATTTCTGTAGTTTAAAAGTCAGAGCTGTTGAGATTTATATGAACAACCTAGTAACAAGCTTGATTTTCTGAAGCTGCCATGCTGATTGAATGCAAATTGGCTGAACTTCTAAACCATTAATTATTGTTTTTGTTGACCTTGCTATATGTAATTTAGGAGTCAGTGGAAGCCATGATTTGCCCATAGTAGAAGCCATGATTTGCCCACTCATCCTGCACCTCTGACTGCTATGACATTTTGACCACACACAGGCCTTCATTTTTACCAATCTGCATAATCGATGAATGGGATCCCATGAACCATAGCTCCCAACTGTCCCTGATTTCGAGGAACTGTTCTTTGTTCCTCCTCATTTGTCTCTCATTTTGGTCTTATCTATATAATTGTATATAAAATGCACTATTTATCTTTCAAAGGTAGGAAGAACAATCTCCTGGTTCACATGAAAAACCGATGTCACTTTCGGATTGGAATCGAGCATCGGAATTAGGACCACTCGATCCGGAAAGAACGTAAGGAAAGGTTCTTTATGACCAAGGGAACTGATCTCAGAAACCCTCTTGGCTGAAGTGATAGCCACCAGAAAGGCTGTCTTAATGGTAAGTTCTCTGATAGAGATGGGATCCGTTGAGCTAGATCTTGAAAAGACGTTAAGGACAAGAGGAAGGTCCCATTTCGGAAATCTTGGTTTCCTCTGAGGTCTGAGTCTGACCGCCCCTTTGAAAAATTGTTGTATAAGTGCATGCTTGGCCCAGGGGAACCCTGAAAATAGTGCTAAACCTTTCATCCAATTTCTAAATTGCTGCATTTGTAAATTCTAAAAGCCAATATAAAGGAATAGTAGTGGTAAAAAAAAGCACTTGTGAGTTTAACCAATGATTTCTTTTGTACAATTCTCGTTTAAAGGGGGCATGGCAGGGGGGTACGTCCTATGCCTACATACTTTTGCTAATAGCCAACGGGTGCCACTGCACACAAATCAGGGATAAAAAAAATGAGCCCGGGTGCACAGCAAAGACTGTAGTGCATATAAACCAAAAGAGAGAGCAACACTCACAGGTCTTGAAAGGTGAATGCACGATAACAGTTTTATTTCAGCATTTCGACGAGGCACAAGCTCGTCTTCCTCAGGATCCTAAGGAAGACGAGCTTGTACCTCATCAAAACAAAACGGTTATCGAGCGTTCATGTACTTTTTGCTAATAGGTGCCCCTCCTTCCCATCTCACAAAGTTGGGAGTTATACATGAGCTCCTGTGCAGCTAATGTCATCAAAAAATGGGCACAACCCCTTCTGCCTCCTGCATCTCCCCATTGGTCCATGAGGCCACCCATCATAGTTATAGCCAAGTAGAGAGCGCTTGGACAGGTGGGACCCAGCATTGGAACACAGCAGTGTGCTGACATTTGCATAAGAGGTAGTTTGAGGATCTTGGGCACTGTTGCCCATATAGCACTTTTAGCTTGACTGCAAATTAATCCAAAATGTATAAATTTACTATATGTCTCTTTGTTCATGGGGAGTGGATGTTAATAAATTTAGTTGGTTAATTTCTTATTTTTCTGATAAATACTTGGTGATCCTGCCACACCCTCTACTTTTCTAATTTGACCATGCCAAGCATTAAAGCAGAACCAAGCTGGCATACTCAGTTTGTGTCTCAGTTCATTATTCTTAAAGATACAGGATGGCATGCCAAAGCACGATGTGCCTGTATCTTCTGCAGTTAATTCCAACCTTTTTCAACCAGGGTGCCGAGGCATCCTGGGGTGCCTTGAGGCTTCTTCGTGGGTGCCTTGGCAAAATGCCTTACAAGTTGATCAACAATTGTATAAAAGCCAGCAGGTGGATCAAGCCTACCTTTTAGTTACACAAAGCCAGAGGTTTTCATTTTGCACCATTATGACTTTTTAGACACTGGCATCCTAACAACAAATGGTGTAATCAGTTGATAAGGAGGATGTCTGTTGCCTCCACAGCATCCTTGTTTGACCCTCCTGTGCCCCCTCTCGGCACTGGGGTGACATTAGCTGACTGATGTAGAAAAACTGAGGGAGAAGAGAAATACTGGAATATCAGTACCAGTATGCAAAAGTGTATTTGCTTTGGAAGAAAAAATCACAGGTGTCTTACGTGTGAATGATCCTGCATTGCGTAAAGCTATTAGAAATGTTTTTTTACATTTAAGAAGGGGCTGGCTCGAGACTTTTTTATCATTTTAAAGGGTGCCTCAAGATTTTCCATTATTTTAAAGGGTGCCTTGAGATTGCCTATAATTTTAAAGGGTGCCTTGACTAAAAAAAAGTTGAGAAACACTGGTCTATTCCCCACCCAGCCTTGCCTAGTTGATTGACAGCGGCTCCTAGCAGGAACCTCACTGTCAGACTGCAGCAGCTCAGAGCCAGTAAACCAGTGCAGCTGGCTGAGAACTGGTTGGTAATATTATCTGGGACTCCTTTACCGAAACATATTTGTACTTGAAACCTCAAACCTCAAAATGTATACAACTGTGACCATTTCTGTGTGTATTTCTACTAAACGTAATGAAATCTAGAAAAAGTTTGAGCATTTCTCTGTCTATGTGTGATGTCATTATTAGCCTGCCCCTTCCTAAATTGACATTCTCCCCCCAATGCTGAAGAGTAGTTGAAAGAGTGTTATGCAGTCATGTGACCGCTAAATAAACCATCAAAAAAAGGTAGAAAAAAAATTACTTAAAAGAAAAAAAAACTAAATATGAACAAATATGGTAATAAAATATTTTTTTTCTGGTATTACAATAAGCATGATGTATACCATTTATGGCTCCTATTCAAGCCAGTGGACCTGAAACATGCACCATTTTTTATTAATCATTTTTCATTATCATTTATACAGTAATGTCCTTGACAGTTCATGGAGTGTGTGGCGTAACTAACTGATTTTTTTTTTTTTTTTGTAAACAAAATGTTCATATCTGCTCCAAAAGCCATTTTCTAATATATTATTATTTAAAATTAAATTTCCATCTAAATCACCAGCCAGCTATGTTTTCCAGAAGTACAAAAATATGTATACGTCGGCTGCCTGCAAATATGACAACATTTTCTATTCATGTGGTCAGCTCTCAGCTTTTCCCCAAAATCTCCACAGAGCTTGAAGTCAAATTAAAGAAACCCACTGTAACAGGAGATTTTGCTATGTGAAAAAAGTTCCTACAGACTATAGCTGGCCATACAATGTAAAAATAGAAAGGCATAGCCTGGCCACCACACACCCCTTACCTGGCCCGATTGGTTAGCAAGTAAAAGCAGCCTCAGCTTGATTCATCCAGACCACAACTCCAACATGTTTCGCCCCATCCTCAAGGCTTAATCATGGAGATCAAATCTCTGTCCAATCAGTATGTGGCCATCCCCAGAAGTTCATTATTTGACTCATTTCTGTTGAAAGGACATGCTGGAGAACTTTTCTCGATCAGTAGCTTCAAAAGCTGATCAATGCATTTTGACAGCTACAGGTGACACTTAGCATACAATGTCCCGGCTAGGGGGGACATGAACCAGATGGATAAAGGAATTTGTTATTATCTTTTCATTAAGCCTGCTGGCTGGACAAAATAAAGTTAACCGTTTATGGCCAGCTTTAGCAATGCTTAATGGCTTTCATAAAACAACACTAAGGAGTTGAACAAATAAAACTAAAGAGTGCAACATCTGGTGCAGCTCTGCATGGAAACTTCCATGTTTTTTTGGTCAAAGCGTATGGCTGGGTTCACATATATACAAATTGGATGCAAGTTTCCCCGCATCCAATTGGCATGACAGGCTAGTGTGAGAGTCGGTTGAGAGCCGGTTCACACAGGTTCGGGGTGGCTACGATCCAGATTGCAGAAGGGTTCTGTGTGTCTTTGGGTCCAGTTCAGGTGTGAATTCAGGCAAAAATTTTGACCTGAATCGTACCTGAACCGGTGAACAAAGACTCACTGGACCCCAGGCATGAACCCAAGGCCGCACATATGTGAACCTGGCCTAACTGAACAAGCTGAAATTCGAAGCTGATTGGTTACTATGCACAGCTGCACGAGATTTTGCATTCTCCATTATGAGTAAATCAACCCCTAGGACTGTTCAGGTGGGTATAATGAAAGCAGAACCGATCACTTAAGCCGATACACTATGAGAAAATTGGGCGAACGATTTCTTTGATGATTCAGAGCTAGTCGGAAACGAGGATAAAAATGTACGAAAATGATCCTACGACAAGGACTTTTTCTTTGTTATTTCTGTTGTTTCTGATCATACACAGTCTTTTGTATCTGACATTTCTCGTACAAAAATCGTACACATTAAACGAAAATCATTTCTTTTGTTCCCATAGGAGAAAAAATGTGGAGTTTGTCCCTTCAGAATTTTTGTTCAGAAGGTCGGAATTGGCTGTCGAAAATTGTACGATCGTTCCTTGGATGAAAATTTTGCCCGAATTTTATATAGTGTGTATGAGGCATTAGGCTCCAATCAGACCCCATGTGATTCCTCTTCTGGTGCTCTGTTGCACATAGGGAAACGTGTGAGCAAACCTGTATGGATGGACCTTAGCAGTCCATATGAGAAATGTCATGCTAAGTCCTAAGTGAATATCACAGATATTACTGGTTTTCTTGACAAAGAATTAACATGGGAATTTTGCAAGGAAGGAATAAGGAACTGAATAATTTTTCAATGGACTAATTATGGTAAGGTGTGGCTGGACTATATTTCTATCACTGGGCTAAGCTCAGTTTAAAAGGCAACAAGTATTTTTGTAATCACTGACCCATGTCTGTGGATGTGTGTCAGAGCAATCCTTTAACACTAGGAAATGAGCCCAAAGTTGTGAATACAATGATAAGACACAAGACGAGAATAATTAATGTTATAGAATTCCGTTCTCTTCATTAACAGAGGAAACAGCTAGTGAGAGGATTAGGATGAGAACTATTATAAAGTGTCGGTACACACTGATAACTCTGCTCTGTTGTAAATGTGATGAAACAACAATCACCAGACAGGCTGCATTCTTCATCCGAAGCTGGGGTCTGCCTGTTGTTTTAACATGTGGGGGATGTTTGTTCATTAATGTCTCTGGGCTAAACAGCAGAACAAGGAGCTCTTATCTGTCACCTATTTAAGTTTCCTTTGATGAAAGCGATGGTTAGGATTTTGCTTTATGAACAACTCTTGGCTGAGTTCCCATATGTAAAATGCAGGCTTCCACCTGCCTAACGGGGAACCCCCAGTTGGATTTTCTTATTGCCAAATCTCCGATATTGGGTGCAGCTGAATCCTTCTTGTCACCAGATTAGATAAAGGCCTACCTTGCCCTGCTAGTACTGATATGTTTCCCCCTTTCCAGCCATGAAAAGCTTTGGCCTTGGTTGAATGATGACTCAGGCCCAAAGCAATTTGACCTGCTATGCAAGTGCTCTGTGCTAGCAGATGTATCCTCTACGTTAACAACTTAGGTATGGGCTCATCTTGTGGTGCACAGAAGGCTACATACTGTGTAGTTTCCTCCTTGCCAGCCATAAAAAGGTTTAGCCCAGCTGCATGATAGCTCATGATATGCAATTACTTTCTGCTGGCTAATGTCGAACTGTACAGAGATGTCACTGAATGACTGGGTCAAAAGTTGGCTCTGTGAACTGGATCAATGTATGCGCAAAAGGATGTATCCTCCATGTCACCAGGTCAGATGTGAGCCCGCCTTGTGGTGCAAAGGAGTCTAAGTACTGCCCATTTTCTTTTTTGTCAGCCTTAAAGAGGCTTGGCCTTGGCTGCATGATGAAATAGGCATAAGGCATTTTTGCTTGGCATGGACATGTTCTCTGCTGGTTGATGCCCTGAACTGCACAGTGATGTCACCAAGTGACCAGGTAAAAAGTTGGCTCAGTGCACTGCATCAGTGCTTCAGCAAAAGGGGCTATGCCTATATCTAAGCTGGGCATATCACCAGCTTAGATATAGGCCCACCTTGTGATTCAGAGGAGTCTAAGTACTGCCAATTATGCCCCTTACCAGCCATAAATGGGTTGGGTCTTGACTTTATGATAACTCAAGCAGGCACTTTGACCTGGCATGCATGTACCCTCTGCTGGCTAATGTCATATACTGTACTGAGATGTCACTGAGTGACTAGGGAAAAAGTTGTCTCCGGGCACTAGATCAGTGCCTGAGCAAAAGGTTGTCTGTTAGTTCCAGTAAGCAATTTTATTCTAATTATTCTAGAACTTTAGTAATTTGTCCCTGGATTCCTTTGTCCTACACTGCCCTTAACTTCTACCTGGTTATTTTACAACAGCTGCCTGACCTGAAATGGACTACATATCCATCTTAAAATGCGGTACTTAGCCATGATCCTATATCTGATCTCCACATGGCACCAGTGGGACCAGCCCAAAGTTAGTAATCTGGAACTAGCGAGGGCCGAACCTCTTTATGGTTTGAAAGGGGGGAATTTGTCAGTACTTAAGACTACTCTGCACCACAAGTTGAGCCCATATCTAAGCTGGAGACATAGAGGATTTACCTGCACCCAGAAATAGGTCACGTATGCTGTAAACAACTTTGACATTTACAACATAGGTTGCAGTAATCTGTAATGATCGCAAATTGTCTAATAATACTGCAAATAACTATAACTATCAATAACCCCTAAAACTTATAATTATTGCTTTATAATCATTCAAACATTCAAAGATACACTATGACAATTAAGATTGAAACAAACTTAGTGGTGTAAATATAGCCAATTTGTATACAATTTATGTACTACTTCAAAAACATAAGTAAGCATGCCATATAGTACAACAGACAATGAAAAAGAAAAAACATCCCACAAACAAACGTGGTTCTTGAAATGTGCTATGTAAAAAACCTTAATGGCTCTAAAAATACAAGATAAGTCTTCCTTGTGCACATGCTGGTAAACGATAACACCTCCACATAAAGAACCCAGAGCAGATGTACACTCACATTTACATGTGCCCACCTGGCACACAGGATTTCCAGCAGCATGATATGTGTAGGGAATGATAGCAAGAAGCAACGTGCATTCCAAAACCTGAAAATGACATCACCCGGATGTGACGCCGGTGTCTTCATCCCGCTTTAACACGTTTCACCAAATCGGGCGTCTTCAGGAAGCTTCTTACCTGAAGGAGTCCAAATTAAGGAGGATACTACCTTTGGAAGCTGAGCAGAAGAAGAACCCCTTTCCCTGAAGAGTGTTGCAGGGAAACCGGTTGGAGAGCTGTCTCTGGACATTGAAAGTAGGGCCTTTTGCTTCAGGTATGCCTGTGCTTTGAGAGTTAGAAGCCAAAGGTTGCTACATGGACTGTGACAGTGACTGCTCTTCAAGAATATCAGACTAACTGGTTGTCCACTCTACCTCCAGCAATACTTAAGACTGATACTGAAGGACTTTGCATGAGAAACTGTCCTCTAATGCCTGTATGTTCTTTGGAGTATCCTGCACCCTCATCTCTCTACCCGCCTGGGTTTACAGTAAGTACCGCAAAAAAATCTTCAAAAACACGTCTCTAGACCGAGCCGGAATTTTGTTGGTGTGCCCCGAAACTGGTACAAGGGCTAGCTGGCCCCTGAGCAGGTAAGGGAGACCCTGCTTGTTTTCAGCTGCCCCTTCAGGGATGAGCGCTACACACAGAACAATAGAGACTGACTGAGAAAATGATTTGAGGCCCAGTCATAGTAACACATTGCAGAACCATGCAGTAAGACACATTACCCCAACATACCTAGGCAGTGCAGCACAATACACTGTGAACCATCTCCGTGTTTCAGTGCGATGAGTTATTAATATCATTCATACATTTCTGTTTCTGTGGGTAAAAGTGAGCTGCCAGCCCATTCAGAATGAATAAACTGACTTAACACAGTGCACAATAAAATGGAACTTCACTCTCTGAATAAATATGGATTATTTTTAATCCTCATGCTGCTAGCATTAGTAAATAGATAGGAAGTTATATCATATTTTCTTGTTTTAAACTTATTTTTTTACATTTCTTAAGTTACTTCCTGGTTTATTGCCTAGGCAAATGATGTCAAGCATTCCAGGAGTCTCCACGAGAGAAGGAGGTCTCTCTTTCTCCCAGCACACCCTCCTGCCTGCATGCATGAACTAAAGGAAGATGGATTCCAGGAAGTAAATTCTGCATGAATCATATGCCCTTACTCAAGATGGCCGCAGCTAGAAATGGTAGGGGTTGATTTTCAAAGTGATTTCTCAACAAAATAAAGCAGAGAGATATGGATGGATGGATGGGGGGAGTTTGTTTTGAATATTAAAAATTAAATAGTGTTTTTGGTTTGTGGTGACCAGCTACAGTGAAGATCCACTTTAACCACTTCTGGACCGGAAGGATTTGCCCCCTTAATGACCAGGCCATATTTTGCGATTCGGCACTGCGTTATTTTAACGGACAATTGCGCGGTCGTGCGACGCTGTACCCAAATAAAATGGATGTCCTTTTTTTCCCACAAATAGAGCTTTCTTTTGGTGGTATTTGAGCACCTGTGCTATCTTTATTTTTTGCGCTATAAACAAAACTAGAGTGACAATTTTGAAAAAAAATAAATAAAATTTTCACATTCTGCTATATAACATTAAAAAAAAAAAACAAAATTAAAAATCAATTTTTTTTAACATTTCTAGACCAATTTGTTTTCTGCTACATATTTTTGGTTAAAGAAATTTTGATTGGTTTGCGCAAAAGTTATCGGGTCTACTAACTACGGGAAAGATTTATGTCATTTTTATTGTTTTTATTTTTTACTAGTAATGGCGGCGATCTGCGATTTTTAGCAGGACTGCGACATTGCGGTGGACAGATCGGACCCCTGACTAACATTTTTTACACTTTTGGGGGGACCAGTGACATTACTACAGTAATCAGTCCTAAAAATATGCACTGTTACTGTAATAATGACACTGGCAGGGAAGGGGTTAACACAGTAAATGATCAAGGGGTTAAATGTGTACCTAGAGGCGCGTTTCTAACTGTATGGGGGCGTGGCT
The DNA here is from genome assembly GCF_965119305.1 of Pelophylax lessonae. Taxonomy (NCBI): domain Eukaryota; kingdom Metazoa; phylum Chordata; class Amphibia; order Anura; family Ranidae; genus Pelophylax; species Pelophylax lessonae. Next base: position 186,853,911 of record NC_138777.1, on the reverse strand, counting down.
TGTGGAATGATCACAGAGACCTGTGTTCCTATATAGAAGGATCACAGGCGCTCTGTGATCATTGCAGAGAGAAGAACGGTCTGCTGTGCTTACAACAGTTGACCGTTCTTCTCTCTCAGGGGGCAAAGATCGCGGGTGTCAGGCGGCAATCGGAGCCACTGGCCCCGTGCATCGGAGTCCCCGCTGACGAGTGGGGGTGGGAGTGTCTGACTTCGGGGGTGATTTGAGAGACATCTGTGCGGGTTTCTGCACAGATGTCTATTAAAATCGCCTCCAAAGTCGCCAAAAGCAGTGCAGGAACTACTTTTGGGAATCGGTGGGGCGTCGCAAAGTCTGTGTTGCACCGATTTGGGCAGAGCTGTTGCCAGCAATAGCCTCCGATTTGACATGTCAAATCGGCCCGACGTGAACAAAGGGCTCTTTCACACTCACAGTGAAGTGTGGTGCCTTCTGCAGTGCAATCCAAGTTTGAATCGTTTTCAGAGGGCATTTGACAGGCGGCGAGGAGGAATTATAACGTCTCCTCACCGTCTGATTTAACCCTATAATGCTGGACTACCATGCTGCAATTTCATGCATTGCACGTAGTTCAAGAGTGGCCCGACTATACTCAATGGGTGAGCTTGACAAAGCATTGCAGTTGCAGCATGTGTCCAACTGTTATTTTACAGTTCAGGTGAGTGGCCGGGGGTAGGAAAAACCACAGCTCAGTCACACATTTTTACCACCCCCTTAGCTGCCTGTCTAAAAAAAGACTCAACAGAAATGTGTTGCATTAACAGACATGGGTTAACCCATGAAAAACTGAATTTTTGCTCCTGCGCTTGAGAAGAGCTGTGCGGCTTGATCATTAACAAGATGACTCCACCGGTTTAGCCGCCTTAATGACTGTGCTGCCACTCACAACAGGTCAAGGAAAACCCAGGCAGGTAAAGCTCTAGATAGAAAATAATATAGAGGGCGCACCAGCCTAGTGCATTATCTTTTGCAACAATTTATTGTATAAAAAAGTATGCACATCATACTCGCAAACGTGAAGAAATTACAGGCAAGGTAAAAAATATGTCAACCAAATTCTCCATTCAGTGTGGTGTAATAATTGGAGACAGTCCTGGAATGAAAACCTCCAAAAATAACTGGCGCGTTTCGAGGGAATTCCCTCTTCATCAGAGCTCATGGGTTAACATATAAGTCAGGGGTCTTCAAACTATGGCCCTCCAGTTGTTCAGGAACTACAATTCCCATCATGCCTAGTCAGGTCAAAGTTTTTCAATGCCTCATGGGATGCGTAGTTCTGCAACAGCTGGAGGGCCGTAGTTTGAAGACCCCTGGCATAGGGTGAAACGACCCTTGGAAAAAATCAAGTCCTTGTCCCCCAAGAATCAGTCATAAACTAACTATAGATATACAATTATTCGCTAATCAGACTGTCATTGGCCACACTGTCTAAGAGCAATGACGATCTGGCTCATTACAGGCAGGCACAAAAAAAAAATAACATAAAAATAAAAAATAAAATAAGTAAAATGTATTTGATTATATTACACTTCATACAGGAGTAAATGAAGTAAAACACAGTACCGTATGTCTGAGCAAATATTAGTCTGCAGGACATGTTGATCCTGCGCCAGCTCGCAGTGAGATCACTTTGAAATACTGTTTACTTAAAAGCTAAGTATTTGAATTTTCCTCCACTGATCTTTCTCTTGAAACAGATTAATGTGGTTAGTTGAAACATACACGGGGATGTTTATTGCCATTTGATTTACTGCAACTCTGTTTTGCTGTGCCTGTGAATTATTATTTAAAGCAGTTTTGGAAATATTAGGCGCTTTATCTCTAATATATTTATGTTTTATGACTGGAGTGAAGTGTTCAGGAAGTGACTGATCTTCTTTGTTAAAGCGCAACGACTCTTTATGAATTAAATTTATTTTTGTGAAATCGGTTTATGTCAGGTGCAGGAGTTGCCAATGGTGTGGAAACAAGGATCAACGTGTTGAAAGGTGCAATAGGGCGGGGGACTGAACCCTGTGACAGACTGCAAGTGGTCTTTATATTGTATATGAGTATACATTTTATTTTGGCAGTCAGCATGATTACCAACTTTTTCCAATCATTTCCATGGACCTCATTGTTGATTTGATATTTCTGAGGTTGTTAAGCACATATCGTTCTCAGAAAATAAAATGCTGTTATAGCACGGGGCTCAGAAGGTAGAAAAGATCACTGTAGTAGCGGCGACAACTACATTGATTTCCAGCTTCTAGAGCAGGGGTATCAAACTCAATTTCATTGCGGGCCACATCAACCGTATGGTTGCCCTGAAAGGGCCAGTTGTATTTGGAGTGCGCTATGAAAAGAGTACAGGCTTCGAAAGTGAGCTACAAACAGAGTGTAAAGTTCAAGAGTTTGCTATGTACAAAATGCAGAGTTCAGGATTACATTACATACATAGTGCAGGGTTTAGGAATGTGCTACCTACAGAGCGAAGCAAAGAGTTCAGGAGTGCGCTGTGTGCAGAGTTCAGAATTACACTACATACAGAGTGCAGGGTTTAGGAATGTGCTACATATAGAGCGAAGCAAAGAGTTCAGGAGTGTGCTGTGTGCAGAGTTCAGGATTACACTACATACAGAGTGCAGGGTTTAGGAATGTGCTACATACAGAGTGAAGCAAAGAGTTCAGGAGTGCGCTGTGTGCAGAGTTCAGGGGTTCCCCATGCAGAGTTCAGGAGTACACTACTTCTGGAATTCAGAGTTCAGGAGTACGCCACGTGCAAAATTCAGAGATCAGGGGTGCCCTATACAGAGTTTCAGAATGTAGAGTTCAGGGGTGCACTACATACAAATTGCAGGGTTTAGGGGTGCACTACATACAGAGTGCATGGTTTAGGGGTATGTTATGTACAGAGTGCAAGGTTTAAGGATTCACTATGTACAGACTGCAGGTTTCAGGTGTACATTACGTACAGAGTGCAGGGTTTTTGGGTGCGCTATGCACAGTGCACAGTGTGCAACCCCAACTACAACCAACCCCCCCCCCCCAAGCTTCCTTGCATCTCTAATCTCTCCTACCCTGGCCCGACTCTCGTACCTCCCTTTGTAGGCAGCTCGGCCTCGCCTTGCACTACTTACAGATTGCAGGGCTTAAGGGTGAGCTACATACAGAGTGCATGGGTTAAGGGTGTGGTAAATACAGAGTGCACAGTTTGGGATGTGCTATATAAAGAATGCAGGGTTTAAGGGTTCGGTACATACAGACTGCAATTTTCAGGAGTGCATTACGTACAGAGTGCAGGGTGAATGGGTCCGCTATGCACAGTGTGTGCAACCCCAACTCCAACCGACAGACCCCCCCCCCTTAAAGCTTCCTCGCATCTCTAATCTCTCCTACCCTGGCCCGGCTCTTGTACCTCCCTACAGTATTTAGGCGGCTCTGCCTCATCTTGCAGGGAGATCATTCTCTCTCTGGAGATCTGTCCCACCAAGAATGCATGCAGAGATCTGTTACATCTGGGATCAGCTGAGAGCAAAGCTGTCCCTAGTAAACACAGAAGCCCTCTGCATTTACAAGTTATAGCAGGGAGCAGGAGTGGAGAGCGAGAGTCGGAGGTGGCGGAATGGAGTTCTGCCACGTTCTGGTTGCAAAACTAGGTGTAAGGGCCACATGACAAGGCCTGGGGGGCCGTATTCTGCCCACGAACCTTCTGTTTACCATATGTGTTCTAGAGGTATCCCACCGGTATGGTATATACATAGTTACATTGGTCCAGGATGGACCAATGTAACTGTGTATAAAACATCCTTACCTGGACTTCTTCTTTAGCCACAGATCCATATTAGCACAGATGATTTCAGATTTATACAGCCCTGGAGTACCTCTTTAAATAAAGACTCTCTTAAAACATATTTACTTTGTATGAAATGGTTTAACAAATCTAGACATTTAGCAAGCCATACCTTCCAAGAGCAACCAAAGGGTAACAGAGATCAGGCTCTGATAAACTAGTGTCAAACATCTCAGCAGAAGCAGCACTAGCCTAAAACACAGGGCAGCGAAACGCGTGGATGAGGGGGGATTTATGGCCAAGCTTTGAACTAAAAGGCATATGTAGACTCCGACGTTCATAAATTAGCCATGTTGCATTAAAGTCTAAGGTTGAAAAACACAGGAAAAGGTTGAGTCAGTCTGAGAGCACTTACATTGTGAATGTCGAGGAGCAGTTCAAAGCATATGAAATATGTCTCTTGTTTTGACACTATTGTAATGGTATAGTTGTTCACTTGCCTTGTTTCTCTGAGCTTTATGGACCATAAAGTTTAATAACAATCTTAACAGCTGAACAGTGTGCACATGATTCCGGGAGGCTGCTGTGTAGAGCAAGATCAGTATTTTATCAAGGTAATCTTTTTCAGTAACATATGGGCCTCTTGTCTGGCTTACCCACTTTTAAAATGGCTTTGTGGGGGCTGTGTATTTCTTTATCCAGACACAAAAGATGTTCTATCTCTTTGAAAACGGAACAATTGAGACGTGTACGGAATCGGATGAGATCTCTTGGGGATGCGGAGACAGCAATGCAGTTTTTATTAATAATACATCTCAAGCATTGAATACAGGCATCTTTTTAAGTCATTCATAAACAGCTCACAAAACCCTTATGAGCTTGACTTTTGAAATATATATGTATACTGTATATCTCTTTCTATATACATATACACTATATTGTCAAAAGTATTGGGACACCTGCTTTTACATGCACATGAACTTTAATGGCATCCCAGTCCTAGTCCGTAGGATTTAATATTGAGTTGGCCCACCCTTTGCAGCTATAACAGCTTCAACTCTTCTGCGAAGGCTGTCCGCAAGGTTTAGGAGTCTGTCTATGGGAATATTTGACCATTCGTGAGGTCAGGCACTGATGTTGGATAAGATGGCCTGTCTGGCAGACTCTGCTCTAATTTATTCCAAAGGTGTTCTATTGGGTTAAGGTGCAGGCCAGTCAAGTTCCTCCATCCCAAAATCGTTTATAAATGTCTTTATGGACCTTGCTTTGTGCAGTGGTTCAAATCATTTGGGGAAGGGAGGTATTATGGTGTGGGGTTGTTTTTCAGGGGTTAGGCTTGGCCCCTTAGTTCCAGTGAAGGGAACTCTTAAGGCGTCAGCATACTAAGACATTTTGGACACATTTTTGCTACCAACTTTGTGGCAACAGTTTGGGGATGGCACCTTCCTGTTCCAACATGACTGCGCACCAGTGCACGAAGCAAAGTGCATAAAGACATGGATGAGTTAATTTGGGGTGAAGGAATTTGACTGGCCTGCATAGAGTCCTGACCTCAACCCTATAGAACACCTTTGGGATGAATTGGAGCACAGACTGTGAGCCAGGCCTTCTCGTCCAAAATCAGTGCCTGACCTCACAAATGCGCTTCTGGAAGAATGGTCAAACATTCCAATAGATGCACTCCTAACCCTCGTGGACAGCCTTCCCAGAAGAGTTGAAGCTGTTATAGCTACAAGGGTTGAACCAACTCAATATTGAGCCCTACGGACTGAGACTGGGGTGGCATTAAAGTTCAAGTGCGTGTAAAGGCAGGCTTTTGACAATATAGGAGATAGATAGATAGATAGATAGATAGATAGATAGATAGATAGATAGATAGATAGATAGATAGATAGATAGATAGATAGATAGATAGATAGATAGATAGATAGATAGATAGATAGATAGATAGATAGATAGATAGATAGATAGATAGATAGATAGATACATGTATTAAAATGTAATAAAGCCTAAGATTAGTCAAAATTTTTTTAAAGTCAGCAGAAGGGATGGTACTTAAAATCAAGTGAAGTCTCCCTTGGACTGTGATCAGGTAATGGCTTGAAGCGCTGCTCAAAGCTGGAGGATAACAGTTGTCCCTGCCAGTATTCAGAAAGTGGGAGCAGGCATCATAACACTAATTCAGAAGTGTTAGAACACCACTCAAAACCGACCTGGTGCTTCAAATGTTTACATGTCTGTGTGTGGCCTCAGCCAGCACTGCGCCGGCCACACCCAGACACGTTTCGCCCTGCCTACTGGGGCTTGGTCACAGAGGTCTCCCTTGGAATGTGGTTTTGGTTGAAACCTGAAGTCATATGATCCCTTCTGTCCCTGTCTAACACTGCTGTGGGGGCTAATTCAAGCAAAGGGACCTGTCATATGCTTTTGTCTAGAATGCCCACTATGCACACCCTTTTGGCCCTCCTCCTCCATTCATGAAACCGTATTATAGCTTCTGTGAATGAAAATTGATATGTGAATGGTATGGAGGAGGCAGGCCTGTCAATCATCCAACCGTCCTCAATTCATAGCGCACTTTTCATTGATAGAAGCTAGAGTACAGCTTCTATGAATGGGGGGGGTGACAAGTATAGTCTCCTCTTTTGAAGAGTGGGGATGGTTCAGCTTTGCCTTTGGCACCCAAGATTCCAGCGATGACAGGAAGAAGCTTCTTCAAGCAGGTTGTATTAACCCCCAGCAGCACCTGCAATTTGTCACTGCGGGGGTACGAGAGAATCAGAGGTTTTTGGATTTCAACTAAAACCATAGCCCAAGGGGCTCTTCACAATGCTTGTTATACTGTCCCTTTTGCATATTTTTTTATGTTTGACATAACCTTGGCTTTAATATACAACATGCAAGTTAATAAAGCGAACCTGTCAGTCATTTTTAACTCTAAAAAAAAGCTATTATACATTTGTTGTGACAATCATAAGACCCGTGTCTCCATCAACCTCCTGTCCAATGAGAACACCTCAGGGGTACTCAAGAAGGTACTCTTATAGGACAAATAAACAGTGGTAGGGCAGGGCTTAGCTTATGAAAAGAGAACTTAACTTTCAAATTGGGGAAAGTGATCCCTTGAAAAGTTGAACCGCTCCATACAGATAAGTCAACTTGTAAGGAGTCATGTAAGTAGGAATCATCCCTCCAAGTAAAGAACACATAAACCCTGTATACATCATGTTCCTGGTAAAAAAAATAAACCAGGACCCCAGTCAGGGGCTGACTGGCAACCTTCGGCCCAGGGGCCAAATATAAACCAGATGCCTATGGGGCAGCAAATCTGCCCCCCTCCCACTCTCCCTCTTCCCGGCATCCTCCTGACCCCCATTTCAGGCTAAAGTTCTGCTCCAGGTACACTCTACTCACCGGTCGAATCTGGGACAGCTTAGTCGGGGCTGGCCAGGGGAGGAGAGTCTCCAGTGTTGCATAGAACTGGCCTCTGCTCAGACACAGTTTACACCATCCATGCTGGGGGAGAGGCCTGGGCTCTGTCCTTGTCTTTATCCCGCACTCAGTAGGTCAGCGATGGAGACTTTTTACTTTTCTTCAAAAGGAATCTTTTAGGCATGTCTGTGGCAGAAGTGGTGCAGCCTTTTTACCTGGCATCAGAGTGGCCAGGAGGACAATTGCCCCCCTGCCCCCTGGCCCAGTCCTCCCCTGAACCCAGTGTTGCAAGGCAAGAACCACTTAGCTAGAACACACTCCTGAGGCCTACATATAACTGATAGGTGATGCAACCTGCTAGAACTTACTTTGCAAAAATGCTTTTATCTCAGACAAGTCTATTTTTCAAGGATGTAATAATAAACCTGAAATTTCTCCCCCTGAAACTGCAGGGTGCTGAAGCCGTTAAATAGAAAAGTTTTCATCCTTTTGTCCTTGAAGTAATTAATCAGCATTGACTTCTTGTTTGAATAATCAAGCTTGGCATATGCCTGTAAGAAGGCTGGAGGCAGGAACATGCTTTCAGTGAGCTGATACATACCAAGGGTCAGCATGAAACACTGGCCAGACATTGCTGCCATTGACAGCAATCCATGGGACTGAGGAAAAATCAGTCCTAAAAAGAGGAAAACACCAAGGGAAGTGACGGGAGCAGACAGCGACCTTGGATTTCCCTCTGGATCTCTGGACATTTGTTTCTGGCATCTGACAATTACCATGTTTTCAGGCTCACTGATTTGATTCAATGAATATAATAGCTCACCAGACCTTAGATATGATGGCTGCCTAGAGTGACAACACTCGCCCACTATACTGTATATGTGGAGAAGCAGTGTTGTCACCCTAAGAAATCTGCATGCATTGTGTAAGATATCCACAAGCATGGCAATGACTACCCCCCCCCCCCCCCATCTATGACTACCCCTCTAACATGTTTCACCCCACACACCTGCGTACAACTAAGCCCCTATTGGGTAAAATGCATTAGAAGGGGCAGCCCTAGAGCAGGGACTTTCATTGCCATGCAATAAACATGGATGCTAGTGATTTATCCAGTTTGTGGTGGCCCTTTCCTTCTACCCGGAGTCTTTGAGTGGGGATGGTTCAGCTTTGCCTTTGGCACCCAAGATTCCAGCGATGACAGGAATAAGCTTCTTCAAGCAGAGCTGCCTAGAGAGCAAAGATGCTTGTTTTTTGTCATCCAAATATAAGGAAAAGGAGTTCTGTAGTCCAGAGAGAGAACAGGGGAACAATGATAACTGATAACAGTGCAGCACAGAAAATCAACTCACTGGCAGAATCAACAGGTATTGTTATGCATTTATAAATCGGATATATGGTAACTAAACACTTTTAACGGTAAATTTAACAGATCAAAGTTCAAATAAGCAAAGTTCAATGTTTAGGTGTACATACACTTTAAAAGAGAAGTTTTTATTGCTTATGTTTGCACATAATGTATATTTTAATGTAATGTAAATATAACATATAAGTACATAAATCCGTCTTAAGCGGTGGAGGCGCTGAGTCTGGAGTGTCCATACCGGACACTTTGTCTTCAGCACAGCTAAACATTGCTGAGCTCTCTCCATGGCCACAGAGCCCATCACATAGATAGGAACAAGGCCGAAGAGTTGTGTAGTTGGGTGAGCAGAACCTGATGCGGAACAGAGAGGCTATTATCTCAACAGGTACACCTTAATTGACAGGGCACTGCAGTGCTATATTGGCATATTTGGGTAATGATATAAACCAGTATCCCCTGCCCCTTTGTTAACATTCAGTTTCCAACTGAAAGCTGAATAGGGCTGAAGTTAGAGCCATAACAACCAATGATTGGGGGCTGAACATACACAGGATTGAACATTCACTGAGGACAGAGTGTCCATAAACATTAACGTGGACGTAAACCCTCACATATACCCAGTGAAGTGAACAGCCTCAGATTAGACAAACCTCCCTACATAAGTTTTACTTGTATATCTGCTGTCTTCAGCTTTCTATATTCTTCAGAACGTGCACATTGTGTTAAAAATGTTGTTTCCTTTTTCAGCAGTGGGAGGGGAATCTAGGCATACACTGTTTGACAGCTGATTGGAGGAAAGGCACAGCCCCCCTCCACCTAGGCAGAGAAATGCAGAAACTTGCAGAGCTGTGCTGTGAATAGACCAGCTCTCTGCTTATCTGTCTCTAAGTCCCTTCCCCAACACATTTTTCAGCTTCTTTTATCTCCTGTGTTGGAGAACTTGTCAGAAGTTTTCATGCTGATAACAGAGGAATGGAGCAGCAGGAAGACCTTGGACTTAGGGTTTGGAGAGAGATAGGTAAACACTACAGATATATGTGCCCAGGTCAGATTTCATGAATATGGTTTACATCCACTTTAATTAACATTAATAAAAGCAAATGTTGTTATGCGTTTGCATGCAATGATGCAAATTGCCACATGCAGTTGAACATCACTATTGGTCAGTAATGCTGCCCATCATAGTCACAAACTGCTGGTGCACTATGTGAGAACTGTTCACCTCCTAATATCTGCCTTAGAAAGAATAAAGTGAATGCAGACTCACTTTAAAAGCTAATACCATCTTTTGGACCATATTACTCCTGTATTTAGGGTTTAACATGGTACGAATGGGACCCCCCCCCAAACCTCCCCCCATGACAATGTGGGGGAAGGGTCTTCACCCTTGCAGCTGCTGTCACTTTTGGAAATGGCATGGCTGTGCAGGGCTCCACCCATACTAATGCGTCATTCATTCACAGAGATCTGTGAATGAATGAACTACAAGTCCTGTCTGTCCCATGACAGATTGACTTTTTCTTCTCAGTGGAACATAAGTGAGGTGATCAACGTACTCTTAGTCCATTGACACTTCCTCCAGCTTTCCAATTAAAAGCCTGTAGAGGGAGCTGAGGAAAAGTCTTCAGGAGCCTAGCATTTTACCCGTTATCCACTAACTGATCATGGTTGCAATGCTTTGGAAGCGCCCATGAAAAAAATAAACAATGTACATTTTATTAATGCAAAAATGTTGCCATTATTTATGTATTTTTTTAAAGTGGACTTCTTTAAAGATGACTCAGATTGGGTGAAATATCTGATCAATTTTGCCAGCTACAATCTTTAAATGTACGAAGCTTCTACTGTTTGCTGGCTAGTAAACTGTTGGGTCTCTATTGTAACCAAAGGCACTCAATTTGACTTTAGAGCACAAGACAGACAGGGTGATAAACAATCAAGTACAATTAACTCTTTTGCGCAAGGAAGAAAAAAAAAAGTAAGATCTTTGATGTCTGGTATAATAAATCATAATTTCACCCAGAGTAGCTGAACGTATCTAAGACATTAGGATACAATCAAACAGCCTCCAGCCAAAAGATCCCTTACATGTTTCAAATCTCCGTTTTGCCAACCCAAAGTGGGAATATAAGCTTAAAGGGCTGAATTTAACAAACCTAATTATCAAGGCTTAATTAGTACCAAGGGTGATGCTTCTCAGAACACCTGCAGGCTTAATTTATGTCCTGACAGAGAGGAACAAGTGTTAATGGGCTGTATTTATGCTAATATCTGCACCTCGGAGAGTATGGGAGACAGAACATAGCGCTATATGATAGCAATCTATTCTGTCCTATACAGTAAACACTTATCAGCTCACTTGTAATATTAGAGTGAGCACCTGTCCTTGGAGATATGATAGATCTGCTCAATGTTCTGGTATTAAAACTAAATATATAAAAAAGATGGATGGTCCGAGATCATTAGTCGGACTTCCATTCTGTCGCCACAAGAGGCGAAATTATTTTGTAAAAACCGCAGCCATCCAAACTACGGACGGTGATGGATATGAGGGATCTCATTATATGTTATGTCGTAATTAAACATAGCAAAGTGACTCGGCTGACCTAAAAGGGAATATATGTATTCTGCATGCTGTTTGAAATATTAGGAAACATAAAAGGTTTTTTCATGGCTCTGTGGGAGTCTTGTATGAAGCACGGTCTAACATTAGAATAATGTTGTGCTAGATACTTTGAAAAGTATTAACAAGAACAAAGCTACGGAGTTAAACAAGGATGCAGCAGGGAAAAAGGCCTTTGTTAAATTGGGACAAAGGAAGCTGCGATAACTGACAATACTTCAATTAAATAATGATAACATTCAAAGATATGTAACAAGTTCACTTAACAGCCTATTATATTGCCTCTGCAAATGATACTAAGGCAGGTCATAGACAGTGTGAATTTCTATCCTGCAACCATACCTTGCAGAAAAGAAAGTCGCACGATTCCCCCATTGACACAGACAGTGTGAAGACAGGGGAATCCCTCCTGCCGAGCAATTGTCTTCTCCTGGCAGGGGGGCCAGGGGTTAGGATCTCTGTGCCAAGACCGGAGGTTCAACACTACTAAAGAGCAGGGACACTGGTCAGCTGGGATCTCAGGCCTGTATCCATTCCAATTCCTGATCTGCACCCACTACTCCTCCGGCACAACGGGGGCTCACAGCTTACAAAAAAAAAATCTGAATCCCCAGCAAGTGGCTTGGTACTCAGGGGTAGCATCACCCCCCTGAAAATTGACACCCAAGGCAAACTCCTTGTTTGGGATAGATACGCCCCTGGTAATAGGGGCTGTATTCCTCATGCACATTTGAAACCACATAAAAAAAAAAACCTTTTTAAAAGTATATTGTACATTCTTTGAATTCTTAGTTTTTGTTCCTTTTAATGTTATTGCTGGCAGGCAAGATCTTTAGTGACAACAAACAAGGGCGCACCGGCCTAGTGCATTATCTCTTAGACAGGTTTATTAAAATAATAGATTAAAACTACTCACAAACGAGTTTCTTGATAAAAAGCACATCAAATTAGAGGCTCTGAGGAAGAGGCGCCGCCTCAAAACGCGTAAGCCTGCGCAGCTTCAGGGAACGATTCAATCCCGATCTTGTTGCTGAGGATTTTATATCTAATTTGATGTGCTTTTCATCAAGAAACTCATTTGTGAGTATTTTTTAATCTATTATTTTAATAAACCTGTCTAAGAGATAATGCACTAGGCCGGTGCGCCCTTGTGTTTGTTGTCGTTTATAGTGTTTCCAGACCACCCTGGTCCAGCGAGGGGCTGCAAGGCTGAAGTATTGTCAAGTTGCCATGTCATCTGTTCTCATCTACAAGTCTACAGTCAGGTTTGATAGAGGACTGCACCACTCAGAGCGCAGGGAATAGGTGCTGCACAGACAGTACATTTGCTTGTTTGTTTTAAGATCTTTAGTGAAGCGCCATGATTTATGGGAAATGTAGTGACATTAAAAAGCAGATTTGAGGGATGCTGCTATCGAACCCAGAGGAGCTATTTGCATAGCTGACCATCAATGCCAATGGGTGGATTACAACCAGGTGCCAATTGGAGCCATTTACTGAAGGAAGTATAAGCTAAACATATCAGCTGACAATTAAAGAGATGTCAATGCTCTGAACCTGTATGAAAATCTCTTACCTCTGGAACTCCATCTACCGACCAAACAGACCTCAATCATTCTCTATGAACTCAACCAGAAAGCATCTTGCTTGAGGTTATTATAGCCGTATTAGTGCAATTGCGACAGAAACATTAAGCACTGGACGTGATACTTTTGTTATTTGCACTAACATACAACTTTTCAGGGCAAGCTTTTGGGTTATACCCCCTTCTTCAAGGTCCAAGTAGTACTGTTTGGACATTGGGGAAGGGGGTACACCCCAAAAGCTTGTTCTGAAAAATTATGTTAGTGCAGTTCGTGCAAATAAAAAAAACTATCACGGACAGTGCTCAATTGTTTCAACTGGAAAGCAGAAAGTCGAACACTGATGATGTCAGATCGCATCCAGCTTTACTAAACCCAGACATAGCACACTGCAACCCTAGGTCCACCTGGCTCTGGCGTGCTGCACAGATCTGGAAGAAATGCATAGAGCACACAGAGATTAAAGTATGAATACACATGGCTCTTGTAATTAGGCAATATTTGCTTGTCCAACCAAAACTTTTTAGTGGTTTAGAACAGAATGGGGAAGGAAAAGAGTGCATGTCCTGTTTTTGCTGCTGTTTGTGGCTCCATCAGAGAACTTTCCAATAACCTTTTATCCTAAAAACACCAAGACAAAAATGAAGGAAACATGGGTCTCTCAATGATATACTGTAGACAGCAATAACGACCTCACTGATGATCTAACCCTTCTTCACCCTACTAAAATGAATATTTTTCTGCTGTCTGTCTTCCCATTGGACAGAGAAGTCTTAATCCTTTCTCACTTCAAAACCCCTAAAAAATGAGTCCAGAGTCGGGTCTGCAGTGAGTCACAGCATAATACTTGTGGCTGGTAAATATAACAATCGTACAATATCAAGAAACGTTCTGTGTGGCTACTACTGGATTACAATAAAGGCACATTGTGTAGGTGGTACAGTTATGGCACTTTTCCACTGCAAGTACTGGCTGGGCTCCACTCGGCCCTGCTTGGCTCGGTTTGGTTTTTCACTGCATGGTACCGCATGGTACGATGTTGGAACGGTTCAGTACGGTTTGCTTTTCCACTAAAGTAGTAAGTGGATGGGATAACAATGATTCTCTGACCAATCAGTGGCTAGTAGTGACAAACATTCAAGGCTGCATGCAAAGGATTGTGGGATATGGTACCGGTATGGCCCTCTTGGAACCATAACCGAGGTGGTACTGTTTAAGCGAGCCGTACCGTTCGGTTCCATGTAGTGGAAAAGCCCTGCCGTACAGTACCAAACCGTTCCAACACCGTTCCATGCGGTACCATGCAGTGGAAAAGCGCAAAAGCGAGCCGAACCGTTCGGTTCCATGCAGTGGAAAAGCGCCATTAGTAACCCTGAAAGAGTAAATCTGTGGTAAGATATTAATGATGAAAACACACTCTGAACCCTTTGCACCATGATCTTTGATGACTAAAGAAAAAAATAACTCCAACAGACCTACAGATATCATCTGCTCCTGTTGATATAGTTGATCACTTGCCTTGGTAGTATATCTCATAGGCATAATAAATGCAAGAAGCTGACATGTTCAGAGCCGGTTTTATATTACAGCGATTAATCGGAAATTTAAAAATGGGAATTCCTCATCGTACAGCTGAGGATATTGACATGTAAAGATTCATATTCCGGGTTCTACAGCCTTTTTAGCCTGCTAAGATGTTATTTATTTTGGCATCTCTGTCAGAGCTAAACTTCAAGTTAATGATTTTTGGTTGATGAATGTGACTGAACTGACAGTCCTAGAACCCCAGTGACAAGGCAGATTCAACCATAAACCACTATTAAATATCCTCTAGTATAAACGAACCTAAAATGTTTTGGTTCCTCCTCAGCCCCTTAGCACAGGACTCATTGGATGAGTTTTCTAGAAGTCTCATTGAGTCTTATCTTCTGCTACATCTCTGTGGATCAATAAATTCACAGCTGAAGATGTTTTTGTTGAGGTTGGAGAAGCCAAAGAGCAAGACATTAGGGATTCTTGTCTTACAGTGGAGAGAATATTTCAGTCTATGAAAGTAGCCCTTGCATTACATATATTTTTCATGCTAAGTGCATGTATGCTAAGCAATGTGTATGTGTAACACAGGAATTTAATCCTTCTCTTTTAGGCCATGTTGTATCCTCAATGTTTTTGTCTGTTTTTCTTTCCAGAAGAATAGTGTCATCTTTGCTCGGGCATTATTCGGATATTGGGGAAATGGAGAAAGTGCAGAGAAGGGCAACCAAACTGATAAGAGGCATGGAGGAGCTCAGCTATGAGGAAAGATTAGAGGAACTGAATGTATTCTCTCTTGAGAAGAGGAGATTAAGAAGGGTATGATCAACATGTATAAATACATAAGTGGTCCATATAGTGACCTGAAGTTGAGTTATTCACTTTAAGGTCATCATAGAGGACAAGGGGACACTCTTTACGTCTGCAGGAAAAGATCTTCAAAAGACTTCTTCAAAGTAAGAGCTGGGAAATGTGGAATAGAGTCCCTCAAGAGCTGGTTGGTCTGAATTATTTCCTAAATGTACACAATAAAAATGGATACTAACGTTTATGGGTAAAGTTGATCCAGGGAATATCTAAGTGCATCTTGGGGGATCAGGAAGGAATTATTCCCCCTGCTGGAGTTTTTTCACCTTCCTCTGGAACAACTGTGGATGTAGGATTGTGTATAAAGGATTGTAAAACTGTTTTTTTTTCCCCCTTTAATTGAACTAGATGAACATGTGTCTTTTTCAACCAGACTAACTATGTATCTATTATCCAGAGTCATGCATCTACTTCCTGGACCGAAATCCTGGTTCAAAAATGATGCAATCATGTAAATTCTGGGACCTGTGCAGGTCTTGGCTGCATTCACAAATGTCTGACACAGATCAGCCCCTGCTTTATCCTTGTTATATTGCCCCTTTTCAGGTGAGGCAGGCTCACTTCACCAGAGTTCCTTGTGGTGGAGATGGCCCTGGATTTCATTGCTGCAAATGGCACCAGGGCCCAGCCCTCAGGATCCCCAAACCAAAGGGTTGTTGGACAGAAGGGCTATGATGAAGAGAATGTTCATTATGCGGTAGACAAAAGAGTGTTTGGGTCCAGACAGAGGCCATGGCAGGTGGCAAGTGAGAGTAATCATGTCTAGGCAGTGGTCTAGGCAGTGGTCAAGGCAAAAGGCAAGCAAGAAAGTAGTCAGGCCAGTCCAGGTGGGCAACAGGCAACTGATGGGTAAGTATTATAGCTCTTTAGCTCTCAGTTAGCTGGCAATAGGACACAGCGCCAGCCATTTTAAAGGCTGAAGCTTAAATACCCTTCTGGTCAGAGTGTCATTACTGGTAATTCTGGAGGTCATGCAGCTAGTGAAGGTCCAGGGAATCCTGGAAATCCCAGGAAGAATCCTGTAAGGAACTCCTGAAAGACCTAGCAGGGATCCTATATGGATTGGGGAAGCAAGTGATTTTCTCTTGTTCAAACCACATGTTGTTTAACCCCCCTATGATCACCTAACACATATGTGTGGTGGCAAAATGGTGGGCTTTGTTGCATATATGCATCCCTGGGTGGCCAAGTTTCTGTGCTTAGAGCGCACTCCCAGCACAAAGACTGAGCTGTGAAAGACAGCTCTTGGTCTCCCTAAAAGTTGGTAGCTGGCAGGACCAGCTCCCAATCATGTCACAGCTAATTACAATGGTCAGATTTTATTTAATTTATTTATTACAGGTACTTATATAGTGCCATCAATTTACACAATGCTGTACATATATAGTACATTCACACCAGCCCCTGCCATCAAGGAGCTTACAATCTAAGGTCCCTAACTCACATTTATTCATACTACATACGAGGGCCCGTACCCGTAATGACTTCACCTATGATGAAACACGTAAGGTGGAGCTGGAACACACACCACTGCGCATGCTTGCTTGCATGATAGAGCCGAGTTTGCATCTATTTGTATGACTGCTTATACTACACATCTTGTGAGTGCAATCTTTTTATTAAACCTTGCTGTTTTTAACTGAATCCAGCTATGGAGACTGCTCTTTTCTTTTCATGATTATATCGGCATATGGAGACCCAATGTCTAGCATATGTTGCGATACATTGCAACATATACTGTCTTCCCGAAACTACAGTGAATGAATCGGAGGTCTTGTGGAGCCATCAAATATCTACAAATGCCCTTTTGACTTCCCTTTAATGAGGATAATTACAAACTGGTAAGCCCCCATCTTGCCTTCACTGTGGTGACTCACTGGAATTTGGAAGTTTGTTTCTTCTGGGATACACTGTTACATCCTGTTAACAGATCACCAGTCACTTGGGATTTTTTTCAGCTTTTTTTGCATTGGACTTTAGATATAATTTTGTGTCTACTTAAAGAATTACTCATTTATAGTTTAAGCACGGACATTTTTTTAAAATGCCCAATATTTGTATCATATGTAACCTATTAAGCGCTGTACTTTTGTGTTTTATTTATAGGTAAAGTATGCTTTGTATTAGGGCATTGTGACAGCTGCTATTCACTACGAATTTTTAGGCATCCAGAATGTTTTTTTTTTTGGTATTTTATTTATTTATTACAGGTACTTATATAGCATTGTCAATTTACACAGCATATATATTGTACATTCACATCAGTCCCTGCCCTCAAGGAGCTTACAATCTAAGGTCCCTAACTCACATTCATACATACAAGGGCCAATTTAGACATAGTCTATCCAATTAGCCTACCAGCATGTCTTTGGAGTGTTGGAGGATACCAGAGTACCCAGAGGAAACAGGGGAAACATGCAAACTCTAGGCAGGTAGTGTCGTGTTTGGGATTCGAACCAACGACCCTAGTGTTGCTAGGCGGAAGTGCTTTTAAACTTTTAAAGGGATGCGGGCAGAAAGGGGTTAAAGCTGACCATACCTGGAGAAAATCTTGGCTGGATCCTAATGAACTGGCAAAACTGCTCACCATAGATGACCCTGTTGGAACCCTCCTGCACAAAGGAAGAAGCTGGGCAATTTTTGCCTACATCCAAGAGGAGATATTCCTCATATCGGAAAAATATCCTCTTATTTCCTGTTGCGTCTACAGGACAGGAAGTCAAATCTTCCTAATGGGACACAGATGGAAAAAAAAAAACAGCCATTTTAACCCTTCCCTACGCTATCCAAAATTAAAACAAAAAAGGTTTTGGTTTGAGATATACTTTAAGCATCTACCATACAAGGTATTTTGCTATTTGCATAAGGCACAGCATATGAAACAATATCAAAGGGACTACATTACAATGAATTAATGTTGGCATTCAGATGCAAAACAAACATACAGACTCATTGATTCTTGTAAAGCTAGGCTAGGCGCTTACGGGAAGCATGTATTTTGACCGCAAGATGCTGTGTGTAGGCTACTGATCTTATATTCTAAGACTTTGTACAATACAAAAGTATGTGTAATTCATGAGATGACACCGAAATGTTAATTAAAGAATCCATAGTCAAAAAGTGCATTAAAAAAGTAAATCTGTTTTATATTTTCTGTATTAACCAGCACTGGCAAGGAAATCCATTTGCAATCTATTTACATATTAGATGATTAATGTTTTATCTACCACCCTTTTCTCTGTCTTGTCCACGCTTAGTCACAGTTGCAGCTTCATAGCGTAGGTAGCATTACATATTGCATTTCTTATAAGGACAAAACTTGTGGTAATGTTTTACAGTCATTAATTACTGTACTTTTGCTTGAACCCTCCACACTCATGTCGAACATTCCCTTCAAAAGTTTGTGTCAACTTTTTGCTGTTAACCCATCATTATAACTTACATTTTTCTTATGCTAATCAGGTTGAATGTATGAATTCCAAGCTGTTTCCAAGCCACAAAGAAGACAAAATCCCCACTGCACTCTTGGATCCATTCTGGATTCTCAAGCTCAGGGGTATTTAAATTCACCCCACTGCAAGATTTTATAAGGTCCTTTGATGTAAGAGGGGACTTTGATGGGGTCTCTGATGTAAGGGGGAACTCTGCTGGGGACTCTCATGTAAGGGGGAACTCTGATGTATGGGTGGGGAGCTGATGTAAAGGGGACTTTGACAAAAGGTCAACTTTGATGGGTACTTTGATATGACGGGGCTCTGACATAACCCTGATGTAAAGAGGGACTATGATGGGCTCAAGGTAATTTCTTTGTTTTTACTGAAGTTTTTTTTTTTTGTTGTTTTTCTAAATAATATCAAAGTGATTACAAAAAAAAATTAAGTATTCATTTAAATTTTATTCATTCATTTATAAAACAGTTTTTTTTTTTCAGCCCACAACAATTTGGAAAATATATTATGTGGCCCCCAAACTGAAAAATATGATGACCCCTGCTATGGCCATTTGAACATGCCAAGCAGAGCTTCAGTGAAAGTCTTTTAGGGGGCATCCATAGAATTATGCCTATTTGTATTGATTAACCACTTGCCTACTGGGCACTTTTACACCCTTCCTGCACATGCCAATTTTTCCCGCTTTCAGCGTTGTCACATTTTAAATGACAATTGCGTAGCCATGTTATACTGTACCCATATGACATTTTTATAATTTTTTCACACAAATAGAGCTTTCTTTTGGGGGTATTTTATCAACACTGTTTTTTATTTTTGCTAAATAAACGAGAAAAGACTGACATTTTTGAAAAAAAAAAAAACAGACATGACTAGGCATGATGGGAATTGTAGTTCCTGAACAACTGGAGGGCCATAGTTTGAAGACCCCTGACCTAGGTGAATGCATCATGGGTGCGATGCTGTATCTGTCCCCTGCTGGCTCTAAGACTGAGAGCTGAGCAATCAAACACTGCTAATCCCTCAGCTCTCCAGGCTGCAGAGAGCTTGTGACTGTCAGTGACCAGCTCTCTGCTCTGCCCCTCCAGTGCTCACTGTGCAAGGGATCGAAGTGGCTGGCTCAGCCTCTCAGCGGCTCACTAAGAGGCTGAACCAGTTGCCAGTCCAGGCATCTGGGTGGATTCTGACCATATGGTCAGGATCTTTTTAGAGCCTGGAGAGGCTCTGTGACATCAGCTGACAATGGATGAATCTCTGCTGGCAGTTATCATATCTAATCACTCACGACTGTTTAAATACCTGAACAGTGACTGCATCTGATAGGATGGACTTACAGTCCGGCTGACAATTTTCTACCTGACTCCTTTGAATTCTCAATCAATGTTTGCTGAGCAGGATGGTACCCATGGCTCTGATTTTGGATGATTTCTTGGCCAAAGTTTGAGCCATGTATGGCCAGCTCAACTTCTTTGATCACTTTCACATTTCACATATACAATTCAAATGGCATATAAACTGGGTTCAGGATTACTAAAATCATAATAGCAACCAGCAGAATCTCTCACCACATCCAAATGCATGTTTCTGTGGATTATAACTAAGCTGATTCTTGCAACTGGTGCTGTTTATGTGGTTTATTAACCGCTGATAGTGTAGATCAGGGGTCTTCAAACGATGGTCCTCCAGTTGTTCAGGAACTACAATTCCCATCATGCCTAGTCATGTCTGTGAATGTCAGAGTTTTACAATGCCTCATGGGATGTGTAGTTCTGCAACAGCTGGAGGGCCAGAGTTTGAGGATCCCTGGTGTAGATGCATTGATCTCCTCTATCCTACTGCTATGCAATTGGCTGTCTAAGCCGGACAGAGACAAACAGCTGAGATACTGGCAAAGTGGAGAGGAGGAAAAGTCCCACCATGTAAACATAGTTCAAGGGACAAGCTGCACCAGTTTCAATTTAGTTGTAGCCAAAAGAAATATGGCACTGTTTGGAGCCAACCCTTACCTCCCACCAAACCTAATAAAATTAATTGCCAACATTTGGAGCCAGATGGGCTGAGCAAGAGAAAAAAGATTCATTCACCTGTTGCTGTCAGAATACCCGAACAGAGACTGCATATGGATGCATTGTTTGGATGACAATTTTTCCTCCTGGAGCCTTCAAATAAAATTCAGTTGAAAAATCAGCTTTTCCCAAAATGGGTGATGCTTGAGTTTCTGAAAAATCAGCCAAGATTCGAACTATGTATGCCAGGCCTAATAGTTTGCAGCCTAAATCACCTTCCCTCTGCTGTACCTGGTAGCTACAAGTAGTACTACAATTTTAAAATATTTTTGTTGAGCAATACTTTTTTTTTTTTTTTAATGGGGGATTCCTAATACCAGTTATCCCTCTTAAAGTGGTTGCCATCCTCTGAAATGAAACATGAACAAAATATATCCTTCTATAGTGTGTACTTGCCTTAATCTATAGCAGGGATCTACAAAATGTGGCCCTCCAGCTGTTGCTGAACTATAAGTCCCATGAGGCATTGTGAAACTCTGACATTCACAGACATGACTAGGCATGATGGGATCTGTAGTTCCTGGAGAACTGAAGGGTCGTAGTTTGGAGACTCCTGATTTATAGCCTTGTGTGTGGTTTCTGCCTGATCTCTCATTCCTCTGCTATTTGCATTCATTCAGTCATTCTTGACAGTCTATGCCGAACCAAGCAATCCTGAGAGCATGTTTCCCTATGAAACTGTGTAGAGGGGGGTGTGTCCTTTTCCTCAACTCAGGTCTCAGATTACACTAAACTCCCTGCTCTATGCTATGCAGGGTGTGACATCAGATCCCCACCCCCTGACTTCTGAAGCTAAGGATTGCTGTACAAAATGTGTGCTTTAGAAGGCTATAGAGGGCTGCAGATAAATAGGTAGAACCTATGTATCTCCTGAGGCTAGTCACTTCAGTGGGTATATGAAAGGCTTTACAACCCTTTTTAAATATACAGACTATTTGTGACAAGTTGAACAGATGAAAACAAATACCTGAAAGAAGCTAGAAAAAGATTATTGTTAAAGCATGTATATATACACATTCAAAACATGGTATTTGTAGTTTTGCTAGAATTAAAAACCATCCAAACATTACATTAATATTCACTAGCCATCTTTCAAGGCTTGCAGACCCTTCCAAAATGCTTAAGCTGATGCCTACACTACCTAGAACCGACAGCAGGACCGCTAATAACAGGCAACAGTTCAATATTTTATGCCACATTTAAAAAGTTTCTGTGACTGAAGATGTAACTGAAGATGTTCTCACATTAATTCTTTGCATCAATTATTGACAGAGAATTTAATTTAGAGGCAACCAGTCAGTAACCTTGGGCTACCGTTTTAAATAATTTATAATTGCTGCACGGGTGTAATCATATTGCTATTGATTATGATCAAGTCACATCTACTCTTTGCAGATGTCTTAGGTTTAATTACGTGGTTCCGCCAGTTTTAACCATTATTCTACCAGAGAGATCAGACAGCTGACTAGAGAATGTTTTCAGATTTGTTTGAAGCACAGGGAAATAATGCAGTGTGCACTAAGCCATAGCCACCAATAAGGTGTCAATTTACTCTATTAAAAGTAAATTTGACTGTCCATCTCCAGACGCTGTCTTTTATAAACTATTTTTCATGAAATGAGGTCCTAATGTACCACTTCCAAAGTGTTGTTATCTATTATTATCAGCTTTTAGACCTGAAAAGGGGGTTTAACCTTGAAACGTGTCGGATACTATCTGTTTGCACATTTTTCTGGAAGCAAGATGTTTAATAATTAAAAGTTCTCTGAGACCATTCTTTAAGGCCCTCCTTGCCTCCCGAGACAACCGTCAAACTTTGAAGGTGCCAGAAGACCAGGATCCCTCCATGAGTGCAAAAGTAACAGTGAACCCCTATCCACAAGGTGAAGTGCTACCTAACCCATCCAACTCATTGCTAGTCCAGTGTGAAAAAATTAGTGAAAAGTAGGGGTGCTGACTTAAAAGCCAATGGTTGGGGTGTGGCTTAGCACGGCCTATTGACGTCTTGCAGTCGAAGCACAGTATATAGCCTAGGCATTGAATAAACATGGAATTCAGTTACTCCAAAGGTCAGTTTTTAAGTAAACCTTTCCTATGAGAAAAATAAGGGATACCATTGGTGACCTTCTCAAAATGCTGGTTCCCTGGCTTTTGTGATAAAATCTGGCTTCAATACCCACAAAGTCACTGATACATGCATGCACATCAGGAATGTCAACAAGAAAAGTCTTATTGTGGGTTAGTGACTCCAGGAATTAAAGCTGAACTCCAGGTATCATCTTTATTGAATACCTACTTTTATCCAGCTTGGGTCAATGTTAAATATGCATATCTAACACTAAAGGGTCAACTGGGGAAATTTACAATCACAGTAGTATTCAGAACTACTAGAGATCTTCTATGCCCTGTGCCAAGCGTCTTTCTCACACACTGCACACTAACCACTAGGCTCTGCACCATTGTCTTTGAAAGAACCCCTTGTATATTTCAATGAATACAAAGCATTTTCAGATTGAATAAGGTAGAGAGGAGGGGCAGTGATGACACAAGCTCCACCTCTTCCAACTAGAGAACATCTTATATTGATTAAATAAAATTCAAGGCATTCTGTGAAGGCTGCAGTGTGGACCCCTTTGTGGCTGGCGTGCAGAAGGGAAGCCACCTGGCACAGGACCTAGAGGATCGTGGATATCATTGTAGTAGGGTTAACTACTACAGTGATTGTCAGCTTTCCCACCAGCCCCTCAGGTATGAAATATAAATACTTACATTGGTCTAAGCCAGTGTTTCTCAACTACGGTTCCTCCAAAGGTTGCAAGGGATTCCTTGAGCAATGTACAATTTATGGCTCTCAGATAAGCTACTGCTGACACTATTGATCATTTTAGTTATCTATAAGGGGGTAATTCTTCCCAATAATCACAAGTGTAAGGAACATTCTTCCCACTGTCCATCACACTAATATATAATGAGTTGTAGATATAGTCATTTTTAGCAGGTGTTCCCTAGTATTGGAAAGTTATTTCAAGGGTTCCTCTGTGTTAAAAAGGTTGAGAAAGGCTGGTGTAAGCTGAACCATTGTATGGAATACAGATCACACCCGAAGTTCAGCTTTAAACCCAGAGGGTATCACAGCAAGGCAACAAGAAATTGCTTCTTCTCTCTGGAAATGTAACTTTTACTAATTAATTTAAACTTCTGACCTGTCTTTACTTGCTGTGCCCATGCTCTGAATTTTGTGTGCAATGTCAAGCGGCTGGATGAGCTTGAACTGGGAGGTGACCAAGATGACTACCTAAATTGAATTTTATTGGCACAGAAGTAAAATGTAACTTCACGCCAGTGCAAGTCATACTACAGAGAAAGATAGCAATTCCAGAGACATGCATGATCCCAGCAGTCATCACAGAACATTTCTCATAGGAGACCTTGGCTACAGAAGGGTTATAGAACAAGCCTCTCTGTGGTAAATGGCATAGACTCTACAACAAGAAAGTTCATTTCGCAAAGATGATTCATTAAGAAATGAAATATTCATGGTTGACAGCTTGAAGGATCGCCACATAGTTTTATTCTAATGCACCTGTCCTCTTTGTCAAGTCCAATCCAAGATGTCATGTCGCCAAAGTTTTATTTAGAAATTGTTTGTCAGAGGGAGCTTTCTAATGTGAATGAAAAATTCATCCCCTCATTAGAAGATTTTACATGAAGTGTCTGGGATTTTCAATGAATGCCCAGACATGAAGCAATTACTGTTAAACACTTAAAGAGGCAAGGCTGTGAGTTCACCCAGCGGGTGCTGTCACTGTCCTGAGATGGAGAGGATCACGTGTCAATCAGGGTATTATATTCACATGAAGGACGGAGTCTGCTAGTTTTAATGTTACTTTATGCAAACTGTTCAAACATGAGAGTAGTGGGTTTTATTTAATAAGGCATTGCAAAAGAGCAGGGAGGATATGCAAAATATATCCATAGAAGCCAATCAGATTTAATTTTACTTCAATTAGATTGGTGAAGCATCAATATCAAAGATTAACTATCATCTGTAAAAAAAATAATTACAGTAAGATCTACTAAGGTACAAACAAATGGCCATTGCACCCACCTATAACTGGCCTTCGCAGCAAGGAGCACATGGAAGGACAACGCATGTAAAACAAAACCAAAGAAAATTCCCAACTCAACTCGCCGGCCAATCTACTACTAACGGAATTAACCTGTCTAACAGTTTGCGTTTAAAACAGGTGTTTGGTTAGTACACATTTGCAAATATATGCGTAAGCTGTGGAGGCCGCAACAAAGTACCCCATTATTATCCACAGTCCTATCTTTATACATATTTGAGAACCTCCATAGTAGAAGCACATGCATTATAATGAATAGGCAGAGGGCAGTTGAGCCTGGATGGAGCCCACCCCTCCTTAAAAGCACAAGTTAGGACTGTGGATAATAATTGAGTGCCTTTTCGTGGCCTCCGCAGCTTACACGTGTAATTGCAAATGTGTGCAAACTAAACCCCTGTTTTTAACGCAAACTGTTAGGTTAATTCAGTTGGTAGCAGGCTGGCTGGCGAGTTGGGCTGGGATCTTCCTTTGGTTTTGTTTTACAAAGATCTACGATGGTGGTCGAGGAACACCTACCTTTTTTTACGCTATCTTGGTAGGCACATCACAGTGGCTTAGTGGTTAGCACTCCCAACTTACAGAGTGCATGGTCTGAATTCCAATTTGTACACTACCTGCCTTGAATCACCATGTTCTCCTTATGCTTGCATGGGGTTTCCTAGGGTACTCCAGTTTCCTCCCCCATCCCAAATAATCCTTGTATGCATGTATGTGTATACATGCATGCAGGTGAAATATGGACCTATTGGATATGGATTGTAAGCTCCTTGAGTTCATGAATGTAAAATATGTAAAGCACTGCATAAAATACCTGTAATAAATAAATAATACCTGTCGGTGAGCATGTCTTCTAAAATGTAGTTTGAGAAGTTAGTAATTAATGGCGGGGGAGTCAGTAACTGCTAACTTGTTAAACTACATTTTAGAGGACAAGCTATCTAGGGCTAGCAATCTGCCCTGCTCAAGCTGGAGGACCATGTGATCCACAAACTGGCTAACTATATAGTTATAGGCTCTGACTACTGTTCAAATATGTACCCAATTGACCATTGTGTAGCAGGAACAGAGATAGGTAATTAACTAGAGTCAGAAGGACAAAGGCAGATGGGATCACCTAAAAAGTGAAGTTACAGTAAAATATTGGCAGAGTTGGGAAAATTTAGATTGTATAATATGTCTTTTAGGAGCTTATGCCTTCCTAACCGAGTGGCCACCAGTGTTCTTTGAATTATTAATAATTTCGATATTGCATTATCAAGAGGTAGAAAAAAGTCTGCTAATAAACCATATATACCCCGGGACACTTAGGAACCTAAGGGCACAATCACGAAGGAAGAGAAATCTAGTACACTAAAAGAATCAATGAGCCATTAGAATGTAAAGGTTTTAGATTTTATTGTGAAGAAGGAGGCCAACAGATTTTGGGGGTGTAAAATCCCTCTTCTTCAGGGCTAATAGATAAAAATGGGAAATACACAACAATAAAGAGACAGACCTATAAAACATAAATATAAGCAGTAAACGTGTAAAGTACAGATCCGTAGAAAGAACGAAGCAGAATTAGGAAGACCCTTGCACTGCAAGTTCCCAGTTACAGCTTCCTCTCCATCAAGGAGAACAACAAGCAACACAGTAGTGACATCACTAAATAACATTCAGGCTCATTTTAGTGCTTCTTTTACAGTGGTGGATCAATTTTTAGACAGCATTTGACAGCTAGTTTAAAAGCATTTAGAAGGTGATACTACCCCATCCTGAATGCCTTCTTTTTTCTATCCCAATAGGGATTTTTCATTGAATTACATAGGACTCCCCAGTAGATGTAATAACAATATATGTTGTTGCTAATTTTCTCTTTTGATATGTACTGTATGTATTTTTTATTATTGTATAATTAATATGTTATCTGTTAGTCATTAAATCTGCCAACATTGCAAACTGGATCCTGAAGAAACCCTCTCTTCTAGTGTAGGCGAAACACATTGATCCATGATCCAATAATTCTTCTTCATGCATTGTTTCTTTAGAATGACCGTTAACTTCTCAAGTCATTGTAATTTTGACATCATACATGTTTTTAAAAATGTTTTTTGTATGAAGAAAAAATTTAGATAAAACTTTTAAAAATATATGCTATTGTAGTTGATATCGTTATCAATAATTCTTCCTCATGCATTGTTTGTTCAGAATGACCGCTAAGAGTCGGTTCACACTATGGCGTCATGACTATTTACTACTTCGGGGGCGACTTGTGAAGACCAGTGCACCGCGACTTCGGCGCGACTTGCACGGACTTCATATAATGAATGTCTATGCAAGTCGCTCCGAGGTCGCCCTGAAGTAGTACAGGACCCTTTTTCTAAGTCGGAGCAACTTGTGTCGCTCCTATTAGAACGGGTCCTGTAGCAGTCAATGGACCGCGAGGGACCGCGACTTGTCAGGCTGACAAGTCACCTGACAAGTTGCGCTGGTATGAATCGAGTCTTACTTTTCACGTCATTGTAATTTTGATATCATTGTAACAACGAACACAAGGGCGCACCGGCCTAGTGCATTATCATTTGGATGGTTTATTTAAAAAATAAGGATTAAAAATACTCACAAACGAGTTCTTGTTAAAAGCATGTCACAAAAGGAACGCAGTCCTCAGTAAAGGTATCCGAGGATGAGTAGTCCCTTAGATTCTTGAAGGCTAACGCGTTTCGAGGCCTAGCCTCTTTCCCACACTCTCCCTTACAGGGGAATGTGGGGATTTCCTCTTCATACATTTGTATACATCTGTTATAGGGGATTGTGGCAGTATTTGCTGAGAGGTTCCCGTCCCACCCAACCATTACATTGCACTACTATGTTGCAACTGCTGCCATGTAAATTTTCAGGCGGCAGCAAAAATGCAGATCAACTGCTTGTTTTTTTCTCACCCCCCTTAAGCCTTAGTCCTACTTAGCTCATATAATTGGTGAAATGATCTGTATAACAATTTCTTGCAATACTGCATCTACAGAAATTTTAATAAGCATGTCCAACAGTCTTAAGTGTGCGTGTCCAACCTAAACTTTGGCAATCCAAACATCCGACGTTATTGATAACCTTTGAAACCGAATGCCTTCCCTGTTTATCTTGCACAAAAATGTATTTTTACTGTCACTCTTAAACTTTAATGCCATAATATATATATATATATATACTTTTTTCTAAGAACAGAAATACGATTTATGGATGAGTGAAAAGAAAACGGTTAATTTATTTATATCAAGCATAATAATCTCTGTAATTCCGTGGCTGCATGCTAACAAATGGCAAATGTAAGCAGATCATCTTGGAAGGTTTAACTTGATTATTGAGGATAAAAGATATTCTTGCATTGAAATAAATACTGTAAAATACAAAGTATGATTAATTTAGCAGTAATGTAAAAAAAATAGCCTTAGAAAGTCCACTTATTAAAATAAATAACTATGATATTGTTATTGACGCTTCCTACACTAGCCAGTGGCTAAAAGTAGGTGCCAGTCGACTGTTTGGTTTAGTGGCAAATTAGTTAGAATTTGAATACATAATTTAGACTGAAATTAATTTAATTGATTATTATTAATTAACAACAAGGTAATTAGTCTCATTCCTGGCACATTCACTAAACTTTAGAAAATATACTAGGTATTTTTTTTTTTTTTTTTTTCCAAAATCAGATTGTCTTTATAGGTAAAAAAAAAAGATTTGTGTTTTCTTTTTAAATTACACACACATTTAAACCAAACAAATCAACCATACAAATACACACACAAAAAAAAAAAAAGAATCCACCCCATCTATAAGCAGCCCAAACCCATATGTCAAAACAATTAAAATAAATGCAAAATACAGATAATAAATATAAATTACAAGGTTTCAAAATATGAGGTATATGGTAATTATTTCATATATATGGTATATTTAAAGTGGAAATAGCATCAATTACTCAAACATTTTTTCATGTTAAGTGCACACATGCAAACTAAAATGTAAAACTTATCAATTATCACACTACTTCTGTGACAAAACCTCCTGCCTTTATCTCCAGAAGGACAGACTGATCTCTATTTAGGTATTATCCAGAGTCAGCATCTATTTCCCATCACTTGCTTGCTTGGTGATGACAAAATTATGTAAATCCTGGGACCTGCGCTGTCCTTTGCTGTGTTCGCAAAATGTCTGACACAGATCAGTCCCTGTTACAGCCTCTCACCTTGGTATAATGCTGCAGTCTGATCACTGAAGAAGAGGAGATTAAGTAAATGCTTAGCTTTGTCTGCAGCAAACATCATCACAGCCTAGGCAAAGTCACATTACTGCAGAACATATTGCTGCATATTGACATCCCAGTCATTTATTCCAAAATGCCCACTTTAAAGTAATTATACTTTAACACAAGCCATAGAATCTAAGGCCTTCACCTAGCAGCAGACAGCATGAGACATTAACTCTTGTTTTTTCATTGCCGCTATTTGCATATCCAAAGTTAGAGAAATGATTTTAGGGTGGGTAAGTGTTAGGGTTACAGGGAAAATTGGTGTAAGGGTTAGGAATAGGATTGCAGGAGGGGTTGGTTTGAGGGTTGCAGGAGGACTAGTGCTAGGGTTACAGGTTGGGTTAGTATAAAGGTTACAGTAAGGGTTAATTCAGCTTTTACAGGGAGAGTTAGTTTTAGGGTTACAGGGAGGGTAAGCGTGATGGTAATGCTAGGGTTTGGGGTTACAAGGAACATTAGTGTGAGGGGTAGTGTTAGGATTGCAGGAAGGGTTGGTGTGAGGGTTGTGGGGAGGATTAGTGTGAGGGTTAGGGTTACAGGCTGGGTTAGTGTTAAGTGTAGCACTACTCCCTGGGGAGCTGCTTGAATCGGGTTCCCCTGGGTTACCCATGGCAACAATTTAGCAATTCAAAGTACTTTAAGTGTTTGGCTCAGTCAGGAAACAGTCCAGGAGATTTGGTGTTTTTTGTTTTATTTTAGAACTTGGGATAGGAGAAGGGATGAGTGGGATACTCCAACTAAATGAACTATGCACAACTTGAGGACTTCTAGCTATGTTGAGTGCGGCAAGGCTGCTGCTTCACCTTGCCACTGAAGTGAAGTGTCTGATAGGCGAACTATGTAGCGAATTACTTTTCAGGGCCCCACTTGGCACCCCCTTTTACCCTTACTCTTCAGGGTTCTACTCGGCACCCCCTTTACTCTTGCTTACTGTGTGAGCTGACCTTCTGTCCTCTGACCTACTGGAGTGGTCCCCCTTCCTGGGCAGACCCCTTGGCTAGCCCCCTGGTACTCATGGACACTGTTTTTCCCAGTTGACTTCTGCCTGCAGTTCCACCGTCAGCTTTCCAGGACCCTCAAGGTTCAGCTCCACACTTGGCTCACCAAGCCGACTGCCCGTGACCACTTTTCTCAGGCTGCAGGAGGAGAGACAGCAGTCACCCTCCTCCTGGGACGCCACTTGCCGCCAAAGACGCCCTGTCATATGTGCCCTTGGCTTTTATGGTCAATCCCAGGATGCACTGCAGTGGTGCCCTCCCACTTGGACTGCCACAAAAGCTCATTTGCCACTGGCCAGGTTTTCTCCACTGTCCAACAGGCCCCCCTATTGGATACAGTGAGTATACTCCCTCCGACCAAATGACTCACACCTGGACACATGTAACAGGCATAACTAACAGATCAGGCTCCCCTGATAAGCAGATGGAGCACACCAATGCTTTTAATCTAGCACCTATCTAGGAGGGTGCTACATAAGGTTAGATGAAGGGTTGGTGTGAGGTTTGCGGGGAGGATTAGTGTGAGAGTTAAGTTACAGGGTGTTAGTGTTAAATGAAGGGTTGGTGCAATGATTGCAGAGAGTTAGTGTTAGAGTTAGTAATAGGATTACAGGAGGGGTTGGTTTGAGGGTTGCGGGAGGACTACTGCTATGGTTAAAGTTTGGGTTAGCATAAAGGTTACAGTAAGGGTTACTTCAGCTTTTACAGGGAGAGTTAGTTTTAGGGTTACAGGAAGGGTAAGCATGATGGTTAATGCTAGGGTTGGGTTTACAAGGAAAATTAGTGTGAGGGGTAGTGTTAGAATTATAGGAAGGGTTGGTGTGAGAGTTTTGGGGAGGATTAATGTAAGGGTTAGGGTTATAGTGTGGGTAAGTGTTAAGGTTATATGAAGGGTTAATGCAATGTTTGAGTTGAGAGTTAGGGTTACAGAGGGAGAAAGGACTCATTTATACTTGCGATAGGGATGGGGGGGCATTAAAATCCCCACAGTTGAGCTACATTTTTACCGCCCCTCAACAACTCCCTATTTTGCTGCTGAGGCAGCAGCCAGGAGTGTACTCATGCCACAGGTGTGGCAGGAATTATACCCGTCACTCTGTAACCCCCACAATTGTGCACAATGGTGCAGTTGTCTGGTATTTAGGGAGTGAAAACAGGCAGTGATGAGGCAATACAATGGATCCTCACCACCTGTGAAATGCTTACTGAAGAGCGACCCACGTTGCGGTGAAGCAGGTGTAAATGAGTTCTAAGTGTGATGGTTAGTGTTGGAGTTCCAATAAATAATTAATATAAAGACTAGTGTTAGGGTTACAAGAAAGGTTAATGTGGCTTTTTTTCAGCAGGAACATGGGGGAAAGCAGTTCTGGCACCTCCAGAACTGAATTTTATGTAATGGCAAGGAGTGCTGGGATTTGCTGGAGGGTCGGTTAATGCTGGGGAAACTATTGTTGCTGCAGGGGATCTATTTTTGTAGAGGAAGAGGGTCCATTGTTGGGAGGTTTTTCTGTTGCTCGTGGGGAATCTATTGTGGCTGAGGGGTGGGTCTTATGTTGCTGGGGGGGGTCAATCATTGCTGGGAGGGATCTACTGTTGCTGACTGCTGGAGGGCCTATTGTAACAAATGCCATACAAAATACTTGGCACTACAAAAGGATACTTGGTTCTGTATTCTATAAAAGGGGTGGTACTGGGAGGTGGGTAAGGGGTGAAACCCAAGGAATGGTGCTCGGAGGTGGGTTGGGTGGGGCGGAGTCAAGGGGTGACTCAAAAGGGAGGAGTTCCTGCACCTATTCTCTGAGAAAAAAGCCCTGAATGTGAGGATTAGTGTTATGATTGCTGGTTAGCAGGGCTGCTGTTAGAAATCGTGGGGCCCCATACAGACTACCTGGCAGGGCCCCCCCAAGAAAATATTAAAGATATATTTAGCTAAAATTACACCAAATTACTATTATCAGACACAAATATAACATAACTCGCATAATTCCTGCTAAATCTAAAAAAAAAACGATGTTAAATAAAAAAGAAGACGAGATGAGAAAAATATACAGGCTGGGGAGTTGGAGCTCATTGATCAGAGAGACAGAGAGAGAGAGAAACAAAGTTACAAATAAACTCCTGAGCAGAGATAAGTGCTGGGAGGGGGGTCCACACAAGGGAGGGGGATTAGTGAGGGACAACTGTCTCTTTCTCAACAGATAAAAGCTGATAGCAGGGAGTGAACCCCCTCTGTGTGGGCCCCCCTGTGTGCTCGGGCCCTCTACAAGAGGGCTGGTGGTCCCCCCCTATCAGCAGCCCTGCTGGTTAGTGTGAGGGGGAAAGTTAGGGTTA
The DNA here is from genome assembly GCF_965119305.1 of Pelophylax lessonae. NCBI lineage: Eukaryota > Metazoa > Chordata > Amphibia > Anura > Ranidae > Pelophylax > Pelophylax lessonae. The sequence continues at coordinate 186,821,458 of NC_138777.1, read as the reverse complement.
AGGGATGGGTTAATAGGAGTGTGGTTTTAAGTATGAACATCATTCCCTGTGCCAGGAACTCTGGAGTCAGTAAACGACGGCTCGATCTCCCAGTGCCAAAAGCAAACATACCACCAACATGGAAGCCTGCCTAATCTACTGGTTCCGGCTATTTTAAATAAGCATAATAGGACCCAATTGTCAGAATTACATTATGTAGTTTGATTTAACTTTCAAAACTAATATGTAAAATTTTAAATACAAAAAAACCCTTTCCAACGTCTGCAGGATTATACTGTAGAATTGTATAACACGCATTGGTCTGTCTCCAAATATATACTGTATATTGCATTACTTCCTGCTGAGAATTATTTTACAATTTATTTGTAATTAGTTTCACAGGGAGATCAGTGTGCAAGAATCCCGATTCCTCATCTATTCATAAAAAAAAAAAGTCTACCAAGAAAATGCTTAGACAAAATGAAAAGTATTTTCTAACAAATCAGAATTAATTTGCCTGATTGGTTTGGTCTCGAGAGCCAAAAAGTTTTCATTTATGGAGCTGACAAGGAGGATTTTTATCTTGACCAAATGTTACTCAAATATTCATAAGCCTGCGTAATTTAGAATGGGAAATACAGATGGCAGTAAGCGAAAAAATGCAGCTGAGGTTTTTTTTTTTTGGGTTGGTTATAATGCAAATGTTCATTATATCATCAGTATGTGTTCCCAGGGCATGTTCGCAAACTTCCTAACTGGTCAAAATATTACAGAAGAAAAAAATAGAAACTACAAAAATAATAGCATTCTCTGTCAATCCTCGCCCGCCTGCGATGTACAATGTGGGTGCACTGGTGGTTATTACAGAGCAGGTGTGTGGAAATGCCATCATTATTTGATTTAATCAGTACAGATATCGTCAGAAAACGTGTACAGTATCAGGTTGTGTGCACTGGATAGTTCTTTTTTTTTGTAACTGGACACCAGTTAAAAAACAACCATTGCTTGGTTTGTGTTTGCGGTGTTTGTGTATTTCAATTAGGAATTGACCGATTATAAGCAAAGCCGATATATCGAGGGCCAATATGCACTTTCCCTGATATATCGGAATTGGCCACCAAGGTGACTGATATTGCCGATATTTCGGGAAAGTGCTTGTACCACAGTGATGCCTGCAGCTAGAGGCATCACCCCGGTACCGGCGTCCATAGCCGACGGCCGGCTGTCTTGTAATGACAACCAATGCGGCTGAGAAGCAGCTCAGCTGTCATTACAAGGAGCGGGAGGGGACATCCCGCCCTCCCACCTCCTTCCGCAGCTCACGGTGGGACGGGAGACCCGGTCAACCAGCCTGCACGGCCGCCGAGGACCCCGATCAAAGCCGCATTCGGCTCTGATCGGGTCTCCAGATTCAAAAAAATGACAGCATTCAAAACAGCCAAACTTGGTGTTTTCAAAGCTTTTAAGTGCAGAGGAGGGGTTTGGGGTCTTTTAGACCAGTGGCCCTCAACCCTGGTCCTCAGGGCCCACTAACAGGCCAGGTTTGCAAGATAACTGAAATACATCCCAGATGATATAATTTGCTGCTCAGTGATTGCATTACTCTACTTGCATCTCCCCAAGGTAATACCTAAAATCTGGCCTGTTAGTGGGCCCTGAGGACTGGAATTGAGGACCACTGTTTTAGACCACCAGATCCCTCCATAAGAGTACCTGTCAAAAAAAAATTACATTTTTTTTTTTAAATGTACAAAAATATCAGCCCATACCGATATGCATTGGCCAAAATATCGGTATCGGCAACGAAAAACCGATATCGGTCGATCACTATTTTAAATACATTTTCCCCAAATTTTCAGTCTTTTTTCATTTGTTTAGCAAAAAATAAACCCAGTGGTGATTAAATACCACCAAAAAAAGCTTTATCTGTCTTAAAACATGATAAAAATTTTGTTTTGGTATGGCATTGTATGACCACGCAATTGTCATTCAAAGTGCGACAGCTCTGAAAGCTGGCCAGGGCAGGAAGGGGGTGAAAATGCCGGTATTAAAGTGGTTATGGCAGTATGTGCCAAGAGACGAATGCCCAGAACACAGTCAAGTGTTCCAGGCATTAGTCTTTGGGTACACTACCCTAAACATCAGTACCACCCAGTGCCCCATCCACTCCCGTTCAACTTCTGTGCTTTACCAAAACACCTTTATCTAATGCACCGGGGCTAAACGGGAATGAGGCGTAACGCATTCTATGGTTGTGGGGAGAGTTCAGTTCTGAACCAAAGTGCATTATATGCAACAGACAATTTCTGTCCACAATATAATGAAGTGGGGGGGGGGGGTTTTGCTGCATACAGCCTTTGTTGAATAGAGATTTTTGTTCCCAGCAGCACAAGCAAGAAGATACCAGTAAATAGTTATTCCAGCTCTGTATTTATTATGGACGTTTTTGTTCTGCCTGCAGTCATATTCAATCTCATTTGATAGGTATAAAATTTACTAAATATTTTAAGCTTTCATAAGGGAGTAAAACCAAAACTCTACAGTTTCACTTTTATTTTTTTTTTTAAATTCAACCCCTTTAGATTTCAGATACAATTTGTTCTTTATAATAAACGGAAACATTTTACATGGTCTACACACTGACATATAGAAAACCTCTACTCAATTTATCCCGTCTGATTGCCTGCTGAATATTACGTTAAGCAGAGAAGGAAGCTGAATTATAAGGGGAAAAGAAATAAATGAAGTCCATAACACGATGTAACAGAACAAAGAATCAAAAGCCAGAGACGTTTTCCAACCCACCAAGCCATTGAATTTCGTTTTTAACCATTATAATAGACAATATTGTATGTACGCTATGACCTGTCAAAACACACAGAAAACAGACATGCAAATCATCCTACTAGTTTGACTGCCGTTATAGAAACAGATGGTGACAATCTCACAGTTTTTCAACACGCATCAATTTAATCACCCGATCATAAAAATTAAACAAAACAAATAAAATGTGTGATACACTCTTTTAATTGCTTTAGGGCTAGCAGAAAAATACTAAACAGGCACCCATATGAAAACATATTACGGTTATGGTTTTTCCAGGACAGTTTCAAAGGTTCTGGACCACCACTGTAGCAACAGCATGGTTTGGTCCAGGACACCCCCCCCCCCAATCCTAGGAGACCCCCCCCAAGCCTACCAATTTATAATATGGAGGCAACAGCTTACAGAAGAGTTATCACTCTGCTCTCTCCTCCTGTTAGCATGTTCCCTGTGCTAGATTTGGTCAATATATACTACAGTATAGCCATTGGTGTGCACCCCAGAGCACAAACGCACATGCATGTATATCAGAAGAGCAGTGGACGGTATCTGGAGAGCAGGGATTGGTGTCAGTAGTTTTTATTTTTATAATTTTTTACAATATTATTTTTTATCATTTTTTTTTACAATTTTTTTTAACCACTTTAGCCCCGGAGGATTTTCCTGCCTAACGTCCAGGCCACTTTTTTGCAACTTGGCACTGCGTGACTTTAACTGACAATTGCGCGGTCATGCAACGCCGTACCCAAACAAAATTTACGTCCTTTTTTTCCCACAAACAGAGCTTTCTTTTGGTGGTATTTGATCACCTCAGCGCTTTTAATTTTTTGCGATATTAATAAAAAAAGAGCAAAAAAAATTGACATTTTCTACTTTGACAGTTAAAAAAATATGCAATATATTCAATTTTTGTCATATATTTAGGCCAAAATGTATTTAGCTACATGTCTTTGACAAAAAAATTCTCAATGAGCGTATTTTTAACCGCTTTAAGACCGGAAGATTTTACCCCATTCCTGACCAGGCTATATTTTGCGATTCGGCACTGCGTTACTTTAATGGACAATTGCGTGGTCGTGCAACGCTGTACCCAAATTAAATTCATGTCCTTTTTTTCCCCACAAATACAGCTTTCTTTTGGTGGTATTTGATCACCTGTGCGATTTTTAATTTTTGAAAAAAAGAGTGACAATTTTGAATAAAAAAAAAAAGCAATATTTTTTATATTCTGATATAAAAGATTCCCAAAAAAAATGTATAAATCAAAATTTTTTAACATTTTAGGCCAATATGTTTTCTGCTACATATTTTTGGTAAAAAAAAATCACAATAAGCGTATTTTGATTGGTTTGCACAAAAGTTATTGCGTTTACTAACTAAAAATTTGTCATTTTTATTGTTTATTTTCTTTTACTAGTAATGGTGGCGATCTGCAATTTTTTTTTGCGGGACTGCGACATTACGGCGGACAGATCGGACCCCTAACTGACATTTTTGACACTTTTGGGGGGACCAGTGACATTACTACAGTAATCAGTGCTATAAATATGCACTGTTACTGTAATAATGACACTGGCAGGGAAGGGGTTAACTTTATTGGTGATCAAGGTGTTAAATGTATGCCTCATGCTTACTGATGTGTGTGGGGGGAGGGATTATGTGACACAGACACAGATCGCAGGTTCATCTATGCTAAATCCTATAATCTGTCACTGTCTGTCACAGAGGAGATCCGCCAGCTTTGTTTACACAAGCGGGCGGATTTCCTCACTCGATCCCCGACGATCGGGGAAGAGCGGCGGTGATCACCGCCTCTCCTCCCCTGGCCCGACTCCCGCTGTGTCTAAATACAATGGGAGCGAGCCTCCGGGGAGAGAGGGGAGAGTCTGGTAACGTAGGTCTACGTCACCAGACCTTAACGAGCCACTTTGCCGCAGTAGCAGCACAGTGGGCAGTGGTAAAATGGTTAAAGAGCCCCATGAGGGGTTTTGATAACAAGTGTCTAAGCAGACCTCTGAGGTCTCATTTTTGAGACAGAAAAATGGGACTGAGGACAGAGCTTCCCCAGTCTTTTTCTCTGCAGTCTTAGCTGCACACTAGGCAGTGAACTAATGGGAAGTGCTCTGTGCTGAGCGGCTTCCTGTTAATTCACAAACTGAAACACAGTAAACATAGTTAAGATTGAACTGGTACAGATCACTCACTGTGCTCATTCGGCTCTCTATCCTGAAACATCCCCTGCAGAAGCCATAGGGAGAGGAGGGAAGCTGGCAACACTGCAGGGGGGAGACAGAGGGTGCCAGGAAACAGGGGAAATCGGCACTGCAAAAGGTGATTAGGGTGTGCCCAGGCATACACGGCACACCCTGTGTGCAGGCCTATGAGTATAGCTTTACTGCTGCAGTGCCGGGGATTACAGAAAAAAACAATAGGACAGAAAGGATAAAAAGGACAGATTATAGGTAGCTGCATTAAAATTGGTTCTGAAGCCTAAACATTTTCTTATCCTAATGGTTTCCCTGCATTAGGGTAAAAAATGTTTAGATTTTAGTATGCCCCCCCCCCCCTTAAACTTACCTGTGTCCTCACTCAATCTAGGGCTGTGCCCCTCTGCTGCCGCTCTGTCTTCTTTCCCCACTCTCACAGGCTTTGCTGAGGCAGCAGGAGTCAATGGCTCCTGCTGCTGTCAGTCAAATCCTGGAGGGTCAATTCCCTAGCACGACCCTCCCTCCTCCCTCATTGCCCTCTCCTCTTTTAGGAGTGTCAAATAACTCTCTGTGTTGGCCCTCTGGTCGTCCACGGTACACAGAAAATGGAAATGAAATTATTTTAGTAAATATAAACTGCTAAATACCTTTTCTCATCAGCAGTTAATAGCAGTTTCGTGACTTCTATCAGTGTCCAGCTGAGCACTGGTTAAGGCTTGTAGGAGTTTTCATACTCCTCTGACTGTCCTATGAGGCTGCATGGCCCCTGACCCTCTGTCTGGACAGTGCTGACTGGCCGGATGCTGATCACATGCACCCTCCCACAAAAAAGAAAAACTCTTTAGCAATACACACCAAACTGAGCATGTGCAGAGTGCCTACAAGACTCTGTATTATCAGCAGGCTCATTGGGGACAGTAAAAGACATGGAGACTCAGAGAAGACAGAATAAAACAGCCTATTTACACATTGAAGGAGGATTAACCCCTTAGGTTTCACCATGAGAATACCAAGAATGCTTTATTGCATATACAGACTGATTTTAGTGTTGTGACTTTAGTAACATTTTAAAGAGAGATTTAAAGTGGAAGACTGTTCTAAACCTATCTCATTCTAAACCTGCTCACACCCCCTTCTAAGTCCTGTACAAACTGCCCTGTAGAAGGAAGATGTGAATACTTACCTATTCCAAGTGCACTCTGGTCTGGTTACGTGATTGGCTCCTAGCGGCCAGCTTCAGGGGAGAGGAGGGACAGCCAACAACGGATGCCCCATAGTAAGCCTATGGATGACGTCACCACCAAGGCATTGCAGCTGTTTTTAGCAACCTCTCCTCTTCCCTGAAGCAAGTGATGGGGCGCAATCATGAGAATAGACTGGAGTACCCTCTGTTCTGTCTCTAGGACAGAGAGCTAAACCTTCCTGCCCCATAAACTTCAGATACCATATTTCTTTGATCTCAAATTTATTAGAACAAGCCAGGTGAAACTACAAATTGATAAAAATAAACAACAATCAGTACAATATTGCATACAATAAAGAAACAATGATCTTTAATGCAGGATGGGATAACAAGAATCACTTTTTAGGCTCACCCAGGGGTGATGGTAAGAGATTGAGAAAACATGTCTTGCTGCCTTGCTGTATCTTTTCAAAATGGTGGCTGATTCACTTCCTGTTGAAATCTCCCCAGAATGCCCCTGGTTTCTAACAACTTTATTTAACACATTCTGAATTTGCAATATGTAGTTATTGCAGAACTGAAGCTTTACCAAAAAAGAACAGTAGGTGGCGCCGGCACTCTGCATATAACTAAACTGTGTGAATCAAGAAAACCCAACATGATATTTTAAGCAACATAAAAACAAGTAATCAGAGTAAAAGTCTGGTGGACAGAACACCCTCAGATTACGCAAGTATACACATCGTTCCTCTACAGGCTAGTTAGTACAGAACTTAGAATGGGGTGGGAGCAGGTTTAAGATTAGAGCTTCCACTTTAATGTCAACAGCAGCTAGGCCTTTGGATATCTAAAAAAGGGAGGCTCTACGAGTGAATAACAGTCATAGAATATGTTAAATGCACATATAATCTCATGAAAAAATGTTTTTGTTGAAATTAATAGTCCTACAATAGCATCTTATTAATGTGACCCTTTATGTCACACAGGGCAAAGAAAAAGAGTCACTAGACCACCCCCACCCCAGCAGTACATACTCACCTTTCTGTGTGCTCCACTCTCCATTCAGCCACTAAAAGTGAACCGACAACCCAACAACTCTGAGTGCATGTGACTCATTCAACTCTTCTATATAATAGCACTAGGTGCCTGCTGATTAGCCTAAAGCTTTCACACAGGGTCTGAAAATAATTTTGGAGCTTTGGGTTTGGAGCTTTCTTTCAATGATCCTAGTGACTGAACAGATTGGCAAAGAAGCAAGAAAAGGTGAGCATGTACTGCAGGAGAGTGAAGGAGTTCCATGACTTTTTTACTTTTCCCAAGATGGGCAATAGAAAGGTCACTTTAAAGCCCGGTGTTGCAGCAGTTTGACTAGGAGGTATGTGGGACATAGAAAGAAAACTCAATAGGAAGGATATGCCATATGTAACTTGAAAAAAAGCCACCAATGTAGATAATTTCCCTTAAAAAAAAAATGCTCCAGAAAGACATACATTTCGAAGTAGTGGACATTGGTGTCTATCTTATAAAGTGGCAACATCAGTGCTCTTGACACATTTTCACATTTTTTGGGGAACTTGTAAAGATAGGAATATGTGATCTGCCATTGCTGAACTATTTTAAAGCTGCTTTCATTTATTTTAAAGCTTTGCATGGAAATCCAGCCAAAACATTGTTTTTTTGGACAGTGTGAGAAAACAAGTACGGTAGATCCTCTGTCAGATTTTTTAGGTGGTCTATATGTCCATTGGGAAAATTTCTCCTTATGTTCTGTTCTGGGACAGGAAGGGGTGGGGGGGGGGGGGTTCGGCAGTCTTCCCAACAGAGACACAGACAGCAGTTAAAACCTGGTGGAGGATTTAACATTTCCCCAAGCTATTTAAAATTAGGATATACAACTTTGGCTGGAATTCTATTTTGTTAAATGCATATGATCACGAAAAAGAATTTAACTAGAGAAATAGTTACCAAAAATGTGGTATAAAGTCCTTTATCTTCTCCCATAAATGCTGTTAACATTGCAAAAATTTGCTAGAAACTGGGGTAAGAAATCAGGAAGAGTCTAAAATAAAATATGGAGAGGGTGTGCATGGACATAATAATTTAAAAGGTGTCATGCCTTTTGCTATATATTTGCACTCCCACTACCAGGAATTTGAAGGAAGAAATATTGTATTACCTGCATTGTCAGTATTAGGTATATAAATTCCTTCTTTATATCGACATACCTTTAAAATGTTTTTTTTTTTTTTTTAATATATATTTGCATGCAGACCAAGCTGCCTAACAGAAGTGGCTGCCACAAGGGATGGAACAAACTATAGAACACAACAAGAGTGCATACAACAGTCAGACTTTATTCATTTGGTCTAAACCTATTTTTTTTCTAAAATAAAAAAAAACCCTGCTGTAACTGCATAAAAAGTGTTAGCCGAAGTTGCCTTCTATTGTATAATACATAAAAAAAAAAAAAAATACACACATACAACAAATAAAAAAAATGTATGTAAAATATATCTATATACACACAGTATATATTTATAAATGTATTTATAGAAAAAAAAAATATATATACACATATATGCAGTATATATAAATTATATAAGTATATACACAATATATACCTGTGTATATATATATATACACACACACAGTATCGCACAAAAGGGAGTACACCCCTCACATTTTTGTAAATATTTTATTATATCTTTTTGTGTGAAAACACTGAAGAAATGACACTTTGCTACAATGTAAAGTAGTGAGTGTACAGCTTGTATAACAGTGCAAATTTGCTGTCCTCTCAAAATAACTCAACACACAGCAATTAATGTCTAAACCGCTGGCAACAAAAGTGAGTACACCCCTAAGTGAACATGTCCAAATTTGGCCCAATTAGCCATTTTCCCTCCCAGTGTCATGTGACTCGTTACTGTTACAAGGTCTAAGGTATGAATGCGAAGTAGGTGTGTTAAATTTGGTGTTATCGCTCTCACTCTCTCATACTGGTCACTGGAAGTTCACATAACACCTCATGGCAAAGAACTCTCTGAGGATCTGAAAAAAAGAATTGTTGCTCTACATAAAGATGGCCTAGGCTATAAGAAGATTGCCAAGACCCTGAAACTGAGCTGCAGCACAGGACAGGTTCCACTCAGAACAGGCCTCGCCATGGTCGACCAAAGAAGTTGAGTGCACGCGCTCAGCCTCATATCCAGAGGTTGTATGAGATGTATGAGTGCTGCCAGCATTGCTGCAGAGGTTGAAGGGGTGGGGGGTCAGCCTGTCAGTGCTCAGACCATACACCACACACTGCATCAAATTGGCCTGCATGGCTGTCGTCCCAGACAGAAGCCTCTTCTAAAAATGATGCACAAGAAACCCCACAAACAGTTTGCTGAAGGCAAGCGGACTAAGGATATGAATTACTTGAACCATGTCCTGTGGTCTAATGAGACCAATAAAAACGTATGTGGTTCAGATGGTGTCAAGCGTGTGTGGCGGCACCCAAGTGAGGAGTACAAAGACAAGTGTGTCTTGCCTAAAGTCAAGCATGGTGGTGGGAGTGTCATGGTCTGGGGCTGCATGAGTTCTGCCAGCACTGGGGAGCTACATATCATTGAGGGAACCATGAATGGCAACATGTACTGTGACATAGTGAAGCAGAGCATGATCCCCTCCCTTTGGAGACTGGGCCGCAGGGCAGTATTACAACATGATAACTACTCCAAACACACCTCCAAGATGACCACTACCTTGCTAAAGAAGCTGAGGGTAAAGGTGATGTCTCAAAGCATGTCTCCAGAAATAAACCCTAGTGAGCATCTGTGGGGCATCCTCAAATGGAGGGTAGCAGAGCACAAAGCTCTGATGTCATCATGGAGGAGTGGAAGAGGACTCCAGTGGCAAACTGTGAAGCTCTGGTGAACTCCATGCCCAAGAAGGTTAAGGCAGTGCTGGAAAATAATGGTTGCCATACAAAACATTGACACTTTGGGCCCAAATTGGACATTTTTACTTAAGGGTTTACTCACTTTTGTTGCCAGTGGTTTAGACATTAATGGCTGTGTGTTGAGTTATTTTGAGGGGACAGCAAATTTACAGTTATACAAGCTGACTTCCCCATCCAGCACAGCTGTCATTGGCAATTTCTACACAAACCCACATTGTATTGTAATGTTTAACAAAATAAACCTTCCGTTTCAGTCTACAACTGTTGTAACTTTCTGCACAATGCAACTCTGCACTAAGGCTCCATTCACACTTGTACAACTCCAAAGTTGCGTGACTTTGGAGTGTAACTTTGATGCAACTTTGGATGGGTGCAACTTGGATGGGACGTGTTTTCCCTCTGCAAAGTCAGACCCACAGTTGCATGTAAAATCTTCAGGTATGACTTTCATGCAAATTTTGAGAGTTAACATTGAAGTCTATGCCCCTCAAGTTGCATAAAAGTCGGACAACAGTAGTGCATGAACTACTTTGAAGTTGCTGAAAAGTTAAGTTGCACATATATGAATGGTTATCATTGGAAAACATAAAAACTTTTTTATTTTAGGGTATTCACAAGTGTAAATGGGGTCTAAGATAAAAGTAAAGTTTTAGGCAGCCTCTTCAACAGAAATTTTTTGGTGTGATACTATCAAAGTGAAAAACATCTAAAGGGATGCAGACACTAAAACTTTTATTATCAGAACATGATGCACACACCAGCTGAATATAATAAACCAGACCCTCCAATTAAGAATCTATTTCCAAAGGACATAATGGAACAAACAGCTTTTTCTGCAGAGCAGAAAAAGGACTTTGCAACAAAGGTTGGTAAAAATCTCTGCGATGTACATGGACTGGAATTACTCTTTAAAGTCCTTTTAAGTTACATGTTCACAGGATTAGTAGTGCAGTTATTTTACTACAGAGCAAACAGTGTTGTAAACATATTAAAGTAAACTGAACATACATGGATATGCTGGTAGTATCAACAGGTAATATAACTATGCTACAAAAGAAACACAGAAAAACAAAAACTACTGTGTTAATGTTAGTGACAGACTACATATATGCTATTCTTTAAAACCCCTTCATGACCACAAAACAACTTTTGACGTTGACATGAAAATGCACCTTGCCATAAGAACATTATTTAGCCTGGGAGCAAAAAAACTAGGAATGTGCACCTGTGTGTGCTCCTAGTTCCATACCTCCCAACTTTTTTTAAATGGTAGCAATGGACACCTATTAGCAAAAGCATGTCACATAGGATACACCCTCTACCACACCCCCTAAAGGAGAAATTATACCCAAAAAAATATTAGTTAAACACAGAAGTGATTTTTCTTTTTTTTACCACTATTATTCAATTGTACTGGTTTTCTAAATTTACAAATGCAGCAATTTAGATATTGAATGAAAGGTTTATCACTGTGAAACATTTTGAAAGATAAAAAGTGCATTTTTTATACAACTATATAGATCAGACCAAAATGAGGGACAAATGAGGAGGAGAGACAGGGGGTCTTTGGTCCAAATCAGGGACAGTGCCTAGAAATCAGGGACAGTGCCTAGAAATCAGGGACAGTTGGGAGCTATGTAGTTCTCAGGCCCAATGTCAAACTGAAGAGTTGTTATCTTGTTACCCAACACATACCAATGTTACTAAACTTGTCTAGGTAAAAAGCATTGTCATAAACAAGTTATTTAGAGTGATAACTGGTCACATTTAGTGATTTCCATAGCTTTAAAATTTAAAACAATGTCTTTTTTTAATTTGGTCAAAATAATCTTACAAATACAAGTATATGTAAATTGTTTTATCAAGGTCTTACGTGACAGGTACTCTTAAAATTGTTTATATTTTTTAAACTCACAACTAGAAATGAATAGATTTACAATACGATCAATCTTAAATGTATTCCATCGTTAAAATACACTTACATTGAATAGTTCAATTTTTTTTTAGTTTGTTATCAAGTCTTTTTTTTTTTTTTTTGTTAAACTTGTTCTGTTTTACACCTCTTCGAAAAATCTAATCTGATTATATTTTTAAATATTTGTGTTTTAGGAAATTAGACTCAGTGCTAGAAGATCATTATCTTATAAATATAATATTACCTCCTGAATAATTATTCCAATGTTATTTTTTTTCCCAATGTCTGCACTTTTTTGCTTATTTCGCTTTGGTTAATGTTCAAAGTATTTTCTCCCTAGAGAACTTCGCAAGACTCCAATTCTGGCTATTAAAATTTGCTATCCCTTAAGCAGCATATTGAGGATAGCCTCCGGTTATTCCTAATTGGATCATATCACAGAAAATTAAATAAAAAATCATGAGCTTAAAATTCAAGGGAAAAGTGCCTTAAATGCTTTATGTATCATACTTTACTAAAACAGATATTTTGTTTAACAGCCTTGTCGAGCCCACAGGAACGAGCTTTTTCTAGGTTGAATGCAAAGTAAATTAACTTTTTAAGTTCCCATTGGAATTTTGAAAATTATGTCTGAAATATTAGATTGAAATGGGAAAATGTAAGTTCACAGCACGGGTTCTGTATTTTCTGCTTGATAGACCGTCATAAAACGTAACTGTGGGGAACATTAGACCCTAAATAGCTCTGGAGATTGATACAGGAATGCCCTTTTGATGCATACATCAAAATAAGTGTATGTCTTCTGTGCTGGATGGGGAAGTCAGATAGCATTTCTCCTATTAGTTCTAGGAGTTAAATATGCAAGCCGTTTACACTGTATATGATTAGGTTTTTCTTCTTTTTTTTCTTCTCTCCAGTTGAAGGAAATATTTGCAGCTTGGTTTTTCCAACAGAATATCTTTTCATTTGGCAGTGTCTATTTGCGGCATGTATCTAAAGGCTTCTACCTTGATGATTCAATTTTGTGATTTTGAATTGAACCATTGATGTCCTGATTTTTTTAAATTTTACAATTGAACAATCTGAAAATTGGGGTATTGAAATGATTGTATGTGAATGATAATTCCACTGTGCCTAGAAAATAATTCCCTGCCACTCATGCAACTTTATGTAAAATTATTTATTTTGCAAACTTGCAAAAAACATGGATATTTCACCTACCCAAACTGTTACATAATTGCCTGGATATATAAAAATTGTTGAAAACAATCACTGACTACATTCGAATGGTGGACTAAAAAAGGTTTCATATGCATAGCAGACATTTGCTATCATGGGGGCATGTTGACCAAGCAGACCCTAATAGATAACCACCAACTACCAGATTCAGAACACTTCCGATACACTCAGTTAAAGCACTATTTACATATTCTATCTCGCAATTGTGATCTTGTCACCCATAGAATATCTGTGTCATAAATTTGATAAGGTTAGGGGCCATGTATCTGAACTGAATACTATTCTAACGCATACCTCAGCCAAACAGGACTACATTGTCAAATGGGAGCAAGACATCCAGGAAAGCTTTGAACTTGAGGAGTGGCACAGACAGCATCAAAATCACTCATCAATACTTCCATTATTGAAGTAAACTATAAGGTACTCTTGAGATGGTACATGGTGCTGGCCAGATTGGCTACTTATGTCCCGGGAGCTTCTCCAAAGTGTTTTCAAGGCTGTGGTCAGGAAGGAACAGCATACCACATATGGTGGCAATGCCTCAAAGTGAGGAGAGTTTGGATTAGAGTTTATGATTTTAGCTTTTCCAGCATTCAAATCTATCTAACCAAATCTCCAAAACATGCCCTGTTGGGTTGCAAGGTGAATGAAGCATCGAAAAATCAAAGACTACTCCTCACTTTTATTTTTGTTTCCGCTAAAAATCACCATAGCTAGATACTGGAAGTCGGCTGCCATTCCATTTGATCAGTTTAAGCACAAGCTTACCTGGCTCATGATCAATTAAAGACTCTCGGCAGTTCTGAATGACAAAATGAAAATGTTTGAAAAAGTCTGGGGTCCGTGGATCCGATACTTGACTAATTATCCCTGACTATACAGTACCTGACTAGTAAGCCTTCGGATGATGCACACCAGAGCGCAGGGTCTCTCTCCCCCCTCTCGTTTTTTCTTTCTCCTTTCCTATTTGAATGCTTGAAATATTCTGCAATTGCAATTCCAGTTACAGACAAAAGAACGTCCTCTTCCACTTGGAGGAGGGAAACTTCTCATCCATGATTGGAAGGTTAATTCTGCGCTCCATCAATCCAAAAAGATCTTATGAAAGAAGAAAATGGTCGCACACCACCACGCAATCCAATGAAAAAGAGTTCTTTATTCACATGAGTGGTACAAGGTACAGCAGGGTAGGACAGTACTGTCCTACCCTACTGTACCTTGTACCACTCATGTGAATAAAGAACTCTTCTTCATTGGATTCCGTGGTGGTGTGCGACCATTTTCTTCTTTCATGCTTCTCCTGGTGGCGAGTCGAGGGTTAGCACCCACCTTGAATCATGGACTTTGACTAGCCTGAGTGGTGCTATCTCTCTTCATTGTTCAGAAAGATCTTATGCCAAAGTTTTGCCATATTGAGTTGTCTGCGTATTTGTAGCCTCTTGGTAAGATATAACTGTTTGGCTGATATTGTTCGAGAATTATTCATATGCCCACAACTAAGTGTGGGAATGCCATGGAGCGGCGCGTAAGAGGGTGTACTATTTAGTTAATACGGGGCTTGGGGCTACATGCCTCCTGCTCCTTTTCCTCTTTTTTTTTTTTTCTTTTTTGAATAACGCAAACTTGTTCTATGGTTGATATATGAATATTTCCTGTGGAAATTCTGTATTGCTGAGAATCTTCATTGTCATTGTTGTACATTTTGTGAAAACCTTCAATAAAAACATTGAAACAGAACAAAATGACTGACAAAGGGTTTTTAACAATTTTTTTACTGCTACTAATTCTGCCCATTGAGAGAGCTGTGCCGTGGAGGTGACGTAATCACGGCTCGGCCATTCACACAGCCAGAGTACGCGAACCCAAAAGCAAGATCGGATGAAGATGGAAGCCCTGTCATTGGTGACAGCACGCCACTGGAGGGCTTTGTTTTAGGATAAGTCTTTCATAATGTGTTAGTATGTGATGCATTCTAAACCCATTAATGTAACTATTAACCAAAACAGTTACAATAAATGTGCAGCACCATGACAACTGCAAGTCTAAAAAAGGCTAAGATGGAAGCTTCCTTGGCTGTAAAGGATAGGATAGTTTAGATCTACTTTAACCCCGTAACGCCAGCGCCTCCTGGCCCTGTAAGGGGTTCCTAATGCCAGGAGGCGGGGCAGGGTTTATGATCATGTGACCGCCGAGATCGAGTGGCACAGAGGTCACATGATCGGAAAGCTCCTGTTTGGAAGTAGTGATCAAGAGCTTTCTGTTAGGCCCCAGTAACTGTGCCAGGACCACACAGGGCGTGTGCTCTTGGCACAGGTTCGTTTACATTTTGGTATGCAAATATGTGGCTGCTCGGCATCAAGGCCCACCCACCGGTAAGTAATGTGTAAATATAACACTTACAGGTAATAATTACCTCTCACAAAAATCTAAGTACTCTTCCGCCAATGCCCAAGTCTGCCATCCTATTTAGAAGAATGTAGCCATCATCCAGGATCTGGATCTACTTCCCAGACAAAAATACTGGTTTGGACATGACTTTTGGTGTATGTTGTTTACCTGGCTGTGTTAACAAATATCCCACACAGCTCAGCCCCTGTTGGGGCCACTCATCTGGTGACTGACTACAAAGTATCAATATTGCAATCTGATGAGTAGGGGAAGGAGTTTTTAGAATTATTTTTTAAGAGAATTATACTGTTGGCGTATATTGAGACCTATCAGGAATGATTGTTGTTATTAGGGGGTCTATTTAAAGGGCCTATTCTCACCACTCTTGTTTTCATGTGTTTGGACGGTTTATCATTTCGAGTAGTCCACTTTACCAGGAAATGCTGGGACACAGTTTTTTATTTGCTACTGCCTGTTATGTTATACAATTTCAATGTCTATCTCTGGGACTTTTCAGAACATCTCAAGGGTGGAGGACCATGCCAGCTAAACTGAACCTGCAGTATAAGATAACTCTTATTTTGATACTTAGGCCTCAAGATGGTCCAGCAACTCAAAAAGCTCTACCACATCTCAGGATAGTTCAGTACTAACTTCCTTAGGTAATCAGGGCACAATGGTTTAGGTTGATATAAATATTTAACCTGGAATATGGCAAAATATACATGTTGTCATGTAATGTCAACATTGTTCCTGTGCTTGCATGGGATTTTCTTCAGGTACTTTGTTTTCTTCCCACACTCCAAAGACATGCTGGTAGGTTACTTGGCTGCTGTCTAAGTTGGCCCTAGTATATCTGTACAAAATAGATATGCACATGTGTTATCATATATTCTGTAAGCCAGTCCCAAGCCTATGTAAATGTAAGGGTTGGGAAAAAGCCTGATGACCTACCTTGTAAAAATTCTTCAAGAAGGTTCGATGGAAAGAGATCTCATGCCTATTAGACATGGTGCTTGGAAAGATGGCCCATTGAGTCTATGTGAAACTATAGAACATGTTACATGGAAGATGGGCGGTTGAGTGCATTGCTGACTGTACTGTTGGATGGTTTGGTCACTGTACTCACAGTGGAAATCAATAACATTTTATCTGTCAAAAAAAGGTCTAACAGAACTAAATACAACTGTATGTAAAATCACATATATTTGCTTTTTTTATTATTCTTTCTATCTATGGTTCAAAAGAACAAGCTTCATATGTCAAAAAAATAAAAATAAATAAATAAAAAGATCATTCGGCTGTCAGGTGGTGTTACCATGTAGTCAAACAAAGTCATTTGGCTGTTCATTTTCTCTTTCCATTGAGCCTATAATCCATCTAATGAATGACAGTGCCAGTGTAATCATCCTTTGTCTCAGGCAGGGGGTGCTGAGAAGGTTCTCTGCAAGTTTCACCCCGCTCTACAGGAATCCTCATCCGTACGCTTTCATTGCATTATATGTCAGGTGGAATAACCTATTTTCCTTTCTTTGGAGCAGCAAGTCTTCCTTACCTTCACATATCATTATCCCTGACTATTCGTTACAAATAAATAGCTCATGTATGGCTATTTAAAGGGAAGTTTATCTTATAAAAGAGCATGCTTAGAGTGTTGATCAAATAAAAAATGTAATTTGAGGCATTCATGCAGGGTGTAACTATCAATTTGCATAACTCATAGCAAAATCATTATGTGGCCTTCTAGCTCTCCACCCACACTCTTAGCGACCATGCCACTGCCAAGGTCGTTGCTAAAACCATAATGCTTACTTTATGCAACTCTCTTTCTTAAAGCTGAACTTCATCCAAACAGCTAAATAAAGAGATGAAATACAAATATGGGAGGTGTTTTATCTGACAAGAGATTTGTATTTCTCTCCCTCTCATCACAAAGCACATTCTAGTGGATGGCACCACTTACAGTTACAGTGGTGTTATCTCTCCACCCCTAGCTTGCTAACTAGGCAGTGGAAGAGCAGCAACAGATCGAGGAGGTCTTCCCTCTGCTCACTACACTCTCTCCTAGCAGTATTTTCCTTGTCAGAAAATGTGCATGCAGCACACTTGATTGGATTGTAATCCTGCTTCCCCCCCATCTCCCAGGCATATTATTGCTGTATAGGGGATTGCCAAAGGCTGATACCAAGTCCAACTTAGGTATTTACATGGATTGCATTAAAAAAAACTTTTAATGATGTACACTGAGCAAAATTATAAAAGCAACACTTTGGGAAATAGACATATGAGTGCTGCCAGCATTGCTGCAGATGCTGAAATGGTGGAGGGTCAGCCTGTCAGTGCTCAGACCATACGCCGCACACTGCATCAAATTGGTCTGCATCGCTGTTGTCCCAGAAGGAAGCCTCTTCTAAAGATGATGCACAAGAAAGCCTGCAAACAGTTTGCTGAAGACGAGCAGACTAAAGACATGGACTACTGGAACCAAGTCCTGTGGTCTGATGAGACCAAGATAAACGTATTTGGTTCAGATGGTGTCAAGCGTGTGTGGCGACAACCAGGTTGCCTACAGTCAAGCATGGTGGTGGGAGTGTCATGGTCTGGGACTGCATTACTTCTGCCGGCACTGGGGAGCTACAGTTCTTTGAGGGAACCATGAAAGCCAACATGTACTGTGACATACTGAAGAAGAGCATGATCCCCTCCCTTCGGAGACTGGGTCGCAGGACAGTATTCCAACATAATAACGACCCTAAACACACCTCCAAAACGACCACTGCCTTGCTAAAGAAGCTGAGGGTAAAGATGATGGAACGTCCAAGCATTTCTCCAGGCCTAAACCCTATTGAGCATCTGTGGGGCATCCTCAAATGGAAGGTGGAGGACTACAAGGTCTCCAACATCCACCAGCTCCATGATTTCGTCATGGCGGAGTGTAAGAGGACTCCAGTGGCAACCTGTGAAGCTCTGGTGAACTCCATGCTCTAGAGAGTTAAGGCAGTGCTGGAAAATAATGGTGACCACACAAAATATTGACACTTTGGGCCCAATTTGGACATTTCCACTTAGGGGTGTACTCACTTTTGTTGCCAGCAGTTTAGACAATAATGGCTGTGTGTTGAGTTATTTTGAGGGGACAGCAAATTAACACTGTTAGTGCCGGTTCACATATGTGCGGCTGCAGCGATCGCATGTAATATCGGAGCGCACTGCTCCTTCATTACATGCGATCGGGTGTGGGGTGCGAATTCAGACATACACTTTGTATGGCTAAATTCGCACTGCACCCGCAGTAAAGTCGCACATGACCCTTTTTTTGAGCCGCATCAGGATCGGATCGCACAGTGGTTCACACTTGTGCGATCCGATCCTGTGCGAACTGTAAGATCGCACTGCAATATGCGATCAAACTGGGGGTGTCGTTAACATTACATTGACACCCCCAGCATATCGCATATGGCAGTGTGAACTGCCAAGGGTGCGTTTGCGATGCGGGAACAGGGTGCGAATTCGCAGCCTTCCCGCATCGCATAAGTGTGAACCGAGCCTTAGTGCCCATTCACACTACCGCGACTTGTCAGGTGACTGGTCAGCCTGACAAGTCGCGGTCCATGCAGTGCTATGGGAACCGTTCTAATGGGAGCGACTCAAGTCGCCCCAACTTAGAAAGTAGTTCCTGTACTACTTCGGGGCGACATCGGAGCGACTTGCATTGACATTCATTATATGAAGTCCGTGCAAGTCGTGCCGAAGTCGCGGTGCACGCGACTTCACAGGTCGCCCCCGAAGCCGTGCCGCGGTAGTCTGAACCGGCACTTATACAAGCTGTACAGTCACTACATTACATTGTAGCAAAGTGTCATTTCTTCAGTGTTGTCACATGAAAACATATAATAAAATATTTACAAAAATGTGAGGGGTCTACTCACTTTTGTGAGATACTGTATATATATATATATATATATATATATATATATATATATATATATAGTACACAACACTGTATAGACATATTAATGCCTTGCAATGATAATAGTTTTAGCATGAGTTTTGCTGACTCTATTCATTTTAGCTCTTAGAAGTGTTAATTTATTGAAACAATACCATTGTATTAGCACAATTCATCACCTACCTATAAGCAGAAGCTGTATTTGGCGATGATGTCACTTACACTTACAGCAGTAAAATCTCCCAGTCCTGGTTCCCTCCAAGTTGAAAGGAATTTACAATCCACCAGAGTAAGCACCGCTGTTACTAGAAGTGTATAATGTCAGCACAACACGTGTTAATGTAAATATGTCACTGAAATAGAATATTTTATAGGTTGCAGATTTTTACAAATTGACAGCGATGGTTACACGGACTCAGTAACGTCAAGTTTTTTTTTTTTCAAAGTTTGTCAAGCGTTTGGGCAACAAAACGCATTTGCTTTATGGGTCTCTTGACATTAAATTCACTGCATCTGTCTTCAAACACACACACACAAAAAACTTCCTTTATCTGCCTTGTAGCATATCATTTCAGTCAGCTAATAGTGAATCAGACACCCACTCAGATATATTATGATAAGGACTTTCAGTAAGCTAATTTTAAGATGATGTCTACTATAAATTCTTATAATTTATTATTTAGCGCTTCGGTTTTTAATCATTGGGAACGTGAAGACTTTGTAGGTCAAACCTGTATTAATGAAGACAGTAATCTATTTTTCAAGCTCTTTCCGCTATTCAGACACCTTAGGAAAGATAAATTAACAGGAAATCAATTTAAAAATATATAGGGGGCCCAAAAAAAGAGTTATTGTAAACAGGAAGTGAAAGGGAAGGCAGTTATAGCGTGATTCCAAACCTGGGAAAATTTTCACACTGTAAGGCACAGGTGTCAAACACAAGGCCTGCGGGCTGAATGCGGCCCCCCCAGGCTATTTCATGTGGCTGCAGCAACCCCCCCCCCCCCCCCGGTCTCTGTAGTCGGCAGCAGAGGGGACAGAAATCCTTTGCCAGATCCTGCGCTTCCCTGTGCAGTTGCAAAAAGGCTCGTCTTTGTTCACCCCCCCAATCTAAGCAGTCTGCAGCAGAGAGGAGGGCAGAACTCCTCCTACAGATCCTGCACCTCTCTGTGCAGCCGCAACACCACCTTTTCTCTGCCTCCCCTGGTCTCAGCATTCAG
This sequence comes from Pelophylax lessonae, assembly GCF_965119305.1. Lineage (NCBI taxonomy): Eukaryota > Metazoa > Chordata > Amphibia > Anura > Ranidae > Pelophylax > Pelophylax lessonae. The sequence continues at coordinate 186,800,609 of NC_138777.1, read as the reverse complement.
CAGAATCTGTAAGCTGACTCCAACCCTCCCCTGGTCCTCCTCCAGACCCTGTGCTTTCTTCCTCCCAGATCCACCTGCATCTTCTTCCTGGCAGCAGCACAAGGTAAGGGGGTGCATTGTGATGTAAGGAAGGGTGGGTGACTCTTGACTTCTGATGGTGGGGGGGCTCTTGACATCTCATGTAAGGGTGTAAGGGGGCGTGGGGTGCTCTGGACATCTAATCTTACAGATATAGCTGGCCCTTCGAGAGCAACCATAATGCTGATGTGGCCCGCAATGAAATCAAGTTTGACACCCCTGCTGTAAGCAGTGGTGTATTTTGGATTTGTGCTGCCCTAGGCAATACTAAAATTGGGCGCCCCCCCCCCCCTCCTATGTAAATATGCCCCACTTCTTTTTTAACAGATGTTGCTCCCTCCAAAATTGAAGGACTACAAGTCCCAGCATTAACTCCTGAGATCTCATGAGAGGGGGGGGGTGAGAGGGGGTGGGAGAGAGAGAAGGGTGAGGGAGAGAGAGAGAGTGGGGTGGGTGAGGGAGGGAGGGAGAGAGATGGGGGGATGAAAGACAAGGGGGTGAGAGAGAGAAGGGGAATCAAAGAGTGAGAGGGGGGATGAGAGGGAGAGAGGGAGGGGGTGATAGAGAGGGGGTGAGAGAGGCGGCTCTAGCAACCAGTGGCCAATAGAGTCTCAGATGGAGGGGAGGTGGCTTTTTTTGCTGCCCCCCTGCAAAGTGCCACCCTAGGCCAGGGCCTTGTTGGCCTAGGCCAAAATACAGCACTGGCTGTAAGGCGTACCCGATCGAACCCTCCATTATCCTCTACGGAGCAGCAGATGTAAAGAGACACGTGTCCGTTCACACCCGCTGACATTCAATCCGATCCGCTAAAAACAGATGGATGGGGATCCCCTTCCCAATCCGTCTAGTGCACATGTGTCAAACAAAAGGCCTGTGGGCCAAATGCGGCCCTCCCGCCCACTTCACCTCTCCTACAGCTGCTCCATGCTCCTCATCTCCACTCCACTTTGTCTCAGCAGTCCACAGCAGAGGGAACAGAGCTCCTCCTACAGATCCTGCACTTCTCTTTGCAACAGTAGATGTGCTTGTCTCTGCTACCCCCCCCCCCCCCCAAGGAGTGTCAGTGGGCTCTGTGGCAGTCTGCACCTGTCTTTCACAGCTTAAGTCTTTAGTTATTACTAAAACCAGTAATAATCAAATACAGAGCCAATTATTTTATATAATAAAGAGTAGATGCCTTTATATAGTCTTACTGATACACCTGGCCCTTTGAGGGCAACCACAATGCTGATGCGACCTGCAATAAAATTGAGTTTGACACCCCTGGTCTAATGGATCAGGTCCGATGGCAGTCAGGTGTAATTGGACAGGTGGTCCGTTCACATCTGACCACCCAAAGAGGAGAGCGGGCTGTGTCTACTCTGCATAAGTGGAGTGGACATGGACTAGCGGACAGATTCCTCGCTGAGCAGGCTGACACCTGGCAGAGTCCTCCCCGTGTGGAAGGGGCCTAAAGCTGGCAACACACAAGAAGAATTTTGCTCAAAGTTTTTTCTTTTAAGAGAATTTTCAATTAGCATTTTCTAATCATTCTAATCGACGTTTGTTTTCAACCGCAGTAACAACAAAATTTGAAGAAGCTTTTTTTTCACAAATTTCTAAATGTGCTTGTGGTTTTCCTTCATAAAAGTCCATTCATTCCAAAATTGAGAGCTCAAAACAAATTAAATGTTGAAGTATTTTCGAATGACGTTCCTTAAGTCATTGTAGCCTATGGCCAGCTAAAGTCAGGGGAGTGAAAGAATACAAACAAAAATATTGTTTCCCCTTTACACCCATATGGGCTTTCCAAATACCATTGGTGGTCAACGGGGAAGGGTCATCTCCTCAAGGTTGTTTCCAAGGACCATTTCAATAAAAAAAGGACCATCAACCCCCCCCCCCCCCTCATAATAGTACAGTGCCTTGCGAAAGTATTCGGCCCCCTTGACCTTTTCAAACTTTTGCCCCATTTCAGGCTTCAAACATAAAGATATAAAACTTATAAACTTATAAATTTTTTGTGAACAATCAACAACAAGTGGGACACAATCATGAAGTGGAACGAAATTTATTGGATATTTCAAACTTTGTTAACAAATAAAAAACTGAAAAATTGGGCGTGCAAAATTATTCAGCCCCTTTTCTTTCAATGCAGCAAACTCTCTCCAGAAGTTCAGTGAGGATCTCTGAATGATCCAATGTTGACCTAAATGACTAATGATGATAAATAGAATCCACCTGTGTGTAATCAAGTCTCCGTATAAATGCACCTGCACTGTGATAGTCTCAGAGGTCCGTTTAAAGCGCAGAGAGCATCATGAAGAACAAGGAACAGACCAGGCAGGTCCGAGATACTGTTGTGGAGAAGTTTAAAGCCGGATTTGGATATAAAAAGATTTCCCAAGCCTTAAACATCCCAAGGAGCACTGTGCTAGGGATAATATTGAAATGGAAGGAGTATCAGACCACTGCAAATCTAGGAAGACCTGGCCGTCCCTCTAAACTTTCAGCTCATACAAGGAGAAGACTGATCAGAGATGCAGCTAAGAGGCCCATGATCACTCTGGATGAACTGCAGAGATCTACAGCTGAGGTGGGAGACTCTGTCCATAGGACAACAATCAGTCTTATACTGCACAAATCTGGCCTTTATGGAAGAGTGGCAAGAAGAAAGCCATTTCTTAAAGATATCTATAAAAAGTGTAGTTTAAAGTTTGCCACAATTCACTTGGGAGACACACCAAACATGTGGAAGAAGGTGCTCTTGTGAGATGAAACTAAAATCAAACTTTTTGGCAACAATGCAAAACGTTATGTTTGGTGTAAAAGCAACACAGCTCATCACCCTGAACACACCATCCCCACTGTCAAACATGGTGGGGGCAGCATCATGGTTTGGGCCTGCTTTTCTTCAGCAGGGACAGGGAAGATGGTTAAAATTGATGGGAAGATGGATGGAGCCAAATACAGGACCATTCTGGAAGAAAACCTGATGGAGTCTGCAAAAGACCTGAGACTGGGACGGAGATTTGTCTTCCAACAAGACAATGATCCAAAACATAAAGCAAAATCAGCAATGGAATGGTTCACAAATAAACATATCCAGATGTTAGAATGGCCAAGTCAAAGTCCAGACCTGAATCCAATCGAGAATCTGTGGAAAGAACTGAAAACTGCTGTTCACAAACGCTCTCCATCCAACCACACTGAGCTCGAGCTGTTTTGCAAGGAGGAATGGGAAAAAATTTCAGTCTCTCGATGTGCAAAACTGATAGAGACATACTCCAAGCGACTTATAGCTGTAATCACAGCAAAAGGTGGCGCTACAAAGTATTAACTTAAGGGGGCTGAATAATTTTGCACGCCCAATTTTTCAGTTTTTTATTTGTTAAAAAAGTTTGAAATATCCACTTCATGATTGTGTCCCACTTGTTGTTGATTCTTCACAAAAAAATTACAGTTTTATATCTTTATGTTTGAAGCCTGAAATGTGGCAAAAAGTCGAAAAGTTCAAGGGGGCCGAATACTTTCGCAAGGCACTGTATATGGAGGCTCCTAAATTAACTTTTTTCCCTAAACTGTCCATTCCTTGGACTGGCTGGGCACTTTAGGAGCAGGAGGCCTCATGACATCAATCATTTAAGATGCATCAGGAAAGCCCAACCAGCCCCTGACCAGGAGGTGTAGGGATCTGTTATGGAAACATTTATATTCATAATACAGTATAAGATTTTTTTTTCTTTTCTTTCACACTGTTATGTATTTTTGTTTAAAGCTGATTGAAGATCATCATGACTTGTGGGCATTTACATGTAAATGCAGCCAGCCTAGAAACACCCACTTCTCTAGACCTATTACAGTGTTTTGATATTTGCATCACTCCTCCCATTACTTGCATCAGGGCTAAGGGCTCTTTAGAGGAGCATGCTATGATGTTTTCAGGAAGTTATGTACAGCCCCCTGCTGGCCCCTCCCACCAGCCATGATGTGCCTGCATCACATACAGAAGCACAGAGACCTAATGATGACATCAATGAGGCTAAAATAAGGCGTATAATGAAAATGGAAAGATTTTATTTAAATATGATTATGTGGTGGGGAACTTGGACTTTAAAGCGGAGTTCCACCCAGTGAACATTTTTTTTAATAAAAATACCCCCGGGACAGTCAGGGCTAGTGCATTCCACAATGGATAGCCTCTGATCTGTCCCGGGTTGCACTTACCTGCAAGAAGAAATACTTACCTTGAAAATGTATTCTCCAGCTCTGCCATCTCAGGTGTGGGCAGCTTGAAGCCAGCGCGATCCTCTTCTGTGTCCTCTTCCATCTTCTTCGGTCCCACGATGCACTGCACCGGCCCCGCCGCCACTTCCGGTGCCGCAGCGTCATCCCTGCACAGCTTCTGGGCATGATGCACCTACACCGGAACTGACGTCGGGGGCGATCATTGCAAAGCGGAAGTGACGGCGCGGGCAGCGACCGAGGAAGGAGGAAGTGGATGGTAAGGTAAGTATATTTTCTTCTAAACGAGGTAAGTAAAAAAAAAAATTGCGATTATCCATTTGTTTTTCAGGTGACCCGGAGCGAGAAGATGGAGGTAAGTATCATTTTAGGTTAGAACTCCGCTTTAATGATGTTGAATGTCTGCGTTTAATTTGCAACTGTAAAGAAATGTGTGTGTGTGTATGTATATATCTATACATATCTATATATATATATATATATATATATATATATAAAATGTATATCTATATCTATATATATATATAGATATGTATATATATATATATATATATATATATATATATATATATATATATATATATATATAAGAAATAACCATTTCTAAATGGGTTTATTACTTTTTGATGAGACAATGAAGAGCATACTGACCTAATACAAATATACGTCATATAACATAAAACATCAATAAAGATCTTTATAAACGGTCCTTTTCCTTTTACAGTACCCCCCCCCCCCCCCTCGTCTAAGTTCAATATTGATAAACTGATCATAAAAATGATGTTGTCTTAATAGTGTCTTAAATCTTGATAGACTTTACAATCACAGGACATAAATACAGATATCGATTTCATTTTCCAGACACTGTATGACATTCTTGGTCTTAAAAATATGGACCTGATATATATATCAATGTCAGCCCGGGGCAGGAAGCTTAAAATAAAAAGAGTCGTAATTTTTTTTCATTTAAACAATACAGCCTTCAATCTCTGCAAAGCTGAATATTCAATATTCATTAAATGTTCTGAATATTTGTCAATAGGATTTAATGTGAAATGTGATTTACTCCAATGCAAAAAAAAAGAAATTGATAGGCAGTGTTAAGGTCTTGTTTTCCGGAGTTCACAGTAAAGAGCAAATTGACATGGAAGGAAATCAAGTGTATTATTATCAAAGCTAAGGATCAACTCTTGGAGGGAGCATGCGATTCTGAAAATGTTGGTATACCTTTGCAATTTAAAAATGATGCATACTGTGGAAATGCAAGTAAACACAAGCTTAGTGCTGAACTCTGTCGCTATATATTATATACAGCAGGACAGATTGGTCATGGATCCACCCCTAGTCTGCTGCATGAATGATAGAGGGGCAGCATCATATCAAAGAGGTAATCCCTGTACTATCACCTCCTGTAGGCGTGTTCACAAAATTAGACTGACAGCACTGTGCAAAGCAATGCAGCCACAACTCCATGACGCTGCCCCCCCCCCCCCTTTACACTGCAAAACATCCCTCCCCTTTGTGGCTCCACTGGTGGGATTTTATATTTTTATATTTTTATTTGTTTTTTCAACGTCTAGAGGTCAATTACTTAAAGGAATTGTAAAGTCAGAAGGTTTTTTTTTATCTTAATGCATTCTATGCATTAACCACTATTGTATATTAAAAATTAATGGGGTACTTTGACGCAGTAGTGGGCTTGAGCACGATATGGCCATATGGTGGGACCAAACCCCCATTTTTATTTATGGACTCTCTTCAGATTTGGTAGTAATTTCTTTTGCATTTGCACGCTATTCTTTTTTAATGTACATGTCTTTTGGTTCATAGCTGCAGCAGCTTTAGAAATACATGGGTATGCTCCCCCAAATTTTTTGCCTGTTTATTAACCACTATTGGTCCAGAAGATTTTCGCCCAGGCCATTTTTTGCGATTCGGCACTGCGTTATTTTAATGGACAATTGCGCGGTCGTGCGATGCTGTACACAAATAAAATTGATGTCCTTTTTTCCCACAAATAGAGCTTTTGGTGGTATTTGATCACCTCTGTGATTTTTATTTTTTGCACTATAAACAAAAAAAGAGCGACAATTCTGAAAAAAAAAAAACAATAATTTTCACTTTCTTCTATATAACATTCCCTAAAAAAAAAAAAAAAAATCAACATTTTTTACCATTTTAGGGCAATTTGTTTTCTGCTACATATTTGTGGTAAAAAAAAAATTGCAATAAGCGTATTTTGATTGGTTTTCGCAAAAGTTATGGCGTCTACTAACTACGGGAACGATTTATGTTATTTTTTATTGTTTTTTTTTTTTTTACTAGTAATGGCGGCGATCTGTGATTTTGAGCGGGACTGCGACATTGCGGCGGACAGATCGGACCCCTAACTGACATTTTTGACACTTTTGGGGGGACCAGTGAAATTTCTACAATAATCAGTGCTAAAAATATGCACTGTTACTGTAATAATGACACTGGCAGGGAAGGGGTTAACAGTGTGGGTGATCAAGGGGTTAAATGTGCACCTAGGGGCATGTTTCTAACTGTGGGGGGGGGCATGGCTTGTGAAATGATCATAGAGACTTGTGATCCTATATAGAAGGATCACAGGGGCTCTATGATCATTCCAGGGAGAAGAACGGTCAGCTGTGTTTACAACAACTGACCGTTCTTCTTCCTCAGCGGGGAGCGATCGCAGGTGTCAGGCAGCAATCAGAGCTGCCTGCCCCATGCATCGGCTTCCCTGCTGACGAGCGGGGGGTGGGACCGTAAAGGCGCGCGCTCGGCTCCTAGCTGCAGGCGCGTGACCGATATATACCTACGTCGGTTTGCGCAGGAGCAGCTGCCTGCCGCAGTATAACTGCGGCAGATGGTTGACAACCGGTTAAATAGCACCAAAAGAAAGCTCTATTTGTGTGTAAAAAAATAAAACATTTTACATGGCTACAGTGTTGCATGACCGCGCAATTGTCATTCAAAGTGTGAGAGTGCTGAAAGCTGAAAATTGACTTGGGCAGGAAGGGGATAAAAGATCCGGTTATGAAGCGGTTAATAAATCAATACATTAAAAGCTGAGCCCAGTAGAAGAAGGATCACTATTTCTACAATGTATGAAGAAGTGGGAGAGATATTCCGCAGCCACATTTCCATGCCTAGAATGTGGGAAGTCTGTTATTTCATGGCTTGCTGACTGCTCAACAAAGTCTGAATAAAAACAAGCCACCAATGAATTGAAGCTGAATGTAAAGGGCACTTGTCTGCTCACACTGCAGCGGAAAGTGCTTTTTCTTACATTGCTTGTTTAGCATCAGATTTCAGGGGAAAACAGCTGTATCATTCACAAATACCTGCCTTCCCATCATTTAAGAAAGCGGAAACTGCTTTACAAAATCTCTACAGTAAGTAGACTACAAAAGAGATCAGAAATATCGATGGTAACAATGTGTGTTTGACCTAAATCCGCTTTTCAAATTTGCAAATAAACTATGGAGCTGAGCCTTCACAGTTGATTTTCTGCTTTTTGTTATTTACATGACAAGGTACCGTAACCCAAAGGTCTTTAACTGACAATTGCGCAGTCGTGCGACGCCAGGGCAAGGGGTGGGCAGGAGGGGAGGCTGCCCTGGGCACTGTGGTATCATGTGAGGTAAGGGGGTACCACAAGGAGGCTGAAGGGAGGGGATTTGTGTTGGGAGGGGGGAGAGGGCGGCGGGGAATAAGAATTGTTCTAGCACAAATACCACCCCCCCCCAATTTCCCCTCCTAGAACAAATACCCCAATCATCCCTGCTAGCACAAATCCCCAACGCTATTTGACATGTTCGCCCTGGGCTCTAGATGACCTTGTCCCGGCACTAAGAAATTTCATGAGGTGTGCTAGCAGTGGTGATTTGAGAGTATTTATGTTAGGATGGGGGGATGGGGAAGAAGTTGTGTGCTAGGAGCAGGAATTAGGAGGGGGGGGGGGTGTGGTAGAAAAGGTAATATGACAGGGGGTGACGATTTGTTCTAGGAGAATATATATTTTTTTTGGGGTGGGGGATTTGCGCTAGCAGGGATGATCGGGGGTACTTGTGCTAGGAGGGGAAATTTGGGGGGGGTGGATTTGTGCTAGCAGGGATGATCGGGGGTACTTGTGCTAGGAGGGTAAATTTGGGGAGGGGGGATTTTTGCTAGCAGGGATGATTGGGGGTATTTGTTCTAGGAGGGGGAATTGAGGGGGGGGGGGGGTGGTATTTGTGCTAGGATGGGGGATTGGGGAGAATTTGTGCTGGGGGTGGATTTGGAGTGGGGGAAGAGGATTTGTGCTCAGAGAGGAAATTTGAGGGGTAGAGGATTTGTACTAGGAGGAGGGGGGAATTTTTTTTTTTTCTTAGGGGGTAAACATGCAGATTAGTGCTTGATATTTTTTTTTTTTTGGTGGGGGGGGGGGGAGGGAGGATTTTGGCTGATACATAATGCTTGTATATCTTGAAGGGGGCGCAATTTGATATGTTCGCCATGGGCTCTAGATGACCTTCTCCCAGCACTGTGCGACTCTGTAACTCTGTACCCAAATAAAATTAATGTCCTTTTTTTCCCACAAAAATAGAGCTTTCTTTTGGTGGTATTTGATCACCACTGCGGTGTTTTATTTTTTGCGTTATAAACAAAAAAGGAGAGACAATTTTGAAAAAAATAAAACAATATTTTTTATTTTCTGCTATAAAACACAGCCAATACATTTTTTAAAAAAAAAAATCTATTTTTTTCATCAATTTAGGCCAATGTGTATTCTGCTACATATTTTCGGTAAAAAAAAAAATCCCAATTAGTGTATATTGATTGGTGTGCGCAAAACTTATAGCATCTACAAACGATGTAATATTTTTATGGAATTTTTATTTATTAAATTTAGTAATGGCTGCAATCAGAGATTTGTAGTGGGACTGCAACATTGTGGCACACGAATTGGACACTTTTCCACTGCAAGTACCGGCTCGGCTTCACTCGGCACTACTTGGCCCAGCTCGGCTCAGTTTTCCATTGCGTGGTACGAGTCGGCACGTTTCAGCACTGTATGGGCTCTACTCGGCTCGGTTTGCTTTTCCACTAAAGTAGTAAGTGGGTGGGATTACAACGATTCTCTGACCAATCAGTGGCTAGTAGTGACAAACAATCAAGGCTGCATGCAAAGGATTGTGGGATATGTTATAAGTACGGCCCGCTTGGAACCCCAACCGAGGTGGTACTGTTTAATCGAGCTGTACCGAGCCGTACCATGCAGTGGAAAAGCGCAGCTGTACCAAACCGTACCGAACCGTTCTAACACGTACCATGTGGTACCATGCAGTGGAAAAGCGCCAAACCGAGCCGTACCATGCACTGGAAAAGCACCATAACTGACTCTTTTGACATTTTTTGGGGACCAGTGACACAGTGATCAGTGCTAAAAAAAAATGCACTGTCACTGCACTAATGACACTGGCAGGGAAGGGGTTAACATCAGGGGTGATCAAAGGGTTAAATGTATTCCTAGAGGGGGGGGGGGTTGCACTGATTGGGGGAAGACAGAGATCCAGGATCCAGGTTCCTTAGCAGGAACACAAGATCCCCCTCTTGTCCCCTTGTTTACATAGGAAGACTGCCGTTCTGCCTCTCCCAGCAGGTGGCCGATGGCAATCAGGTCTGCTGGACCGGCTGATTGACATCACGGCGTGATCAAGCCTCCAGTGGCGTAATCGTGCCATCTAGTGGCTGTTGAACAAAACAACGTATAGGTACGTCGTTTCCCACAGTAGAGCCACTCTGCCGTAGGAAACACATGTAGTTCCAAAACATCTGGGGTGCCAAGCTTCGCCATTACTGCGCCTAGGACATCTAGAGTAGTGATCGACCAATATCAGTTTTTTAATTGCCGAAACAGATGCCGGTATTTTGGTCATCGCATATCGGTATCGCCCGATATCTGCTAATATTTTTGGACATTTAAAAAAAAAAATTTTAAATTAATTTTTATTTTTTACTCTTGTGGAGGGTATCTGGGGGTCTAAAATACCCCAAACCCTCCTCTGCATTTAAAAGCATTCAAAACACAAAGTTTGGCTGTTTTAAATGCTGTCTTTTTTTTTAATTTGGCGCCGAGCACCCGGAAGTGATGTCATGACATCACTTCCGGGTTTTTACATGGAGACCCGATCAGTGCCGTATGCGGCTTTGATCGGGTCTTAGGCGGCCGTGCAGGTAGGATGCCCGGGTCTCCCAGTGGGACAGCAGACCCGGGCGAGCCACAGAAGGCGACGAGAGAGGGGGGGGACGTCCCCTCCCACTCCTTGTAGTAACAGGCGAGCGGCTTCTCAGCCGCATCGGTTGTCATTATAAGACAGCCGACCGTTGGCTATGGACTCCAGTACCGGGGTGATGCCTCTAGCTGCAGGCATCACTCCAGTGCAGCACTTTCCTGAAATATTGGCAATATCGGTAACCTCCAGGGCCGATTCCAATATATCGGAGAAAGTGCATATCGGTCCCCCGATATATCAGTGTTGCCGATAATGGGTCGATCCCTAATCTAGAGGTAATGACATGCATGGGTTAGCAACCATGACCATGGCGCAGTCACTACGAACAGGTTGTGCTTTCCCTTTAACCCGATTCCCCGAATTGTTAGATTACTAAAACGTTAATAAGACTTTAGAACAAGAGCCAGCGCAAGTCGAAACATGAAGCAATTTTCGCATAAGTTTCTATACATTATTGATATGTTCAGGTTAAACCACTTGTTAATCTCATGCCTCTAGGATTGCTGAGTCAAACAGATTGGACTTGAAAAAGAATTTGTTACGACTGATACAGACACAAACAGACAGAATATGAAATAACTGGCGTCTTGCTCAATAATGCGCAGTGTTCATTTAAATAAACGTTCACAGAGAGAGCGCGATGTCTAACAGATACATTGACTGGGCAATCAAAGAGCAATTCACAAAGCATATGCTGCCTTGTAAGACAGCCATGCAAGGCCAAGACAGGGGAAGCTTTTCTAGTTCAAAAACATTGTGATATGCACACCCGACTAGGAGGAAAAGTAAAAAGGAGGCTTCTGAAACAAGACTTAAGTTTATATTTACTATATATATATATATATATATATACACACTGCTCAAAAAAATTAAAGGAACACTTTTTAATCAGAGTATAGCATCAAGTCAATTAATCTCCTGGGATATTGATCTGGTCAGTTAAGTAGCAGAAGGGATTGTTAATCAGTTTCAGCTGCTTTGGTGTTAATGAAATTAACAATAGGTGCACGAGATGGGCAACAATGAGACAACCTCCAATACAGGAATGGTTTTACAGTTGGAGGCCACTGAATTTTTTTTTTCCCTACTCATCTTTTCTGACATTCACTAGTTTTGCATTTGGCTAGGATCAGTGTCACTACTGGTAGCATGAGGCGATACCTGGACCCTATAGAGGTTGCACGGGCAGTTCAACTCATGCAGGATGGCACATTAATACATGCTTTCTCATAGATCTCCAAGGTACCCCAAGTACTGTAATACATGTAATCTCTCATAATATCTCCAAGGTACCCTAAGTATTACCAGTAGATGAAATCTCAAGACGCTGGCTGTGCAGGAATCCTGTACCGGTATACCGTATGTACCGTAGCTTTGGCTACATACAGTATACCGCGCTGAGCCAATCACAGTGAGTGATGTATTCTATTATTGAATGCAAAGCCTGCTCGGATTGGCAGAGTCAGAGAGGCGGGCTGATGTTACTCCGCCAATCTGAGCAGGCTTTGCATTCAATAATAGAATACATCTCTCTCCCTGATTGGCTCAGCTCGGTATACTGTATGTAGCCGAAGCTACGGTACATACGGTATACCGGTACAGGATTTCCACACAGCCAGCATCTTGAGAGATTACATCTACCGGTAATATTTATACTTAGGTTACCTTGGAGATATTATACTCGGCGTATAAGACGACCCCCCATTTTTGGGGGATATTTTTGAGGTTCAAAAGTAGTCTTATACGCCAGAAAATACAGTATGTGGCATCCTTTCATTCCTAACACAATACACAGTCCATATCAGTATAGATATCCAGCATGAGATTTTTCCCCATTGAGATATGAAGTGTTTTCTAATGGAAGCCTTAAAGAATTTGGGGCAATTTAGCCTGAGGATATGATGTAAAAACAGAGGTCACCTTGAGTGTAAAAGAAATGGCTGATTTACACTTGCAGTTGGAGGGGGGGGGGGGACTGTAAAATCAGGAGGTTGAGCCATGTATCTACCAACCTCCCTGCTACAAAGAAGGTATATTTATATATATATATATATATATATATATATATATATATATATACACAGTAAAACCTTGGATTGCGAGCATAATTCGTTCCAGAAACATGCTTGTAATCCAAAGCACTCTTATATCAAAGCGAATTTTCCCATATAAAATAATGGAAACTCAGATGATCCGTTCCGCAACTCTTTATTAATAAGTCTTTTAGTTTATAGCCTATATACAAAGATTATAGCAATGTGATAGGTTGTGTCATCATAAAATGTCCATCCACAAATGGCAACCTCCACAAGGGGATTAGAAGCAAAATCCAGCAGGAGCTACAGAGTATAAAAGAGGAGAGAGGCGCCTCTAAGTGTAGCAGTATGGGGACATTTAATGAAGGTACAACATTTAGCAACTCACATGGTTGATGATGCAGGCATCCGGGGTAAAGCTGTATACATAGACCATCTGCTGAACCACTGGCTCTCACCGATATTAGTCTGCAATTGTGATTGGGAAGACTACCCTGCAGTAGAGTGATCTGAAAGCGAGACTTTGGAGCGCAGCGTGGAAGGGTGTGATGAAGATTACAGTGCGGAGGATGGTCTATGTGGAAAGCTTTACCCCGGATGCCTGCATCCTTAGATGTGCCTGTTTTAATCATCAACCATGTGAGCTGCTAAATATTGAACCTTCATTAAATGGAACAATATTGCTACTCTTAGAGGCGCCTCTCTTCTCTTTTATACCCAGTTGTGACATGACACTACTTGTATATCAAGACATCGCTTGCATATCAAGTCAAATTTTTTTTTTTAAATTTGCTTGTCTTGCAAAGCGCTCTCAAACCAAGTTACTCTGAAACCAAGGTTTTAATGTATATATATATATATATATATATATATATACTATATTGTCAAAAGTATTGGGACAGCTGCCTTTACACACACATGAACTTTAATGGCATCCCAGTCTTAGTCTGTAGGGTTCAATATTGAGTCGGCCCACCCTTTGCAGCTATAACAGCTTCAACTCTTCTGGGAAGGCTGTCCACAAGGTTTAGGAGTGTGTCTATGGGAATGTCTGACCATTCTACCAGAAGTGCATTTGTGAGGTCAGGCACTGATGTTGGAGAAGAAGGCCTGGCTCGCAGTCTCTGATCTAATTCATCCCAAAGGTGTTCTATGGGGTTGAGGTCAGGACTCTGTGCAGGCCAGTCAAGTTCCTCCACCCCAAACTCACTCATCCATGTCTTTATTGACCTTGCTTTGTGCACTGGTGCATAGACAGGTTGGAACAGGAAGGGGCCATCCCCAAACTGTCCCCACAAAGTTGGGAGCATAAAATTGTCCAAAATGTCTTGGTATGCTGACGCCTCAAGAGCCAAGCCCAATCCCTGAAAAACAACCCCACACCATAATCCCCCCTCCACCAATTTATTTGGACCAGTGGACAAAGCAAGGTCCATAAAGACATGGATGAGTGAGTTTGGGGTAGGGGAAAGTGAGTGGCCTGCACAGAGTCCTGACCTCAACCCAATAGAAAACCTTTGGGATGAATTAGAGCAGAGACTGCGAGCCAGGCCTTCTCTTTAACATCAGTGTCTGACCTCAAAATACGCTTCTGGAAGAATGGTCAAACATTCCCATAGACACTCCTAAACCTTGTGGGCAGCCTTCCCAGAGGAGTTGAAGCCGTTATAGCTGCAAAGGGTGGCCAACTCAATATTGAACCCTACGGACTAAGATTGGGATGCCATTAAAGTTCATGTGCGTGTAAAGGCAGGTGTCCCAATTTATACACTTAAATCTTGTTTCAGAAGCCTCCTTTTACTTTTCTTCCTAGTTGAGTGTGTTTATCATGATATCACACATGGCATGGTCACCATGTTTGCTTTGCAGGCATGGAAAGAATTATCATTTTACGCATTTGGTGGGCAGCACAACTGCCGAATGTGAGTCATTCAAACAAATAGGGCCATGTTGCAGTGCAGTGGTGCAGCATTTACAGGGGTAAAACAGACAGTGAGGAAGTGACGTATTGCTTCTGCCCCACATTTCAAAGGTCTCTAAAAAGTGATTCACCACAGATCACTTTTCAGAGGGGTGGAAAGAACTGCTGCTAGTGTAAACGTAGCCTACAGGTTCAAATAATTGAAGTGGCTGTAAACCCTTACATATACCCAGTGAGGTGACCGGCCTCTGGTGTTACACAGAGATGAAACAAACCCTCCTTCACAAGTTGTACCTGTTTATCTGCAACCCTCTCTCCTCTGCATCTGTTCAAAGTCCAGAATTTATCAAACTTGCATTATAAAGCTTGTATGAGATGTCAGAAAAAAGGGGGCGGAGACATCAAATTACACATGGCAAACTTTAGTAAGGAGAGCTCTGAGAGCTGATTGAAGGGAAGGGAAAAATCCCCCTTCACACAGCACACAGGAGCAGAGCTGAGGCTGTCAATCAGCTGGAGCTCCCTCCCCTGTCACCATTTTTCTCTTGGTGTCAGGAAAACTTGTGAGAAGTGATTCATGCTGATAGCAGAGGAACAAAGCATCAGACAAAAGTGACACTTACTGTAGTGCTCTTAGAGACAAGTACACTCTATAGAGGGATATGCTTTGTTCATATTTCATGGCTGAGGTTTACAACCACTTTAAAGGTAGCTGCATATATTGTACATAAGCTGCAGTTGGATCCTTCCTTCTTTCAGCCTATTAGTCCAATTTAACCAATTTGGTTCTCATCTTCGGTAAATCTTCCGGAGGTCAAGTGGTTAATCTGCTCATCCTTTTAAGCAGTACAGATCCCAAACTGAAGCCCATTTAAAGCGGAACTTCACTCTGTAAATCAACATAAACTATTTTTTATCCTTACACTGTTAGCATTAGTAAATAGACAGAAAGGTATATTATATTTATGTATTTTAAACCCTTTTTTTTTTTATTAACATTTCTTCAGTTATTTCCTGGTTTCTGGCCTAGGCAAATTATATCATACATCCCAGGAGTCTGCAGAAGGGGAGAAGGGGCTTTTTCCAGCTAAGCACACCCCCCTACCTGCATTCCTTAGGACAGATGGATTCCAGGAAGTAAATGCTATGTGAATCATCTGCCCTTACTCAAGATGGCCACGGGCAGAAATGCTAGGGGGGGGGGGGGGGGGGTGTTTTTGCAAAGTTTTTTTTCAACAAAATAAAGCGTGGAGAGAAATGGATGGATGAAGGAGTTTGCTTTGAATGTTAAAAATGAATTAAATTGTGTTTTTGGTGCTCAGATGCACTGTAGTTCTGCTTTACATCAATTGTTTTCACAAAGACAATATAAGTGCCCAAGCAGCCAGTGCACTGGACACGGCTTATCAGTGAGCACAGTTACCAACCAGGTTTGGTCAGCGTGTCAAATGGGTTTTAACCTGTCCAAAGCTAGAAGCCATAAACACTCTATATTGCTGATATCTTATCACAGCAGTTATTTGGGATGAATGAGGCTGAGTTGAGTCCAGGGCTCCCTCTAGTGGCTAATCTAAAATTTCTCTATATAATGCTATAATAAAAATATGGAAAGAGGAGCATGTAAAAGTGTCAAACCAAACAGTAATAATAACTCTACACAAGAGGTCACTTCAATACACCGTGCTTTCCCTTTAAAGTGGTTCTAAAGTCAACGTTTTTTTTACCTTAACCACTTGCCCCCCGGAGAAATTACCCCCCCCCCCCTTCCTGACCAGGCAATATTCTGCGATACAGCACTGTGTTACTTTACCTGACAATTGAGCAGTCGTGCGACGCAGTACCCAAATAAAATTGATGTCTTTTTCCCCCCCAACAATTTGAGCTTTCTTTTGGTGGTATTTGATCACCTTTGCATTTTTTATATTTCGCGCTATAAACAAAAAGAGACCTACAATTTGGAAATTATAAACACGTCCAATAAAGAAATTGAAAAAAATCTAATTTCTTCATAAATTTAGGCCAGTATGTATTCTGCTACATATTTAAAAAAAAAAATCTGGTAAACAAGATCCCAGCGTATATTGGTTGGTTTGTGCAAAAGTTATAGCATCTACAAATTATGGGGTATTTTTATTCATTTATTTTATTTTTTTACTAGTAATGGCGGTGATCAGCGAATTATAGTGGGACTGCAATATTCCGGCAGAGAATTTGGACACTAACTGACACTTTTTGGGGACCAGTGACAGTACTACAGCAATCAGTGCTAAAAAAAATATGTGCAGTCATTGTACTAATGACACTGGCTGGAATAACATCAGGGTCGATCAAAGGGTTAAATGTGTTCCTAGACAGTGCTTGTGTACTGTGGAGTAGTGCTTTTACTAAGGAAAGGCATAGATCTGTGCCCCTGCTTTGCAGGAACACAGGATCAATGCCTTCCCTACTGACAGATCACCATTCTACCTGTGTACTAAACAATCGGCGGGTGCTGGCAGATAAAGAGTCCGCAGTACCCGCCACTGGGCTCCCACTGTAGGTGATCACAGCATGAGAGAGTCACCGGCGGCGCGGAAGTGCCAGACTACGTATATATATATATATATATATATATATATATATATATATATATATATATATATATACATAAGTGATCTGGCGCACAGCTGCCGCCCTGTAGCAGTGAAACTACAATCAAACCCCTGTCTCAACAAAACAAATTAATCCCCCCCCAGCAACAATAGATCCCCACCAGCAACAAAAGTCCTCCCCAGCAACAATAGACCAACATGCAAAAATAGATCCCCACCAGCAACAATGGATTCCCCAGGAGCCAGCTATATTAGACCCTGTAGCGCACCCCTTGCTGGAGGTGCGGGAACTGCGTTTACCTACGTTTATGCTGAAAAAAAGCCCTGGTTCTCAGTGAATTTGCACAGCACTGGCAGGGGACTGCAAGCTCCCCCATGGGTAATCTGAAATCTTTGTTCTTTCTATGTACATATAAATGCTACCTAATGCCATCAAGCTGTAAGGTGCATTCTAAGGACTTTATTTACATAATCTAAATGGTAGTTTCCTGGAATGTCATAGCAGGTCACTCCATGTGTCTATCTATTGCCTCGAGTTTCTGTTTAATCAGCGTAGGCCTCCTTGTGTAATAGATATACATTTCCTACTATCACTGCTCTATAGTGGAGCGGACTAGGAAATACGGTAACATTTTCCTCTACAGAGCCAGCAGGAAAGGACTTTACCACAACCTCAGCGTGTTCCACAGCAAAGATGCCTTCACAGGCCTCTCAATATGTAACATTATCTCACAGCTTGCGACTAAGGAAATGGCTTTGTAAAGAGAAGGAAGGGTCTTCTCTAAATGTGGGATCTTTTTCATGCTGTCAGGTCCCACAGGGCCTCTTTCCTTCCATAACAATGTCTACAAGACAATGTACACTTACAGCCCAGCAGACAGCTTTCCAAAACCTGAACTTCCTTTAACCACTTCTGGACCGGAAGGTTTGACCCCCCCTTAATGACCAGGCCCTTTTTGCAATAAGGCACTGCGTTACTTTACCCACTTTAAGACCGGAAGATTTTGCTGCTTAATGACCAGGCCCTATTTTGCGATTCGGCATTGCGTTACTTTAACAGACAATTGCGCGGTCGTGCAACGCTGTACCCAAACTAAATTGGCGTCCTTTTTTTCCCACAAGTAGAGCTTTCTTTTAGTGGTATTTGATCACTGTAATGGTGTTGAGTGTTCGGACACCATCTTGTCCTCTCAACATTTGTTTAGTGACCCAGGCTCCTTGAGCGAAAGTAGCCTCATTCCCCAACCTTTTGGCACTGTAATGACCCCCTGGGTCACTATATGCCAGGTTTCTGCAAAGCTGACATTTTTCACACCTTTAATATACACAAGCAACTTGACCAAGCAGGAGTTGTGTCTCCGAGGACAGCAGGGCGGTCAGAGCAGATGTCCAGTGGAACTGCCTTGTAAATTCCACAAAGCCAATTCTTAAGTTACATCTCACAATTCATGCTCACGTCATAACTGTTTACCCAAACATAACATGTTAACAAAAAGTAGATATTTGGGTGCCCCATAAAATACCAATCGAATTAAGTCCCAACACGGACACCGTCATGCCTAGGAAAGGCAAGCTAGCGATCCAATGCCGTACAGGTCAGAGGTTATTCCAAAATAACCCATGTTTAGTGTCTAAAGATAGGACGTTCCAAACCGGACCATGAAATATCGGTTTCAAGCGAGTAACCATTTCATATCTCCAGATATGAGTGCTTTTATGAATCTGTCAAAGCGGGAGATCACTTAGCAGTTTATAGACTCAGAGCCATTGGCTGAGTACTTCTGGTGACACCCCCTGGAGGGTCAGAGAAAAAGACAGGGACTGAGAGAGTTCTCAGTTCTCATTCTACCATCGAGGCAATAACATCGCTTTAAGAGAGGATCGACCGCATGTTCAGTTTCTGAAACTAAGGTAATACCAGGACTGTTTTAATGCAAGTATTTTCATTCTTTTATTCTCCTATTTCTAAATTGCTGTATTGTGTCTCTATTTCTTTGTAACCCATTTTTCTGTAAATATTTTTATTCGCACCATTTTTTTAATTTTTAACCTTTCTTATAATTAAACCTTATTTTGAAAAGTGTTAAACTTTGTCTCTAAGCTCTTAAACGCAACTTGACCCAAACGAACCTGCCTCCTGAAGCGCGCTACTTTGTGTTACAGACGGTTATTCTAAAGTCATACTTGATATTTGTACTGTTTAGGCTAACCTATCTGAAACATATTGGTCTGAGGTGACTGGGTGTGTTACAGACGGTTATTCTAACGTCATAATTGATATTTGTCAAACCACGAGCATCCTCTAGGCTCCGCTCATCATAACGTAGAGGTGGTGGCAGGAAAGGGTAAAGGGTTAATCGTTTAATTAACCCGGTGACAATCGCTCTCAGTCTGCTAGCATCTAGATTGTGGTCCCGCAAGCTGGACAATCTGTGTGCTGGGTGCAGCTGAGAGTGGCATTGTTACGCAAGTGACGGCAGGGTGTGAGATTGCTTGGTCTTTGGTCACGAGGTGGATGAGAAGGCCAGGGGTCCGATACCCGCCACCGTCACAATCACCTGTGCGATTTTTATTTTTTGCGCTATAAACAAAAAAAGAGTGACAATTTTGAAAAAAAAAAAAAAACAATATTTTTAACCTTCTGTTATATAACATTCCCCCAAAAAAAATTAAAAATCCAAATTTTTTTAACATTTTAGGCTAATTTGTTTTCTGCTACATATTTTTGGTAAAAAAAAATCGCAATATGCGGGTTTTGATTTGTTTGCACAAAAGTTATTGCATTTACTAACTACAGGAAAGATTTATGTCATTTTTATTGGTTTTTTTTTTGTTTTTTTACTAGTAATGGCGGCGATCTGCGATTTTTTGTGGGACTGTGACATTTTGGCAGACAGATCAGACCCCTAACTGACATTTTTGATACTTTTTGGGGGTACCAGTGACATTACTACAGTAATCAGTGCTAAAAATATGCACTGTTACTGTAATAATGACACTGCCAGGGAAGGAGTTAATACTATTCGTGATCAAGGGGTTAAACATAAGCCTAGGGGAGTGATTTTAACTGTGGGGGGTTGGGCTTGTGAGATAACCATAGAGACATGCAATCCTATATAGAAGGATCGCATAGTCTCTGTGATCATCTCAGAGAGAAGGACGGACAGCTGTGTTTACATCAGCCGTCCGTGCTTCTCTGTCAGCGGGGGGGGAGATTGCGGGTGGCCGGCGGCCATCAGAGCCGCCTGTCACATGCACTGCCTTCCCCGCTGATGAGCGGGGGCGGGAGCGTGCCGCCAGCGGCGCGTGTTCGCCCCCTAGCTCCTCCAAGGTGAGTGTCGTACATGTACAGGACTTTGCCTGGGAGAGCCGACCTGCCACCGTATATCTGCGGCGACTGGTCGGCAAGTGGTTAACGGGCAGTTGCATGATCATGCGACACTGTACCCAAATAACATTGATGTCCTTTTTTTCCCACAAATAGAGCTTTTTTTTGGTGGTATTTGATTTTATTTTTTGCGCTATAAACAAAAAAAGAGCGACAATTCTGAAAAAAAAACTATGTTTTTCACATTCTGCTATATAACATTCATAATAAAGAAAATGCAAAAATATAATTTTTTCATCATTTTACACTTACCTGACTCTGCCAATTTGCCAATTTGTATTCTGATACATATTTTTTGTAAAAAAAATCCCAATAAACATATTTTGATTGGTTTGCGCAAACGTTATCGCGTCTACAAACTAGGGGAGAGATTTATGTCATTTTTATTTATTTATTACTAGTAATGGCGGCGATCAGCAACTTTTAGCGGGACTGCGACTTTGTGGCAGACAGATCGGACCCCTAACTGACATTTTTGAGGGGACCAGTGACATTACTACAGTAATCAGTGTTAAAAATATGCACTGTTACTGTACTAATGACACTGGCAGGGAAGGGGTTAACTCAGGGGGCGATCAAAGGGTTAAGTGTATGCCTAGGGGGTGTTTTCTAAAAGGAACGGACAGAGGGCGCACCAGCCTAGCGCATTATCTTTAAAACAATTCATTAAAATAAAATAGCATACACATTGTACTCACAAAACAAGTTGGAACATGGGCAAACATGTGCAATCAATGACCACTAAGATTCTCTACTGATGCAGGCCGTGGTGGGATGTGGACCCCAAAAAAAGCACTTGCGCGTTTCGGGGTGTCCCCCCTTCATCAGAGCTAATTGGAGGTATGAGTATTAGGGTTTTTTATATGAACTAAGTCGGTCACATGATTTACTGCATAGGCTCCACCTCTTGGTGGGCAGGTCAAGGGGGTGTTTTCTAACTGTGAGGGGGGTGAGCTTGTGGAATCAACACAGAGACCTGTGATCCTAAATTGGAGGAACACAGGCGCTCTATGCCGATTCCTGAGATAACAACAGTCTGCTGTGTGGGAGTGATCGCGGGTGCCCGGCGTTGATTGCGGTTGCCGGCCCCCGGAATCAGCTTCCACGCTGGCTAATGGGGGCCGCACGCTGCCAGGATCGCTCCTGCTGATCGCCGTACAGGTACGGCGATTTGCGCAGCCGAGCCAGCCTGCCGCAGTATATCCGTGGCAGGCAGTCAACAAGTGGTTAACATGAGCCAAAGTTGTTGGAGGGGTGGTTGCTCTTTGGGTTAACCACTTGCCAACCGCCGCAAGTACATATACTGCGGCGGTCAGCCCCGTGCAGGCAAAGTGACGTATGGGTACGTCACTCGCCTGCGAGCCAATAGGGGGCGAGCACGTGCCTCCGGAGGTGCGCTCCCACCCCCGCTCGCTCACTGTGATCCCTGCACGTGTGACTGGCAGACCCGGTGTCCGCCAGCAACTCGCGATCGTCCGGTACAAAGGGAGAAAGGCAGGCGGCTGATGTAAACAAAGCCGCCTGTCATTCTCCCTTGTGTAAGTGCAGAGATGATACGGTCCTGCTATGTAGGATCGTATTTGTCTCTGTAGTTACACAAACAGCCACAACCCTTCACAGTTAGAATCACGCCCCTAGGGAAACATTTAACCCCTCCTTCTCTAATAAAGTTAACCCCTTCCCTGCCAGTGTCATTTTTACAGTAACAGTGCATATGTATAGCACTGATTACTGTAGAAATGTCACTGGTAATCCCAAAAGTGTAAAAAATGTCAGTCAAGGGTCCGATCTGTCCGCTGCAATGTCGCAGTCCCGCAAAAAAAATCGCAGATCGCCATTACTCGTTAAAAAAAAAAAAACAATAAAAATGACAAAAATATTTCCCTTAGTTAGTAGACGCAATAACTTTTGCGCAAACCAATCAAAATAGGCCTATTGCAATTTTTTTTTACCAAACATATGTAGCAGAAAACAATTTGGCCTAGAATGTTAAAAAATTTTGATTTTTACATTTTTTTTGGGGGTATTTTATATAAAAAATGTGAAAAATATTGTTATTTTTGCAAAATTGTCGCTCTTTTTTTGTTCATAGCGCTTGATCAAAAACTCGCACAGGTGATCAAATACCACCTAAAGAAAGCTCTGTTTGTGGGAAAAAAAGGACGTCCAATTCATTTAGGTACAGCGTCGCACGACCGCGCAATTGTCCGTTAAAGTCACGCAGTGCCGAATCGCAAAATAGGGCCTGGTCAGGAAGGGGGTAAAATCTTCCGGGGCTTAAGTGGTTAAAGGAAACATGAGCTTACAAGTGATACCCAATCACAAGCAAGGAAAAAAAAAAACATAATAGAAGTCAGCAGATCTTCCCCTTATTTACTAAGCTCTGGAGCAACTGCACTTGCACAATGCACAGTCCATTTCTAAATCAACCTTAAGTCATTCTTTTTTTTTTTTTTTTCCCATCAAGCAAAACTTTATTTCAGTTCCATTTTGAACATCCTATTATTTTCCATAACGGCAATGTATTTAATAGCGGACATTCTCCCAAGGGATAGGCACTTTTTGATTAAGCGGGGACCGGCTCATTTGTTCATTTACATGCAGCTCTTCACAATACATGAACGAGAAATCTATGGGGTATTGAAATCTCTGCATTTAATCTATGAAGGACTATTATGCGGAAGCATTAAAAAGACATCAGCAATTGTAACCATTTTGTATGTCTCCAGGGTCAGTGTAACAATCAAGCCTTTGCAGCGCTAAAGAAGGGGTTAAATACGAATATGGATTGAATACGATTCTTTCGGTTGACCCCCCGTCTATGTAAATACATTCCAGTCATGTGACCAGTTTTACCGTATGACCTCTAGAGATAAATAACTTGGTATTTAAAGAGACAATTTGTATGGACAGTGCATTTACCACTTTGTAATATCAAACAATTATTTTGTGGATCTGGATTAGTAGCACACTTTTGCTGCACTGGCAGCAACATAGTCATCTCTTTAACCACTTTACCACCGGAGGATTTTGCTGTCTTCCGTCCAGGCCACTTTTTGCGATTCGGCGCTGTGCGAATTTAACTGACAATTGCGCGGTCGTGCGACGCCGTACCCACACGAAATTTACGTCCTTTTTTTTCCACAAACAGAGCTTTCTTTTGGTGGTATTTGATCACCTGTGCGATTTTTACTTTTTGCGCTATAAACAAAAAAAGAGCGTTTATTTTGAAAAAATAACAATATTTTTAACATTTTTTTATATGAAATTCCCCCCCAAAAAAATGTAAAAACCAATTTTTTTTAAAATTTTTGGCCAATTTGTTTTCTGCTACCTATGTTTGGTAAAAAAAATCACAATAAGCGTATTTTGATTGGTTTGCGCAAAAGTTATTGCGTTTACTAACAAAGGGAAAGATTTCTGTCATTTTTTGGTGTTTTTTTTTTTAACGCGTAATGGCGGCGATCTGCGATTTTTTTTGCGGGACTGCGACATTGCGGCGGACAGATCGGACCCTTGACTGACATTTTTGACACTTTTGGGGGTACCAGTGACATTACTGCAGTAATCAGTGCTATATATATGCACTGTTACTGTAAAAATGACACTGGCAGGGAAGGGGTTAATTTTATTGGAGAGGGAGGGGTTAATGTATGCCTGGTGCTTACTGACGTGTGGGGGGGGAGGGGACTGAGTGAGTCATGGACAGATCGGATGTCCAGCTATGCTGAACAGTCCGATCTGTCACTCCCTGTCACTATGGAGATCCGCCCGCTTGTGTTTACACAGGCGGGCGGATCTCCACACTAGATCCCCGACGATCGGGGGAAGAGCGGCAGCGATCGCCGCTGCTCCTCCCCTGGCCCGACTCCCGCTGTGACTGAAAACAGCGGGAGCGAGCCTCCGGCGCCGCCCAGAAGGGGGAGTGTCTGACGACGTAGTACTACGTCGTCAGACGATAACGAGCCACTCTGCCGCAGTAATATTACTGTGGGCGGTGGTAAAGTGGTTAAGAGTATATCTAGACGTGAGTCTAAATCTTCCTTACCTCTGAAGCCCAAATTGCATCTGGATCGCACTCCAGAGGCTACTGACAGGAGGTGAGAAAGCGATGCGACACCCCCTTACTGCCTGTTTTAACCCCATTTTTTCAGCGCTTCCCAATTGACTTGTATGTGTATCGTTCGGAGGGCTTGCTGTCCATTGATAGCTAAATGTCGAGTCATCTTAGTGATCATCGCAGTAATGATCATCCCCCTCCATCATCTATTAGCTTAAGGGGGGGCGGTTAGCGGGCAGAAAAAACGCGGCTCAAACTTTTTTGCGCAGCCCCCCCCCCCCACTGCAAGTCTAAACAAGGCATTACACATGACAAGTGTGGGGGCTACTAGCATGTTACAAAATGCTTCTTTTGAGTGCAGTTGTCAGGGAGTAAATGTACAAAGTAGGGATAGACCAGTATGGTTTTTCCAGGGCCAATACCGGTATTTTGGTCACAACGTATCAGTATCGGCCGATATGGGCCGATATTTTGTACATTTAAAGTTTTGAAAAATAAACAATTTTTGACACAAAACTGGTACTGAACATGTTAATTTTTGTTTAATGCTTAAAGGCTGGCTTGCTGGCACCCTGTGGTGGGTGGCTGGCTGTCTGGCACCCTGTGGTGGCTGGCTGGCACCCTGTGGTGGGTGGCTGGCTGCCTGGCACCCTGTGGTGGGTGGGTGGCTGGCTGCCTGGCACCCTGTGGTGGGTGGCGTTCTTGCTAGCATCCTGTGGTGGGTGGCTGGCTGTCAGGCACCCTTTGGTGGTGGGTGGCTGGCTGGCTGACACCCTGTGGTGGGTGGCTGGTTGGCCGGCACCCTGTGGTGGGTGGGTGGCTGGCTGCCTGGCAACCTGTGGTGGGTGGCTGGCTTGCTAGCATCCTGTGGTGGGTGGCTGGCTGTCAGGCACCCTTTGGTGGTGGGTGGCTGGCTGGCTGTCTGACACCCTGTGGTGGGTGGGTGGCTGGCTGTCTGGCACCCTGTGGTGTGTGGCTGGCTGGCTGGCACCCTGTGGTGGTTGGGTGGCTGGCACAGGGGCTGTGGGTGGCTGGCTGGTACATGGCCTGTGGGTGGCTGGCTGGTACAGTGCCTGTGGCTGGCTGGTACAGTGCCTGTGGGTGGCTGACTGGCACTGGGCTGCTGTGGGTGGGTGTATGGCTGTGAAACACTCCCACGAGACTAGTCCCGACTCCAGACGAGGCTGTCCAAGGCGAGGGAGGCGGCCTAAGAAGGCAGAATGACGTCACGAAAATATCGGTAATATTGGCCAGTTGCGGGGCCGATACCGATATTTCAGCCCTCCAATAATCGGCTTTGCCGATAATCAGTCGATCCCTAGTACAAAGTGATTCCCCAATATGCTGGAGTGTTGCATATAAACAACTACCAAATCTGCATAGAATTTCAAAAGATTATGATGTTTAAAAAAGAACTTCACAGCCTATGCTTTTTTTTTTTATTCCCTTTATCTGGTATGCATGGTTTTCTTCTTATGCCCTGTGAATGTAGCATTGACCTGCTGAGATCTGCTGCTCCACTGCTACAGGCCCACACTTCCATCTTTCCTTCTTTTGTCATTAGGAGCCATCTTTCTCTTCTAGATTCTTGAAACTGGCTCCCGTAAACACACCACTAGGTCTACCCCCCAGCCACTGTGCACCCCTGCATCAGCAGCCTCCTGATAAGTGACGGTCATATCCATTGGGGCTGCAAGAGCAGGGCAAGTCCTTCTTAGAGTCAGAGGGATGGGTCATAGTTTAAAAAAAAATGTTTTTATTTTCTTTATAATTCCGGGGAGGGGCAGCTGGGGTTGTTGCAGGGAGGAAAAGTAAATTATGAGAGTGAAGGTGCACTTTAAATAATGGTACGAAGACAT
Source organism: Pelophylax lessonae (assembly GCF_965119305.1). Lineage (NCBI taxonomy): Eukaryota > Metazoa > Chordata > Amphibia > Anura > Ranidae > Pelophylax > Pelophylax lessonae. The sequence goes on along the minus strand of NC_138777.1, from coordinate 186,774,168 downwards.
ACATAAGTACTTAAACTCTTTCATATGGGCTATGGAGGTAATATTTGCACAAGGTTATTTTATAATGGGTATAGTGATCCAGGTAATGAATATACTGAGGTGTATGTAATAGTGCTGGACTGATAGAAATGAAGTGAAATGAAATGAAATGAAATGAAGTGCTTACTGTACAAACTATGGTACGTTGGTATGGACCATAGGGTGAGTACCTGGATAGAGAACTGGCTCCAGGGGAGAGTCCAGAGGGTGGTGATAAATGGGGAGTACTCGGATTGGGCGGGTGTGGAAAGTGGGGTCCCCCAAGGTTCTGTCCTGGGACCAATCCTGTTGAATTTATTCATAAACGACCTAGAGGAGGGGATATCTAGCACAATCTCGGTAATTGCGGATGATACCAAACTAAGCATGCCAATATCTTCTATGCAGGATGTGGAAACCTTACAAGCGGACCTGAACAAAATAATGGGGTGGGCATCTACATGGCAGATGAGATTTAATGTTCAAAAATGTAAAGTAATGCACTTGGGAGTCAGAAACATGAAAGAAAGTTACTCGCTGTGGGGTAAACCTCTGGGTGAATCTGAGATGGAAAAGGACCTGGGGGCCTAGTGGAAAACAGGCTTGGCAGTGGCATGCAATGCCAAGCCGCTGCAAGCAAAGCCAACAGAATACTGGGATGTATAAAAAAGGGGATTCACTCCAGAAATAAAGAGATTATTCTCCCACTCTACAAGACTCTGGTCCGGCCACATCTGGAGTATGCTGTCCAGTTCTGGGTACCGGTCCTCAGGAAGGATGTGCTGGAACTGGAGAGAGTCCAGGGAAGGGCAACAAAAATAATTAGGGGAATGGAGGACATCAGCTATGAGGAAAGACTACAAGCACTGAACTTATTCTCTCTGGAGAAGAGACGCTTGAGGGGGATATGATATCAATGTACAAATACTGTACTGGCGACCCTAGCATAAGGAACAAACTATTCAGAGTAAGGAAATACAATAAGACACGTGGCCACTCACTAAAACTAGAGGAAAAACGGTTTAACCTTAAAATACGTAAGGGGTTCTTTACTGTCAGAGCAGGAATTCTCTTCCACAAGCAGCCGTATCAGCAGGGAGCATTGATAGTTTCAAGAAACTATTAGACAATCACCTTAAAGACCACAACATACAGGGGTATACAATGTACGGTTAACAGCAAACATACACACACATCATAGGTTGAACTGGATGGACTGATGTCTTTTTTCAACCTCACAAACTATGTAACTATGTAACTATGAAAGTTGGTTCTGATGGAATTACCATAAAGTGTTTTTTTCCTTCAAAGAAGCAGGTCTGTGGTTAAAATATAGCATAGCTGGATCCTGTTCTGCTCCTAGGCTGCTATGTTTCTGATAGCAACAAATGAGGCACAGATGGAAAATACTTGGATGTGTGCTGAGGAGTACCTGGTAGAAAAACCAATCTCACTTGAAGGACTTTTTGGAACATTTAATGGTTAAAAGCATCAAATACAACCAAAGGAGAAAAAGCCTCCCTCTTTACGGAATGCACTGGGGAACCTATGTTACACCCTGACGAAGATTAACATCTGCTGTCGGCAGCCAACACTTTTGCCTTGCAGAACTAGGGTCATTGGTTCAAATTCCAACCAGGACAATACCTGTATGAAGTTTGTATTCTCTCCCTGTCCTTGCGTGGGTTTCCTCCCACACTCCAAGTACATGCTGGGAGGTTAATTGGCTCCAGTCTAAATTGTCCCTAGTATCTAGTATGTGTATGTATGCATAAGAGGTAGCAAACTTTAGTTTGTAAGCTCCTGAGGGCAGGGACTGATGTGAATGTTATATATGTGAATGTTAGATATATGAAAAGCACTGCGCAAATTGTTGGCGCTATATAAATACCTGTAATAAATTAAAGTGAAAGTGTTATATTATGAAAACAATCATGACAGTCGTTCATTATGCACAGGACTTTAGCAAACCAAGTTGTCCAGTTAAGGTCTAATTCCACTTTAGCAAAAAAAAAAAAAAACCCTAGCTACATATAACTATTGATAATGCAATAAAGCGAGTCATATGTGTATTAGTTGGTAAATTGGCGGAAACTACTGTATTCGGTTATGACGGTTTCTAAATTGGTAATAGCTGATAGATTGTGTGCTGTTGGTGGGAAGCTAGTCACAGAGGAATGATAAACTGTTCTGATGAGGAATGAGGGATTTAGCCTGTTTTTAAAAATGGAGATTATTGGTTTTCCCTGGAAAGAAGGGGAAGTCCTAATTGGTAATGAAGCAAATGGAATCTACTGAAACACTGTAAACTCTAAGGCCCCTTTTACACATATGGTCCGTTCAGTTCATCAGTTCAGTCACGTCAAAATGTATCAGTTTTTCATCAATTTTTCATCCGATTTTCATCCGTTTTTACATGGAGATGCACTGATGTCCATTTTTCATCCGTTGACGGATGGATGGAAAATGGACAAATGGACCATATGTGTGAAAGAGGCCTCTTTCACACATACGGTCCATTTGTCTGTTTTTCATATCCATCCGTTGAAGGATGAAAAACGGACATCAACGCATCTCTATGTAAAAACGGATGACAACGGATGATCATCTGTTAACATCCGTTTTCATCCGCTTCCGTCAATGTCTGCTTTTTGGAACGGATGAATGCCCTATTTTTCATCCGTCAAAAAAACTGATCAGTTTTTCATCCATTTTTGCATTGGTAGTGGATGTAAAAAGACAGATGAAAAACGGATGAAAAATGGATGAAAAATGGATGAAAAATGGATGAAAAATGGATGAAAAACAGATGAAAACGGACAAAAAACGGAGGGAAAAATGGAGGTAAAAACGGTCAAAAAACGGACGAAAAATGGATGAAAAACGGATGAAAAACAGATGAAAAATGGATGGAAAGCTGATACATTTTGACGTGACTGAACTGATAAACTGAACCGATCCTATGTGTGAAAGGGCCCTTAACCACTTGCCGACTGCCTAACGCCGATCTACGTCGGCAGTCAGCCCCTCACAGGCAAAGTGACGTAGGGCTACGTCACTAGCTTGTGAGGGTCTAGGGAGCGAGCGCGCGCCCCCGGAGGCGCACTCCCGCTCCCGCGTGGTCACGGACCCCCCCCGCGCGTGTGACCGGCGGACCCGATGTCCGCCGGTCACTCGGCGATCGGCGGGGGGAGAGGGAGAATGTCAGGCAGCCTGTGTAAACAAGCTGCCTGTCATTCTCCTTGCTGTTAGGATACTGATCACTCGGATCTAGTATGTAGATCCGTTGATCAGTGTCCATACAGCTCAAGCCCCAGCCAATCACAGTAGAAAGCACGCCCCTAGGGACACACACAGCCCCTCCCTCCCAAATAAAGTTAACCCCTTCACTACCAGTGCATTTTTACAGTAACAGTGCATATATATAGCACTGATTACTGTAGAAATGTCACTGGTAACCCCAAAAGTGTCAAAAATGTCAGTCAAGGGTCCGATCTGTCCGCCCCAATGTCGCAGTACCGCAAAAAAAATCGCAGATCGCCGCCATTACACGTTAAAAAAAAAAACAACAAAAATGACAGAAATCTTTCCCTTTGTTAGTAAACGCGATAACTTTTGCGCAAACCAATCAAAATACGCTTTTTGCGATTTTTTTTACCAAACATAGGTAGCATAAAACAAATTGGCCGAAAAAGTAAAAAAATTTTGATTTTTAAATTTTTTTTTTGGGGAATTTCATATAAAAAAATGTGAAAAATATTGCTATTTTTGCAAAATTGACGCTCTTTTTTTGTTTATAGCGCGTGATCAAAAAATCGCACAGGTGATCAAATACCACCAAAAGAAAGCTCTGTTTGTGGGAAAAAAAGGACGCCAAATTCGTTTAGGTACAGCGTCGCACGACCGCGCAATTGTCCGTTAAAGTCACGCAGTGCCGAATCGCAAAATACCCCCTGGTCGGAATGGGGGTAAAATCTTCCGGGGCTTAAGTGGTTAAGCTACACCATGGTGTATGTTTCAGTGGTGTATTTAGGTTTTGTGCTGCCCTAGGCCTGACTAAACTTGGGCACCCTCTAATTTAAATATGACCCACCCCTTCCTGTAAGGGCCACATTCTTTCCTGTTTATGACCCGCCCTGTCATCTGTAAACCACAGTCTATCAGTGCCCATCAGTGCAGCCTCATGCTGTATGTTCCCATAAGTGCCGCCTTATCAGTGCTCCTCAGTGGAGCCTCATTACTGCCCATCAGTGCAGCATATCAGTGCTGCCTTATCAATGCAGCTTCACCAGTGCAGCTTATCAGTGCCGCCTCATCAGTGGCCATCGGTGTAGCCTATTATTGCCCATCAGTGCCACATATCAGTTCCCATCAGTGCAGCATATCAGTGCTGCCTTATCAGTGCAGCCTCATTAGTGCCCATTTATCAGTACCCACCATTGCCGCATCATCAGTGGCCATCAATGCAGCATATCAGTGGCCATCAGTGCAGCATATCAGTGCTGCCTTATCAGTGCAGCTTATCAGTGCCACCTTATCAGTGGCCATCAGTGCAGCCTTATTAGTGCCCATTAGTACAGCCTTATGTCAATTGATTAATAAGATTACTCCTTTCTTTTAGGATATCTGGACTTGTGTTTGCTGCCACTGATTGTACTCATAGGATGATTTCACTTATTTGTATAATGAGTAGGAAGTCCGGAGTCATTTAAAAAATAAATGAAATAATCAGTGGCAGCCAACACAAGTCCAAATATCTTATAAGATTGGAGTAATTCTACTAATCCAGGGACATATTGCGATAGCACATATGAGGTAAGCAAGTCCAAAATATTATTGCCATCATATACAATTAAAAGTCTTAATTGTATATGATGCAATTCATTATGCTCGCTCAAGGACAAAGATGTTCAAACAAATTAAATTATATTATTGACATGATACCCGCCATACCTGGGAGCAGAGGAGGGTAGGCGGAGCATTAGGATGCAGTGCCACACTTATTAGCATTGGCGGCCATCGGGCCAGTTGTATTAAGTGTAGTCATTGGCCTGTCTGAATGTCCTCACCACCGTCCGGTATTATTATATTGGCAGGTAGCAGTGTGACTGCTTTATGGGGCTGCCAGACTGATTTGCCTCCTGGACCCTGCCCTCCAGCCCAATTCCCCCCGTAAGACTGGCACTATACTAAAAATGTAGCGCAAGCCTGCAGGGACCCTTTTTGTGTGGGAGCCATGAAAAGGCTGTTTTTTTTTTTCAGTGCGGGTGCAGTTTTTTTGCTGCCCCCCCTGCAAAGTGCCGCCCTAGGCCTGGGCCTTGTTGGCCTAGGCCAAGATACAGCACTGGTATGTTTCGATTATGAAAGTCAACTTTTAGGGCAGAGCTAAGTGTTTTAGCTGCAGCTAAATGGGATTGGAATGGCTATTAATCCTTGACTTTGCATGAGCCTAAGGAGTAGTGCAAGCCTTAACCATACACTGTATATCATGCAAGCCATAACAAAGATGCATTGGTTCTTATCAATTGTTGGTGGATGACTGAACAATAATGAGTATTTGGAAATGAAGAAGACAAGAATTGCACATCCTGTGGAAAACATTTGTTTTTTAAAGAATATCTAAAGCCCAAACATTTGAAAGTGATGCTCTGAGGTCTGTAGATCATTAAGCTACCCTCCATTTCATTTTCATCCTTTGACAGTAGGGCCCCCGTCACACAAACGTACCAATCAGGTCCGCCATTTTTTAGGTGGACCTGATTGGACGGTCCATTCATCCCTATGGACTGGCAGGTTTAAATGGACTTATGTCTGTTTACACCTGCCTACCTCTGATGCGATTTGGTCCACTAAAAACAAACGGAAAGGAATCCATTCTACATGTAGGCAGATCTGAGGTAGTCAGGTGTAAACTGACAGCGTAGTCCATTTAAACCGGGCCACCTATAGAGCAGAGCGGGCTCAGTATAAACTCTGCATAAACTGAGCAGACACAGACCTGTCATCCCCCCGTGACAGCAGATACCCTGCTGATCGGAATGCATTCCACCTCATGTGAAAGTGGCCTTAGTGGAAAAAGCAGAAACTAAATGTAAGGCCGGTTTTATTTTATTTTATTTTTTGATAAAGCAAGGAACTTACAAGATTTTGTGATGATTTAGGAAGATTTCACTTCACTGCATCTCACGTAGACACAACAGGAACTGAGAAGAAATATCTATAAAGTAAGACATTTCCATTGCAGCCTTGTGTGGCCTTCCAACATATCCTGTAACAACTCAGAATTTAGGGATAAGGATGAAGATTAAAATATTCCCATCACCAAGATACTTCTTCAGTTATGAACTGAAAAAACTGCTTAGATAAGCTCATCTTCAATATTACAGTACAGGTACAGTTGAATGTGACCAACTACTACTAGCACCTTCCTGATCTAATAACAAAAAGTACAAAAGGGAGAAAACTCCTAGTGCACTATTCTCAGCACTTTATTCTAAATGAAAGGTACAAATGTACTCCCAAACCAAGGCAGATAGATGGCATATCATGAATTCAGAAACCAGAAGTCCACCCTCCAGCCTCATAGGACCAAACTGTAGACAATACCATCTGATGTATTTCAGGGGTATAAGATCAAAGACTGGTCTAAGATAAACCTTTTACTTTTCCCTGAGCATGTTTGCAGTGGGGCTACCACACTCGTAATGATCCTTTATATCTAAGGTACATTTAAATGCAATTTTACTTATCTTACACCTTGCTCCCTTAAGCCCCGTACACACGATCAGATTATCGAATGATCTGTCGTCCTTTTTTTGTGGCATGCTAGTCTGATGGGGAAAGTGAAGAGGTTATTTTCATACGAATTTTCCCATACGACAGAATTCTACTTCAGAAGTGATGTCATTTGTTGGATTGTTTTGTATGTGTTCTTTCATCTGAGCATGCCTAGTCTTGCTCTTAAGATTTTTTTCCGTCAAAATCTGTACTAATGAGACGAAAATTGGACGTTGTATTACGGACAACAAAAATTTTATAGCCTGCACATCAGGATTTTGTCAGCCGAAAAGTCGGAGTCGGCTGTCGAAAAGCACCATACTAACAATCCGAAAATCCCTATAAGATTCCCTACAGATTTTCTTATCGTGTGTACGGGCCTTTAGGCTTCCTCCTCTCCATGGAAATGGTACCCCAAAGCCTCTTCTTTTGGGCATTCAGACCACTGGTCACACTTGACATCATGTTCAATGCAAAACCAGCAGTCCTGCAAGTAAGGTTCACTCATAACCTTGAGCATTGGAGGTAAGAAGAGAGCATCAGCTGAGTGGGAAGCAAGGAGTGAGGTAACTTAAATTGCTTTTAAACAGTACCGTAGTCAAAACTGAGCCTTTAAACTTCAAGGGAGCCCCACTACAAGAGTAGTTCTAAATTTCCCCCAGAGTTCAACTTTAAATACACCAATGCAGCAGAAAAGTGCTCCTGGAAATGTTTTATAAGCTGACAACTATAGTTAGATTTTTGAATCCCACATTCCACATAATGTATGTGCATATAAATATAATTTGATTTAAAAAATGCTTTTTGTTATCACTAACTTTACCCACATCACCGTAAAAAAACATTGAAGGACAATCAGGAATGTAAAAAACAGCACAAAAACAAGAAGCACATACAAAGCAGAGGAGACAAAACCCCAAGAGAGAAGGCTGGGCTCGGATGTTACCTCCAATCCAGGCTGATGACATCTCACACTATTAAATAAAACTGAACAGCACAATACAAATTGGTGACCATAGCTGTCAGGAGCAATCGGTATTACAAAAATTGCATTAGGAACGAGGATTCACCAAGACTCAATTTTATTTAAAAAAAAAATGTTTTGTCTGGTGACCTTGGGTATTTTCCTTCAGAGAATGGAAGGAGTGAGCAAGGTTCGTGGGTGAAATTAGAGCCAATGATTTGTTACTTGACTTCAATATACTGTATCATCAAGGAGATGTACACTACTCGGTCTGGTGCTGCGTCTATGACACAAAGCATTTTAAGGATCACTTTTTCACTGAAACATAAAAAAGAGCATTATTTAATGGAACAACTTGTATAAGGAACATTGGATTACACAGATGTTCATTCAACATGGAATTTGCCTTGTGTCATATAGACAAGCTGAGAAAAACATACCATAGATTTCTTTTTAATATTTGAAACATTCAAGGGCACAATGCCATTTAGCTCTTTCGTGGAGGACAATGGAACATTATATACCAGCTAAGATGGGTTTATTAAATTAAATATTAAATGATTGGTCTACCTATGAGCACTGATATATATATATATATATATATATATATATATATATATATATATATATATATATATATATATATATAATATGGGAGGATGATTTCTCAAAAGGAATTTTGTCAGGAGAGAAATACAAAGGATCACGCTGATCCCCTAACTCCAGAAGTTTCTACTGTAAGTCACTGACCAGAAACAAATATACTGAATTGAATCTTGGGCTATTTTATCATGAACTAATTCATGGAGCTATGGCAGCTCACAGGGGAGCACCCCAGGAGAAATCTAAATGTGTAAAAACACAAAGTAAGTACCACCTAAATTGAGAGTTCCCAAAATCCAAATTTATTAGTCCTTAGTTGAGATGACACAAGATATTACAGCCAACTTGTTTCGAAGTTGCTAGGGTTCCCCTTCATCAGAGTTTTTAAGCTATACAATTATGGAAAGCAGAACTTTTGCAACAAGTTCAGGGACTTATTAGGAGTGAGATACACTATACTGTTAAAAGTATTGAGACGCCTGTCTTTACACGCACATGAACTTTAATAGCATTCCAGTCTTAGTCCGATAAAACACCTTTGGGATGAATTAGAGTGGAGACTGTGAGCCAGGCCAAATCAGTGTCTGACCTCACAAATGCGCTTCTGAAAGAATGGTCAAACATTCCCATAGACACACTCCTAAACCTTGTGGACAGCCTTCCCAGAAGAGTTGAAGCTGTTATAGCTGCAAAGGGTGGGCTAACTCAATATTGTACCCTACGGACTAAGACTGGGATGCCATTAAAGTTCATGTGCGTGTAAAGGCAGGCGTCCCAATACTTTTGACGATATAGTGTATATACAGTAAGTGTTGCAGCACTCAAGAAGTGTGAGCAATCAAACACTGACAAAGGTTCTAACCCTTTAAAATTCTGTACAACACTAAAAGAAAAGCCTTTTTTAGAATAAGGTCAGCAATGACAGCCCCCTTATTTCTCTTATGAAATGCTTTATTCCTAAAATACATGATTAACTAGTAAAAGATTTTCAAGAAGCCTTTATTTTTATATATAGTACAGAAAGTGTAACAACAAGCTTGAATAAAACTTGCAGGATGCAAGAGTGCTTGAACTAGGCATCCAAACTTGTTTTAACCAATCCTATCAGTGTCTGGAAGGTCTAGTCTACTCAAACGACCATTTCAGTATTTAGTAGATGCTGAATAGTTAAACTAATTTACACTTTTTTTTATATCTCTCATTAACCTGTTTGATGAAATATCTGTGATTCCTGAATGAGCTACTGGGTCTACACACCTGCTGTGGCCATTATGAGGGTTTTCCCCTTTCCCTGTCCATTTTTTTATTTTTTTTTATATTATAGAAAATGTACCTAGAATAAACAGAACTGGACCAAAACACTTAAAACTTATAGGAGGGAAAAGAGTCAGAAATTATGGAAGAAAGATATCTTTATTGGGCGTGTAAAGGAAATGTGTAAATTCTGTATAAAATTGCATTCTATTTTGTATGATTGCCTTTGTATTGCACACTGCATTTTCATTACGTTTTGTTTGCATTCTTTTGAGTCCCGATTAGAATTAGCCTGGCTATGTTACGCCCCTTGTTACCTATAAAAGTTAAATTGTAACATTAATGAGATACCTACGTAATCATGTGTATAAAAACATTCAATTGTGTCAAACAAAACAGAACAGTTAGGGCTCTTTCACATGGGATCCGTGCTGAGCCGGCGGATGACAGCTCCGTCTCCGCTTGCAGTGCGGAGAGGGAGGTGTCACAGCTCCCGCTGCTCTCTATGGGGGATCGGATGAGAGCGGACCGCCTGTCCGCTCTCATCCGATCCGATCCCTGAACGGATATAAAAATAGGGTTTCCATCCGTCCAGATTTCACGGACAGGATCGGATACGGATGGCAGCGGGTGTCAGCGGAGGTGTCTCCGCTGACATCCGCTGCCCCATAGAGCTGCATAGAGGATTCGATCAGATCCGCCTAAAAAACTGACAGGCGGATCTGATCGGATCGCCCGTGTGAAAGAGCCCTTATTTTGGAAGGGTGTGGAGTGTATCTTTTGTGTCTGTTCCCTACTGCAGTAGTTCATTTTAATTTGGAATCACTAATCAATATGAGGATAGGAGTTGCCTAGCTATAAAATTTCAAACAGGTCGAAGGTCAATTTTGGGTCCCCCTCCAGAAGCACCTATCTGATGCCTAAATACTATAACTGGGCAAAACTTAAACCCACTTTCAACTCTCCCTCCATACCCTCCTTTCACATGGGCAGCAAAGGGGCATCCCAAACAAATTTGATTGAGCCACATTTCTTTTGCCTCCCTCCTACCACAACCCCCCCCCCCTTGTGATTTCTATCTTTACAGCCTGATAGGGCTGTACACATGCCACAGCCGTGATACTTTGCTTAGAAGTCACAGCATTTTTTGGCCTGTAACAGTACAGGAAGCAGGATTTGTGTGTGTGGTCCTTTTGCATAATGGAATAGATCTAGAAAGGCTAGTAGATACAAAGCCTAGCATGAATTTCATATTTCTTTGCAGATATGCAAAATGATTGCAGAAAGATTTTGAATCTGCATCACAGATGTAGCACCTGGAGTGGAGTGTACAAATGTGGATTATCTCTGATTGTCTATGCACTGTCTGCTTCTTGGGTTAAAATCCTGAATCTTCACCAAAGAAACTTTGAACAGAGCTGGCAAGAAGAAATCCAGCTTTCGGAGACCTCAACAAGCTAAAAAAAACAACCTGTAGTTCAGACACATGTGTTCTCTCACTATTTCTGGCCCTGAATTTGGTAGACAATGTAGACCCATCTGTTTTTCAACAATCCCTATAAGAAAACCCATAACTGTCCCACAGCATAAAGTAGTTTTATACTACAAGACCTTTTCACTTGGCCATGCAAATATATTTAACCCTGTCTTTCCATTAATTGTGTAGTACACAAGAAACACAGCAATTAGAGGGTTGAGCAATCCAAATCTAAGTATTTGGACTGAATATGCATGGCTTGATACCAACCAGTCTGGGGATTATTGTCATTGGGGAAAATACTTTTCATTCAACAAGGGTGCATTTATGAACATAATAATTACTTCTTATACACAGTAATCTGCCAATGTAGTGGGAAATCTTTGCAACCAATCAGAAAAATAGAAAAATGGAAGATACAGATGTTATAACTGCAAAAGGGTGACCATCACGGGGAGACAGCATCCCAGACGACAACACTGTTGAAGCAGAACTGAACTCCAAAAGTGAAAAATTTCTATTTTATATGAAACATTTAGATAGGTATTTTGTGCCCAAGCAGTATCCTGAAAAATATACAATTTGTCCGGAATTCCTCTGGAAAAATAGCAGTGCACTTCCTATGCCTACAGTCTCGTAGCGGTATATCAGCTATAGTGTGATCTAAGGCACTGCTAGTCTCTGGAATGAGATTTCCTGATTGAATTGCTGTTCCGCTCATTATCCGGCTTTCTTGAGGCTCCAACATAAGGAAGCATAACCCTGTCTTTACCAAGATGGCTGCCTCTACATACAAGTAGATACATATTCGTCACATGCCTGACGAAGGGGTCCTGCGCGGCTCCGAAACGTTGCACTATATTTTATTGATGTGATCTTCTCTGGAATAAAGTTTTTGGACTGCTTTTGCAAGATCCTTGGTGTGCTGGCGAATATGTATCTACTTGTAACCTATCCAGTGGCCAGCTGGTGATCGCTTCAGCGCTCAGTACACGTGCCTACAAACCAGGAAGGTGTGCGATAGGAATATGAACTATATTGCCTCTACATACAGACACAGTGAAGAACAAAGAATGGTGAAGCAATGGGAAAAGCTCAGTCTCCGGGAGATCCCAGGCCATAATGCTGACTAGTCCTTAGTCATTTACCTGACTTTTTTGGTTACAGTTTCAGTTCCTTTTTAAACATTAGGGATGAACCTAGGCTATGGAGTATTTAAACAGTTCCAATAAGCAGGGAGGTTTATAAATCCTAGAACTCTCCAGCCCAAACTAAGTACCCAATTTTATCGACAAGTAAGATGCCAATTACTTTGATTAGATATTTGGTTAATTTCCCAAAGGACCTGTCCTGGGTGGAGGCACTGCCAACTTTAATATCAGTCCCACTCTTCCACCTAGCGGATAGCGAAGGTTCTGGTTTTCGTATTAACTTACAAGTTTGGCGCAATATCCTGCTTGGAGAAGGCCATTTCTTAAAAGCCCCCCCCAAACGGGCTACAACAGCAAAACTGTCACTTAAATGACCAAGCTACATTGACAAAGGGACATTTGGTTATAGAATATTATACTTTGCAAATCATTACTGAAATTAAAAGAACATGTGGATGTGAGACGTTGGGACCCCAATGCTTATTCTTGCTTAAATACACATAGGTACGTTCCCTGCACTCCACCCAATGGCACCGGGACAAGACTGATAAATGCAATTGCAATAAATTAACTATTATTTTCTCTCTTCAGAATATGCAATGTTTCTGGAATAGCATTAATAGTTACCATATTGAATCTTTAAGGTTCCCCGGAGTTACCCTCTAAAAGTAGTAAGGAAAGAGTGGAAAATAAACAAGGAGTTCAGGAGGTGTAAGTAACATTTTATGCATTTGAAAAATGAATGCCATTTGTAATTACGGCTCTGGAGGTCTCTTTGTCAGACACAGTGTCTAAAATTTCTTCACAACAACACCAATTGACGTAAACAGTGTGTGCCATAAATACAGAGTGAGGACTCTGTGCTCTGTGGAATACACACTGAGGGTGGAAGGTCTGAGATTCCACGGTGTAATATTCCTCATCACAATACCAGCATGCAGAGGAGCCTGATTACAAAACTCCGACATCTGCTAAGACCATTATAGCATATATCTGGAGAATTCCGTCCACGCTATCCCAAAGATGGACTTGTAAATACCGACAGCATCACACACAGGAGCTCATAAATAAATAATAAAAAAGAGAGATGGTTCTTCAAAGAATACTCTAGGAAATTATAACATTCAGGAGTATATAAAGAAATTGAAAGCCCTTTACCTACGTCAGGGTGCAAAGTGCTGGAATCCATAACCATAAATTGCTAGAAATGATTTTAAAGCAATTGTAAAGGTTTTATTTTTCTTAGTAACAAACATGTTATACTTACCTTCTTTGTGCAATGGTTTTACACAGAGTAGCCCCGATTCTCCTCTTCTCAGGGCCCCGGTGCTCCTGGCTCCTACCACCCACTGATTGCCCAATAGCAAGCGGCTTGCTAAGAGGGCACTCCTGCATGCTTGCTCCCGGGTCTGGCTCTGTGTCTCCATAAGACACACAGAGCGTGGCTTGGCCCCGCCTCATGCTCCCTCATCATTAGCTTTGATTGACAGTCGCAGGAACCATAGCCTGTATTTGAGCCAATGAGGAGAGAGAGCATCGGGAGAGCCTCTATTCTTGTGCACATCGCTGAATCGAGATCGGGCTAAGGTGAGTATAAGATAGGGCTGGTGGGGGAGCTGCAATAGGAAAGTTTCTACCTTAATAAAATAGAATGCATTAAGGTTAAAAAAAAAACCTTTAGAATCACTATAAGCAACAGACAACATGGATTCACAAAAGGCCAAATTTGCCAAACAAATCAGATTTTTTTTTATTTCTTTATGAAGAAGTAAGCAAAAACATAGATAAAGAAGTGGCTGTGGATCTAGTATACTTGAACTTAGCAAAAGCAATAGACACACGTTAAAATCTACAGGCTTATAAAAGTCAGTTTGTAAATGAATAGAAACATGGCTAAAATATCTCATTCAGAGAGTAGTGAATAATGATTCAATGACGGTCAATGACGTTACCTGAGCCCCAAAGCCCCTTGTCCCCATGTTCATGGGGACAAGGGCCTCTTCCCGACAACCCTGGGCTGTGTTTGTGGGAGTCTGCGGGTGGGGGGCTTATCGGAATCTGGAAGCCCCCTTTAACATGGGGACCCCAAGATCCTGGCCCCCCCATTGTGAATTGGCATTGGGTACCCCTACCCATTCACCAAAAATTGTACAAAAAAAAGTCCTTTATTCAAAAATAAAAATAAAAAAATAGTGTCCCCCGATGTAAATCTATCATCAATCACGGCGCCCGCCAACCCGAAAAAAAATAGAAAAAAATTCAAAGACGCTTTGCCTCTTCTGAGGCATTCCGCCGTATGTCGCTCTTGAGCTCTGACAGCTCTTTTATAGGCGAGGGGGGGGGGGGCCACCCGGTTAAGTCACCTGGTGGCACCGCCTATCTATCACACTATACATGGCTGCCATTTAAACAGCAGCCTTATATAGTGTGGACTTAGCCCCTGAGCCATGAATGGCTAAAGGCACCTGCAATCATGGCTCTGACAGGACATTGTGCTGTGATTGGCCAAAGCATACAGGTCAGGTGCATGCTCTGGCCAATCATAAGCACCTAATGCACTGCATTTGCGCAGTGCATTATGGGGCGCTCATCGATGGGCAAACTTCCCACTGAGCGCCCTGGGTGTTCCTGTGTTCTGCAAACACACAGACACCCAATGTTTGAGTCAAACTTACGTTTGACTCAAACATCAAGCCCATCTCTAGTGCAAAAGCTGTGTAAATTTGATGACTGGAGAGAAAGAAATAAAAACATGGTAAAACATTGATTTTCTTGAAAATTATCTTTAATAAAACAAAAACAGCTATAATTCCGTTCCTATGTAACACTGTCAGTACTAGCTTATCCTCATAGTTACATACAATCTGTACTATAATGTATTACTATCAAAAGGCTATAGTTCCTATTTAATTCTCTCCAATAACCCTATGGCGATATTTTTAAAGCCACAACCCCCTTTAAGGGGGATAAAAAGTATCAGTTTGTAAATCTGATAAATTAAAGGTTCTTCAATCTGTATTGTTTTCCCAAACCTAAAAAAAATTAAGGTTGGATTTCGGGATTTCAAAAAATATCATTCGTTTGAAAGTGAGCCAGAGCTATGCGTGCTTTTGGAGGTTAACAGGGCTGGATAACGGCAATCACTCTGTTGTGTTATTCAGGGTAAAAATGCAGTTGACTTCCCAAACCATTTATCATGCAAGCTATCCGCTTTCATGACTGTGAAACCTTTTTGCCCCCCACATCTCATAGAGGATGTACTGCACAGGAAGGATGGAAGGTGAAAAATGATGATGTCACGAGGTTGCTACAAGGTTACTACAGTTTTTTAAAGGCATAAACACGCGTTGTATAAGATACGAGGTATATATACAGTGGATGCAGTTATTGTAGCCTTCTGCAATGTTCACTTGTTGAATCTCTATACCACTTTCCTTTAACTCTTTTGCTACCAGGGCAAATATTTAATATTTCACATATGCATTTAAAGTAGGTTTTTATTTAAATAATTATTAAAATAATGAATTAAATATTTCACATACACATTTCACATACACATCTTCTGAACCATCGGCTCTCACCACTGTCAGTCTGCAATCATGACCAGGAAGAATAGCCTGCAGTAGAGTGATCTGAAAGTGAGGCTTTGAATCACTCGTGGAGTGCAGCGGGGAAGGGATGATGAAGATGGCGGTGCAGAGGATGGGCTATGTGGACAGCTTTACCCCAGATGCCTGCATACTTAGATGTGCCTGTTTTAATCACCAACCATGTGAGTTGCTAAATATTGAACCTTCATTAAATGTAACCATATTACTACACTTTAGAAGCTCCTCTCTTCTTTTTTATACATGACGCTATTTGTATATCAAGACATCGCTTGTATATCAAGTCAAAATTTATTTTAAAAATTTGCTTTCTTGCAAAGCGCTCTCAAACCAAGTTACTCTCAAACCAAGGTTTTACTGTATATGTATTTTTAATATACGGACACTTACCGGTCCAGGGATCCAGCACTGCCATTGCTATCCTGCACTGGTCTTCAGGTCCCCAGTGATTTCCTAGCGTTTCACAGCCGGCTGCCCACTGCACATGTGCATGGCACGCTCCGATTTCTCAACCATCCCAGGAGGTTGCGGGCGGTGAGGGAGCCTTAACCCAGGGTTCGTTTCACCCCCTCAGCACTAGTTCCTCTTACCAAAAGGGGCTCACTCGGCGCTCGGATTTCTTGTCCACCCAGGTCAGGCTTACCCATACAAAGCTTGAGAATAGTTTGAGATCTTTTATGCCCCAATAATTTTAATCCTTCGCTTTACTGAATAAAACTTAGCAACTGCCAAGTGCCAGCTATCCCAAGGGAAACATCAGAGGGAACCAACAACAAGAAGGTTTGATTAGTCTTTCACCCCTATACCCAGGTTTGATGACTGATTTGCATGTCAGGACCCTAGCCCTCACTTTTATTGCACCACAGGGTTTTGCGTGGCCCTCTATTTCACGCTCGCTTCAGAGTCCTTGGTTCGTTTTATTTATTTATTCATTATTTCAACACTAAACCGTTCTACATATGCTTTAGATAGGAGCTCTGGTGGCATCTATCTTGTACTACAGTGCCATACCTCTTCATAGCCTCCTTTGTATACGAGGAGACTGTTACTACATAGGTTTAGGGAATTTTATGGGATGTCCTCAGAGCAGAGTGAAGGCCTGAGCGTGGAGGATGAAGTATCTGTCGGAAATAGGTACCTGCTCCTTGAAAAAATAAAGTTTGCAATAATCAGAGAGGAAGGAGGGGGATGAGCGGAACTTCCCTTTTCTGCTACTCAGGAGATATAAGAAGCCATGAGTGACTCAGTACAGGCGGTCCCCGGGTTACAAACAAGATGGGGGTCTGTAGATTTGTTCTTAAGTCGCATTTGTTTGTAAGTCGGAACAGGTAAGTTTTTTAAGTGTAGCTCCAACCAAAATAATATTTATTAAGTTTTTTGGATAGCATAGGGAAGGGTTAACACCCCTGTACCATTTGTTTTGTTGTCTGTACCCCTGTTCAGAAGATGTCACCTCACTTTCTGTCCCTAAGGCAACTGGATTTTGAAAATTTTGGGTTGTTGTGGAAACAAGGATTGGTGATAAAGCTTCAGTGGGGACACCTTTTTCCCATGAGAACTCTTCCAGGAGTGAATTTTCCTTCCTAGGGGTAGATTTCTCCTCACTTCCTGTTGTCTCTCTCCATTTGTAAGTAGAAGTCGTTTGTAAGTCGGATGTTTGTAACCCAGGGACCACCTGTACATCAGATTTTATTAATAACCTCTGGGTGGGCTGAAAGTTTAATGGACTTGGAGACTAAAAAAAGCAGATTAGCAGCTCTTGTACTTCTACACTTTGGCAATGAGCCTGGACCCACTTTCCCTCCATCATGCTGACTGCATAGCCACCCCTACTGAGGAAGTCGTGTCGCGAAAGCGTAAGACGCCACGCGTATAGGGGGAGGAGACCAGCTACTGTTTTTGGCGTGTACGGTCCGCACAAGCCCATTGTGCCGATTCATGTGAGTGCAATTCTACTTTGAATGTGAATCAATTAAAGGATAATAGCAGTGTACACTTAGATGCCTCATTATCTTTATTCACATATCATGTCCATGGGATGGTGAGAGATCGATTCAGGAAGTGGTCATATTGAGGATTCAATGCTGGTTTAATGCTTCAGTGAGATCGATTCAGGAAGTGGCATTTCTTATACTGGTCATATTGAGGATTCAATGCTGGTTTAATGCTTCAGTGAGGTGAGAGGCCATCTGGTGGCTAAACGGTGGTGGTGTCACTTGCACTTTTATATGAAACATCTATCAAGCACTTTATTGAATTTTAATCCACGGTTATATTTATATTTTAGTGGACTCTTATGCACTTTACTTTGAATGCACCTTATGGACATTATTTACTGCACTTAAGAGGAATATATATTGCACTTTAAGCGAGTTTATTGATTTATATGATGCACGTTGTCACTTTATTTGATTTTATATAGCGCTGTATACATATCTGTTTATAGTTCATTTCTCCCGTTAGTGAAGGAGGTTTTATATAGCTACTGTATTTTCTTTATGTGTCCCAAATTATTGGGTCTTAACACTACACCACTTTATATTTAATTGCGCTGATTTACTTTTTTTCACAAATGACTGCAAAGCCCAACAGGAACCAACCAAAGACTATGCCCAAATCCACAAATAAAGCTAAAGTATTTCTTACTTGTTCAGACCTTCTCAGCTATGGCATACAGAAAAAAATGTACATGAAAAGCAATTATGGCGACACCATAAAATGTAAAAAAGGTTTGTATACTTTTCAAATGAAGGTATACATTTTTTCTCTTTTCTTACTGAAAATGTCTATGCAATATTCTCCAAATGAATCAGGAGTTTGTTCAGCTGTCAGCTACCTGTACGACTGCACGCCATTTAGCTTTCATCAAATGGATGTGCCTGGCTTAACAAGGTCTAAGCATGAACTACATGTTGACATAATTAGTGCTGGCTCAAGAGCCTTCTTCAGTGGCCAACTTGGCTGGCTGTGCTTTGCACATTTTCATTGGCAAATTTCAACCACCGTTTAGCCAAAATCCGATTTTCATTTTGTGCCTGTAACATTTCTGGCCTGTATGGTAGCTGGAAGATTAACCCGCCTGTAGCTAAGGAAATTGTAAACAAAAAGAAGCTAATTTGCATGTTCCATTCATCTCCCAAATCCCATCATATTACATTATCAGACAGAGTACAGTGTTTCTAAAGCAGCCAAGGATTCTGGGTAGCAGCATGCAAATGTGTACGCTCACATAGGACTGCCAACAAGCTGAGCCTTTACAATGGGGCTGAATTGCAGTATTGTGAAAGCTCATGATTTGGGGTAATACTTACTAAATTTGATAGACCATATGCTTTCAGATGAAACAGGTTCAGTTGAAAAACATTACTCAAATGGATGACTAGAGATGAACAAATTTGTTTTTCCTTCTTTATTTATTTATTTTTTTTTTTATGTTCCCCCACCTCCTCTATTTAAGACCCCGTTCACACTGGGGCGACTTGTCAGACGACCTGGTCGCCTGACAAGTCGCCGTGGGTCGCCTGCCATAGAGTAGCACAGGACCCGTTCTAATAGGAGCGACACAAGTCGCTCCGACTTAGAAAAAGGGTCCTGAGCTTCTTTGGGGCGACCTGGAGCGACCTGCATTGACTTCAATGATATGAAGTCCGTGCATGCCGCTCCGAGGTCGTGGTGCGAGCTGCGCACCGCGACTTGACAGGTCGCCCCGGCAAGTCGGGTTGTGCCTATGTGAACCTATGTGAATCTTAAGAGGTCAGAGAGAGAGCAAGTTGTGAGCCAACTCATAGTTTAGATGGGTATCGAAGTGAGCTGGTAATCATCTTGGACTACCTTGATATTTGAGTGATACAGTAAAACCTTGGTTTGAGAGTAACTTGGTTTGAGAGTGCTTTGCAAGACAAGCTAATTTTTTAAATACATTTTGACTTGATATACAAGTGATGTCTTGATATACAAGTAGCGTCATGTATAAAAAAGAAGAGAGGAGCCTCAAAAGTGTAGCAATATGGTTACATTTAATGAAGGTTCAATATTTAGCAACTCACATGGTTGATGATTAAAACAGGCACATCTAAGTATGCAGGCATCCGGGGTAAAGCTGTCCACATAGACCATCCTCTGCACCGCCATCTTCATCATCCCTTCCCCGCTGCACTCCACGAGTGATTCAAAGCCTCACTTTCAGATCACTCTACTGCAGGCTATTCTTCCCGGTCACGATTGCAGACTGACAGTGGTGAGAGTCGGTGGTTCAGAAGATGGTCTATGTGGACAGCTTTACCCCGGATGCCGGCATACTTAGGTGTGCCTATTTTAATCATTAACCATGTGAGTTGCTAAATGTTGAACCTCCATTAAATGTAACCATATTGCTACACTTAGAGGCGCCTCTCATCTCTCTTATATTCTGTAGCTCTGCTAGATTTTGCTTCTAATCCCCTTGGGAAGGCTGCATATTGTGGATGGACATTTTATGGTTACACAACCAATCACATTGCTATAATCTTTGTATATAGACTATAAACTGAAGGACTTGTGGAACGAATCATCTGAGTTTCCATTATTTCTTATGGGGAAATTCGCTTTGATATAAGAGTGCTTTGGATTACAAGCATGTTTCCAGAACGAATTATGCTCGCAATCCAAGGTTTTACTGTATTTAGTAGTAGTTAGACCAGCCTTTCTCAACCTTTTCAACAAAGAGGAACACTTGAAATAACTTTCAGGTCTCAGGGAACCCCTGCTAAAAATTACTATATCTACAACTCATGATATATTAGTGTGATTGTCAGTGGGATGAATGCTTCTTACACTTGTGGACACTGGAAAGAATGACCTTCTTCCAGATAGCTAAAAAGTTGAATAGTGTCATCGGGAAGTTATCTGAGAGGCAGAAATTGCCCATTGCTCAAGGAACCCCTAGCAACCTCTGGAGGAACCCTAGGGTTCCAAAGAACCCTGGTTGAGAAACACTGAGTTAGACCATGGGTGCTCAACCTGTGGTCCTCCAGCTTTTGCAGAACTACAAGTACCATGAGGCATTGCAAGGTGAGGGTCACAGGTTGAGCTGTTCTGTAATGTCAGGATGTTTTACCTCTCATCCAAGTAGGTTCAACAGTTCATGAACAAGTTCCTGAATGTGACTAATTGATACTAGCTATACCATTACCTTAAAAATTTAGAACTTTCAAAGACATACTGTATGCCAGTACTTTGTGTCTTACTTTAGGCAAACTATAGTTGCTATTATTATTACAAATTATAGGTTGTCACTACAGAGCGACTGGTGGGGAAAATGAAATATAGCTTAGTTACTTCTACTATGAACAACAAATATGCTTCACCTGTACCTATCCATCTCTGTTAGGCTAGGTCACAGCTAATCACAGCGGGAGCAGATTGTCGGAGGCACACTAGTGCAGCTGCAATTTGATCCAATTTTCAGCGCGATTATGTAGTGCGATTTGATTATGTTTTAAGGTGTTTTTGACGCCTTTTTGATACTACTGTGTTTTTTGGTGCAGGAAGGCGAATGGATGCTGGTTGTTAAGGAGCCGGAAACCGCAGGGGTCCTAGCAACCAATTACTCTTCCCTGCTGTCAGCCAGAGATTCCCAGGTGACTACAGAATGTAAGCAAAGAAGCCAGACAAAAAAAAAAAAAACACCATGGGGGTCTCCTCAAAGGCCCTTGGGTCTGGAGTAGATTTTAAGGAGGACCCTCATGCCAGAAAAACAAAATGGCATGGAGTCCTCAAAATCCATACCACACCCTTTTCTGAGCACACAGCCTGGCAGCCAGCCAGGAAAAATGGTGGGGGGAAGTGAGTGTGCAGATCCCCCCCCCCCAACCTCCTGAACCATACTAGGCCACATGCCCTCAGCATGGGGGGTATATTACCGAGGGGCCCCCTTGCCAAAGCACCTTGTACTCATGTTGATGAGATGAGGGCAAGGGAATCTTACCCACAACCCTGACGTGCGAGCAGGGGGGGGGCTTATCGCAATCTGGAAGCCCCCTTTAACTTGAAGGGGAGCCCCAGATAACAGCCTCTCCCTTTTGTAAATAACTAAGGGGTACTTTGTACCCCTACTCATTCACCAAGAAAAGGTCAGTAGTAAAAAAAAAAAAAAAAAACTACTACAAGTAACTTAGTCACCTTAATCCGATCACTATGGTCTTATGCAGTGTGTCCAGGCAGATGGTCGCTGTGCAAGAACACAACAGAAGGTATGAAAGTTTGTAAAATCCGTCTGTTCTATTTCCATAATTCAATAACCATGGTGCCATTAATTCTAAGATAAGCATTAATTGCTTAAGTTACATGACTAAAGATGTGAATTGTTGTGAAACTGGTAGTGTAAGGATGTTAAAACAACATTATAAATGGATGACAGATGGTGTCAAAGATTTCTACCCCTGTTTAAGGATGATTGTATTAGTTTAAAACATAACTAAAAGAAAAACCTTTTTTTTAAGTTTTGGATAGAGTAAAGAATCCCCTTTAGAGTATAGTATAGAGTATAGTGCCCCCTTTAGGCGCTTGCCCTTCAGGAGATTTACCCCCCTTCATGACCAGGCCATTTATTGCGATACGTCACTGTGTTAATTTAACTGACAGTTACCCAAATAAAATGTATGTTTTTTTCCCTCACAAATAGAGCTTTCTTTTGGTGGTATTTGATCACCACTGGGGTTTTTATTTTTTGCGTTATAAACAGAAAAAAGATTGACAATTTTAAAAAGAAAAAATTATATTTTTTTACGTTCTGCTATAAAACGTATCCAATAAAAAAAAAAACTAAAAAATCTAATTTCTTTACCAATTTAGGCCAATATGTATTCATGCTACATATATTTTTGGTAAAAAAAAAAAAAAAACATTACAATAGGCGTATAATGATTGGATTGCACAAAAGTTATAATATCTACAAACTATGGAATATTTTTATTTTAATTATTTATTTATTTTTACTAGTAATGGCGACGATCAGCAACTTATAGCAGGACTGTGATATTGAGGCGGACAGTCAGGACGTAATTAACACTTTTTTGGGACCAGTGACATGAATACAGTGATCACTGTACTAATGACACTGGCTGGGAAGGGGTTAACATCAGGGGCGGTTAAAGGGTTAACTGTGTGTCTAACCAGTGTTTGTGTACTGTGTGGGAGGTGCTTTTACTAGGGGAAGTCACTGATCTATGTTCCTGCTTTGCAGAAACACAGGATCAATGCCTTCCCTACTGACAGATTGGCGATTTGCATTGTGTATATAGGCAGATCTTCGTTCTGGCTCTCTGTCTAATGAGCCCATGTGCTGGTGGACATCAACCCACAGATCAGATCCCTCTGTGTCTAATCACAGCGGGAGCGGATTGTCGGAGGCACACATGCGCGCCCCGGAACCGGAAGTGTCAGATCACGTACTGGGTATGTAAACTGGTGCAGAGCGGCCCCCTGTGGTTAAAGCAGAGTTCCGCCCCCCCCCCTCCAAAACTTAAAAGTCAGCAGCTATACATACTGTAGCTGCTGACTTTTAATATTAGGACATTTACCTGTCCTGGAGTCCAGCAATGTCGGCACCGCAGCCGATGTTTCCATCGGCTGTCGGGTGCTGCCGTCAAAATTTCCGGTAAGGAAACCCGGCCGTGAAGCCGCAAGGCACGAAGCGCGCTGCACTCGGTAATTGGCCAGGAAGCAGAGGGAGGAGTAGGGGACCGAACCTCTGATGAACCCTACCCCTGAGGGAAGTGGGGACAGGGTACCCCCCCAAAAAGTGCCAAATGTGGCACTGGAGGGGGGGAGGAGACAGATAAGGGGAAGTTCCACTTTTGAGTGGAACTCCACTTCAAGGAGATTTATGCTCACTATATGTCCTGTTTCCTATTATCATTTAAAATGAAACTAACAGAAAATGTAAAATGTTGGGTTGTCCCCAGAAAAGTAATAGCAGGGAAATCTTCCAATAGGGACACTAATTCTGGTGACCTGGGGTCCCCAAAGAATTCCCTTAATTTCCAGGGATTTCCTCTCACTTCCTGTTTGGTTATGGGACAGGAAGTGAAGCAAAATCTCTGCAATGGGTAACAGATGGTGAAAAAAAAAATCTGACAGAGGTTATACCCCTCCCTTGCTCTATCCAACATGAAAAAAAAAAAGTTTTGCCTATAGTTCTACTTTAACATAGTTTGATTTTTTTAAAAATCTTTTGAAACTAGTTCTCTCTTACTGAAATGTGCTCTGTCCTAAATGAACTTTCCATCTCCTTAAAGTGTCAGAAGACTACTAATACCTAAGATCCTCAGAAGACTACCAGAGAAAAAGTTTGATTGCTGCTTCTGGCAGGTTTGTTAAGAGTTGAGAACCTCTCTAAAATAAATGGGCTTTATGCTGATCGGTTTGGGGTGCCAATAAAAACCTGCCTGTCACTTTCTGCAGACTGCCACTGCCAGGGTGACAAGCAGACAAGAGATTTCTGCATAAGCGGTAAAGTGAAAACGGAATATGAGGAAGATGTGGCAGAGACAGCATGTATGCCATTATTCATGACAGATTGTGTGTTAATCTGCTGTAATTATTACAAATCTCTTTACACGTGCGCACTCCACCTGTGGGAAAGGTTTCAACAGTGGAGAGGTTTAATTTTAGAAGTGTCTGGCTAACGGAATTAATTCTTTGGCTTTTTTTTCTGGAAGCAACAAGTCCGAACTGTCAGTGGTGACATAATTACGTCCAGCATTCATGATCATGGACCATACTGACCCAAACCGGTCTTGACACGACTGCCTCCATGTTCATATGTTAAACATAATCACCTCTGAGGTAACAAGACCAAATTGTTGTTAACAAGACTACTTTTGCAGTGATCTGTCCTGCTAGATCTCCTACACCGGTATAATAGGACGAGGCTTAGATGGCTTGTTATGCTCTACCTGTGAAAGAACCACAATTTCCAGAATGTTGTGTTTGAATTGCTTTATGAGCAGTGACATAAGAATCGGGGGGACTGGCAAAAGGACAAATGCCTTCTGCTTCAAAAATAAGTATGAAAGACATTCTCAGCTCCATTCTCAGCCTTAGAGCCGGCGGGGACTGATGCTGCATCCACCTAGGTAAGGTAAGTATAATTAAAAAAAAAGAATGATTTATGATGTACCGGATACCCATTCACATAGGAGGGGGATCTGGGGGCCCCCTTGTTCGCTATAACTTTTTCCCTGTTTGAGATGTTCTGGTGCGAACCGAACCGGGGGGTTTGTTCGGCCCATCACTATTCCTTGCTAAAGAACATTATTTTTTATCAAAATATAATAAAACAAAATATAAATAAACAAAATAATGCATGGAGATGGCACAAAAAAGTTGTTCCAGGAGTCACTGGCCCGCATATCAATCATGTTACCGATTTCTTTGCAGATCTTGAAGACAGCAAAAAAACCAACAAATATCTTGCAAGCTGATACAAAAGAAAAATCTCTGCAATCTTTCCCATAATCCTGTTTCTATAAGCAGGGTGTTTTGGTGTAATATGTACCATTTAACTATGATTGCCCCAAGCAAAAATCATCCAGTTTTCCATTGATAGGGAGTTTAGGATAGCTCTTCATGGAAAGGAAAGTCTATTTGTCCCCATCAGGCATACAACAATTTCAACAATTTTAGATCAAGTGCCCCAATTTTAGGGTTCAAAGGAATAGAGCATGTCAGATATTGACCTTGGCTTTAGGCCTAGGAAGTAGGTTAAAGCTTTTCATAGGGTTTAAACCTTCAACTAAGTCAACACTGAGCCACCACCCCTACCTTGTACTATCTTGAACCTCAGTGACAAGCTGATTTCTGGCACTGCACTGTTAAATGGCAGGGGATGGCGATTAGCACTAAGAGTGAGTAGGACTTACTGCTGACTTGGACAGAAGTCAAGGCCCTCTATACAACCTACCAGTACTACAGGTTCACATTGTAGGTTCACTTTTGGCACTTTTCCACTGCAAGTACCGGCTCGGCTCTACTCGGCCCTGCTTGGCCCAGTTTGCTTTTCCACTGCTGGTACCACATGGTACGGTGTTGGAACGGTTCCGTACGGTATGGTTTGCTTTTCCACTAAAGTAGTACTAAAGTTAAGTGGGTGGGATAACAACGATTCTCTGACCAATCAGTGGCTAGTAGTGACTGCATGCAAAGGATTGTGGGATATGGTACCGGGTATGGTACCTCTTGGAACCACAATCGAGGTGGTACTGTTTTTGAGAGCCGTACCATTCGGTTCCATGCAGTGGAAAAGCGCAGCCGTACCGTACCAAACTGTTCCTACACCGTACCATGCGGTACCAGCAGTGGAAAAGCACAAAAGCGAGCCGAACCGTTCAGTTCCATGCAGTGGAAAAGCGACATTTGAACACCAAAAGGTATGCATTTAGGTTGACTAATTAATCTGTTCATAACTATGGTAGCTGAATCTAAGCAATTACAATATTCTCCAACCACCATAGACCAATGCTTCTTCCATCTTAACTTCTAATACCCATAAGGATATTTAATATATCCTTGTGTGTATGTAACAAAAAAAATAAAAATAAATCCAGCTCTGAAACTGGAATGCAAGCTGTTTTGGGCATTACATTAGAACATGAATTTTTATCATAAAATTGCTTGTTTATTTGCACAGTTTAGGAATAAGAAAAAATCAACAGCTCGTTATAAAATTCTGTGTAAGATGCAGTACACAAAATATTAAGAAGAGCCTCATGGGGTTAGCAGTCAGGACTCTACAGATTCTAATCTAGACAAATGACTTAGACAGATACCCGACTGCAAACTATGCAAAAACTGCTGATAATCCAAAATTAGCGGGATAGCGAACATGCAGGAAACAAGAAAAAAAGCACAATTTAAGTCAGCTGTGTAATTTGTCTGACACATGACAAATTAAATAAATGTTGACACATGAAAAGCAATGCATACCGTTTTGCAGGGAAACAGATATGCATTGAAATAGGTTGCTACAGCTCAGAGATGATGCAGAGGGTATGGAGTGAGAAGGATGGGCGGGTAGAGAAGAAAGTTATGAACATGCTGATAAGAAGAGGCAGCAAATCTGTTTGTTACCAATATCAGATGAAAGAGCTTTGTCCTCTGTCTCCCATCATGCTTTTGATCGTAGCACTTGTAGAGCCACTTCCAAGCAACAGACCTTAAAAAGGAAGCAGCTTTAAACCCAACCTTCAATGTGTCGACACAAGGCACTTCCAAATCTTTTAGCTTCGATGAGCTCTTTGAAACCAATAAAGCACCCTTCAGTTCCACTTCTGAAATATTAAAAGGCATCTAAACAAAAGTGTTTAGCATTACTTAACTCCTTCCCACCTTGCTACTGCATACCTTCAACAGGGTCTCTATGCCCGGGGACAGGAAGGACTACCCTATCATTTGACCACTGCGATTGTTTGTCACAGTGGTCACATAATCAGGAGCCTGTCCCACTGACTCCCGATCATTACTAGAGTCTGGCAGCTGTCGATGACAACTGTTGCTCTGCAAATCCAAGAAAGGGACTTTACTGCACCCAGCAGCAGTATTGTCACCCAGTAAACCATTGGTGATGTGTCATCAGGGGGATACAGGCAGTACACTTGTAAGGGGTCCAAGCTTTCAAGGGGTCCAGCCCGCACTTGGCCTGTGGGCCATTATACAAAATCATTTGGCCCGGCCCCCATGGAGCTGAGTCTGTGGCTGACTCAGCTGAGCTTTTAGAATGGGGATTGATGTGGAAAGGGATGGATAATTCTGGGCGGGGATGGGGATACATTGTGGAAAGGGATAGATTTTTCTGGGTAGGGATGGGGATACATTGTGAAAAGGGATGCATAATTCTGGGCGGGGATGGAGATATATTGTGGAAAGGGATGGATAATTCTGGGCGTGGATGGGGATACATTGTGGAAAGGGATGGATTATTCTGGGAAGGGATGGGGATACATTGTGAAAAGGGATGCATAATTCTGGGCAGGGATTGGGATACATTGTGGAAAGGGATGGATAATTCTGGGCGAGGATCGGGGTACATTGTGGAAAGGGATGGATAATTCTGGGCGAGGATCGGGGTACATTGTGGAAAGGGATGGATAATTCTGGGCGAGGATCGGGGTACATTGTGGAAAGGGATGGATTATTCTGGGCAGGGATGGGGATACAATGTGGAAAGGGATAGATAATTATGTGCAGGGATGGGGAATAATACACTTTTCTTTTTCATAGTTTTAAGAGTGTTAAAATAAAAGTGGGTGCACCGAAAGACTTGTGGGATGGCCAGTGGGCAGGCCATGGGGAATGTTGGTGGTCAGGCCCCAGGGTGCCCAGGCCTAAAGCTTTTTCAAGGCTGATGGCTGCCCTGTATGCCAATGCTTTCAAATCAAGTGAAGCTCAGTTATAAAGCTTGAGTCCTCAACCAGTTTAAAAGCATTGACATGTTTGAAGAATGTACATGACTGATATACAATAGGACTGCCAGGAAACATGAGCAAAAAGCTCAAATAAAATAATTAAAAAGCCATATAATTTTTTTCTTTTTTTGGCAGAACTGCTCCTATGGGGTTAAAGGAAAAGATACACTCAGCAGGATTGTTTCACTTCTTTTGGAACCTCTGCTGATGATGTAACTAGAGGATTATCCAATTGTTGCTGCTACAAACTGCCTGAAAGCTAGGACGTTTCTACGTCTTTCTAGCTTACAAAGGAACCAACTCAACAGTGAGTGCACTGACATAATGACTGTTGTGTGGGATGTTAAGCTGCACTACCCTCACCCAACAAGGCTTCACACCGCCCCACTGTCAGCCAGTGTTGTCTTCTTTCTTTATTTGAATGAAGAGTCAAAGTTGTGTAACAGAACGCTATTTAATAGTCATTCATGCTCCAGCTGCTAGTATTTTACACGTCTTCAGTGGTATCAGAAATTAAAGGCAAACTACTATATAGTATATTTTCTGTATACATCCTCGTTGAGTTTCTACTGTAAATTTGCCGGAAAGTCATTTCATAGAAACATAGAAAAGTGATGGCAGAAAAAGAGTAGTCCATCGAGTCTGCCCATTTTTTGTTAAATGCAATATGGCTACCTGGAGGTGTTCTGTAAACAGAATGTATACTGATCACACCCCAGAAACATAATTTCCTGCTTGTGGGATTGGCTCACCAATTTTCCCAGAAGTCTGCACAAGTCAGATTTCTGGCATCCCCTGCAACAAAAATGTCCTTTTTGGTGAGATACTCCCAATAGGAACAAGTCCAAAGGGATGCAGACCCAGCAGCTTTCCTCATTAGAGCCCTGCAGCTGCCACAGCTGATAGATAATTATTAAACCACTCCCATTAGGCCCACTCAACACAGAGGCATAGAGGAACAAACAGGGATTTCTTCAGAATAACAAAAGGTAGGAATCTGCAACAACGTTTGTTAAAATCCCTGCAATGTACAGAGATCACCCAGAGGGGAATTATTTTTTCTCAACAAAAGTGGAGTTACGCTTTAAATGTCCACATGCCATACATATGCGCTATGCGCCACTGGGCAGCCACTGTTTATGTACTGAGAGCATGTTCACTGCGCATTGCAACACATACACCAAGCTGTCACAGACAGCATTTGGTTCTCACTAACTATTGGAAGCCAGCAGGTCCAACTCCCAATCATCTAACCACTTCAGATGATTTTAAAGGGAGGCTGCTGCAGGTGGGAAGGGGATAAAGATGCTTTGACATACCTAAAACCTTGGTCATATGACATTCCTGAGTCTTTTCTCTGCTTTACTGCAAAGAGGGCAAGTCCTTCTTTAACTGTCCAAGTTGCTGTCTGAGTGGAGTGGACACAATCTATTGGCTGCCATGCGCTGGGGTTCTCTTAGGTCCTGGAGATTGCAGCGACATAATGATGGCATGAGGGGAACGCTCAGTGTGAAAACAGACAGCAATGTTTATTGACTGGTCTTTACTCATGAAAAAGGCACAGGGAGCGGAACAAGTGACAGTGGACTTAGGTAATAAAAATGGGCTTTAAACTTTAATTTGAAACAATAGGAGAATGGGTTAGGAGGGGGGGCTACATCACCCAGAGATAGACTGTACATCTGTTCTCCAGGTAGATATATGCAACTAAAGTAAGTAACTAAACTCATCTTGATATCAACTGCAAATAATGGGAATAACACTCGCGCCAAATTAATTAGCAAATAAATAATAAATACATAATTATATGGAAATATATAGGATTGCAGCTGCTACACGTCCACCAGATGGGGAAACAATATAGCTATATCTCGAAGTTTAAAACCTCAATTCTAGCAGCACAAAATCCTACCATACAATAAGTGCATATGTGACTAATATAAAATGATTCCTCCTGTGCGTTATTAAAGTGCTATAGTGAGAAATGAGGGGTCACCCCCTTATGTGAACCATATATCCAATGCTCAAACTAAAATATAATACTGTGTAATCCTCAAATATTATAGCATCTTAGTGACATCTATTAAAAAGATTAAAAACATCTAACCAACAATATATCAGTGCCCTATCGGCATCATGCAGCTAGACAGCCGAATGCATTATTACGGGATGTATACCGAGCTCGTCAGGATACAAAGAGTTTGTTTCTTCCTGGAGTACGGTCCGACACCCGGCGTGCGTTCCACGGCTACAATCCACAATGAGGCGGCGTGCGTGTCAGCTTGACATGTTTCGTCATTACGTTGACGTCTTCTGAAGGATGATTGCACAGAGCACAGAAGCACTTTATTGATTTATAATTTTTTTGCACCTTATCAATTTATACATATTGCACGATTATTTATTTATATTTATATCTGTAAGGATTAAGTATGTCACTAAGATGCTTTAATATTTGAGGATTGCACAGTATTATATTTGAGTTTGAGCATTGGATATATGGTTCACATAATGGGGTGACCCCTCATTTCTCACTATAGCACTTTAATAACGCACAGGAGGAATCATTTTATATTAGTCACATATGCACTTTATTGTATGGTAGGATTTTGCGCTGCTAGAATTGAGGTTTTAAACTTCGAGATATAGCCATCTTGATATCAGCCTACTTTATTTCCCTGTAAGGCAGCACTCAGACTGAGCAGACACTAGCAGCCGCTCAAGCTCTGCGGCATGCACATGTGCCACCAGGAGGAGAGAGCAGAGTGGGGACTCATCACTGTGCTACTGTTCCTTAAATTGTCCAATCAGCAGGCTGGTGGGAAGGTGTTCTTGGCCAAGCTGCGTTACTACTCAAATTCTTGTGAAAGACC
This sequence comes from Pelophylax lessonae, assembly GCF_965119305.1. Taxonomy (NCBI): domain Eukaryota; kingdom Metazoa; phylum Chordata; class Amphibia; order Anura; family Ranidae; genus Pelophylax; species Pelophylax lessonae. The sequence continues at coordinate 186,743,000 of NC_138777.1, read as the reverse complement.
GATTATGGTGCTCCATTTCACTTGAAGGATAACAGGGATTTCACCTTCACATGGCTCACACAGGCATCTATTTTCAATTAGTTGGGATTTATATGGGTTGGAATTTACCCACAGTTATTATACTATGGATTACACTCTGCACTAGATCTGCCCCCCGGATGTCCCCTCAACTTGGATGGGTCTTTTTGTCACAGCCCCGGGTGAGGCTTGTGTCTGCCGCCCCTTCACCCTTCTTTTTAGATGCTGATTTTTAGATCTCTTTGTATTATACTCTTGAAGAAGCTGGTTGATACTGATTTTTAGATATCTTTGCATTATACTCTTGAAGAAGCGGATAAGGTTCCACGAAACGCATCAGTTGCCAAGTGGTTTTATTCATCATGTCTATATCAATCATGTATTTATTTCTTATATATATTATCATGTAATTGTATTGTAACATATGTACTCTATATATCTACTTTGGTAAAGTGGGTGGCCTCACTCAAAGTCCCATGACCTCCTTTATATATATTTTTTGTATACATATTTAGGGATGGAGGCCCCCACAGTGGTTGGCCTCACTCAAAGTCCCATGACCTCCTTTATGTATTTTTTGCATACATATTTAGGGATTGAGGCGCCCACTGTGGTTGCTCCGGGTCACTAAACTGTTTTTAGATATGCTGCAAAGCCAGTGGGCACAAAACTGCCTACAGGGACCTCTGATCCACCTCTGAGCCCCTTCCGAAAATGCTAGCTGCCTGATAATTATATTGACTCACTGGCTTCACTAACCTATAAAAAAGGATGCAAATAAGGAAAGTTAAGCTTTCCTATCTGCATACTTGTTTGGGTTTATAAGTTACATATTGAAGTAAGAGGGTCAACTCAGAATTACAGCCAAGCATCCAGAAAGTGCGGTCAACAATGACCACTCTAGGTTTTGTTTAAGCAAATAGGAGTCCCTTACGGAAACAACCAGTAGCACTATACTGCAACTTATTTGCGGACCGTGTCATGTTACCTGTCTCACCTGACAGCCGCTTTACACTGTGCACAACCCGTGTATACCCACCCATCACTCCACCCGTCAATCTACTATTTAGTATCTTTGCTTTTATAATCGTCCGCCATCACTACAAGGTTATATATCTGTACGCTCCAATATTCTTCCATACATAAAAATGAGGTTATTGCCACAACAGTAATAATTAAAATTGCTGTTGACATTAAATCCATCCAAATAAACCCCGGCAATGACTGTTAAGGCTGTCAGTTTTTACATGTCCTCATGATTCAAAGATTAATGGACCTTAAAACAGCCATTAAACATCAAGGCCACTCTTCTGATTTGGAAGAAAAAGATTTTCCTTTTTGATTCTCTCAAGTTGCAGACCTGAATTTTAAACTTATAAGACGTGTTAATATTCTGGGTGTACTTTGAAGCTGATCAAAACAACAACTCCAAAAATACAGAAATTAATTATACTGATTTTGAGTATATTCTATATATGAAATGAATCATATATAAGAGATACACAACACAGAAAGTGGATTTGTATACAGAGCAGCAGTAACCAATCAGAAATCAGCTTCCATTGCTCTGCATATCCTACACTGAGAGAAGCTGGAATGACATTGGTAGCTCTGGGAAAAGGGGCAAAATGAATTAAGGGACTTCTCTATTAAGAATCCATCCAGATCATGGGATTTCTTACAATGGCTGGTGACCATCCTCTGACCTCTGACACAGCAAGTTCCCCACTGGGGGTGTCGGAACCCAGACTGGTCCACCACATTCCTAAACCTGTTTAAACACCCCAGATTCCGTTCACAGCTGGGATACTCATATATACAGGTCCCTCTCAAAAAATTAGCATATTGTGATAAAGTTCATTATTTTCTGTAATGTACTGATAAACATTAGACTTTCATATATTTTAGATTCATTACACACAACTGAACTATTGCAAGCCTTTTATTGTTTTAATATTGATGATTTTGGCATACAGCTCATGAAAAAACAAAATTCCTATCTCAAAAAATTAGCATATCATGAAAAGTTTCTCTAAACGAGCTATTAACCTAATCATCTGAATCAACTAATTAACTCTAAACACCTGCAAAAGATTCCCGAGGCTTTTAAAAACTCCCAGCCTGGTTCATTACTCAAAACCGCAATCATGGGTAAGACTGCCGACCTGACTGCTGTCCAGAAGGCCATCATTGACACCCTCAAGCAAGAGGGTAAGAAATTTCTGAACGAATAGGCTGTTCCCAGAGTGCTGTATCAAGGCACCTCAGTGGGAAGTCTGTGGGAAGGAAAAAGTGTGGCAGAAAACGCTGCACAACGAGAAGAGGTGACCGGACCCTGAGGAAGATTGTGGAGAAGGACCGATTCCAGACCTTGGGGGACCTGCGGAAGCAGTGGACTGAGTCTGGAGTAGAAACATCTAGAGCCACCGTGTACAGGCGTGTGCAGGAAATGGGCTACAGGTGCCGCATTCCCCAGGTCAAGCCACTTTTGAACCAGAAACAGCGGCAGAAGCGCCTGACCTGGGCTACAGAGAAGCAGCACTGGACTGTTGCTCAGTGGCCCAAAGTACTTTTTTCAGATGAAAGCAAATTTTGCATGTCATTCGGAAATCAAGGTGCCAGAGTCTGGAGGAAGACTGGGGAGAGGGAAATGCCAAAATGCCTGAATTCCAGTGTCAAGTACCCACAGTCAGTGATGGTCTGGGGTGCCATGTCAGCTGCTGGTGTTGGTCCACTGTGTTTTATCAAGGGCAGGGAAAATGCAGCTGGCTATCAGGAGATTTTGGAGCACTTCATGCTTCCATCTGCTGAAAAGCTTTATGGAGATGAAGATTTCATTTTTCCGCATGACCTGGCACCTGCTCACAGTGCCAAAACCACTGGTAAATGGTTTACTGACCATGGTATTACTGTGCTCAATTGGCCTGCCAACTCTCCTGACCTGAACCCCATAGAGAATCTGTGGGATGTTGTGAAGAGAAAGTTGAGAGACGCAAGACCCAACACTCTGGATGAGCTCAAGGCCGCTATCGAAGCATCCTGGGCCTCCATAACACCTCAGCAGTGCCACAGGCTGATTGCCTCCATGCAACGCCGCATTGAAGCAGTCATTTCTGCAAAAGGATTCCTGACCAAGTATTGAGTGCATAAATGAACATAATTATTTGAAGGTTGACTTTTTTTGTATTAAAAACACTTTTTTTTTATTGGTCGGATGAAATATGCTAATTTTTTGAGATAGGAATTTTGGTTTTTCATGAGCTGTATGCCAAAATCATCAATATTAAAACAATAAAAGGCTTGCACTACTTCAGTTGTGTGTAATGAATCTAAAATATATGAAAGTCTAATGTTTATCAGTACATTACAGAAAATAATGAACTTTATCACAATATGCTAATTTTCTGAGAGGGACCTGTATATGACTTTGTATCTACTGTGTTTGTTCTTCTTTAAATTTTTGCTTCCAAGGTGCCTTATTGATCCTTTTATGTGAAGTCTATATGGCCATGTTTTACATACTGCGACACTTGAATACTTACTTCTGGCTTGGTATGCATTGTTTTGGTTTTTGTATTATCCACAATGTTCAATAAAATGTTTTGACAAAAAAAAATAATCCATCCAGATGATTCCCTCTCACTTTTGGTAACAGTTGCCAAGCTGTTTTGAGAGTTCCAGTTTCTCCTCTTTCCACTTGTTTGGGTGCTTTGAGTTTCAGACTCTGTGCAGCAACTTGTGTGACCTTTACATATACTTGTAGGATAGGGTAGCCCCGGGGGTAGGCTTTTCTGCTATTCACATGCTTTTTCCTACATTATACTGCAGCCTGTGGGAGTGTACAAGTCATCTTTAAGTAGCAGTAATTCTAGACTTACTTTACTGTGTTTCATTCCAGGGTCTCCCGAAGAAGCAACAGATTGTGAAATGCGTTGGGACCTTTGTATATTACCCTGCATATCATACAGTTGCAGAACATCCAATTTGAAGACTATTTGATTTTTTTTTTCAGCAATACATTTTTATTGAGTTATGCTGTTATACATGTTGTACATACAGTGAGGGACACAGAGCAACAAGGATATCACTGAATCAAACAATCAAGCTTAGGATTAAGAGGAAAGGATACCAATCAGTAGTACCAACTAATAAGTACATCAAACAATAATAGGGGATGTCATTGAGATCCAAGGACTCCACGCCCAAGCAAATTTATGGATAGAGCCTGTCCTGAGAGCTATATCCTTTTCATAATTATGGGTTAGGTTTATGTGAGCAACTAGCTTGGAGACATTAGGTGCTTGGGCAGACCTCTAGAGTCTGGTAATGAGCATCTTGGCAGACATGAGAATGATTACTACAATATCACGGAATTGAATGGAAAATGTATCAGTATTTAAATAAAGTAAGGCCAATGCTGGATCTGGTTTGGGGAGGATTCCAGTGATTCTAGATAAAAGTTGGGAGACTTTATTCCAATAACCGGTTAGGCCTTTACAGTCCCAAAATATATGTGGAGAGTACCTGTGTGTCCACAGCCTCTCCAGCAGAGAGAGGAGTTTTCAGGAGAAAACTTTGCTAAACGATACGGAGTTAGGTACCAATTGCATAGGACCTTATGGGACAATTCCCAGTTTTTGAGGAAGACCGTTTGATTTTTGAACTTACGACGTGTTTGATTTTGTACATTTGGATACTGGTATATAACAACAATAGGAGGTCTGCTCTGATAGCAGAGGGTAACAATGGATATTGTCTAGGGGCATTAGGGATGTACATTGCAAAATGTTTTATTAGATTGATTTTTAAATTGGTATTAAAGTTTTTTTTTTTTTTTTTTAATAATAAACATGTCATACTTACCTGCTCTGTGCAGTGGTTTTGAACAGAGCAGCCCGGATCCTCTTCTTCTTGGGTCCCCTGCCTGTGATCCTGGTCCCTCCCTCTTCCCGAGTGCCCCCATAGCAAGCAGCTCCGGATCAGATGCTCTGTGTGGCCATACACACACAGAGCATGAAAAATGGAAAAGGAATTGTCAGTACTCCAGGTTGAGTCAAAATCCAGATTTATTGACTGGACATCCAAATATGACAATCGTGACAAGGTAGACACGTTTCACACACTGACTGTGTGCTTAATCATTACCATTATCATTAATGATTAAGCACACAGTCAGTGTGTGAAACGCGTCTACCTTGTCACGATTGTCATATTTGGTTGTCCAGTCAATAAATCTGGATTTTGACTCAACCTGGAGTGCTGCCAATTCCTTTTCCTTTATCAAGTTTTCACGGAGGCGAGCCGGGGCATGCACCAGTGTGAGTCATCAGGCAATCACACCACCTTGAGCAGTGAGTTCTTGTCTTTTCACACACAGAGCATGGTTTGGCCCCGCCACTGCTCTCTTCTCATTGGCTAACTGGCTGTGATTGACAATGGCTGCTGTCCCAGCTAATGAGGAGGAAGAGCTCTGGGAGAGCCGCACATCGCTGGATAAAAGATGGGGGTCAGGTAAGTATAATACGGAGGGGGGGGGGGGGGCTGGGCTAGGCTGCTGCACACAGAGGGTTAATTTTGCCTTCATGCATAGAATGCATGAAGGTAAATAAAACCTTCACCCTTTACAACCACTTTAAAAATTTCAATATTTTTAACAGTGTTGTTGTGAGTCCAGTTCCTGGGGTTATGGGCACCATAAAAATCCCTTGTTGTTCTTCCTTTTTATTTTCCGAATCTATTGGCATCTGCTCAAAACTATAATATAAGTATACATCAGTGATCAGATCTCTTATTCCCAGGACTGTTTGCTGCCATTGTCATAAAAAAAGTGGGAGATTTAGGTCACCCGAGGCTTTCCATCAATGAAATATCAGCTTTGGGTGTACTGACCCTTTAAGTCAAGCCACGCTGTTGTTTCCCTCTAACGCCACTCTACAATGTTTTAGGGTTCTAAATTGTGTTTTCATTAAAGGCTGTATTAGATATAACGCTGCGTAATTTATATCGTTATTGACTGATTTACCATCTCGCCTGTGGCTATAAATACAACCAAATAGCATTTTATGTGACGGGAAAATACAGAAACGCTCGTCGTCAAAAGTTCTGTTGTCTCCGTACCTGAGAAGCCAAGGTTACTCTCGCTATAAATAGCTCCTTAGACATTTCCCATAAAAACTACCAAGCACTAAATTAAAAACCCTGCCTTGCTTTTAAACAAGATACAGTTAAATTTATGAAGCGGCTCTCAAAGGCTCATTGGTTTACACGTACACAAAGTTTTGGGATACGATGCACATCTGCAGCAGAATATGAGATTTAGGAAGAAAAAAATGAAAGGCCGGATCGCAATACATGAAAAGAACATGAAGACAAACATTGAGAAAGGGATGAGGGTCACTATGTTATACTGGGCTATGTGACTTTCCCGGGGCATGGCTACAGAATCTGTTAATCATCTGAAGGTACGTTTTTCACAGACTGGATTACTGAGGTCACAACAACCCAAAATGTCCTATGCTTGCTTTCAACCAACATTAGTATGGGAGAGCCATCAAAGTACCTTATCCCCTTGGTGCCTGCTCCCGCTGGCCTTTAAATGGTTCTGAAAGTTGGGAGGCGAAGTTCCTGTGATAGATCAGGACACTATTTAACCAATTTTTGACAGCAATGTGTATATATATATATATATATATATATATATACGTTACGGTTTGCAAGTGGTTTACCAGCATTATGGCTGAAGATAACAGTCATAACCCCCTGTATTGTTTTTTATAGCTGGTGGTCAGCTTTCTCAAGAAACTGTTCCAGAGACGTCCCCACCCGTCGCTTGCCGGGGGTATCTCAGACTTACCACTTTGCCCGAGAAACAATCTGATGTTGCGGCCAGCTGCTTCCATAAGAGTAGATATTATTTGATCGCCTCTATGGGCTTGGGGGACCGGAGCAACGCCACTACTGGAAGTAAATAATTTTCTCAAATCAATGATCTTTTGTTTTTTAAGGTAAAGAACAGATTTGGGGTCCTTTCAACCCCCAGATTTCTCAATAAAGATGACCAGTTATCTTTATTTCTATTACAATGGATGCTTACATTCCTTGTAATAGGAATAAAAGTGATCAAAAAAAAATGAAAGGGACAGTGTTAAAAAAAATAAAAATTAAAAAAATAAGGAAACAAAAATTTAGAACCCCCATCACTCGTGTTTGCGCGCAGAAGCGAACGCATATGTAAGTCACGCACACAGTAACAGCAAATGCAAACAGTATTCACACCACACAAGTGAGGTATCGTCGCGATTGTTAGAGTGTGAGCAATAATTCTAATGCTAGACCTCCTCTGTAACTCTAAACAGGTAACCTGTAAAGGCGTTTAAAATGTCACCTATAGACATTTTAAAGTCCGGAAGTTTTTTGCCATTCCACGAGCGTCTACAATTTTAAAGCATGACATGTTAGATATCTTTTTACTCAGCATAAAATCAACTTTTACATTATACAAAACAATTGGGTAAATATAGCATTTTTTTTTTTTGCAATGATCGCCATTTTATTCCCTAGGGTCTCTGCTAAAATAAAAAGTATAATGCTCAGGGATTATAAGTAATTTTCTAGCAAAACATATTGATTTAAACTTGTAAACGAAAAGTGCCAAAAAAAGCCTTCAAGTGGCAAAAGCTAAACTCTAGGCAGATATAAAAGATACACATCAACACAGTTCTGTTACCATTAATACATCAATAATTGTAACTGTAATTGTACCTGTAATCAATAATTGTACTTTTATGCAAGCTGTGTAAGTACCTGAATTTGACTTAGTGTGTGCCTCCTGCAATCCTTTTACAGCAGACTGGGAGAGGGTGAAGCAGCACAAGGAGCCAATCAATTACGTTGTTGCGGCATTCTAATGCTAATAAGAAGCACAGTGATAGAAGGGGAGAGGGAAAGTTCATAAATATGATGCTTCTCCTTTGCTGTCCAGTTACTTGCGGGGGGAGGAAGGGAGGGCAAGTCCTAGCTGACGAAGAAGGGAGGAAAAAACCTAGCTGACAAGGAAGGGAGGACAAGACCTAGCTGACGAAGAAGGGAGGACAAAACCTAGCTGACGAGGAAAGTAGGACAAGACCTAGCTGATGAGGAAGGGAAGATACACCTAGCTGACGAGGAAGGGAGGACAAGACCTAGCTGATGAGGAAGGGAGGGTAAGACCTAGCTGACGAGGAAGGGAGGACAAGACCTAGGTGACGAGGAAGGGAGGACAAGACCTAGCTGACTAGGAAGGGAGGATAAGACCTAGCTGACGAGGAAGGGAGGACAAGACCTAGCTGACGAGGAAGGGAGGACAAGACCTAGCTGACCAGGAAGGGAGGACAAGACCTAGCTGATGAGGAAGGGAGGACAAGATTCAGCTGATGAAGAAGGGAGGACAAGACCTAGTTGATGAGGAATGGAGGATAAGACCTAGCTGACGAGGAAGGGAGGACAAGACCTATCTGACGAGGAAGGGAGGGCAAGACCTAGTTGACAAGGAAGGGAGGATAAGACCTAGCTGATAAAGAAGGGAGGATAAGACCTAGCTGACGAGGAAGGGAGGACAAGATTTAGCTGACGAAGAAGGGAGGACAAGACCTAGCTCATGAGGAAGAGAGGACAATACCTAGCTGTATTACCTAAAACAGACCTTCACTCTCTTCTGCTACTTCCCTCTGCTCCAACCCTCCTTCCATCTTCTTTCGGTATTCCGGTGTTTGTTTTTTTGTTGTTTTTTTTTCTTACCTTTTTTAGCTAAAAATGTCCAGCCCTCCCCAGGATGCATAGCTTTCCATTCAGAAAAGGAGGAGGGGGCAGGCCTATTGGCACGTCATTGGGAGGCCTGTCCGCTGAATCAGAAAAAACCTGCGGGCCTCTTGTTAATGTCAGAGAGAACATGGAAGAATGGAACGGAGCTGTGGGTGGGCATGAGAGGATCTCAGCGTGACATTGCTGGATGGGTGAGTATCCTAAATTTGCAGATAGCACCTTAAGGTAAGGGGGGTGAAATAAAAACAAAAAAATGGGGCGGGCGGGTGCAGATCCTCTTTAAAGCAGAGTTCCACCCAAAAGGGGATGCTCCCCTTGTTTGCACCTTCTTCCCCCCACTTCCACATTTGGCACTTTTTAGGGGTGAGGGGGGAGTGGGTACCTGATTTTGACAGGTACCCTCTCTACAGCATTTATAGCACTGACTTTGAATTTTTTGGTGAGGGGGGGCTGGCCTGGTTCATATCTGAAATAAATAGACATATACCTATGTTTTATCCCTACTACAGAAAGATAATGAAAGAGTTAGGCTCAGTTCACACCTGAGCCAACCGGATGGTGGGATCGCAGGTGAAATCTTTGGGATTCTGCCAGCAATTCAAGAATCAGGGAATGTGTTTGGGATGCTATTATTTCTTAAAGGCAACCCAAACACAGTGTGATTTTGCCGCGATTGTCGAGCAACAAAACGCGCTACAATCACAGGAAAAATTGCAACTGCAAACCAGGAGTGGCTCTGTACCAAGATTTGATACATGAGCTTCTCTGGAGCGTTTTTGGAGTGGAGGAAGGCCCATTCAAATGAATGGTGCGGCTCCAAACACGCTCCACTAAAAAACAAAAGAAAGCCAAAAAAAATGAGCTGCAGCAGCTGTCACTGCAAATCGCTCAGGTGTGAATGGAGCCTTAATGTGCCAGAATTATCGTGTGCCCCTACCTTTCTCTTTTAGATAATAATGCAATGTAGTTTGTTTGGTTTAAAGATGTGGTCTCTGCTCTGCCTACTGCTTAAGGGGTTGTCATGCGACTTGGTTTCCTGGAAAAACGACTCAGCTAATGTTGTCATCATTTCAGCTGTGCTGCCACTCTCAACACGTCGGGGAAACCCAAATGAGACTCTAAAAAGAAAATGTACAGAGAGTGCACCAGCCTAGCGCATTACCTTTGAAACATTTTATTTATATAAAACACTGTACACATCATACTCACAAAGTGGATGTAAAACACACTGGAAATGTCCACTGAGCCTCATCCACAGATGCAAACAGCTTACGTGTTTCGGGGGTGTCCCTCCTTCCTCAGAGCTCTGAGGTTCAGTGGACATTTCCGGTGGACCCATCATTTTACACCTTGCTTGTGTTTTACATCCACTTTGTGTACTCTATACATTGTTTCAAAGGTAATGCGCTAGGCTGGTGCGCCCTCTGTACGTTTTCTTTTTAGGGCCACATAAAATGGCTTGGAGGGCCTTGTGTTTGACTCATGTGTTTTAGACATTGGTTTGGACCAGTGGCGGCTGGTGCATTGGGGGCGCAGGAGTGCTGCCTCCCCTATCCATGCATCAGGCCCCCTAATCTACAACGGACGCATGGAGTTCAATGGGGCTTATTTTTTTTTTAGCATGTGATTAGAGCCAGAGGCTTTAATAGGCTTTAAAAAAAGGGTGGGCTCAGGGAGCAGAGCACAGCGCCCCGAGCCTACCCAGTTGTGTGACAATAGCGAATGAATATTCGCTATTGTCACACGGATCCTCCTCTTGGCCAATCAGGAAGCGATTGGCCGAAAGGAGAAGCCATGCCATTGGCCATGGAAGAGGAGACGCAGAAGACATCGGGAAGAAGCCAAAGCTGAAGCCGCCGTTGACATGCGCTGCTGCTGCTTGCCCTCCCTCCACATATCCAGGCAGGGTGAGTGAGCCGGCAAAGGGGGGGATAGGTATGGTGTGCGGCCTGGTGTGGTCGGGGGGGGGGGGTAGTATGGTGCGGTCTGTCGCCCCCCCCCCCCCCCCCGGCACATGGAGCACCAGCTGACACTGGTTTGGACCACAAAACTTCTATTGGCCACAAGTAAGTCATATCTAGATGCTTTATACAAAATAAAACATCTTTGTTGTTCATTAAACTAATTATAACATGTTTGAAATTGTACTTACTAGCCAACATTGCCCGATACCTGTGCCATGCCGTCTTGATTCGAATGTATTAAACCCTTTCAAAAGGAATCTGGTGCAAGTATTAAGTCACTCATGTTGTTGCAATCCTTCCTCTCGGTTATTTATTTGGCACAATGCCTTTTATTTTATTTTTTTATGGCTCCTTGGAAGAGCTGTTAATTTTTGTTCGCTGTCGAGCAAGAGTCAAAGTCAGAGTCTAAGCAGCTTGTAATGAGTTTTCAATAGCCCATCTCACTGAAATTGAGGCCAAAGGAGCAGCAGACTTAGACAGTGTCAGGATGGGGAATTTATGGCAGAGGGTGCGATGTATTCTGCAGAAAGTACGCAGAGGAGGGGCAGTGTACACTGGAGGTGCTACATTAAACACTCGGAATTGTGGTGTATTTTATCCTAATGCTGTATCAGGCCAGATGAATGCAGGGTGCTGCACAGTGAGGTGGTTTAATTAACAATGGCATGCCAGAGTTTATGGCTTTGAGCAGCAAATGATATCAGGCCGACATGCTATGTTTTGACATTTTTGTTGTGGCATAAATAAACCGAATGGACTTGCAGGCTGAGCTAAAAGTGAACTGAATTAGATAAAAAGCCTTAGAAAGCGACAGTGCACTGGATGCGTGTGTGCGATGTGACATCAAAATCTGATTAAAAAAAAACATGCCTCCAAAAGGAGGGGGGAGGGGGTGTAAGACCACTGCTTTACATATGTATTGACTTGTTTGCATGTTCCGCTATTAGCTTGATTCTGAACGTATGGGCGGCATGGTGTAGTGGTTAGCACTTTCGCCTAGCGGCAAAAGGGTCGCTGGTTTGAATCCCAACCACGACACTACCTGCCTGGATTTTGCATGTTCTCCCTGTGCCTATGTTGGTTTCCTCCTACACTCCAAAGACATGCTGGTAGGTTAATTGGCTACTGTCTAAATTGGCCCTGGTATGTGTATGTATGAATGTGAGTTAGAGACCTTAGATTGTAAGCTCCTTGAGGGTAGGGACTGATATGATCCAGTACAATGTACAGTGGGTACGAAAAGTATTCAGACCCCCTTAAATTTTTCACTCTTTGTTATATTGCAGCCATTTGCTAAAATCATTTAAGTTCATTCTTCTTCCTCATGAATGTACACATAGCACCCCATACTGACAGAAAAACACAGAATTGTTGACATTGTTGCAGATTTATTAAAAAAGAAAAACTGAAATATCACATGGTCCTAAGTATTCAGACCCTTTGCTGTGACACTCATATATTTAACTCAGGTGCTTTCCATTTCTTCTGATCATCCTTGAGATGGTTCTACACCTTCATTTGAGTCCAGCTGTGTTTGATTATACTGATTGGACTTGATTAGGAAAGCCACACACCTGTCTATATAAGACCTTCCAGATCACAATGCATGTCAGAGCAAATGAGAATCATGAGGTCAAAGGAACTGCCTGAAGAGCTCAGAGACAGAATTGTGGCAAGGCACAGATCTGGCCAAGGTTACAAAAAGATTTCTGCTGCACTTAAGGTTCCTAAGAGCACAGTGGCCTCCATAATCCTCAAATGGAAGACGTTTGGGATGACCAGAACCCTTCCTAGAGCTGGCCGTCCGGCCAAACTGAGCTATCGGGGGAGAAGAGCCTTGATGAGAGAGGTAAAGAAGAACCCAAAGATCACTGTGGCTGAGCTCCAGAGAGGCAGTCAGGAGATGGGAGAAAGTTGTAGAAAGTCAACCATCACTGCAGCCCTCCACCAGTCGGGGCTTTATGGCAGAGTGGCCCGACGGAAGCCTCTCCTCAGTGTAAGACACATGAAAGCCCGCATGGAGTTTGCTAAAAAACACCTGAAGGATTCCAAGATGGTGAGAAATAAGATTCTCTGGTCTGATGAGACCAAAATAGAACTTTTTGGCCTTAATTCTAAGCGGTATGTGTGGAGAAAACCAGGCACTGCTCATCACCTGTCCAATACAGTCCCAACAGTGAAGCATGGTGGTGGCAGCATCATGCTGTGGGGGTGTTTTTCAGCTGCAGGGACAGGACGACTGGTTGCAATCGAGGGAAAGATGAATGCGGCCAAGTACAGGGATATCCTGGACCAAAACCTTCTCCAGAGTGCTCTGGACCTCAGACTGGGCCGAAGGTTTACCTTCCAACAAGACAATGACCCTAAGCACACAGCTAAAATATCGAAGGAGTGGCTTCACAACAACTCCGTGATTGTTCTTGAATGGCCCAGCCAGAGCCCTGACTTAAACCCAATTGAGCATCTCTGGAGAGACCTCAAAATGACTGTCCACCAACGTTTACCATCCAACCTGACAGAACTGGAGAGGATCTGCAAGGAGGCATGGCAGAGGATCCCCAAATCCAGGTGTGAAAGACTTGTTGCATCTTTCCCAAAAAGACTCCTGGCTGTATTAGATCAAAAGGGGGCTTCTACTAAATACCGAGCAAAGGGTCTGAATACTTAGGACCATGTGATATTTCAGTTTTTCTTTTTTAATAAATCTGCAACAATGTCAACAATTCTGTGTTTTTCTGTCAGTATGGGACGCTATGTGTACATTCATGAGGAAGAAGAATGAACTTAAATGATTTTAGCAAATGGCTGCAATATAACAAAGAGTGAAAAATTTAAGGGGGTCTGAATACTTTTCGTACCCACTGTATATGTAAAGAATTGCATAAATTTACGGCGCTATATAAGTACCTATATAAGTACCTGAAATAAAATAATAAAAAAATTAATAACGATTTAGTAATTGCCTGGAATCAGGGCCGCTGATGAGGCAGTACAGCCAGCCCTCCTGTACTGGGCCCAGGCCCCATCAGTTCAAAAGGGGAGCCCAGGCACCTGCTGAGCAAGAGGTACAGCTGGCCCTCCTACTCAGCAAGTGCCTGGGCCCCCCTTTTGAACTGATGGGGCCTAGGCCCAGTACAGGAGGGCTGGCTGTGCTGCCTTACTGCAAACACCGATCCTCATCTGTCTCCCCCTGCAGCGCCGCTGGCTTCTCTTCCACTCCCTCCCTCCAGCTGTGCTGCAGGGTAATCAGTTCTAACATCCGTGTCCCCATCACCTTGTTTTCTGGGCCCCCATGTGCTTCCCTTTTTCCTCTAGCTTTGCTGGGTTCCCTCCTACCCTCTCCCACCCGCAGCTGCTGCAGGCACAAAAGGGGATGTTTCAGGATGGAGAGCAGGCTAAGGGTCCTTTAAATATGTCATATATAATAATGGTTTTAGTGTATTTTTAGCAAAAATATAATTTATTATCTGGGGGGGTGAGAGGGAGCAGGGCCTGTCAGGTAAGCAATATGGGGCCCCGTGATTTCTAACAGCAGCCCTGACTGGAATGGTGGTGGCATTCCTTCAAGGAAAGAAGAGCTTCTGTTCAACATGTCATAAGTTCTACACTAGTGATCTGCAATGGTATCCTCACCCCTGCAGACAACTAAACCATCAGTTTTTCCTTATACTTTATATTGAGGTTTAAAGTGGACCTTTCAGCTACTTTACAGATCTGAAGGAATGATTTCTCATCTATCACACAATACAACTACAGTATAGTATAATTTAAAAAAATTGTGTTTGATCCAAGAATTTTTGATTATGGCTTAACAGTGGGCCTGGTGAGGCCATGCCTCTATGTTAAACCATCTGAGATGAGTGTTGGGGTCCTTAATGAATAAACTCTCATGATGGGCTTGCTTAACCGCTTCAATACTGGGCACTTTCACCCCCTTCCTGCCCAGGCCACTTTTTTATCTTTCAGCGCTGTCACGCTTGGAATGACAATTGGGCGGTCATGCAACATTGTACCCAAATTACATTTTTACACACAAATGGAGCTTTCTTTTAATGGTGTTTAATCAATGCTGGCTATTTTCTATTCTATTATTTTAAATTGTAGTCCTTTGCTTTTCACCATTACTCCAACAATGAGGCAATATTTCTCTCAATGACACCAATGATGGGTCACCATTTCTCTCAATGACATCAAAAATGGGGCATTATACCTCCCAGTGCTCCCACTGATAGCAATGATGTGGCACTAATTCTTCCAAGGTTAGAAACAATGGGGAATTTTGCTCCTCCCAATAACCACAAGTGCTGGGTCACTCTTAGGCCAGCCATAGATGGCGCAAATATCTTTCCTGCAGCCACGGGTTGCAGGAAAGAAATTCACATGATTCCTCCATCAGCACGGACATCGCTGACATAGGATTACTTCCTGCCAAGTCATTGTCTTCTCCCAGTGGAGGGGCAGGAGCAGACAGGGGAAGCCGTCCCCACTGGGAGAAGACAGTGATTATCGCTAGCGGCTATAGTAGCCACTTCCGATAATCAGAAGCGAATCCAGCAGGCTGGTTGTGCCCAAGTTGAGGGATAGATCTTGGTACATTCAGCCTGCTCAATAATGGTTCGAATTCGAACCGTGTATAGCCGGCCTTACTCCAACTACGTACCAACCCTTGGGCATTTTCTACTCCAAATGGAGAGAGTTCTAATCCCTCTTCACTCTCCCCAAAACAAAAAAAAGAAAAAAGGTTTTCCATTAGGTAGGTATACTTTACAATAATTACTTTTGACCAAAAAAAAAAAAAGGGGGAGCGGCTTGCTTTCTTTGCAGGGTTGCACCAGATTTTGCAATCTCGAGTTCTAGAAAATCAACCCCATTGGATAGAATATGCATGCATTTTTTTTTTGGGGGGGGCGGTTGAAAACAGGGGGCACCAGAGCGTCTGCAGGAGGCCCACAAACGCAAACTCCATGCATATAGAGTAACTTCAAGGGTAGGAATAAAACCTAGGACCTATGTAAACCAAGTGTGCTAACCACTTTGCCACAATACTGCCAACTGATAATAAGCAGTGCAATCGCAGAAAATGTTAAAATGACTTGGTTACCTAAATATACTTGATAGCCAAAGAAGTATCTGCAAAGGAGAAAGTAAATAGTCGCTGCATCTTCTACAGCATGTCATTCCCTTAAAGAGGGATGGATGGGTTACGTTTCTAATTTTCATTAAACCCTGCACTACTATTATGTTCTGTTCTCAAATTATTTAAGCAACAAAGTTGTTCTAATTTTCTAGCCTACACTAGGACAATTATTATGGACAATCTGATTGGTTGCAATGTACATAGCATTCTCTCCTTTTTTATTATTTTCCAGTGGTTATCGTTTTATGGGTAGACACCAGTAGATTCATTTATCCTTTGGCTAATTGTATCTCCATAAATTTTATTGGTGATATTTCGCAATGCTAGGTTTTAGTTTGTTCCTCCCAAACAAGGCTATAAAGTCCCTTTAACATTTCTTCACACAATTGGTTGGTCAGATTTGAATCCCAGGAGCCTGTTAACCAGGGATATTAAACTCAACTTCATCGTGAGCCACATCAGCAGTATGGTTGCATCTGGGGTGCGCTATATACAGAGTGCATTGTTTAGGAGTGCCCAATGCACAGGGTGCAGAGTTTAGGGGTGCACTACATACAGAATGCAGAGTTCAGGAGTGTGCTGTGTATAGAGTACAGGGTTTAGGGGTGCGCTATGTACAGTATACAACTCCAACTCCCCTCCAAAGCTTCCTCGTATCTCTCTCTCCTACCTGGCCTGGCTCTGGTACCAACCTGTGTAGCCGACTCTGCCTCGCCTTGTAGGGAGATCATTCTCCCACTCAGATTTTGGAGATCTGTCCCTGCCATACCCCACCATGACTGAGCCGCTGAGAGCAAAGCTTTCCCTTGTAAACACTGAAGACTTCTGTATTTATAAATGACAGTGGGGAGTAGGGGTGGAGGGTGAGAGCCGGAGGTAGCAATATAGAGTTACGCCATGCTCTAGCTGCAAAACTGTGTGCAAGGGCCACATGACCAGGTCTAGTGGGCCTTGTATTTGACATATGTGCTGTAGACAATCGGCACCCAAACAAACATCTCTCTGCTAAGGTCACCTTTTTACACAGATAATTTGCTTTAAACATTAGGCCTGTGTGAGTAATTTAGTGGAAAACATTTGTTGTTAGTGACCATACAGGGAAAAGCCACCTCTTTGCCTGCGCTGTCTATAGGCACAAGCCTACTGTGTCAAAATAGAAAATCAATTTCTGGTTGTTTTACATAAGGTTAAAGAGAGTCAGCATGTGATTTAATCAACCATGCAAAGTGAGAGTTGGGTGAAATTCCTTTAAATAAAACCATTTTTAAACAGGTATCACTACTGATGCTACCGTAAGCCAATTTTGAAATGCTCTGATAACGATAATATAAACTTTCTTCATCGGAATGACAAACATGCTGGGGGTCATTAAAACCTCGGCCAGCACCATATTTATTTCTCAATTCTCATCCTAATACATTTTTATAATTGCATTGAAGATACGCTCTCCTGTTTCCAGTGGAAAGATAAAATTTATGAAGCATGACAAACACATCATACCAAAGACCACCCTATGAATAATGATGTGCACAGCTCGGCAGACCCGGCCTTTCTGAGCATCTCAAATGGGCTTTTTAAGGAATAATACAGGGAGCGTTTATTAAACACACTGCACAGCAGTCTTGAAAATGGGTTTTAAATAGGTCACACCAAGGAAAACCAAGAAAAGAGACAGTGTGTGCAGTGTAATGCACAGATTGTCTGAATGCAGACATTTATACCGAAGTCCAGGTAATTCAATAGACAATACAGAAATAATACAAGATTACGGATACTGTTTAAAGTAAAATATGTATAGATGAAATAGGCAGCTCATATGCTGCCAAAGTGTAATTATATAGGTGTAACTGTACAAAGCATAAAACTTGATCCCAACTAACAAGGCGGTGTGAGACCTCAGCAGTTTCTAATTCTTCTCCTCCTGTTAGTCCCTCAAGGAGGGGTCAGAATTATCTGGGGGGAGAAGGTGGAGGCTCCTAACTGTTCTGTTTTGCCACTTTATAATCAGGCATGTCACATTAACGATCCCGATGCTGGTAGAAACTGAATTGCAAGTGAAAGTAGTCACCTGCTCCTATGGGCTTGCTCCCTCACTGGTTGAAAATGCTGTAGAATCTTTCTCATCAGGGATATAGCAATTATCGAGCAAGACCTTGCTGGTTTGGCCCATCACTGATGAGTTGTCTCCACCAACAGGAACACTAGTGTTTCTGCTGTTGGAAACAACTCACCATAACAGAGATCTCTAGGAGGATGATGAACGCAACAAGGCATCATTCCACTGCTGTTCCCTCACAAAGGAGGGATTTTGAGACGTTTTGGTCTAGCAAGGGAGCAGCACCTTTGAAATAGGTGATTGTTATATTTAGCGATCCTGTTGTAGGTGAGTTGGTAGATTAAAATTAAAGGAATAGTTCACCTTTCCAGAAAACTGTCTATGCAGGTAAGGGGCATCTGTAGATGAACTAGGCAACTTTGATTAAAGTTGAATAATGCCCCTGCTGTAGGTGTTGGCAATTTACATACCAAAAAAATGGGCAAAATTATTTTTTTTTTAGAGATGTCATCTCTTATCCTTGTTGCTAGGACTTTGCTAAGATGAACTGCACTTTTACTGCTTGCCTTTGTATTGAGAAATACAATGGCAACAGGGCTAATACTATTTTAAAGAAACGGTCAGCAATGGCAGCTTCCAAGTTTTGCCTGTAACAGGTGCCCTATAAGGAATTCAAGTTTCCTGGCTTTAAAGCCTCATTTTCCCTACCCCCCCCCTGTGGTATTTTAATGCTTTTTTTATACCTACATTTTTCTGATGTCTAGTTGATGGCTAGTTGATTAGACAACATGCTTAGTCTTTCTTCTGCCAATGGGTAGTCCCTAATGATGTAGAGAGTGACACCACCCAGTGCTGTATTTTGGCCTAGGCCGACAAGGCCCAGGCCTAGGGCAGCACTTTGCAGGGGGGCAGCAAAAAAGCCACCCCCCCTTCACCTGAGACTCTATTGGCCACTGGTTGCTAGAGCCACCTCTCTCACCCCTTCCTCTCTTTCTCACCCCACTTCTCTCTCATCCTCTCATTCCCCCTCTCTCTCTATCACCCCTCTCTCTCTCTCTCTCTCTCTCTCATCCCCTCTCTCTCTCTCTCTCACCCCCCCCTCTCTCTCATCCCCCCTCTGTCTCTCTCATCCCCCCCCTCTCTCTCATCCCCTCCCCTCTCACTCACCCCCCCTCTCTCTCTCTGTATCTCACCCCTCTCTCTCTCTCTCTCTCATCCCCCTTCTCTCTTTCTCTCTCATCCCCACCCCTCTCTCTCACTCTCTCTGTATCTCACCCCCTCTCTCCCTCCCTCACCCACCCCCTCTCTCTCCCACCCTCACCCACCCCCACTCTCTCCCACCCCCTCTCTCTCCCACCCCCTCTCACCCCCCTCTCATGAGATCTCAGGGGCTCATGCTGGGACTTGTAGTCCTTAAATTTTGGAGGGAGTCACATCTGTCTAACAGGAAGGAGTGGGGCAAATTTACATTGGGGGGGCACTCAATTTTAGTCTTGCCTAGGGCAGCACAAAACCAAAATACACCCCTGACACCACCAACATCTTTGTCTCTCTCTGCATTAGTACACTGTGCTTAGGAGGTGAGGCCACGACACCCTGCACTCACACTATTTTCCCAGAGAGACTATGGATGTCATTCAACAAAGAAGACTGAAGACATATTGGTGCCCAAAAGCGGTACAGCAGAGGAAGTTTTGGATTGGAAAGAAATATTGAAGCCCAAGCTACTGTTGGGGGGGGGGGGGGCATTTAAAATAAAAAAAAATAAAGCTTGGAATAAACTTTAATAAAAGAAATTGAAGAAAAATTATCATTTAAACAGTTCCTTGAATCCTAAAGCTCATTGAATGATATTTTACCGTTGACCTGCAGATTCAGAAATCCCTCTTAAAAAGAAAAAAGAACAGAAGATCTTAGCCAGTCCTTAAACCAATCCATAAAATGATTTTAGTAAAGATCTGTAGGCAGGGGCTCTGCATACCTAAATAATGTCTTTCTGATTGGAATAATTGATACAACAATACACGAGCTGTTTTCAATACACTTCAATTAAAGAGACGACAGTTGATGTCTCACAATAGAAATCGTTATTTGGATCTGCGGTTGGAAATCTGATTTGAAGGGCCTTATATTTATCTTCTGAAATGTATTTGTAGTGTCTTTATTTGCTTTATTGTTATTTTTTTTTATATATAATATAGTATAGTGTATAATTTGAATTGTGTTATACTTTCACATCCCTGAAAAACAATATTTTCATGCCAAACCACAATATACATTGAAGCCCAAATTCAGCTTCTATAAAACCCTGCACCTCTATCCTGTAATTTACTTATGACATACAGTTGGGCACAAAAGTATTTAGTCAGCCAATTCTTTAGAAATCAGACAATGTGATTTTCTCGATTTTTTTTTTCTCATTTTGTCTCTCATAGTTGAAGTATACCTATGATGAAAATTACAGGCCCCTCTCATCTTTTTAAATGAGAGAACTTGCACAATTGGTGGCTGACTAAATACTTTTTTGCCCAACTGTAACTCCTAAGCCTCCACATTGTAGCTAAGCTCAGTACACATTACTGTATATGAAAATCAGACAAACAATCATTCATTTTTCCTTGATGTTCCACAGCAGGTCAAAACCAAGGATGCTACTAATTGTACGAAAATTCTCATACGACAAAGGCTTTTTTTTGTTATTTATTATTTCTGATTATGCACAGTCTTTTGTATCTGATTTCTTCTCGTACAAAAAGAGTACACATTAACAAAAAAAAACTTTTGTTCTGTTCATGTACGAGAAAACATTTGGGAGTTTTTCCCTTTGGAAATTTTCACTTGGAAAGTCTGAATCGGATGTCCAAAGTTGCGTACACACTACACGAAAATCGAATGATCGTGCCTCGTTCAGAATCTTTCATAGTGTATATCCCACTAAAGATAATCCAGCATCCAGGCTACTTCTTTCATCTTATAAATGCCAAAACTGAAGATTGTACAGTTGGGCAAGGCACAAAATAAAGGAAGTCTCTTCTACCAAAAAAACCCCCAAAGAAAACACCCAACCTACATCTGTTTATATTAAAGATGAACTTAACATCATTTTTAAAATCCCTTTACTTGTTTGCTGGGTTATCGTCAAGATACTCTTTCATCAAATTCAGCCTTGTCTTGCTTCAATCTGCATATCCCCCACTGCATGCTGGACCCTGCACCACCACCTTCTTTACCTAAATCATTGGGGGTCGGCGATTTCTTCTGAGTTCTTGTAGCTGGCTCCTTGTGCACGTGCCATGGTGAGTCATCAGGGGGGTGGCTATTTCTTCTGGGTTCTTTTAGATGGCCCCCTGTGCATGTGCAACAGCGAGTCATCAGAGGGCCGGCTGCAAGTACTAGGAAGAGACAGCTGGCCCCCTGATGATGTGCAGCGGCAGATCTGCTGTAGAGTACTCCAAGGCCTCCTGGGATGCATGACATCAGTATCCCAGGAGGCTGCATGAAGCTTGTACTATAAGCTTATGGTAAAAAGGCGCTGGTAATCTTTTTTAGTGCTGGGTATAAATATTTGTAAATAATTAGAAAGTGTAAACTTACTAAAAAAACTTTTCTAAAAATTCTATACAAACATCAGTGGTGCATATATATATACAATAAATGAATAATTAATTTATAAAGTGCAAATGCTGTGCAAAAAGAAAAGTGCTTGCTTGTGAATCCACAAATTAAATTATATATCATAAATTATTGCACCGACAATATTGTGCCCACTGTTATAGTGCTTGAAGTGATTTAAAGTGCTTATAAATAATATGCAGTCCAAGACAGTTCATGCAGGGAAAAACTGGATAAATATTGCTTGGATCTTTAGTGCTCCAGGTGCCTGACGACGCAAGCATAAGCGAAATGCATTGTGGTCTCTGCTAAACCCGGAAGTAGCGAGTAAGGGCATTTGGAACGCAGGCTGGGACGCACGCCCCAAAATAAATCATATTATTTATAAGCACTTTAAATCACTTCAAGCACTATAACAGTGGGCACAATATTGTCGGTGCAATAATTTATGATATATAATTTAATTTGTGGATTCACAAGCAAGCACTTTTCTTTTTGCACTATTGTTGCACAGCATTTGCACTTTATAAATTAATTATTCATTTATTGTATATATATGCACCACTGATGTTTGTATAGAATTTTTAGAAAAGTTTTTTAGTAAGTTTACACTTTCTAATTATTTACAAATATTTATACCCAGCACTAAAAAAGATTACCAGCGCCTTTTTACCATATATTTATCTACCTATTTATTGTTATCCAACAATTAAAAGGGCAGCAGGTTTTAACATCTTTTAGCCAGGGCCAGGCGCCTTCGCATTTTTTATACATGTACTATAAGCTTGTATGAGATATCATTCTCACCTTTTTATTTTCATGTAAAAATTGTATTAAGAAAAAAAAAAGAAATAAATGTCTAGTTGTGGGAGAGGGGGTAGGAGTAAGGCTCCATGTACACGGGACGCTAAAAAAAGTCCCTTGAAATGCTGGAATTTTTAGGTCCGTTGTGTCGCTTTTGCACCCGCGTTTAGCGGGCGTTTGCGTTTAAAACCGTTCCTAGAAGTCAAAAAAATCATTCCCCTTTAAAATGGAAAAACGCGAGCGCTAGACGTGGGTCATCGCGTTCGGTCGCGTTCAGGTCACGTTTTTGCGTTTGAAATGCCGGGAAACACACGTTCGAATGCAAATAATTGCTTTCCAAAAAACGTCCCCGAACTCAACTGCCTGCAAATGACTGTAAACGACCCTGTGTACATGGACAGATAAGATAACATAGAGGCGGGTTCAGGGGCTTCTGAAGAAAACACCCAACTGCTCCTAAACGGCCGTTTACAAGTTGCAGTGTACATGGACCCTTAGAGGGAAAGTAGATGGGGAGAGTGAAGGTCTACCTAAAGTTCCAATTTAAGCCTAGCGTAGTTTTTATTTATTTTCCAAAAGATCCTGTAAGCCTGCAAGCTAGACGCGTTAGTATCCTTCTCTCTCTGCTCCTTAACTGCTCCTCTAATCTGCTGTAACAAGAACACGCTTTGGTCAATTACGAAACGCAGGCAATCTAAACAATTTCTAAACACTCACTGTGACAAAAGGGACAGAATGAGTGTTGAACATCCAAAAAGGCATACAAGAGAATGCATCCCGCTGGAAGTGCG
Organism: Pelophylax lessonae; assembly: GCF_965119305.1. Lineage (NCBI taxonomy): Eukaryota > Metazoa > Chordata > Amphibia > Anura > Ranidae > Pelophylax > Pelophylax lessonae. Next base: position 186,719,819 of record NC_138777.1, on the reverse strand, counting down.
TTTTACTCTCATTGTCATTTAGCACTCGAGAATTAATAGACCAAAAGGAAAAAAAAAGGCAGCATCACAAGCACCAACAAAATGCAGTAAAAACCACTGGCAGCTAGTGGTGTCTCAAAGTTTAATTCCCCCAGGGAGAAAAAGGACACTGCCTAATCTGTATTCAGTTCTGACATTGTCCACATCTGATATGGAACATTAGTTACTAACGTTCTCAATAGTCTAGTGTCCTTCAGTTTATATTACTTTATGTTAATGGTAGAAAAATTACACACAACACCATTTATCATTGTTATACTGTACCATACATCTCGCCGCTTATTGTAATATATTTATTTGCTGCTGCAATGATCGGAAGGGAGGTGGTGGGCTCAGGAAAACAGGTTTAAACGAATGGCAATGTAAACAATCAATTCCAATATCAATTTATGAAAAGAAAACAAAAAAAAAAAAAAGGAATCTCAGATAGGTGACAACTTGGCGCATGAAAAATAAAGACGTTTTATTTTCTTGGAGAGCTGCGCAAATGGCGCGGCAAAGAGAATCAGCATTTAACCTCTTAAAAGTTCAGATTTTCCCCAGCTGCAATAGACCGCGGCGGAGTGCGGAAGATAATCACGGAGCCAGATATGTCCTTTGGGTTGAAACCAACCAGATGGTGCACAGAGATCTTAAAAAAATGTAACAGTAATCAGAGGAAAGAGAGAAGAGGAAGAGAAATCTTGATCCGAGAGACAGAGAATTATAATTATGATAGATTGCAGTATGCTGGAGGGTCATAGCGCTATTTTTTTTATTTTGTTTTTTTATTTGGTACCTGCGTACCACTGCCTGAATTCTTGTCGAGGGCTAGGACTCTGAGATACATATCTCGGCAAGTTTTATGGGCTGAAAAATAATAGATGGATGCAAAGCTTTGGCACTTAGACCACACACAAGAGGTCTCTCCCAAGGTGGTTCCTTTACTGAAAGATCTGTCCTTTTCAATCGATGGAGTCAAATGCATGCACGAGCTAACTGAAATCCATACGAGAAAATCATTCCATTTACAAACCAAATTGTTTAGAGAGCTGGCAGTTAACACTTACAGCTTCACTTCTCACATGCTCTAGCAACAAAAAATGGCTCACAATTGCCCATGTAAGGACTTTACAGGAAGGAATATGGAATATCTTGAATTATTAGTAACTGACTTAGGGCCAGACCAAACTGGTGCAATGCCAGACATCGCATGTGATTTGCACCGCATTGCTGTGCAGATCACGTGATGTCTGTGCAATGCAAATTCAGCTATACAAACTGCATGGCTGAACTCGCATCGCATTCGGACAAAACTCGTGCAGGACCCTTTTTTTTTTGTCCGCACCAGAATCAGATGGGGTGTCATTAACTTTGTATTGACACCCACAGCGGTTTGCAGAGGGCAGTATGAACTGCCGGTGACTCAGATGCGATGCAGCAACCCGCACTGGAATTGCAGGGTTTCCCGCATCGCACCAGTGTGAACCAGCCCTTAAAGTGTATGTAACTGCAAAGCCAGTAAAGCAAATGAAAACACCTGGCACCATCATTAAGGATTTTGCCCCATTTTCCATCATTAAAATCTTCCACAATTACCGTTTATTAGGGCTTTTATAAATGGTTATGTGACCACTTGGTCCCCTCTTCTCCCAGCTACTTGGTGGGCTGGTGGTGGAGACTACAGAAGACACTTAGGAGATGCTGTCAATTACAGTGGAAATAGCTGGGCTAGAGCAGTGGTTCTCAAATCCGGTCCTCGGGACCCACTAACAGGCCAGATTTTAAGTATTACCTTGGGGGATGCAGACTAGAATACTGCAATCACTGAGAAGCAAATGAGATCACCTGTGATGTAATTTAGTTATCTTGCAAACCTGGCCTGTTGGTGGGTCCCGAGGACCGGATTTGAGAACCACTGGGCTAGAGAACAAGAGGAGCCACTGCCAATCAAACACCCTTACCCAACCTGTTAGGCTCCCAGCTGCCTACATCACAAGCAACACTGTTTGACTGGGAAGGCAAGAGTGTTGACAGTGGTCCCTCCACTGCTCATGTTGTTCAGAGAACAGAGAAAGCCATAGACAACTAGATAAGGTGCACAAGCAGTGGCAGCTCTGCAGAGAGTCCATCAAAAGGTCTGTGGAATGAAACAATAGGAGTAAGACAGACTAAACCTATATGTAATCCCAAACACTAGTTAATGCAGTTTCAAGTAATTCTCAATATTTTCAATATGCAGCTTTGCTTGAAACAATATCTGGTGATCCCACCATGAAGGTCCTTCAGACACTAACAGTTATAGGGTGACAAGGGTCTGTTCAGGTCACGCAGTTGTGCTCCTGCGTTGTCAACCAGCCACACAGATAGAGACTACTAGTAGCCGTCTTATCAGATATTAAGCAGGCATGGATCACTGTGGTCACCATCAATAAACACCTCATCTTCTCAGGTCCCCCGCCAGCGCTCCTGGCTCCGATCCCCCGCTGAATGCCACCACATCGAGCCACTTTTTATGGGGGTACTCATGCATGCTCACTCTCGAACCCTGGCTCCCCCTCCCTCGTCACTAGCTCCCGCTGCTGTATTTGAGCCAATGAGGAGGGAGAGAGCTGAGAAAGACTCGCCTCTCATGCACATCGCTGCATTAAGATCTGGCTAAGGCATGTATTTAGCGGGCTGTGGGGGCAGCTGCATGCAGAAGGTTTTTTACATTGCCCTTACAACCACTTTAAAGCTAAGCAAGCATGAAAAACCTAGTCAAGCTAATAGTTTTGAAAGCATGCTGGTTGGCAAACATGGCATCAATATTTTACTCTATTCTCTTTATGTTCAGCAATGAGAGAACTGAGCCTTTGAGTAAATGCTGAATTCTCTATGCAAATAACACATGCCCACTTGACTTGCTGATGTGATGGCTTCAGTCACTGATCCAAAACAAGCATGCAGCCAAGGATGTTGAAACTTCAGATCTGCATACTTATTCTAGGTCTCTTAGTATTATAACTATTGAATCAGCATTACAGCCAATCAATTAGCAGCCTATACAGCTCTAGGTAGGCAAAGTCACTGTAAACGAAGAATATTCAATAACTTTTGTTTCTTTTTCACTCACTCTCCCACTGTTCCAATCTCTGCCATTGCAGAAATATTTAGTGCCTCTGTTTACGGGGGCACATGTGAAACTGCCCATATTTCTGTCATGCAGCATCAATCATGAGGCCCCCAGTGCTAGCAAATGAGAGTGGGGTAAGATGTGTAAGATTCAGCTAAGGTGAAGGTGAAAAGTAGATAAATGGTGCTAACCAAGGCTATGCCATAAATGGCCTCTGGCTCAGGCAGCACGTGATGGGGGGTGGTGGTAAGCACTGAAGCCAGAGGGTCTGTTCGGGACACTCTATCCTTAGTGCATGTTCAATATTGTGTATGCTTAGCCCCCAGACAGCAAAACATCATTGCTTGTTTTGGGTCGCCTGCACCATAACAATCAATTATGTGGCCCAGTTGCCTGCATCCTAGCAACCAATGATGATGTGTTGGTTACTAGGATGCATGCAGCCCCTGCTGCACAGCATCTTTTGTTCCTAGGATGCAGACAGACCCTGACGCCTAGTTTATTTTGTTGCTAGGGTGCAGGTGGCCCCTACCGTACAGTGTCCTTTGTTGCACGGATGCAGACAGCCCCTAAAACACAGCACAGCAACCAGCTTTTTAGCAACCAACGACTGGGGAAGGCTGGGAACCTGGCACAACCATGTTGTTAATACTTTAAAGTGAACAAGTTTCATTATAGTCTAGTATAGGTAAAATACAGGTTCACTCTAAGGTAAGGTGAATTTAAAAAAAATGTATCTTTATCTATAGTTGATTTCTCCCAAGGAAGACCTGCAGGTTTGACATTACACTAAATGTTCAGGCCAGTAGGGCTACCACTAAATAATTGCCCTTGTGAAAATGCCCTTTATTCAATGAAGACTGCTCACAGCTACTCATGATAGATATGTAACTATTATTTAGCTACGGAAAGGGAATTATGGGTACATGTATAAGAATTCTAAATGTAAGCACTTTAAAGGCCAAGAAAGCGCAATAAAAATATTGTGATGTGCTGAACTTTAAAATGTATTTAAAACAATATAAAACATTTAAACCATACTAAAGAGATCCTTTCACCTGCAAGAACAAAATAGCATATTTCTGCACAAGCACACATTGCACCGATATTTAATTCCTTCTAAACAGATGTTTTTACATGTGTGCATTAGGCATCCAGCCACAAGGCAGATTCTTATAGGATACTTATGAGATTTGATTCACAGTAGATTTCTTTTCAGAGCCATTTGACAGGTGGGTCAGAGGCTATATGCCGCCTGCTGAATGCCTGTTTTTTTTTTTTTTTTTACCTCTGCACCATGCGGTAAGCACAAGCATTAGGCACTTTTGCATTCCCATTGCAGTGCAGTCCTATCACTTGAATAGGGCGATTGCAGTAGCAATATTGCCTCCCAAAAGCGACATGGCATATGTGTCCAGACATATCAACTGCCAATGTTAACTCACAGTTGGGTGTACGTGGGAAATAATTGTAAATATAACTGCCTTGTGGGGAGGTACAGCATGGTGCTGCGGCAGTAAACACTCAGTGGTTGATTTACTAAGGGCAAATAGACTGTGTACTTTGCAAAGTGCAGTTGCACTCTGCAAGTGCAGTTGCTCCAGAGCTTAGTAAATGAGCAAAAGCTTTGCTGACTTCCATCATCCAATCATGTGCAATCAAAAATGCTGTTTTTTTTTTCTTATTTTCTTTGCATGTGATTGGGTATTCTTTGCAAAGTGAAACTTTACCTCATTCACTAAGCTCTGGAGCAACTGCTTTTGTAGACTGTGTACTTTCTATTTGCCTTTAGTAAATAAATCTCACAGAGTCAAAATGAAGTAACATAACTGTATTGTAATTAATGTCCAAACAAGCACAATTACCTGGCGGAAAGACAAGACAACCCAACCCGGGTACATTTACAGAGTATTGCAGAGAGAAGTGTAACAGCAGGTCTCGGATGCTCCGACAGTGTCTGTCTCGAGAGACAGAATGTGGCCTGGCCTGTCTGCTCCCAAATCAGGAGGTTACCGGGAAGAATAGCGTGTCCCTGCTCTTTCCCAACGCATCTGGAACTTCTCACTACCGCTAATACTGTTCCCGTCAGATGGGTGACCTGTCCCTACACTACTTAAGAAGGCCACCAGAGTCACATGGGGTGGCAGCATCCAATCAGATAGCTCCTCTAGTGAAGCAGGAAACCATATAATCACAAACACAATATTTCCAGAGCTTGGAAAAGTAGCCATTCCAGATGAGTAAGCTATATCTCCATCCTGGTTCTATATGGATAAATGCGGTCCATATGCCCACCGACCTAGTGCATTATCCTAAGACAAATTATTTATTTGAATAAAAAGTGTAAGTAATATACTCAGAAAATAGACTATTGTTAAAAGCTCATCACAAATTCCAGCATAGTTCAATCCATATTCATCAACTCATGTGACAGAAATGAAGGTCCAATTGTCTGACTGTTTTGAGGATTAACCTCTTCTTTAGAGCCACAGAAGAAACCATGAAGGAACCATGTTCCTCTCGACTTCCTCTCCTTCTGCAATGCCTCTACAGCTGAGAGCCACCTGCAGTGGAGAAAGTAGACTGCACATGCCTATAGTCTGTTTTCCCGGTCTCTCCGCCTCCCGTGTGCACAGGACCTTAGTCAGTCAATAAAGTGTGTTTTTAGTAGGGCCCTTTCCTTTGCTGTTAATAGGTACAGAATATACTAAAAGTACTGAAATACTTACCTGTAGCCTAAATCAAGTTCCTCTGGTGATCAGCATACCACTTTTTTCTAACCACTTGCTCCTTATAAGCACAGCTTAGAGGAGCACCTGTGTGAGGCAGTGGCTGACTGAAAGGGTGCCTCCTCCTCAACAGCCAATCAGTGTTTCCTGCCTTACGCTGTGGCTTTAAAAAGATACTGTCACCTTGCCGACGCAGGACTTCGTGGCAGTGTCTCTGCAAAGGTCCCACCCCTATCACCTTGTGCTCACTTTAGCAGCTGACCTCATCACTCCTTTCTCCTCACCAGACATCCACAATACCTTGGAATGTGGAGAAGCATGTGACCTAATTCCCTGTGTTTGGATCTATCAGTGTCATGGAACTTAATATACGCTTGATGCACAAATAACTCTGTTGCGCTAATAAGTGCACTTTTGGATATTAATATATGCCAAGCGCAATTAATTCCGTTGTGCTAAACTGCACAATTCTCTGCTATTTTGTATAATGCATTGGAGAGCTCTCACCATCCTCAGAGACACAGACACAAACAGGCTTGTTCAGTTTGGAAGTTCCTAAATTGTCCTGTGATGAACAATCCACCTCGTTTATTTATAGGGCAATAAAATAATAGAGACCGGAAGTGATGGCTACACCACAACAGCCAATGACACACATTCAAATGTACAATAGAAATGGGAGTGTGTGTAAAATGAACCAACTGAAACTGTGTGCAGGAGTTTCCAGCTGGTCTGTATACAATGGAACCAGCATGGATTCTCATGAACTCAGCCATGCAAGCACACACACACACACATTCCCATTATAACCTGTTAGAGTGAATCCTATATAATACAGTTCATAAAAAACAAATTTGGTAGTGATCATGCTACTGTTCCAGTGAATTAGACTTTACCTGCAAAAGACAATAGCAGCAGTATTTCAATCATACGGATCAAGCATAACAGAAAGATACCAGCCACTAATCCTGGCAAAAGGGCAGATATTATCAAAACGATAAGAATTCCACATCGCAAACATATCTCTGTCAGTGAATACCGGGGCCCCGGCTGGCTGATATACATTTGTGCGGTGGAGTTCGCCTTGCACTGCCATAGATGCAGACTGGCACCACCGATAGGGATGATCAGGCTACAAGTAGCGTGCAGTCTCCATTTAATGAAAGCATTCCACAATTACAGGTCTTTCCTCAAGGCCAGCTAAAGCAATATTCGCTGTGCATAGCGATTACTGGTAAACTGACACTGGGAGACATAATGGCAGTTTAACTAAAAACACATCCTAAAGAAATGTCCACACAAATATTAATACAATTTCCACAACAGCAGACATTCACTAAGCCTAAACACTGCCACATCAGCTAGGGAGTCTCTGAAAGGATTTTTTCCTTGTTGGACAATTCAGCCCTTGGGGGTTATATGTATAGGAACCAAAGAAATATGTGGTCCTGTTGGTTGATTCTATAAATGCCCCACTGGGTGGAGGGGTTTTGAACTCTACATGGAGATTGACAGATGTTAAATGTGAGCAATGATTTGGAATTATGTATTATGATGTATGAATGTAGAATGCAAAATATTGGCAGCTTTTTTTACATTACAGGTTGGCGATAGATATCCCTGATGAAGATAACTAACAGATATTCGAAACTCGTTGGATTTCCCTTTCAATACAAAACTGTCACTGAACTATTTGGAATGTACAATCGTTTATGGTATTGGGTATCATCACTGAGTATACAATTTGTACAAACAATGCCATTGATGTTTTTATGGGATGATATGAGCCTCATGGAGGTTTATTTTAAATTGTGAACAATAAAAATGTATATTTTTTATGGTTTTGTTATACTGGTTGCCATGTAAAAGCCCCACAAAGAGGTATATTGATATATTTAAATTTGCTAATTAAAGGGATGATGGCAACTCTGATCCAACACTGATGAGATTATGGTTTTGATCAACTGGGGAGTGACATCACCACTCTCCTATATTGTCAGCACAAGTCATTGGTGGTGGAGAAAGGAGCCATGAGGGATTGATGGTAAAGGGAGAATAGGGGGGTCTGGGAGGCCCACTGCAGAAACATTGTCATGTTGTCCTTCATGAGCAAGGAGACAGTGGGGTTAATTTACGAAAGGCAATTAGTGTGTGTATTTGCCTTCAAGGAAGACGTTGCAAGAAGAATTTTAGTTATCTGCCATCAAAGGAACCTAATCCTGGTTAGCAGTACACATTAACCTCCCTGGCGGTATGATTCTTTCGGATTTTAGGTGCTGAAAGCGGTACCATTATTTTGCATGTAATTCTTGAGAATGAGCAGCCCAAACCAACTATTTACATATTTTTTTTTTTTTTTTACTGTGCGTTCTTCTTTATAACATCTCGGGTATGATAAAGTTTGAGACACAAAATCATAAATTATAATATAATAAAAAACTATAAAAAAGTTAAAGTATGTATGTATATATATATATATATATATATATATATATATATAATATATATAAAGTACAGTAAAACTGCAGGAAAGGGCACTGGGGGGCAATGTAATGTGAATTTATTTTATTTTGAATGGTATCAGTGTGTTTGGTGTGTTTTACATTTGAATTTGCCGCCGGTTCCATCCCCCTGCGAACGTCACTTCGCAGGAGACGGAAGCCGGGGCACGGAGAGGATCGGGTGGAAGATCCGCCGCCGCATACCGCTGAGATACATCGCTGGATCCCGGTGACAAGGTAAGAAACCTCTTTTACAGGATCCAGCGATGCTTCTGGCGGTACCCCAAGTGTGGCTCGGGGTTACCGCTTTTGGCTCTGAAATTTAACCCCGAGCCACGCTCAGGAATACCACTAAGAAGGTTAACAAATATAGAAAGCTGTTTTTATCCTAAGGTGACCATCCATATTTTATCAATGAAAAAAAAAAAAACAGTTGATATTTTCATACCGTGGAAAAGCTCCAGAAAATGAACAACTGAATGTAAAATAATAATGAATAAAGACAATAGCAAAGGTGTGTGGCATTTCAAAAGAAACCTTTTTCAAATACAATCATTTCCTTTCAAAAACTGATGCAAAACTGATGTGTGTGTGGCCAGCAATACACATTACACTGGTGTCTAAATTCCAAAGACTGAACAAGGGCCACCCCACAAGTCTGACCTCCGCAATACAACAGCTGTTCCCAGGATCTCAAGTTAGGATGATGGAAAGGGATAGACCCCCAGTGAAGGTCAGCACCTGAGGAGACCAGTTGGGTATCCTGCAGTCCCTGCCTAATAACACACACACACTCAAACTAAACACTGCCAGATGGAGACTTGGCTAGAGGCAGAAGAAGATGAAGCACACCTGGGTTCCCTGCTAGGAATTAACAGTACTTTGTACAGAGTTGGAAAAAGAATTACACGTTCTGCAGCTCATAGTGTAAGAGTCTATAACACTGCCTATAAAGCTGTACAATATACTGTGTGTGTGTATATATATATATATATATATATATATATATATATATATATACTGCTCAAAAAAATGAACGGAACACATTGAAAACACATCAGATCTCAATGGGAATAAAATATCATGCTGGATATCTATACTGATATGGACTGGGTAATGTGTTAGGGTCGAAAAGATGCCACATAGTTTGATGGAAATTAAATTATCAACCTACAGAGGCCTGAATTATAAAACACCCCAAAAATCAAAGTGAAAAAAATGATGCAGCAGGCTAGTCCATTTTGCTAAAATGTAGTTGCAGTAACTCAAAATGGTACTCAGTAGTTTGTATGGCCCCAATGTGCTTGTATGCATGCCTAACAATGTCCGGGAATGCTCCTAATGTGACGACAGATGGTGTTTGGGGTATTGCCTCTCAGATCTGGACCAGGGCATCACTGAGCTCCTGAACAGACTGAGGTGCAACCTGGTGGTGTTGGATGGACCGAAACATAATGTCCCAGAGGTTTTCTATTGGATTTAGGTAAAGCGAGCATGGGGGACATTCAGTGGTATCAATTCCTTCATTCTCCAGGAACTGGCTGCATAATCTCGCCACATGAGGCCGGGCATTGTCATGCACCAGGAGGAACCCAGGACCCACTGCACCAGAGTAGGGTATGACAATGGGTTGAAGGATTTCATCCCGATACCTAATGGCAGTCAGAGTGCCATTGTCTAGCCTGTAGAGGTTTGTGCGTGTCTCCATGGATATGCCTCCCCAGACCATCACTGACCCACCACCAAACTGGTCATGCTGAACAATGTTACAGGCAGCATAACGTGGTCCACAGCTTCTCCAGACCCTTTTATGTCAGTCAGATGGGCTCAGGTTGAACCTGCTCTCATCTGTGAAAAGCACAGAGTGCCAGTAGCAGACCTGACAATCCTGGTGTTCAATGGCAAATGCCAATCCAGCTCCACGGTGTTAAGCCCCCAAAGGACGTCGGACTCTCAGGCCATCCTCATGAAGTCTGTTTCTGATTGTTTAGTCAGAGACATTCACAACAGTGACCTGCTGGAGGTCATTTTGTAGGGCTTTGGCAGTACTCATCATGTTCCTCCTTGCACAAAGGGGCAGATTCTGGTCCTGCTGATGGTTTAAGGAGCTTCTACGGCCCTGTCCAGCTCTCCTAGAGTAACTGCCTGTCTCCTGGAATCTCCTTCATGCTCTTGTGACTGTGCAGGGAGACACAGAAAACCTTCTGGCAATGGCACGTATTGATGTGCAATCCTTCAGGAGTTGTACAACCTCTATAGGGTCCAGGTATTGCCTCATACTGACCCTAGCTAAATGCAAAACTAGTGAAAACAGTCAAAAAAGATGTGTAGGGAAAATAAAAAAAACAGTGGCTTCCACCTGTAAAACCATTCCCATTTTGTAGGTTGTCTCATTGTTGCCCATCTAGTGCACCTGTTAACTACATTAACACCAAAGCAGCTAAAACTGATTTACAACCCCCTCTGCTACTTAACTGACCAGATCAATATCCCAGGAGTTTAACTGACTTGATACTATACTCTGATTAAAAAGTGTACCTTTCATTTTTTTGAGCAGTGTATATATATATATATATATATATATATATATATATATATATATACACACACACATATACACTGATCTCTCTGCTTGTGGACAATCTCAGGCTGGTCCTATGACAGAAATGCTTTCTGTACTCCGCCATAGTGACAGTCCTCTTACAGCAGATCTAAGCCCTAGCAGGATGAAATGTATTATAGAGGATAGCCATTTTTTTCATATAATATTGTTTTCCCCATTTTTCCATCTCCCTGCTACTGATCTCCTCCAGCCTCTTTGGTTGGTTGGTTGCACATCATAGCTCTGGACCAAATTCCTAATGGTGAAAACAGCGGCCTGTGCTTGCAAACCATGTATTGGCACAGCCAATACCAGCAGGGGACTGTGTGCCAAGGTGACAACAGGAGCACAACTGGAAGACAACTGTCACCCTCTAAAAGGAATTTTTTTGAACAAGAAACTTCATGGCAAAGCCACCTGGTATTATTTGAATGAAAGCTGCATATTTTTCTAATATGAAATTATAGTGAATGCACTTAGATCTACTGTATGTTCGTAAGCAAAGGTGTGGGTAGGTAAGCAGACGGATGAATGCTTGCTGCAGATCGATTGGCGCATTGGTGTGTGCGATGTCACTCAAAAAAAAAAAGAAATCCCCTAATATTCATCTTTGTACACGATGACCTCTCCACTGTTTCTCATTTGGGGGGAATGGCCCTCTTTTGTAAATAAACCCTTAATTGCTCCTTAACCACTTTACCACCGGAGGATTTTCCTGCTAAAAGACCAGGGGTTATTTTGCGATTTTTTACTGCGTGACTTTAACGGACAATCGCGCGGTCGTGCGACGCTGTACCTAAACGAATTTCACGTCCTTTTTTTCCCACAAACAGAGCTTTCTTTTGGTGGTATTTGATCACCTGTGCGATTTTTTGATCACGCGCTATAAACAAAAAAAGAGCGTAATTTTTGCAAAAACAACAATATTTTTCACTTTTTTTAATATGAAATTCCCCCAAAAAAAAATGTAAAAATCAAAATTTTTTAAAATTTTCGGCCAATTTGTTTTATGCTACCTATGTTTGGTAAAAAAAATCGCAAAAAGCGTATTTTGATTGGTTTGCGCAAAAGTTATCGCGTTTACTAACAAAGGGAAAGATTTTTGTCATTTTTGGTGTTTTTTTTTTTAACGAGTAATGGCGGCGATCTGCGATTTTTTTTGCGGTACTGCGACATTGCGGCGGACAGATCGGACCCTTGACTGACATTTTTGACACTTTTGGGGGTACCAGTGACATTACTGCAGTAATCAGTGCTATATATATGCACTGTTACTGCAAAAATGACACTGGCAGGGAAGGGGTTAACAGTATTGGACAGGGAGGGGTTAAGTGTGTCCTAGGGGCGTGATTCTAACTGTGCAGGGACAGGTCTACTAGTGTAAAAACAAAGATCAACAGTTCTACATAGTAGAACTGTTTGATCTTCACTTTTACACAGGGAGAACTGACAGGTGGCTTGTTTACACAAGCCGCTCTGTCTTTCTCCCGCTGTAGCGGCGATCGTAGTGTGACCGGCGGACATCGGGTCCGCCAGTCACACTCCCGCACTCCTCCGTGAACGAGCCGAGGCGGGCGCGCGCCTCGGCGGGCGCGCGCCCGCCCGCTATTGGCTCTGGAAGGAGTGACAGGCGAGCGACGTAGACCTACGTCACTCTGCCTGGCCGGGGCCGACTGCCGCAGTAAATATACTGTGCGCAGTCGGCAAGCGGTTAAATGTCCCTCTTATAGCGCTGGTCCACTGATCTGTATAAATATATACTGTACATGTTGCCTAATTATTTGTTTATATTGCACTGAATTTTTTTTCATTCTTTAGATTATTGCACTAGTTACTTAACCACTTTACCACTAGAGCATTTTGCTGTCTTACGTCTGGGCCACTTTTTGCGATTCGGCGCTGTGCGACTTTAACTGACAATTGTGCGGTCGTGCGATGCCGTACCCAAACGAAATTGACGTCCTTTTTTTTCCCAAAAACAGAGCTTTCTTTTGGTGGTATTTGATCACCTGTGCGATTTTTACTTTTTGCGCTATAAACAAAAAAAGAGCGTTTATTTTGAAAAAATAACAATATTTTTCACATTTTTTTATATGAAATTCCCCCCAAAAAAGATGTAAAAACCAATTTTTTTTAAATTTTTGGCCAATTTGTTTTCTGCTACCCATGTTTGGTAAAAAAAATCGCAATAAGCGTATTTTGATTGGTTTGCGCAAAAGTTATTGCGTTTACTACCAAAGGGAAAGATTTATGTCATTTTTGGTGGTTTTTTTTTTAACGAGTAATGGCGGCGATCTGCGATTTTTTTGCGAAACTGCGACATTGTGGCGGACAGATCGGACCCTTGACTGACATTTTTGACACTTTTGGGGGTACCAGTGACATTACTGCAGTAATCAGTGCTATAAATATGCACTGTTACTGTAAAAATGACACTGGCAGGGAAGGGGTTAACTTTATTGGAGAGGGAGGGGTTAATGTATGCCTGGTGCTTACTGACGTGTGTGGGGGGAGGTGACTGTGTGAGACAGGGACAGATCGGATGTCCAGCTATGCTGAACACTCCGATCTGTCACTCCCTGTCACTTGGGAGATCCGCCCGCTTGTGTTTACACAGGCGGGCGGATCTCCACACTAGATCCCCGACGATCGGGGCAGAGCAGCGGCGATCGCCGCTGCTCCTCCCCTGGCCCGACTCCCGATGTGAATGAAAACAGCGGGAGCGCGCCTCCGGCGGCGCGCGAGCGCCGCCTACAGGGGAGGAGTCTGGCGACGTAGGTCTACGTCGTCAGACGGGAACGAGCCACTTTGCCGCAGTACTATTCCAGTACTCAGCGGTAAAGTGGTTAAATAAATATAACATAACAAGTAAGATTGTGTGGCTATTCTTGCTCTTAAATTAATAATCAACAATGTGGTTGAGGGTATAGAAAGTGTGTGTTCTGGACCTAAATATTCTGTGCTAAATGGTGTTTCTCTTTCCCATCTCAGAAACATCACAGTTCTTCACAATTCATTGGTGACCCCCCGTTATACTCTACCTGCTGCTACCAGTTAGAATTAGGTTTAGGCTTTTAAACCTTTGGCCTTGGTGTTAAAGTCGACATCTTCTGATCCTGTAGCAGACTACAGCAGGAGATCAATGGCCAATGGCTGCAGCGCTGATCAGTGTATTCTGGCGGGGGGGTGTCCCTATTTTCAGAATACAATACAGTAGGGAACGTTCCTGCCTGCATCCACATCACTTGTACAGATGTGGGAATCTGTGAGTTTTTATTTCATTCAACTCCACTGGTTGAAGGAAAAAAAAAACTTAACGTGTATACCCTTAAAATTGGGCAGAACAGCGCTAGATGTTGCTGGATGTTCTCCGGCCAGGAAATGAGGCAGCTTCTAATGCACAATATGAGAAGTTTACAGTTTTCAGTACAATAGAGGAACCTGTACAATTGTGCAAGGCTGAAGGTAAGATTGAAGTTCAGCTTTACTATTCAGGCCAGGGCCACTGATAGGGGGGTACAGGCATTGGGGCAGCCCAGGTAGGCCTGCTGTTAGCAATCACAGGGCCCAGTACAGCCTACCTAACAGGGACTACCATCTCCTTTTTATTTTTTTTACATATTTTTAACAGATTTTTGGGGGCTCACTCATGACAGTGAATGAATGGGAAGCATCACAATTATCACAATTTACTATTTACAATTTAATACAATATCACTGCTTCAATGATACATGGACACAGTGAGGGATTGGTGCCAATCCCTCACTGTGTTTATTCGGGGAAGGAAGGAGCTGGTAAATAGGACATATTTACAGTGCACACCCCGCTCTCCATCCTGAAACATCCATCCCCCTGTGTGCCCTCGGAAGCTGCTGGTGGGAGAGAAGAGGAAGGGAGCTGACAATGCTGCAGGAGAGGGGGGCACACTGGGAGGCCCAGACAGTGGGGGGGGGGGGCACACACAGATTCCAATCCCCCTGCAGCGCAGCTGGAGGAAAAAAAGGAGCAGAAGCTGGCAGCGCTGCAGGAAGAACTACAAGAATTTGAAATACAGCAGTACAGCCGTCGCTCCTGTTTGACAGTTGCCCGGTCCTCTCTTTTTAACTGATGGGTCCTGGTCACAGAACAGCAGGGCTGGCTGACTGTGAGCCCAGGTTTGGCTTGGGAGTAAGATGTGTTCCTGAATAGATAAGGTCTGGGACTGGCAGCTGGGTACTCAGGCACCAAAAAATCCTGCATACCTGGCCACATTTTGGTACATGTGTACTGCTGTCTGTTCAACAGAAGTCAGTCTAACGACTTGCTTCTGTCAAACAGCCATTCTGGAATCCCAGCATTTGATCAGCACTTGCAGCCACTTTCTGCAGTGTTGATCTGTGTATTCTGATGGGGAGTCCCCCTTGTCATAATACAATAGAACAGCAGGATCTATTGTATCTTTCAACCTGCTGTTAAAAAAATAAAAATAAATCAGTGTATACCCAGCTTAAAGCAGAGTTCCGGCCTCGGGGGTTAATTTGAGCTAAAAATACCCCCAGGACAGTCAGGGCTAGTACATTCCATAAGGGATAGCCTCTGAACTGTCCCGGGTCGCACTTACCTGTAAGAAGAAATACCTTGAGAATTTCTTCTCCAGCGTTGCCATCTCAGGTGTGGGCAGCTTAAGCCGCAGCGTCCCTCTTCGTGCCCTCTTCCGTGACGTCGGAGTCCCACAATGCACTGCACCGGCCCCACTCGTCACTTCCAGGGCAGGCGCGGCATTCCCTGCACAGCTTCTGGACATGCCCAGAAGCTGTTTAGCAGTTAATGCCGTGCCTGCACCGGAAGTGACGATCGGGGCCGGTGCAGGCGCCTTGATTGCTGGGAGCGATGACATTCAGCTCCCAGGAATCATCGCAAACCGGAAGTGATGGCGCGGGCCACGGCCGCAGAGGGAGGAAGTGGAAGGAAGGGGAATATATTTTCTTCTATAATAAGGTAAGGGACCAAAAAAAAAAATCGGCACTATCCATTTCTCTTTCAGGTTTCCCTTTAGCAAGCGGATGGCCCAAAATCGATTTTTTCGATTTTGAGGCCATAACTCCGCTTTAAGGAAGG
Organism: Pelophylax lessonae; assembly: GCF_965119305.1. NCBI lineage: Eukaryota > Metazoa > Chordata > Amphibia > Anura > Ranidae > Pelophylax > Pelophylax lessonae. Next base: position 186,703,756 of record NC_138777.1, on the reverse strand, counting down.
ACAGCTCAGGGGCTGTTAACAAATTTACACCCCAGCATATCCCCTATCTGTGAATTTTGGTGCTAACTCTCTCTCTCTCCCTGTTAAGTCGGTAGCTTAAAACTTTTATACTCTGCTGATCATTGTTGCTGGGGAGCTAGAAGGGTTGAGGGGCCCTGTTAGGGGTCTGTTCGGGGCCCCATAATTTCTAAAGGGGTCTTTATTAGGGCTACAAAGGTACATATATTTTATGTACTCTGCCTATATCATAAGAAGGAAGTCTGTAGAGCTTTAGATTCCTAGCTAATCTAAAACTGGGTGCTAATTCATGCATGATGATCCAGTAAACCGTATTCTTGTTTTTAAACCACCTCCACCCAAACTTGACTCCACATGTGGTTCTTAGTTAATTTCAACAAATGCCACCTTATATAATTTCTACCAGAATGCCAGCCATTTCTCTACTATGGAAATTGTTACTTATATCCTCATAATATTAATAATAATGTGATTCACTAGCACTGACAACAAAAATGTGTCCCATCGATTCATAAAGAATATAAATTTCAGTGACAGGTACAAATAGAAGAGTTCTTTAGGTATGTATGATTTTTTGCTGCTATTATTGTCTTAGTGTATCGTTTATTTTGAGCACCATTGAAGCTCCCTGGTTTGGCAGTGTATTATTTTCATCAAGTAGGCTCAAAGCTGACCTTCACTCATAAACCAAACTTTCTCTCCTCTGTACCCCTGCCCCTTTATTTTTAACAAATGCAGATATTTTTTACTTTTTTTTTTTATCAGATTTTTTTTTTTTCATTAGTGACCCCTTACTTCCATGTAGACGAGAATGACATACATTGGCTTTTCAGATCATAGTCCCAATCCTGCCAGGAAGCCCTCACTGCACACCGCCAATCATTTGCAGTGAGGCATCTCCCGGCCCGCAGCTGCACATACACATGCTGCCTATGTTTGGCGGTATGCAGTGAGGGCTTCCTGGTGGGATGGCTCAGGTGGGTTGGGACTACGATCTAAATACACCTGAGCCCATCCCTAATCATGTTGTTTTGAGCCCCATTCAAGTGTAGCACCCTCCTAGCTAGGTGAATAAAAGCTTAGCAGCTCCATCTGCTTATCAGGGGAGCCTGATTGTTAGGCCTGTTGCATGTGATTCATGTGTGATTCATCTGGTCTGAGGGAGTGTTCCCACTGTATCCAATAGTGGAGCCTGTTGGACAGTGGAGGAAACCCAGCCAATGACACACAGGCTTTTATGACTATCCCAGTGGGTTGGCACAATAGTGGTGAATCCTGGGATATGTTATAAAAGCCACGGGCACACGTGACAGGGTGGTGTTTGGGCGGGAAGCCAGGTCCCAGGAGGAGGGTGACGGCTGTCTCTCCTCCTGCTGCTGAGGAAGGTGGTCACAGGCGGTCGGCCTTGTGGACCAGAAGTGTGGTGCTGACAAGGGAGTTGGAGGCAGAGCAACCCAGGGAAAAACAGTGTCTGTGATTCCTGGGAAGCTTGCCAGGGGTCTGCCCAGGAAGGGGACCACTCCAGTAGAGTGTCAGTAGACAGGAGGTCAGCCCACACAGCAAGTGAGAAAGGGGGTGCCAAGTTAGACCCTGAAGAGAAACCTAAACAAGAGTTCATATTCTTTGTCTTCACTTCAGTGGCAAGGTGAAGCAGCGGCCATGCCGCATACACTGCAGATAGTTGTCCTCAGGATTGTGCATAGTTCAAGTTGGAATATCCCTCTAATCCCTTCTCTCATCCCAGTTCCAAAATAAAACACAAAAAAACAACATCCCCTGGACTGTTTATTGACTGAGCCAAGGACTAAAAAATGCTATTTGTCTGCTATCAGTTGCTAAGGGTAACCCGGGGGAATCCAGAAGGTGCAATTCTCAGCAGCTCCCTAGGGGCAGTGCTACACAAGACCCGTGACATCTGCTTATGCCTGCGATCAAAGAAGAATCACCTGTGCTGGCTGTGCAAACATAAAAGAGATAGTTAGCTCCCTATAATAGGAGAATCAAAATGGTGGACCAGGACGTGCGGTAGAAGAGTAGGGGTCAAAAAAGAACAATGCAGCATTCGCTGAGCTTGTAAATAATGTTTATCCTGCATGAAGGAGTATCAAAGGTAAGTAGCATATGGAAAAAAAAATCATGGGCAGGAGTGAAGTTACTCTTGAAGAACCTCCCTTACAAACTGGAGAGTGCAAAATCTGGTGAACCAATCAGCTTCCAGGTTTTTTGTCAAAGCTTAATTGAACAAGCTAAAAGCTGACTGGATACCATGCACAGCTGTACTAGATTTTGCACTCTCCAGTTTTAGTAAATCAACCCCTATGCGTGGGAACATCTTGCATGAAGGAGGATTTGAAATGGAAGAAAACTCACTCTGGTTATTTTGTTTCTGCTTTCTATTAAAAATAAGGTTATCAGAATCCATAGCAGATCAAAAGGAAACCTTAGGGCACTGAAGTGTGAATATTTCAATGGGTATGTAGGTTATGCAACTATTGTTTGGGAGTACTGCTTTCAATGAAAACCTGTTCTGATATGAATCATTTTTCTATGTAGATAGTCTATGCCAAGACACTAACATAGAGAACTTGTCTCTGCGGAGTGCCTCGTCGTGGAGGCTAAATCACCCCTAACACAATAACAGCTTCAATTATTCCAAGGAAAGACAAGAAGAGTAGGATCATGTATTCTAACACCATTTATATCTGTCAATGCATTTAAACCCCAGCATTATAACACAGACATTTCTCTTAGCAAAGTCAATGTTCATTTAGCTTAGTAAATAAGGTGAAGCTGTGTTCACTTCTATCATCCAATCATTTTTTTACTTTTCCCACACATGACTAAATATTCAAAGTCAATATAGCTTCAGCTTATTCACTAAGCTACGAGAACTTTGCAAAGTAAACTGTCTACTGTTGTCAATAATCTACTTATTTCTTCACTATATATTATGAGATTTTTTCTGGAAACTTTATTGCAAATTGTTTTCTACCCAAGTAGGTAGGTGCAGTCTACTTTCTCCACTGCAGGTGGCGCTATCCACAGCGGCATTGCAGTTGGAGAGGAAGTCAGGAGGAACATGGTTCCACTATGGTTTTCTGGGTCACTGGGGAAGCGATCCGTGACTCTGGCAATCGTCTTGGTTCAGGCAGAGCTTTTTTAAGGCCCTGGCTCCCAGGCATAATTTTGGTGAGTTGTTAAAGTAGGGACAGATACCCCATCTGTGAGGGACAGTACTAGCGCTAGGAAAAGGTTCCTGACAATGAGGGAAAGCGTAGGATCACATCTCTTCTGGAGTGCATTCAGCCCCCTCTCGATTTCACCTTTAATCTGCTCCTTCACGTTGTTGGAAACTGTGAGTGCACCCGGCTGGGTGGCCTGCCCACCGGATTTGTTGTAAACTGTTGCTGCATTAGTTCAATACAAGTTTTACTTTGCACCTGTATGTGTGAATTATTGTGGCCGCACAAACTACACTCCACCTACACTTTTGTTCTGCAGATTTCAAACACAACCCTTTTCTTAGAGACTGGAAACATTTTTTTGAACTAATGATAAAGAGGGCACCAATGCACGTTTGACAGTTCAGTTAAAGTTATTTTATTGCAGTCATTTTTGGAAACAATAAACAACACACTTCAGAGGTTCTAAGGGGCCCCTTTATAAGGTCATCAGTAGGGTTGAGCGGACACCTGGATGTCCGTGTTCGGCGGGTTCGCCCGAACTTGAAAAAAAAGTCCGGGTCCGTGTCCCGGACTTTTTCCGAACTTTACCCGGACACCGAACCCCATTGAAGTCAACGGGGACCCGAACTTTCAGGCACTAAAATGGCTCTAAAACACCAATGGAAAGGGCTAGAGTGCTGCAAATGGCAGCAAAATGTAGTTAAGAGCATGACAAATGCTCTTAAAAAAATCCCCTTTAAATTTGTAATTTTTAAATAGCAGATTAGAACAGCAATCTGTAGTAAAATTTAGCTGAACGCTGCACACAACAGACTGATAAAAATAGATTTTTTTTCTCCCTCCTCCTCCTCAGTGGGCTTAAGTGAGGGCAAAAAGATTGTTCACTGCACCACCCCCCACACAGCAAAATCGATGTAGACTGTCCCTGCCTAATCTCTCCAGCCTGTCCCTAAAATGCTCAAAAAGATCGTTCACTGCACCACCCCCCACACAGCAAAATCGATGTAGACTGTCCCTGCCTAATCTCTCCAGCCTGTCCCTAAAATTCTCAAATAACTGTCCCTGCCTACACTCCGACCTGTCCCTGCATTCTTTTCGGGCACAATTTTTCACTGTCTGTCCCTAATCAGCAGCAGCCAGCACGTATGATGTGTGCTCTCTCCCTAAACTACAGCAGAATGACGCGCCGCGCTGTGGCTCTCGAACTTATAAAGACATGGGTCACATGCTTCAGATGGCCAATCACAGCTACTAATACATTAGTAGGCATGGCTGTGATGGCGCACACCAGTTAAACGCTTGTTGATTGGCTGTTGAAAGCCAGCCATTAAAAGCGCGCCATTACATACAAAACAGGAAATACAATTACCGAACACGGATTTTAAACCCGAACATACAGTAAAGTTTTCTGGTCCGTGTTCGGGTAACAAAAATCCAATTATTCGATACGAACCCGAATAATACAGTCCGTGTTCGCTCAACACTAGTCATCAGTATTTTGTTTCCCTCACTGATGGCTCGTCTATCTTTCACAGCTTACTGCACCATGGACGTTAAAACCATGGATGTTGCACCAACCGTAAAAAAGTTAGCCATAAAAAAAAAAAAAAAAAGCATTCACCATAGCTTTAGTGAACTAACTCTGTGTTTCTCAACTCCGGTCCTCAGGGCACACTAGCAGGCCAGATTTTAAGTATTACCTTGGGGAGATGCAGACTAGAATACAGCAATCACTGAGCAGGAAATTATATCACCTGTGATGTATTTCAGTTTTCTTGCAAACCTGGCCTTAGTGTGCCCTGAGGACCGGAGTTGAGAAACACTGAACTAACTTACCAGTAATGAAGGATGTCCCACGTCTGTCAGGCAGATGGATCCTGTAGAAATCTTCTGTACAGGGATGCCTGTTCTCTTCCTGTCTCTGAACTTTTGGTGCTGCGGGGCTTATTAGCTTACAGTTTTCTGCAAAGTTGCTTCGTCAAAGACTCACACCCACCTGACATCCTTACTTCCATGTTTTTGCTGACTGTAACACATTTTGTGAATGGGGGAGACAATCCTGTTGCTCATCAACCCCCCTTCCCATTCACAGATCATGTTGCAGGCAGTGAAAGCAATGAAAGAATGTTTTTCAATGGAAGATGAGAGAGAAGGGAGTGGGTTCGTGTGGGGAATCTTAACACAGCAGCTTCACAAAAGACCAAAAGCTAATATACCCTGCAGTACTGGAGGTTCAGCAGCAGGAAGAAGACAGGGCATACTGTCCCACACATTTCTATGGGATCCAGCTGCCTGACAGACGTGGGACATACTTCACTGCAAGTACTGTAAGTTAGGTCACTAAAGCTATTCACTTTAACAGACAGATTTCAATGCAAATGAAAGTTGTTTTTTAACTGCTATTTGGTTTGTATGATTTGTTCATATGCCTGCTGTGTTCCTTAACACATTTTTGGCCAGACTCCGAGTACCCGTGCTATTAGTCTTTACGCTGACCCTGATATACAGGTATGTGCAATATTTCAAAGAATGCCACTGCAGGGAGCTAAGCACTGGACAGTAATAAGTGCCCTTTTGTTTGCATGTGAGGTCTATAGTTATGTTGATAAATTTGTGGAGTACATGTAGGTCATTTTTTTTACTCTAATGCCCAGTACACTCGAGCCAAATGTTTATTAGTATGTACCAGGCTTTACCTTTTAAAGTGAACCTATCACAAGCGAAATACAGGGGCTGCCATTTCTTTTAAAATGTGCTAGATTTGGGTGTCATCCCTTTCCTCTGGCTTCAGAGGAAATCCAATGACCGGGAACAAACATGCAGCCAATAAATCTTGATAGCTCAACCTATATACTTGCCTAACTAATATGTGTGTACCCAGTATAAACATATGTGGGTGTGTCAGATGGTGTTGCACATATATGAAGGGGTGGTAGGTCCTTCAGTTTAGACTTGTCTGTGGACTGTTCCATTGGAAGGCAGCTCAACTCATGAAGGGATTCATCCAGGTGGAGAACCCCAAAACACGTAATGTGGAGGCACAGTCACGGCCTAGATCTGAACCTGCGAACTCTGTTGTGTCTGGCAATGTCTCTTCTTGCTGAGCCATCTGGAATGCTGAACAGCTCCCGGACACCTCCTTGAATGATATTGCCTTGAACCTTGTTTGTCTTAAACTTTGAACTCTTCTCTACTCCCATGAACTTCCTATTTAAGCTATGCCTTGGCACTTTGTTTGCCAGATTATTGTGTTCCCTCCAGCCAATATCTTGCTCTTGTCTCTACTGCTGCCATCCGTATCTTTGGTATCTCTTGTTACTGACCCTTGGCTTATTCCTCAACGATGATTCTGCCTGATTTCTACCTGCTTATCTGCTACTGGACCCCAACTGTCTGACCTCCTGGTGGGGCAATCCTGAGGACTATTTAAGCAATGCCTTTGCACTGTTTGCCAGATTATTGTGTTCCCTCCAGCCAATATCTCGCTCTTGTCTCTACTGCTGCCATCCATATCTTTGGTATCTCTTGTTACTGACCCTTGGCTTATTCCTCAACAATGATTCTGCCTGATTTCTACCTTCTTATTGGCTACTGGACCTGTCCCCTGATACTAAAATCCATCCCCACCATCAGGAGCTCTGACAAACACCGGTTAGTACTTAGACTCCGCACCTTAGGTGAGCCCCTGTCATCTGCCACAGTGACCTGCTTCTGTACTTGCTGAGCCATTTGGAATGCTGAACAGCTCCCGGACACCTCCTTCAATGATATTGCCTTGAACCTTGTTTGTCTTAAACTTTGAACTCTTCTCTACTCCCATGAACTTCCTATTTAAGCTATGCCTTGGCACTTTGTTTGCCAGATTATTGTGTTCCCTCCAGCCAATATCTTGCTCTTGTCTCTACTGCTGCCATCCGTATCTTTGGTATCTCTTGTTACTGACCCTTGGCTTATTCCTCAACGATGATTCTGCCTGATTTCTACCTGCTTATCTGCTACTGGACCCCAACTGTCTGACCTCCTGGTGGGGCAATCCTGAGGACTATTTAAGCAATGCCTTTGCACTGTTTGCCAGATTATTGTGTTCCCTCCAGCCAATATCTCGCTCTTGTCTCTACTGCTGCCATCCATATCTTTGGTATCTCTTGTTACTGACCCTTGGCTTATTCCTCAACGATGATTCTGCCTGATTTCTACCTGCTTATTGGCTACTGGACCTGTCCCCTGATACTAAAATCCATCCCCACCATCAGGAGCTCTGACAAACACCGGTTAGTACTTAGACTCCGCACCTTAGGTGAGCCCCTGTCATCTGCCACAGTGACCTGCTTCTGTACTTGCTGAGCCATTTGGAATGCTGAACAGCTCCCGGACACCTCCTTCAATGATATTGCCTTGAACCTTGTTTGTCTTAAACTTTGAACTCTTCTCTACTCCCATGAACTTCCTATTTAAGCTATGCCTTTGCACTTTGTTTGCCAGATTATTGTGTTCCCTCCAGCCAATATCTTGCTCTTGTCTCTACTGCTGCCATCCGTATCTTTGGTATCTCTTGTTACTGACCCTTGGCTTATTCCTCAACGATGATTCTGCCTTATTTCTACCTGCTTATCTGCTACTGGACCCCGACTGTCTGACCTCCTGGTGGGGCAATCCTGAGGACTATTTAAGCAATGCCTTTGCACTGTTTGCCAGATTATTGTGTTCCCTCAAGCCAATATCTCACTCTTGTCTCTACTGCTGCCATCCATATCTTTGGTATCTCTTGTTACTGACCCTTGGCTTATTCCTCAATGATGATTCTGCCTGATTTCTACCTTCTTATTGGCTACTGGACCTGTGCCCTGATACTAAAATCCATCCCCACCATCAGGAGCTCTGACAAACACCGGTTAGTACTTAGACTCCGCACCTTAAGTGAGCCCCTGTCATCTGCCACAGTGACCTGCTTCTGTACTTATCCAGCTAGTCAGTGGGAGCCTTGCTACTGCTACAGCTACTGGTCTCCAAGCATAACTCCAGATTGTGAAGGGCATGCGAGGAATGCCAGAAAAATAGCAATTCTTCAAAAAAACACAATTTAGTTTCAAGTAAAGAATTGGAAATTATTGGCAGACTAAAGCATGCTTCTTCAAAATAAAGTTAAAGCCCTGAAGAAGAGGTTTCACCTTGACCCTTGAAACATGATGGCTTTTTTTTTTCAATAGTTCTCTTATAAATTATATCATGTTGTTTTGAAGAATCGCTTCAGGCTATTTTTCTGGCTCTACTTGCCTACCTACACATTGCAGGATCAGTATTACAGCCAGGAAGTCAGGAACTTGATAAAGAATTTAAAAGCAGGAATCTATATTTCTGACACGACAGGCTCATTTAAACTGTGATATATTAGCTTTTAAAAGTTTGAAGGTGTTTACAAGTACCACTTGATTTAAATATTGGAGATTACAAAATCTTTTTGTCTGCATAAAATATATTTAATTTATCACAATGCAATTTCAATTTTGCTTCTCTGTTCCGTTATATACAAGGAGCACACTAGTATTGATAAATTCCTAAATCTCATGTATAGAGAAAAATATCTGCTGCAAACACATCTGACCTTACTGCTGTAAAATACTCCTGCTTGTGAGTGCTATAAAAAGCCCAAATGAGTGCGCTCCAAGCAATAAAACACACAATAGTTGGGCATTCCAAAAATGTAGCCAGAGTGGCCGCTGGAGGAGCCAAACATATTATTTTCAATATAGCTCTGACCAGGTCATTTTTATATCGGAGCATGTTTTATCGCTAAGCTTAGGCCTGCAGTTCCAGAGCTCTGCCAAGTCCCAATGGACTTTGAATTTATGGGATAGTAATTGCTGTCTATTCCACATACACTGCAAGCTTTGTGGGTCTTAAACTAACGAGGAGGGCAGCCCGACAAAGTAAGATTAGAGCTGGCTGGACGAAGAACAAAACACAACAGACACAACTACTTGAGAAATAAGTCCTTCTAGTAACTTACATTCCCCTATTATATTGGAGTGTTTGCGGTTAGACTCAGTACATTTCTGTTAACCTGTTGGTAACCTAGATTATGGCTGCTTAAAGAACTGCCACTTTTCTGGCATTGTTGACATTTTAAAGCATTGAAAGCAAACTAACAAACCTGGAAAATGATATCATTATATAATTTGTTATGTCATGCCTGTAAAGCAGTGGTGGTTAACTTTCTTCATATGGGGGATTTCAAGTGCGTTCCCCGACATCACCCAAGGGTCACATAGAAAATTCAATAAATATTCATTATCAAAGACAGCAGACAGCCTACAGCAGGGATTCCCAAACTACGGCCCTCCAGTTGTTCAGGAACTACAATTCCCATCATGCCTAGTCATGTAGGTGAATGTCAGAGTTTTACAATGCCTCATGGGATGTGTAGTTCTGCAAAAGCTTCAGGGCCGTAGTTTGGGAATCCCTGGCCTACAGGATATAGTTAAAGACTATGTGCATGATACAAGAGATGGTTACAGACTGTGGACATAATACAGGTGATGGTAAGAGATTTCGGACATGATACAAGAAATGTTCAGAGACTGTGGACATAATACAAGAGATGGTCAGAGATTGCAGACCTGATACAAGAGATGGTCAGAGATTGGGGACATGATACAAGAGATGGTCAGAGATTGGGGACATGATACAAGAGATGGTCAGAGATTGAGGACATGATACAAGAGATGGTCAGAAATTGCAGACTTAATACAAGAGATGGTAAGAGACTGCAACACTAACATTGAAAATGAATGGCCCACAACACACTAACACATCATGTATGGTGTGAATGGGCACTGTTTGTTTTAAATCTGCTATGCACATGACAGTGACATGGTCATTTTGAAAATGGTAGATCTGCAAAGATATGGGTATCCATCTATTAGAAGTCTTTGGATAGCATGATAGTTCTGGATGGTTGTATATCTGCCCATTAATAAAAGGCTTTTATTAGTGAAAAAAGGAAAATAATTAACCCCCCAACTGCAGGGGTTACATTTTTGTTTTGTCTAAAGTACATTAAATAAATGTTGAGCTTACTTTACCTTGGAAGAACTCTTGTACTACAGTATATTTGGATTATTTTTGTTTGGCCCAGTTTTCAGCTTTGAGCATTTCTGATATTTTTTCCTCTTCTGCAGATATCCAAGTGCTATCTTTTATCCATATACCTTACAGACAGGATACTATAAATATATAGATATCAATGGGTACCTTTTTATTATTATTTTTTTTTTTTTTACTAAAGCTGCGCTCTGGGATTGTAAAATAAATACCCTTGCAGTTGGGTTCCTCTAAACTGCAAGAGTTACATTTGTTTAGGAGTAAAAGCCCCCTCAATGTCATCACGTAAAGTGCAGGGTTATTATCCCTGCACTTGAAATGGGGAGGTGAATATGTGATCACAACTGAAAGCACCTTGGAGAGGTGGCAGCATTGGACTGGTTGCATGCTGGAGACACAATGAGGTAAGCATTACACCCAGTCACATGACCTGTGCCAAAGGGGAGGATCAGTAGGTGTCAACTATGATCCTTCCTTCAGCAGAAATCATATGATCATTTTAATGGCATTCTCAAAGAGTCAGCGGCCTTTTATTTACCGTTGTGCCTTGTATATCCCAGTGCAAAACAAGATTTTACTGGGACTATGTTTATATTTGATTATGCCCCAGATAATATGCATACACCTTTAGTTTTACATGTTGGAATGCCGTCAATGTACAGAATGTAATGATGCACCAAGGATTATTATTACATTAACAGCCACATCCATTGTCTTTTGAATTCTGTTGGTGTAGGATCCTTCCTGAGAGTCTGAATTCATACAAGCAATGTCGTTGGCTGCTTATTGCTGGACTGAGGAAAATAAAAGAAGCACAAAGTTTTCTAAAGCTAAAACTGTCATACAAAGTCAAGAAATGTCTATGTTCAACATAACCTTTTTATATGATGGTTATGTGCGTGGAAATCTTTTTAGCTCCTAAGAACAGCTAAGTTTGTTTCTTGTTGAGTACACAAAGCCCAACTTTATGGCTTTATATATATATATACACACACATTTTTTTTACTAATTTGATACTGTAAGAAAGTGCAGTAAGATAATACATTTTTAAAATAAAATGTAAGCTTTGTCCTGTCTTGTTGACTCACTGCGCAGGCTGTTGAATCATCCCCAAGGGGAAATGTTTAAATTTTGTTGGAGGGAACGCTGACTGTCAGCAGCAGTCTAAAGGTAATTACAGCTGACAACAGTATGCTGACATCGGTACTCAATAAACAAAGATCAAAGCAAAATGTTTGCATTAATATTATTTATAAGATTTTTTTTATCTCTGTCTTGGAGGTGTGACACTACTTATACAAAGTGGGTGGTTGTCCACAGATATAGCTCAGTTTAGTGCTATGGTCTGACCCTCTGATCAATGAGGAGGGACAAATGATTACAAAAAATGATCTTGAAAGATAGACATTTCATTGATAAATGATAATTTAAAAACAGACAGAAAAACTGGTTGAAAATTGAAAGACAGATACTGAAAAAGGGACAGGTTGAAAATGATTGGTACCCTAATTTTCTTCATAAAGCTAAGCCAATGTAGGAGCCACAGTATATGAAAAGTTGTTCCAATAAGAAATAAACCCCTGGAGCCCAACATGCAGCCCACCGTGTCCTGGGCTGCAGCCATCACCTGTTGGGCATCTGCTGACTTTGTAGGACTGTAGCAGGGTGCTGGGCACTGAAAGGCTTTCTGCATTAAAATGGACAGCAAGGGGGAGCTTAAAAAAACACAATGATCACTATTAGGGGGCAGAGGAAGGGTTAAAAAGTGTACCACTGCTTTAGGAGATCCGGACAGGATAGTACAGCATACTATATTTGGTGGTCATGCCAGCCAGTCAGGAGATTTTGGATTCAAGTCTATAATTTTATTTACTCTTTGATCCAGACTTATCTTAAAAAGTCACAGCACTATCAATGACCACCAATGTTGGGGGAGGGGGGATATTATTAGTACTGTCGCTGCCTCAATGCTCAGGAGTTTTATGGCGCCATTTGCACCATTCATGACTCCAGCTTTCTCTTCAATGTGCAAAGCGGTATATTGACACTAAACTCTGGCTATTTGGAGTATTTTTCCAGATATGATAGTACAACTTTTTAGTGACAATGGTGAATGACAGTGCTCCAGATTATGGGAGTTTGTAAGGAATGCAATGCACCCGTTTCACCACAAACACAGTGGAGAAATTTTCCTTGCCAAATGTAATTATAATCATTTTTTCCAGAAATCCCACAGGGTTGCTTCTTTCCATGCCATCTGAAAGGCCCACCAAGAAAATACTGCTACAGTAGAGGTAATATTTCTGATCCTCTCATTTGTTGGATGGTATTTAGATTCTTGTCAGGAATTTCTTGTGCAGGTTGAACTGGCTGAGTTGTATTTTCTAAGCAGCTGCTTCTTATTTCAGTTTTGTTAACTCCATCTAGTATTTTTGTGTGTCTTGGGGTATCAGAGACATTTTCTTTAATTTTTTTTAGGTCCATGAGGACTGGTACTGTGCTAAAGCTTCAAGTATTTTGGTAGAGCCTGGACCTTAGGCTCCTTCTCTTTCAGTCGATGACTCTAGCCTTCTCACGTCTGCTGCACATGCTGGTCCTGTCCACCAGCTTCATCCAAGAGGCAGCAGTGATTGAGTTTGCTTACAGCTGTGGAATTCCTCTCCAAAGTAGACATTGCAAGGATAAAACACTCTGGTAACCTCCACTAGAGGTATGGTTGAGGTAAAGGTATTACTGGACACAGCTGATCCCCCCCCCCCCCCCTCATCTGCTCTAATGCTCACCAGAAACCGCAACCTAAAAAACCCTTCAAGAGACCAATCATTTTCATAGAGTAGCTTTAGTATAGCTAATTTCTCTCTTAGTTGCTATTGGATACTTAGCTTTTTACAAAATGTGCTCCTTGCATTTTTAATTAAATAAACATAAATGTGTGACTAGGTGGCCATACATATAGTATAAAGCACTGACAAATTTCATATAAGAACAACAAGACTTCCGATTTTCGGCTCTTAGCGCAGTCGTACACATTCACACTTGTCTCTTGTGAGCATGTATGAGTTCTGATGCACAATACCAACACTTATCTCTTTAAACATGATGGATAACAAAGATGATACAGATCTCCTATTGTACACTAAATGTCTAATTATTGTCCAGAAATATCAAAGTAGCAGACAACAGCTATTGTATATGCTTTTTCAGAATAACAAATGCAATGTAATTTTATTAAAAGAATGAACCTAACAAAAGTCTTTCATTCAATGTGCAGTTTCCTCATTTCTATCCACCTACTTAATACCCAGCATACCTTGCGCATTCATTCATGTCTTATGTTCTTTTATTCTTTCACATTTGCTTACTGTTATAACGATGAAGAGACATTCACTATCATTGACCATGACATTTACCAAGCATTCAGTCTTTATCATGAAGCCCACAAAGATATATAGATTTAGATGCATTCCATTATTGGGGTGCTTGACAATGTAGACAGGCAATGCATATTATTAAATTGAAAGTCAGTATGGTAAACAGTGGTTAAGGCACAAAGGGGTTGATTTACTAAAGGATGGGGGGGAAAATATCCGTGGGTGCATAATCTGTGCATGGTAGCCAATGAGCATCTAACTTAAGCTTGTTCAATTAAGCTTTGACAAAATAACCTGGAAGCTGATTGGTTTCTATGCAGAGTTGTACCAGATTTTTCACTCTCCAGTTTTAGTAAATCAACCCCAAAGTGTTCAAGCAATGATGTGGAGTCTGAGGCTAGTGTCACATAACTGAAGGCAAGAGGTGGACAGTTGGAATCCAGAGGACAGGCAATTGTTAGAACCACAATCCTAATTGTGGATTAAGGCCAGAGTGCAATTAAGGAACGGGGAAAGATTTCAGCTTACGAAATGTCCAACAGAACCAAGAAGAATTACTTGTATTGTCATGGTTATCTGCGCAAATCTCAACCTGGAAGATGGTGGGCCCTAAGGAATATACGTGGTTAGAAGGTGCGGACAAATGAGAAGAGGTAAGCAAGTACTGACAGTCACTTTTTACAGTAATTTCGTCTATAAGAATACTTTTTCACCTTGAAAGAGATGTAAAAATATGTAAATCAAACAGGACAAAACTTGCTTTCTAGCTCGAAACAATTCCATGGTCTCCTGTCAAAGCAATTACTAATAACAGATGCAAAAATAACCTCCAAGCTCAAGCAAGAACTATCCTTTATATATGGTTGCTGGAAAAACTTTGTGATACCAGTCAAACTTGTCACAAGGGACTTCTAAATCCACTTACCATTTATAATGGTTTCAAATGCTTGCAGACTATACAAAAACCTACTAAAGGACAAAAATTGAGAAAAAAGAATAAGCATTTCCATTATCTAATCTAATATTCAATTTCATGTACAAAGCCCATACCAATGGCTCTGAACACAACCGAATGCAACTGCAATAAAGTGTATTAATTTATGTTTTCCAGGACTAGAATAAAAAAATATACAGTATATCCCATCTACACCTGAACAAAAATCAATGTATTGCCACCAAAGTGTTTTCCACGGGCAATGTGATATATTTAAGGTCAGGCTTTAGTCCTCAAACAAATGTAATCAAATGCAAAATAGACTAAAACATTTCCCTAGCTATGCTTCCCCAATCCCTGAAGTGCATTTCATAAAGATTAAAATACTTTTTCTTCCATGTTGTAGACAAATGAGCATTAATACTGCTTTTTTAAACTGAGCAGGAGTCCTTCTAACCTAATCGCAAAAATACTGTTTTTAAACAATTTATTTGTATAACTTTAATAAGCCAATGGTTACTACTAGGCACAGGTCATTGGTGATGTTGGGGTAGGCAGAGTGGGGTTGATTTACTAAAATTGGAGAATGCAAAATCTGGTGCAGCTCTGCATAGAAACATATCAGCTGCCAGATTTTTTTGCCAAAACTTAACAAAACAAGATATAGTTAGAAGCTGATTGGCTACCATGCACAGCTGCACCAGATTTTGCACTCTCCGGTTTTAGTAAATCAACCCCCATGTGTCTTTTACACCAGGGTTTCTCAACCTTTTTTCAGCCATGGCACCCTTTAAAATTATGGACAATCTCGAGGCGCCTCCAAAATTCTTGAGGCGCCCCATTCTAAAATGCATATACTATTCTGATATTTTTAAATAACGCAGCAACATCAATGAATGTAAGACACCCAACGTTAGAGGAAGATTTATTCTTCCAAATCAAATACACCTTTGCAAATTGGTACTGACTAGTATTCCAATGTTTTTCTTATCCCTCCATAACTTAGCTAATGAGACCCCCAAAGCTGATGGAGAGAGGCAAGGGAGGGGCAAACAAGGATGATATGCAGGCAACTGACATCCTCCTTATCAAATGATGATGACATTGGTCGTTAGAAGGTTGGAAGCTAGAAGGTTGTAATGGTGTACAATGAAAACCTGTGACTTTGGGGAACTAAAAGCCAGGTTTCATCCACCCACTGGCTTGTATACAATTTTGGGCAATTTTTAGGCATTTTGCCAAGTCACCCCTGAAGAAACCTCATGACACCCCAGGGTGCCTGGGAACCCTGGTTGAAAAAGACTGTTTTACACTCATTCCAGGCTTAAAGTGATACTTAAGACACACGGTTTAATTTACATTGTCTCTTCTATTTCTGTATGTGGATGATGGCACTGTAATTATTTTAATAACAAGCAAAAACTGAAGTAAATTTTTTCTAATGGATATACAGCTGTCACATGACCCAGCTCTCTCCCAGCTTGTCTGCAGGGAAACATAAGCAGAAGGAGCTTCTAGTCCTCTGCTGCTGGTCACATGCTTAAAATAAAAAAAACAGCCTTTGGAATACAGAGTAAAAATAAATAATTAATACCAATAAATGTTTAAATTGTCATACAAATATATATTTGAAATCAAATCTTACAAAATGAAGCCTCCAATATTCTACATGTAATATCCCACCCCCATTGTGTTTAGCTGGTTGGGGGTATAGAGGAGGAAGGGAGTGGGTTGTCATTTACCACTGTGTATATGCCCACATGTGTGACTCTGTAGTCACATGGGCTGCTCAGATGTGATGGGGGAAATGCTTAGCATAGAAACTCACGGAAAACTGAGCATGTGCAGAGCTGCAAACACTGCTCTGCAAAATCCTTAGCTGAATTTGGGACATGAACAGAAGGTGGAGATAGAGAACAGCAGGATCAACCAGGTTTTTTTGCAGAATACAGAAAACAAATCTCATAGTGACTGAGTAAGTATGAACAGAATGTAATTAGATAGATAGTTTGATAATATTTAATAGATTTAGTAGATAGATAATAATAGTAGTAATAGATAGGTTTAATAGATTGATAGTTTGTTTATGATGTGGGATTAGTGACACTTTCAAGTGGACTGTGCAGTAAAATCTGCATACAACACAGGTGTCAATCACAAGGCCCGCGGGCCGAATGCGGCCCCCCAGGCCATTTCATGTGGCTCTCACTCCTCTCCTGCAGCTGCGGCACCCCCCTTGTCTCTGCCCCCCCCCCTTTTCTCTGTAGTCCACAGCAGAGAGGACAGAAATCCTTTGCCAGATCCTGCACTCCTCTGTGCAGCTGTTGAAAGGCTCCTCTTTGCACCCCCAGGACATGGGGTGCTCTGGACATCTAATACTACAGATGTAATCGGCCCTTTGAGGGCAACCATAATGCTGATGCGGCCAGCGATGAAATGGAGTTTGACACCCCTGGCATACAAGAATGATGATATATTTTGTTTGCCCCTAACTTCTATATTACAGGGGTGATGTCGCCATTCTTCTGATAAGATTGTGGGGAATGCAGAGCAGCTCAGATCTCATGAGATGATACTACAGCACAGTTGCCAAATTTGAGCTGCTCAGAATTGCCTGGATTCCCCCCATGCCTCCGGGCTACAGGTGAAAGCTGGGTAAAAGGTAAGTAAATGTTTTTCTCAACTGTTTTTTTTTCTATTAAAATAAGCACCTATTAATGATGTACAACAATATCCAATTAGGTCCTTGGATCTACAAATTTGGCATTCTGCTCCACACACTACTGCATCCTTTTGGTCTGTGCCATCATTAGGTGCTGGAGATCAGCCTTCGATTTCTAATGGTCCAATGCTCGTAAAATAGTATATCAAGTACAAATAGTAGCAATCCATACCAACTAATCAAATTCTAGTATACTTCACATATTCAGGTGTTCAGGTTATGGACAATCAACTACAGTACTTACCCAATCTTACAAAGCAGAAAATTAGCTTTAAAACAAACTGCCGTTGACATGTGTAGGTTCAGCCTCTGTAGAGCAATTCATCCTCTAACTTCACATTAGAAGCTTTTAGGTAATTCAAGCGGGGTTTCAGCACTTTTCTTTCTCATCCTCTTCCTCCAAAAGCAAACATTTATTATATTGCAGCTTACCAATACTAAGATGTGGTGGCTGCATTTATTTTTTTAAACTTTCTTTCTTTAAATTTCACTTGGTAAGCTAGCCAGTAAGTCCGTTGTTTTTCAACAGACCAAGCAATCCTGTAGATGTAGCAGTTAGTGGGTTGAAACAAACCATCTACCACTAACAGGAGTGCTTACAATACTTAAGTCTCCGTTCACACTAGGTCGCTCTGACTTAGGGGGCGACCTGTGAAGTCGCATGCACCGCGACTTCGGCACGACTTGCACGGACTTCATATAATAAATGACTATACAATAAATGACTTGTGTCGCTCCTATTAGAACGGGTCCTGTAGCACTGCATGGACCGCGACGGACCACGACTTGTCAGGCTGACAAGTCGCCTGACAAGTCGCGGTAGTGTGAATGGACACTTACTTTCATGAATTTATGTAAAACTTTTATCCCAAAAGGAAAACAACTGTTTGCTGTAACTGCTTAAAAAGTGTGAGTTGGAGTTTGGCTTCAATTTGTTTAGTGTAGGTTAATCTGCTAGTATATCTAACACTGCCCCCCTTTCCCCCCAGGACTGACAATGCTGTTGTCCAAAGGTGTTTTCCTTTTTCCAGAGTGTAGGCACTCTAATAGAAGAGGTTTTTTATTATCCAGATCACCAGGTGAAAACAGCGAGGGAAAGCCTAAAAAAAGAAAACGAATACAGCCATCACATCCAATGATTGGTAAGTTGTAATATATTACATTTTGGGTTTTGGGTTTAATAATGCTTTAACATTAGAATTTGGAAGCCTAGCAGGCTGCCAACTCACTGCTCGGAGATAAACTACCAAGAGAAAATGTAAGTAAAGTAAATGTAAAGTAAAATAAAACTAAGGGGTCGATTTACTAAAGGCAAATCCACTGTGCACTGCACTTGGAAGTGCAGTTGCAGTAGATCTGAGGGGGACATGCAAGGCAAATAAAAAACAACATTTTTGCTTGCACATAATTGGATGATAGAAATCAGCAGAGCTTCCCCTCATTTCAGATCTTCCCCTCAGATCGACATGACTCCACTTCCAAGTGCACTTGCAGTGCACTTGGAAGTGCACAGTGGATTTGCCTTTAGTAAAGCTACCCCTAAGGCCCCGTTCACATTGCCGCAATCCGACTTGGGGGGCGACCTCCGAGGTCGCGGTGCGAGCAGCGCGCCGCGACCTCGGAACAGCCGCCACGGACTTCATAACATTGAAGTCTATGGCGGTCGCCTCCGGGTCGCCCCAAAGAAGCTCCGGACCCTTTTTCTAAGTCGGAGCGACTTGTGTCGCTCCTATTAGAACGGGTCCGCAGCTTCCCTATGGAAGGCGACCTACGGCGACCTGTGAGGCGACCAGGTCGCCTCACAGGTCGCCTTAGTGTGAACGGGGACTAAGACTCTTCAGCTGAAAATACTCAGAATGAACGTCTCCACAGTGACTGCAGCTACAGAGGTTGGTGAGGCTTTGTTTTAGAGTTTATTTACTACTCGTTACAAATATGTAAACAAGAGAATGTAACCAATATGGCCACAGTTCTACTCTAAGCTCAGCTCCAGTGCATTAGCAAACCTCTACAACCCACCCCCCCCCCCCCTTCCCATCCATCTTTAAGTAACGGCTGGTATGAAAAAAAAAAAAATCCAAATACCTATTTTACTTAACTAAAGCCACAGTCACATGATGACCCTTCTCTTGTCTTCAGTTTAGTTCCTAGGGTCATTCTTTGGATGTCCATATCAGGACTTGCTTCATGCATTCACTTTCTTTGGCTCATAGCCCCCAAAGGCAGAAGAACTCATGGGTTGGTGATGGGACCATTGCCAATAAAAATAACAAGCCGGGAAAAATTTCTGGTCCACTGGGTAGCATAATATCTTTGCTTATAGTGGAAACTGTGACTTTGATCCATTACACTGCAGGATAGCTTAGAAAGAGGTGTGTGGAATCAGGTATGCTAATTGATGCACAATGCACTATATACATTTTATTTTTTCCCGGAGTTGGGTTTTAGGTAGGAAATGTAATTACACGTACATTCATTTTTCACAGTTCTTAGGCCGGCCAAAGACAAAGCAAAATTCATTTGATTCCCTATCAACACACACAGTGTTGACCGGAGAATCCCCCCCACCAAGTCACGGTGTTCTCTCATGAATGCCAACAAGTACTGTGACATACTGAAGCAGGAGCATGATCCCCTCTGTTCAGAGACTGGGCCGCAGGGCAGTATTCCAACATGATAAAGACCCCAAACACACCTCCCAGACAAACACTGCCTTACTAAAGAAGCTGAGGCTAAAGGTGATGAACTGGCCAAGCGTGTCTCCAGACCTAAACCCTATTGAGCACCTGTGGGGCATCCTCAAATGGATGTTGGAGGAGCGCAGGGTATCTAACATCCACCAGCTCCGTGATGTCGTCATGGAGGAGTGGAAGAGGACTCCAGTGGCAACCTGTGAAGCTCTGGTGAACTCCATGCCCAAGAGGGTTAAGACAGTGCTGGAAAATGATGGTGGCCACACAAAATATTGAAACTTTGAGCCCAATTTGGACATTTTAACTTAGGGGTGTACTCACTTTTGTTGCCAGGGGTTTAGACATTAATGGCTGTGTGTTGAGTGATTTTGAGGGGACAGCAAATGTAAACTATTATACAAGCTGTACACTCTCTACTTTACATTTACTTTACATTGTATCAAAGTATAATTTCTTCAGTGTTGTCACATGAAAAGATAAAATAAAAATTATAAGATATAATAAAATATTTACAAAAATGTGAGGGATGCGCTCCCATTTGTGAGATACTGTAAATACTGTACCCCACAAAACCAGTGTTTGTAGAGCTGCCATTTAATACCAAAGTTCTTAAGCTTTTAAAAACAATTTGGTCTGTACTTTTTTCTTCCTCCCAAATTTTTTTATCCCATATTTCATTTTCATTTTAAAACAAAATGTTCACAGCAATTGCCTCTTCTCAAAGTGGCCAATGTTAGGTTCCACCATCTGAACTTTCACTGCTCAGGGCAAAGGAGAAGGGCAGAGGGTATCACCTCCCAGTAGATGTCAGTGTCCTATAATTTAGAGATTTGAAAAAGATACCAGCAATTTATCAAATTGTGCCATATGTCCTATTAGTGAATAAAACACCAACAGCAAACAGAACTCTAACCAAGCCACAGCTGAGCAATGAGACAGCTTTTCAATTACAACAAATGAATGGTCACAAGACCTATCTGAAGATTCTCAATACTCCTAATTTGCTGAGTTTATTTTCTATAAAAGGGCATATCACCTCCTTTTTTCTACGGAGTAAATGCTATTTTCCATCAATGTATTCATTGAATTTATTGATTTATATTAAGAGCAACAAGATATAAATTGACATCTAGAGATGATTTTCTTAAAAATATTTTAGCAGCATGGTGCTGCTCTCTTATTTGGATGCCTGAAGCAAATAATCCCTGAGATGTAGTCAGCCGTGTTGCCCTCTATGAGAAGACCCACAAAGAATAGGTTAATAAGCCAAGCCTGCATGTCCTTTCATTCTGCCAGTTAATAATGCTAAAAAACTAACATGCTCAGCCATGCTTTTGGATTCATGAAGGTCAAGAGGCTGAAAAGGGCTTCTATTATTCCAGTCAAGGCCAGATTAATATCCCATGGAACACCTGGCTCTTTAGTAGACAGCTATAAATATATCATTTGCTGAATGGACATATCTATTAAAAACTACATAAAAAGGATGCCCCTTCTCTTACATGACTCAAGAAAGCAAGAGGAAATTAAACCCTTATAGTAGCGTATATTCATACACCTCTCATTTTCATATCAAGCTCCTTAGTGTTTGAAATATTTCTTTGTTGGCTGTAACAGAGAACGTGTTTAGTGAAATATGCAATAGATATATAATGGGGCATGTAATCATAATAGCAATTTTTTTTTTTAGATACTCATGCTTCTCATACATTTGTAAGAGTATTTGCATATGGATACAACATACAATAGATAAGGGCTAAGCTTTAACCATAGCCATTCAAATGTTATGGGGCCCAGTAGTGCAGGGGATCCAGCACTTTCTAGTTACACAGTGATAACAAGATAGTAGTGACATTTGGCAAACACGATTGGCTAAATTAAATGTACTGTATATGTAGTTTAGGAATCTTTACATGATTGCTATCCAAGGGGATTGCCTTTGAGATGGAGATTACAGAGTAAGAGGGGCCCTTAAATAGATTTGCAAAGTGGCCCTATTACACATACTGTAGTTACATCTCTGAAAATAAATAAGTCTTACTTAGCATTAATCCTTACCAGTCACTGTTCTGAAACCCTAGATCTGGGCAACTACAACTTTAGGGACCCACTAACACCTCACGGCACTGCACCATATACACATTGCAGTACCATTCATTTAACATAGCTCCCTGTACTACACCACCATAGTAATACATTACCATGAGTTGTGTTGCATTGCATTAAAAAAAAAGTGTTGCTTGTCTGTGTAGCAATGAGTTTATGGAAAAGGTAAAAGTTCTTTTTTTTTTTTGGTAGAGGTGGGGTAGGATTCCCTAAATACATAGGTTTTCAGGGATCACCTAAAGGTGGAGAAAGTAGGTTCACTACCCCTTCCACCAATGCCTAAGCATATCTTTACTTTATTTGGCCTCATCATATGATGATATACTGACCTAGTTGTCTCTATTGACCTGGGATAATTGACTCAGTTTTTCCTGGTTGCATATGGCTCCTGATATTTCTGCGTTTTATTTCTTAATCCAGCCGCTACCTAGCCCAATTGTACGAATAATGCCTATTCGGATATCCCCTTGGCTGGGGACTGATATCATCAACATATCTTGCCAATACCAGATCAACAAGTTTATCTCTGAACGTATACTCTTGTTATGTTATCACTGAGTTGAGGAGCAGCTGCGGAATGGGGAGGAGGTGGCTAGGGGATTTTTCTGTTTTTACTCTTATTTTTGTCTTTTGATATTTTTGTGTATCTTATATTTTTGTGATGCGCTTTTAGAGTCAGTTCACACTATGGCGACACGACTTCGGGGGCGACTAGTGAAGTCACCGTGCACCGCGACTTTGGCGCGACTTGCGTGGACTTCACATAATGGAAGTCAATGCAAGTCGCTCCGACTTCGGTCAAAAGTAGTGCAGGAACCTTTTTCTAAGTCGGATCGACTTGAGTCGCTCCTATTAGAATGGTTCCCATAGCACAGAATGGAGCACGACTTGTCAGGCGACCAAGTTGCCTGACAAGTCACAGTAGTGTGAACCGGCAATTATGGATAGTATTGTACTCTGTTTTGAGGTCCCACTTGGTTTTACATCTCTATATTTGCATTTTTTGGCACTTTTTTAATTTTAAAGAGATTGGAGTAGGAAGCTCTAGAGGAGGCAAGCATGGGAGGAGGTAATGAGGAAGCTCAAGAGCAGGAGATCCTGAGAGGAGCAAAGAGAACATGAGAACAGTTTGGGTGACATTTTATTGGCAGTCCATTTAAATAAATAGGTGGCCTTAATTCAACGTGCCTCAACATGCTTTAACAGACCAACTAAGAGTGAATCAGCCCTCAGTCTAATCAAATCTATTTGAAAATACATCTAAAACACACATCAGTTCTCTAATTATATCCCCTTGGGGATTTTATTTTTTATTTTATTTTTATAAGAAAAATGGGCCGGTCTCGTGAAAAATGACTACATGTACATGGTAAATTTAGAGATTTTATTGATTGTTTCTAATAGTGCATTTATTCTTTAATGCATGCAAGCACATAGGAGAGGACCGTAGAGCCAACAGTCAAAAACAACATATGTCTTAGCTCTTCAAAAATAAAGCTAATGGAAAAGAACTTAATATACCGCCCATTTGTAGGATGCATATAAATAATCTTACCTAGAAAAAATGACACTGCCATCAAAAAGACATTTGGTACTCTTTATGATGAAGGACTTTGGGGCAGAAAGTGGCTATTCCGACTCGTCCTACAGGGTTTATAAGTGATGTCTCAGTAAACATCCCTTGTGAGTTGCTGTCATTACACGCTGATATCATATTCTCATCTGTTCACAGAAGGCCTGTTATTTTATCTCCATCCGAGCTGAAAGCTAGCGGAATGAAAAGCTCCATTTGACCATAGTTTTCCCCCCTATTGTTTAGAGACTTTCTTTTTTTTTTACAGTTTGTTTCGTTTTACGTAGGGTTCCTTATTATTCCGCTGATATAAAGCCTATTTGCTCCTGGTTTTACAGGTGGTAATGTAACAGAGGGCCTCATTAAAGGCATCTGCTTCCTAAGTTCATTTTTTATTCTGCTTTTAAGAGCATTTCATCTTGAGGGATTAGGTCAAGAAAGAAAATACCATCAATTTTCTTTTATTGCCTTTTTTTTTTTTTGGTTTTTATTCCAAACTAAGCATTAACTGTGGCCTGGATATTCCCTGAGATTTCATCAAACTCTACATTTACAAACAAAACAAGCGTAACAACACGCGGTGTTGTCTGAAACCAGCCCCTAGTTTTAATAAGGCCAGAATGAGTTCTTAGCAATATTTATGTTGTGTAACCGGATCTACTCTGTAATGGTTTCATACTTGAGCGGATTGTGTGTTTTTCTTTTCTTTTTTTTTTTGCTTGTTGTTCATCGCCATTTGCTCCAGTGGGCATGGAGTGCGCCTAAGCACTCAGCCCGCTGAAATGTGATAAATTCTGTCTCCAGCAGAGTGATTTCAGGCTTATGAATCCGTCATTGTGGAGTTTTTGAACAAGACTTTGCATATTTCACTTGAGGTATTGATAACCTTATGCTCTTGCAAGGGTAATAGTTTCTTGTTCATACAAAATCACTTGTGCTTGTTAACCATTAAACTGCCAACAAGTTTTGTGATATTCTCATACCTTCCAGTATATCCATAATGCATAGCCAGAAGTCACCAGTTTCCTGAAACAAACAGAAGTGAAATGCAGGAGGACAAACTGCGTACATGAAGTGAAGTCTCTGACTTCCTTCACAAGTGGGGACTGGTAAAATCTGCACTCTAATTCCCACAGATTATTCTGCAGTTATGTTATCAGTGAGATCTGGATTCCAGTGTAAACCATGTGCTCCCCAGTATCCAAGAAACCAATGAGATCTCCACTCCAGCACAAACACCTCGCTCTACAGCGTACATGACACCACTGGCAATTACACTTAGGTACGAGCTGCTCACTTTTTTGTATCCATACCACCAGTGAGATCTGCAATCCAGCATCTCCACTATCCACAGCACCAGTAAGATCTGCACTGCAACATATATCTCTCACTCCCCACTATCCACAGCACCAGTAAGATCTGTACTGCAACATGTATCTCTCACTCCCCACTACACAGCACCAGTAAGATCTGCACTGCAACATGTATCTCTCACTCCCCACTATCCACAGCACCAGTAAGATCTGTACTGCAACATGTATCTCTCACTCCCCACTATCCACAGCACCAGTAAGATCTGCACTGCAACATGCATCTCTCTCCCCACTATCCACAGCACAAGTAAGATCTGCACTGCAACATGCATCTCTCCCTCCCCACTATCCACAGCACCAGTAAGATCTGCACTGCAACATGCATCTCTCTCCCCACTATCCACAGCACCAGTAAGATCTGTACTGCAACATGCATCTCTCACTCCCCACTATCCACAGCACCAGTAAGATCTGCACTGCAACATGCATCTCTCACTCCCCACTATCCACAGCACCAGTAAGATCTGCACTGCAACATGCATCTCTCTCTCTCCCCACTATCCACAGCACCAGTAAGATCTGCACTGCAACACACACCTCTCAGTCCCTACTATCCATAACACCAGTGAGAACTGGCCTACAACGTACACAGTACCTCATACTCATACTGTTACACGCAGCACTTCAATCCCCTGTGCCTTAGCCTCAGCAGACAGAATTGCTTACCAGTTATATATTGATACAGGTATGTTGTATTCATGTATACACAGGGTATGTCTATTGACGCATTCAACTGGTCACACACATTAGAATCTGATTTTGAATAATTTACTAGTTATATAGCGCTCACCCCGAGCTGCTGAAATAATCCAGGTCTTCCTTAACTGTTCAGAGGCAGGCTGCCAGGCCCAGGTACCAGTTCCAAAGCACACCAACAAACACAGGATAGCCCCAAAAATGCAAACAGCTACAGGAGGACAAATTCTTAAGCAAAGTTCTTCAATAACAGCCTTAAGTATTGCTGGAGGTAAGGAGGACATCCAACCAGTCTGAGACTCTATAAAGTCAGTCACAGTCCTTGTAGCAGCCTCTGGTGTCAGTCTAACCCTCAAAGCACAGGCATACCTGAAGCTCTAGGTAAAGGGTCTACTCACAATTTCCAGAGACAGCTCTCCAACCAGCTTCCCAGCGACACTCTGCAGTGAAAGGGGGTCCTTCTCTAGCCCAGCATCATAAGATAGTGTCCTTCAGCAGATGTATTTCAGGCCCTAAGCCAAGTATATCTTGAGGCCTAACAGCAACAGATCTTCAGTAGTACAGGCTACCTCCCAGGGGCAGAGGGCCCTGGAGAAGAAAGCGCTGAAAAAGTCTTCCCAAACATTTATCTTCTCCACAATCACCTTCTGTGCACCCCCTCCCTGGGATTAGCTGAGGTCAGATAAACTTTCATAGCCCGAACGTTTGTTCCTCCCACTTCTTCCAGAGTCAGGCAGGAGTAATCAACCCCCTGTTTTAGAGACAGACCTGACTAGACCTGAAACAGTAGAGCCAAAAACTAAATCTTTCCAGCCAAGGGCAGGTGATACATCTAGCTAAAACAGTACCAAAATGTTTATCTTATAACTAATATGTAAAGGAAAAATGCTTGACAGAAGAGATTGTAGCATTCCTTTGAAATTTCCTATAACTGTTGAGCTTAGTACCGGTTCACACTAGGTCGCTCCGACTTAGGGGGCGACCTGTGAAGTCGCGCGCAGCGCGACTTTGGCGCGACTTGCATGGACTTCATAAAATGAATGTCAATGCAAGTCGCTCCAGGTCGCCCCAAAGTAGTACAGGACCCTTTTTCTAAGTCGGAGCGACTTGTTTCGCTCCTATTAGATCCGGTCCTGTACTACTCAATGACCGCGACGATGCACGACTTGCCAGGCTGACCAATTCGCCTGACAAGTCGTATTAGTGTGAACCGGCACTAATGCCTTGAAAATTCAAATGTAAATCCAATTCTAAACAGAATTACAGTGTATGTAAACTCTAACAACACATTTCTCCTATTTTCTCCCTTTTCTGGTAAATATACAATTGAAAATGTTTTATTATATCTGTTCAACAAGAAGTGCAGGGACAAGGTCACCCAGTGCCCCAGGCGAACATGCCAAACTGCACCCCACCCCCAAGATGTATAAGCATTATAAGTCAGCAAACCCCCTCCCCCCAAAAAAACAAAAATTAGTCCCTAATCTGTATGATTACCCCCTATTTAAAACTCCCCCTCCTCTCAGTACAAATCCCCCCTCCCAGACTAAATCTTTTCCCCCTCCATCCTCAAAATCCCCCCAGCACAAACCCCCCATCCCCCCCTCCTAATACAAACACCCCCCCAATCAATCATCCCTACTAGTACATGTCGCCCTCCCCCCCAAAAAAAATTCCCCCTAACACAAATTCCCTTCCCCCTCTATACCCCCCCCCGCAACACAAGTGCCCCTGAATCACCACTCCTAGCACACACACCCCAAATGTCCCCTCCTAGAGCAATTCTTTTCCCCCTTTTGCCCCCCAAATTCCTCCTCCCAACACAAATCCCCTCCCCCCTAAGCCCCCCCTACCTCACATGATACCACAGTGCCCAGGGCAACCGCCCCTCCTGCCCACCCCTTGTCCTGGCCCTGTCAACAAGTGCAAAAAAAGCTGTTCATCTACTCAGAAATCTTGTGAGCTTATAACTTTCTGTGTTCTCTGCCTCTGGACTGTTATACGTAAACATTATTTACTTCCATCACCATGGACTACAAAACACTTCCTTTGATATGGAGAGGAGAGGGAGGTGTTATATAGTCCTAACCCACTCCCTGCCTTAGGGTGACATCACTGCTCAGCATTGTTGTCACCTTAGAAAGGAAGAATGGCAGGCTAAAATAAAGGAAAAATAAGGTGTGAAAAAAAAAAGAAAACGAATGCAGCCAACACATTTAGGTACTGGTAAGCTGTAATACTATGTTTTTGCTCTTGGGTTTAGATACATAATAACACCACCATTCCGAGTGACCTCTTTTAAAGAACAGGCGCCTATACTGTATATAGTGGACACGATTTTAAAAAATACACATTATGCCCATCTCTAATCCATTGCAACTGTCCTATTTAGTTTTTTTTTGTTTTTTTTTTAAAGGCATGTCTACTTTTAATAAGTCCTACAAATGCCAGATCCCTGAATGTGGAAAAATTATAATAAAGTTCATGCAAAAAAAATTATGTAACACAGAAAAAAAAAAAAGAGCGACTGTTATTTTCATGTTCAGATTTACAGCCTACTACCTGACATAATAAATAGCTGTGTTATTTTTAACAAAGAGCCTCCTCCTTTCCATCAAGCACCATATCATCTGAAATACTGTCACACAAACATTGGCGTCTGGTGTCTTTAGCACTTTGCTATAATTCTCTGAGACAAAGTATGATACAGGAGTGAGAGACAAAATGACTGGCCAGCCTAAGATTTACACATCTCCATAAAAACCATTGAAGAGTTTCAAACATTCTAAACACAAAATGCAATAAAACAGGAATGATCACCAAGAGGCCCTCATTCTTTATAGAGGCCACACCGGAGGTAATCACGGTCATTGGCGGCAATTTTTATTAATATGAATATATTAGAAAAAAGATCATTAGGTAAAAGGCTTTAAAAAATATATGATCGCGTATATGCTCTTCTTTATTTTGCAGATTTGGGCAGCATCAGGTAATAATCACCGAATGCATATAATTTTACAGATAAATTACTTTTTTTAGTATTTCCACTGAGAAGAAAAATGCAGGTAGTTTCTGTCTCTCCATAAGGCTAGGGTCACATTAGTGCAGCTGCAAATTAAACCAATTGTCAGTGCGATTATGTAGTGTGACTTGGTTGTGCTTTGACGTGTTTTTGGTGCTTTTTTTTATATTTACTATATTTTTTTTATACTACTGTGCTTTTTTAAAGCGGAAGGAGACTAGATGCTGCTTGAGAAAGAGTCAGCACCCCCCGGCATCCTAACAAACAATGACTCATTCCTGCTGCCAGCTATGATGGGCAGCCTTACTGGTCATTAGGAATGCACAGGTGGTAGGATAGGGCATAGCACACTCAGTCCCAGTGCAGTGAAAGAACAGTTCTCAAATAATCCGGCGGAAAATCATCCCAGCTGGTAACTCTCGCAGTTCCAACAGCATGTTGAGAGCAGAACGCAGCCGAACTGACAGGATCTGTAGAGAGAGGAAGAATGTGGCCTTGCCGTCTTGTGCCCAAACAGGCAGGTGTTCAGAGAAGTTGGGCGCCATAACCTTTCCCTTCTAATCAGGAACCTTTCCCTGCCACTAGTTCTGTCTCTACCAAGCGGGATACCTGTCCCTACTCTACCCAGTCGCAAATGCAAACCAAACCTGGGGGCCAGGTCCTTAAATAGGCTCTGCCTGACCCAAGATGACTGCCAGAGACACATGAGGCAGCAGCATCCAATTGGATGCTTCCCCAGTGATCCAGAAAACCATGTTTCTCTTGACTTCCTCTCCCATTTCTCCCGCTACGGAGAAAGTAGACTGCACCTTCCTACATATAGCTACCTGCACATCATAAAGACAAGAGGTCCCTCCATTGGCAAAGTCTATGTATATAACAATGCTTAGATGTACTTTATTAAAAGCACAATGTTGCTGTGTCATGCTCATTTTGTCAAAGCAGCTCCAGTTGTTTTGACTGGACCATAGAATGGCCAACTGGAGGTCAACATACAGTAGGTGGTCTGAAAATCCTATGGCCAAGTACATCTTTATGAACTAATAAAATGGTAATCTTACCCCTAAGGTTCTGAGGTCTAGTGAGTCCCTGGAACTCTTACTTGCTCTGTACAGTATATCTGAGAGTCAGATATTGACAGGCCAAAGAGGACAAATCCTATAGTGGACCCCAACTCTTTTCTCCAATACTAGAAAAAAATGACAGTTTAATCGATAATAGTTCCCCTTAAATACCTGGTAGCCTACAACATAATAAAAGCTGGCCTTTAGGGCAATTTTCCCCAGTGGGTTCAAGACTCATCTTCTAGACCAGTGGTCTCCAAACTGTGGCCCGGAGGTCAGATGTGGCACTTTGCTTGCCTTTAACCAGCCCTTAGTAAGAGACATTATCCCTCCCACTGACAATAGGGCATAATTCCTACTACTGACACCAAAAATGGGGTACTATTCCTCCCCCTAATATCAACGTTGGGGTACTGTTTACTTCCACTGATGCCAGGACAATTTCTAGCCTCACTGGTCACAGTCTGGCCCCCCTAAAATCTGAAGGACAGTAAACTGGCCCTTTGTTTAGAAAGTTTGGAGACCCCTGTCCCCGAGCAGGCCATGCGGGAGATCCCAACAGAGAGAAAGAGGCTGACAGGAGGAGCGGCATGTACGGAGCTGGAGGAGGGGAGAGCGCCAGCCGGGTGTACGAGCACACAGCCTGACCCTACACAGTGTAATTTTACATGCAAAGGAATCTGAACATTAAGGTGATCTGACTGCTGTAAATGTTGAATCCAAGCATTGAAGAAATGTCTCAGGCAAAGCTTCTGAAGACGCCCAGTGAGAGGGGGTGAAACGCGTCAAGCAAGGACGATAGAGTGACGTCAGATCTGAGGGTTTGAATGCAGGCTAAGGCAGCGATTATAACCTTCACACATGCTTGGAATTGTTCTTAACTCTGATAGTGTACTTGCTTTTTAAACTTCTAATAAATGAAACAGTATTTTGGGGGTTTTTTTGGTGCCTCAAGCCAAATCAAGAGTGGGACTTTATGGGCAGGTAGATGCAAGTATTGATGTGTAGGTATACAATATATATAATAAATAAATATATACAAAGAATAATCAGAAATATATGGTTCCACAAAAGGATGAAGAAGTCAAAAAACAATAATTTATTTACAAAAATAATTTTCCAAGTATATTGGATAACATAATGGTGAGTATAGTGCTTGGGGTAAGGAGCCCAAGTGTGAGAAGGTAGAAAAAAGGGTTGATTCCAAGGAATCAGTGACAATAGTGCAACAAGTGACAAGTTTTGGGATTTTTTGGGCTGTATTTCAGTAGATGTTAAAAGGACTAGGTGTCCTCCCAAAAAGGTCCCAGTTTTCTGACGCGTTTCGGCTCACAGGCCTTTTTCAAAGCTTAAATGTCACTCAGAGTTTGTTCTGTGAAAAACAAAGTTGTATTTCAGTTTATTTTGGGGCCTTATTTTAGCCATAGGTAAGATACAAAAAATGAGTAGAAGATTATTTCCACATACATTAATGGTGCTGGCGGCTAGTGCGTCAGGGTCCCCTATCCTTATTATGGTCACAGCGGGATCAGGTTCTGCGCAAAGACCTGGGATAGGTGTGGATGAAGAAACAGGGTAATCATTGGATACTGTGTGTCCAAATATATATCTGATCTATATTTGATATATATTTGGACACACAGTATCCAATGATTACCCTGTTTCTTCATCCACACCTATCCCAGGTCTTTGCGCAGAACCTGATCCCGCTGTGACCATAATAAGGATAGGGGACCCTGACGCACTAGCCGCCAGCACCATTAATGTATGTGGAAATAATCTTCTACTCATTTTTTGTATCTTACCTATGGCTGAAATAAGGCCCCAAAATAAACTGAAATACAACTTTGTTTTTCACAGAACAAACTCTGAGTGACATTTAAGCTTTGAAAAAGGCCTGTGAGCCGAAACGCGTCAGAAAACTGGGACCTTTTTGGGAGGACACCTAGTCCTTTTAACATCTACTGAAATACAGCCCAAAAAATCCCAAAACTTGTCACCTGTTGCACTATTGTCACTGATTCCTTGGAATCAACCCTTTTTTCTACCTTCTCACACTTGGGCTCCTTACCCCAAGCACTATACTCACCATTATGTTATCCAATATACTTGGAAAATTATTTTTGTAAATAAATTATTGTTTTTTGACTTCTTCATCCTTTTGTGGAACCATATATTTCTGATTATTCTTTGTATATATTTATTTATTATATATATTGTATACCTACACATCAATACTTGCATCTACCTGCCCATAAAGTCCCACTCTTGATTTGGCTTGAGGCACCAAAAAAACCCCCAATATACTTTAGGGACGGTGGCAACACCTACTCACCTTGTGCACAAAAGAAATAACTCCCCCCTTCACCAAATGAAACAGTATTACGCTATGGAAATCATTCTCTCATTGATTTCTCTAACACAACCTTGCTGAGAGCACTATTATCGAAAGAGAGGAGAGAAGTCATATCTACACACTTTGCCTAAGGAAGTATTTCATGCCTGCTTGAATATTACTGTTGGAGAGTGGGGATTTCAGGAGGGGAGCACTGAGTGACACCTTGGAGTTCACCAGAAGTCATCAGCACTGAAACTTTGTTTGCACTAATCGACTTTATTTATGCACTGGCACTTTTTATATAGCACTATTTGTGTATTATTCATTATATGTGATTTAAATGTGGAAGTAGCGCTAGTTTAATTTCTGTCATTAACACATGTGGTATTACACCTTTGACTTTAGCAGCAGCTTCAAAAAATGATTTATATTATCTTTTTCACAGTTTTAATATTTGAATTCCATTTTGGTTCACATAACTGATACGCATAACAAGCACTTTTAATACAACACCATAGCGCGGGTATACTCATAACTCGTTTAACAATGTGATATAATTCCTTCCACTGACACCAACAATCCGGTACTATTCCTCCAATTTACACCAATGATGGGGCACTATTCCTCCCACTGACGTCAATGATGGGGCACTATTCCTCCAACTGACACCAATGATGGGGTACTATTCCTCCCACTGATGCCAATAATGAGCCACTATTCCTCCCACTGACACCAATGATGAGCCACTATTCCTCCCACTGACACCAATAATGAGTCACTATTCCTCCCAATGATGGGTCACTATTCCTCCCACTGATGCCAATGATGGGTCACTATTCCTCCCACTGATGCCAATGATTGGGCACTATTCCTCCCACTGATGCCAATGATTGGGCACTATTCCTCCCACTGATGCCAATGATGGCGCACTATTCCTCCCACTGATGTCAATGATTGGGCACTATTCCTCCCACTGATGCCAATGATGGGGCACTATTCCTCCCACTGACACCAATGATGGGGCACTATTCCTCCCACTGACACCAATGATGGGGCACTATTCCTCCCACTGACACCATTGATGGGGCACTGTTCCTCCAACTGACACTAATGATGAGCCACTATTCCTCCCACTGACGCCAATAATGGGTCACTATTCCTCCCAATGATGCCAATGATGGGTCACTATTCCTCCCACTGACACAAATAATGGGGCACTATTCTTCCCCCAATATCAAAGATGTGACATTTGTTACTCCCAATGGGCACAGTCTGGCCCACCTAAAGTCTCCACAACAGTAAACTGGCCCTTTGTTTAAAAGGTTTGGAGAATCCTGTTCTAGACTATAGGACATGCTAAACATTCTTTTGTATAAACTAAACTGCAACATAGATTTGCTAGGTTTTTAATGTCTAAATCAATGTAAGCCAAATGTTGACCTCTACATTATAATCTAAAAACCAAGCCAAAAAGAAAATTTAAACAAATCGGGTACTATTCCTCTCATTTACACCAATGATGGAGCGCTATTCCTTCCCCTAATACCAAAAATGGGACATTGTTTACTCCCACTGGGCACTGTCCGGCCCCCCTAAGTCTCCAAAACAGTAAACTGACCCTGTGTTTAAAAGGTTTGGAGACCCCTGTTCTTGACTATGGGACATGCTACATGTTCTTTCATATAAACTGAACTGTAACATAGATTTACTTGGTTTTTATTGACTACATCAATGCAAGCCAAATGTAGACCTCCACATTATTATGGAAAAACCAAGCCAAATGGAAAAGTTAAACTTCCCTGCCAATGGATATTTCATGTAGAAAGCCCAGTTTTATAATAAAAGAGATTCTTTGAAATTTAAGCTGCAAAAAGGAGAAATGTGCCAACAAAATGAAGACAAACTGTGACATAAATGGGACATCTTGTAGTTCAAAGATGACAGACCGTGTTTCATATATGTGTATATTTTGTCAGCACATTTCCAGAATGTCCTGTTTGTAAAGCCCGTAGTATTGGCTTTCTTGTGTAAATGGAGAGACGGGAACTCAAAAGAAGGCGATTAGTGCTCTCTGCACCTAGAATCGGCCTCCGTGGACTTTTTTGGTTTTCAATCCAAAAAAAGACAGAAGGAAGCTCTTTGCTTTTTGTTCAAACGCTCTGCACAGAGATATCGTGACTTGTAGCAAAAAGACGACACTGCTGCCCGTACATGACTTTCATGTGTTTCAGCTCAGCAGGAGGGAGAGGGATGGTACAGGCGATTCAGATGAGATGCTGCTGCATATTGCTTCTATCTGTCTAAACCAGCATCCCAGAGAGGCGGAAGGGATTAGCCCATTCCGAAAAGAACACAGAAGCTTGATGTCATCAAATACATTTTAAATCAGAAAGGTGCAATTTATCAAGGAGGAAAAGGTATATGTTGACAAACACCCCCTACCCTGCTTCTCGCTTAGTTGTCAGTCAAGGCTCTTGCATTTGTCTTTTGCTGAGCCATGCATAAGAATATGAGGAATTAAAAGAGAAAATCTATCAAAAAACACATTTCTCTGTTTTTAGTTGAAGGGTTCTGCTCCCTCACTAGATCTTCAGGGCTTACTGTGGGGGAAGTCCCTCCACAACACCCCAACCTTCCCTAGCAGAACCAAGACAGGCATCACTAAGGCATATATTCCTACCGGGAATGTATTTTATGGTAGAACAAGGTTAGGTTAAAAATATGATCTTTTGATCCTCAGAAAACCTCATTCATTTAGAGAAGGATAAAATAAAATCCACATAAGTCAGTCTAACGTTCTGGATGTAGACACACTTTTTTTTTTTTTTTAAAGCATCAAATCAATGTTTTTTTTTTTATTTGACACTTTTAAGGGCATAGGAGAGATCTGGGGTTTTATAGACCCCAGATGTCTCCATAAAGATGACTTGTCATCCCTTATTTCACATTTCTTGTGATAGGAATAAAAGTGATCAAGAAAAAAATAATAATATTAAAGGGACAGTGTAAAAATGAAAAAAGGATAATAAAATAAATAATAATATTTAAAAAAAAAAGTAAGCGCCCCCCATCCCTCCGTGCTCACGTGCAGAAGCGAACGCATACATAAGTCGTGCATGCATATATAAATGGTGTTCGCACCACACATGTGAGATATCGCCGCGACGTTCTAGTGAGAGCAATAATTCTAGCATTAGACCTTCTCTGTAACTTTAAACTGAAGTGTATGCTGGGTGTGGTTCTCAGTATATCCGCACAGACACTCCACAATACCTCCTCTTCCATCCTCAAAGTGATTTGTGGTATCTGTTTTTAATCACTACCTATGTGCGCTGTATATCACCTGCTTAAAGCGGAGTTCCAGCCATTTACTCACCTGTCCAACGGTCCAGCGATGCGGCCGCCGGAAGCCTCGATCCTCTCCCTCGGCGCCGGCATCACTGCTGTGGGCACCCGGCTGTTACAGTTTGCGGCTTCACAGCCGGGTACCCACTGCGCATGCGCGAGTCGCGCTGCGCGCCGTGATTGGCCGGCAATCTTCTGGGACCTCTGACGTGTCCCAGAAGATTGCAGGGAGGGAGGGGGAGAGGAGAACTTCCGCTCAGGGCGCCGCGGCGCTCCGAGCGGAAGTGGGAGCGGGTACCTGTCAAAACTAGGTACCCGCTCCCCCCCCCAAAAAATGACATGCCAAATGTGGCATGTCGGGGGGTCAGGACTCCCTAAAGCGGAAGTTCCACTTTTGGGTGGAACTCCGCTTTAACACCAACCTTTTTTTATCGGTGTATAAGCAATTAGCAGGGCCGCGTGGGTATGGTGCAGAGGATCAAGTATTTTTCTCAAAACTTTCTTATTCTGTGCCGAGTAAGGACCAGTGGAAAATGATTTAAACATTCTTCCAGAATCAACTTTAGCAAGTAGGTACCTATCTTCATGTAACAAAAGGCAGTTTCAGTTGTGCAGAAGGCACACAGTGCTTACCATCTGTAGGTTGCTGGATGTTTGCTTCCTAAATCAGATTTTGCTTGTGGCCGATCACTGTGACCTGCTGAGAAAATTCCCCCACTGTCCCACCACTGTGCAGGCTCATTGATTAAATGCAGAGAAGTTCCTTCTTCCTATCACCAGGGACAAAAAAAGGGATGACCAGGATGCCCCTAGCCCATGGGTGCTCATTCAGTGGTCTTCCAACTGTTGCAAAACTACAAGTCCCATGAGGCATTGCAAGGCTGACAGTTACAAGCATGACTTCCAAAGGTAGAGGCATAATGGGATGTCTAGTTCCGCAACAGCTGAAGGGCCACAGGTTGAGCACCCATGCCCTAGACCAGTGATGGCAAACCTTGGCAGATGTTTTGGAACTACATTTCCCATGATGCTCAACTACACTGCAGAGTGCATGAGCATTGTGGAAAATGTAGTTCCAAAACATCTGGGGTGCCAAGGTTCGCCATCACTGCCCTAGACTTTCCCTTCTGCACAGGAAACTGCCCTAAGCTCAGCCTATCTCTCGCAAGACAATCTTTTTCCTTACCTAATTTCCATCAAAATGTCACAGCTAAGCCTATATATCTCATCTGGCAGAAAGATGGCTGCCCAAATCCAAGAGAACTCTGGATTCAGTCAGACACAGGCTATCCCAAGATGGTGCCCGTTGTCCATGGCAGAGGACACACCGGTGCCAAATCTGACTTCTGCCTCAAAGATAGAAGAAAATGGAAGTACCTTTCTTAAACATGATTCCAATCACAGTGGAACTATTCTCTCTCAATCAGCATTAAAGTTTTTTTTTTTTCTTAAATAACAAACATGTCATGGTTACGTGCTCTGTGCAATGATTTTTCACAGAGCAGCCCCAATCCTCCTCTTTTCGGGTCCCCCACCAGTGTTGTGTGTTATGACAGTCATGCGAGAAACAAAAAAGGGTGTGTTGGGCGCTTGTGCCGAGAAGAGGGGACCCGCACTGGGATATAGGTGAAGAAGGGAGGGGATGGAGGGAAAAAATCCAGATCATGCGAAGTTTCAGTGTTGACTCCGAGGGCAGCGCTGTAGGCAGGCCGAAGCCAAAAAATCCCGCTGGCACATAAGAGAAGAGAGGACAGGCGCCACTCAGTGAGACAATCAAGGTTTATTGCTCAATAATCATTACACACTTACATAAAGGCAAGGTGAAGGCTTCTCCTAATGGCTCTTATACCCCTTCTGTGGCATGGCACTTCCTCCCTTCGGCCGAGCCAGCAGCCGGGAGATGACGCAACCTCAGGGGAGTCCAATGGGGGAGCAGGATCAAGTCAAGGACGGTGGTAAGCCGCTTGTCGACTAGAGATGACGTAACGCGTTTCGGAGCTTGCGCACAACGCTCCTTCCTCAGACCAACGATCGGGCTCGAGGGCTTAGATGATGTCACTCTGAGTAAATAGATACCTAATGTAACGCTCCTGCGTTTTTAGTATAGGCTGGATTTGCAGCTGCAAAATCTCCACTCAGTAGTCATGTAGAGATGTGTTGAATACCAGATCCAACTCTCCAGGACTCATCACCGTGGGCCTGTCAG
This sequence comes from Pelophylax lessonae, assembly GCF_965119305.1. Lineage (NCBI taxonomy): Eukaryota > Metazoa > Chordata > Amphibia > Anura > Ranidae > Pelophylax > Pelophylax lessonae. Next base: position 186,666,009 of record NC_138777.1, on the reverse strand, counting down.
CTTCAACATAAAGATATATACACACTCAATTAGATGTTCCTGGAGTGATAGGATGTATATGATAGTATGAAGGTGATGTGCTGAAGGGACAGGTGTGAACAGTGACAAGGATGGTAATCACTTGATAGGTTTGTATAGGAGAGTTCAAGATGGTATTTAGGAATGCAGATAGGTTAGTATCGAGTATGCTAACAGGTGGTGAGGACAGCAGATGACAAATACAGGATAGACTAACCCAGTGCAAGGATAGATAGTAGTAGACAGGAGAGCTAGCAATCTATGCAGCAGTGCAGATGATAGATGGTAGTAGGCTCAATAGCTAGCAATCTATGTAACAGTGCAGATGATAGGATAGTATGGATAGGTAGTAACTGTCCTTAATGTGCATAGGTAGATAGTGCAATAAGGTTATGGAGGGTTCCCCTGCGGGGTACTTATCACTTGTAATGTTAGTAGTTTAGAGAGGTCCAGTAGATAAGGAATGATCCGGTAGCGAGATACAGGGATCAGTAGCGAGGTTCCGGTCTGCTCCAGGTAAAGGGAATAGCTGGAGGTTCCGATCGAGAGACAGGCTTGAAAGCATGTGGATAACAAGGCAGGTTGAACGAACAATTTGAGTGAGACCGCCGGCAGTTGAAATATCCGCTCTGCGGCGCTCAGCAGTGACATCATCGTTCTTAAAGGTATATGCGTACCACCTGAAGAGAAAGGTGGGACGCATTACAGAGAAAGTGGTGATTAAGGGTACCGGAGGTACCGGAATCTTACACCTAACATGTTACGGTTTAAAATTGCGCACACTCGTGAAATGGCGACAAACTACGGTACTTAAAAATCTCCATAGGTGACGCTTTAAAAAATTTTAACGGTTACCAGTTTAGACTTTAGAGTTACAGAGGAGGTCTTTTTCTAGAATTATTGCTTTCGCTCTGGCGATACCTCACATTTGTGGTTGGAACACCATTTTCATTTGTGGGGACGAACTTACGTATGCGTTTTCTTTTGGCGACAGGGGCGCTTTAAAATTATATTTTTTTCCATTTATTTTAAGCACTATTTAAAAAAATAAAATAAAAAATCTGATCACTTTTATTGCTGTCACAAGGAATGTAAACATCTCTTGTGACAGTAGTAGGCAGTTACAGGTGCTCTTTATGGAGGGATCTGGGGTGTAAAAGACCCCAGACGCCTCCACTGCACTTCAAAGTATTCAAAATACAGAAATCAGCATTTTTGAATACTGAGAGATTTTTAAAATTGGCGGCGTTAGCAGACGAGTAAACCGGAAGTGACGTCATGACTATATCGGACACCTGATCAAAACCGAATCCAGCTTTGTTCGGGACTCCAACCAGCTGGCGGACGTGCCGGCTGGTTGCTTGGGTCTCTGGTGGGCCAGGAGACCCAGGCAGAGCCACGGAAGGTGGCAGGAGGCGGGGGATGTCCCCTCCCACTCACTGGGATAATGGCCGAGCGGCTGCTGAGCTGCATCGGCTGTTATCTCCTGAAAGCAGAACGCCAGGCTTAAAAAAAACGGTACTGGGTTGATGCTTGCAGCTGCAGGCATCACCCCGATACAACCACTTCTGCAAGCCAACGTACAGGTATGTCGGTTTTCGGGAAGTGGTTAAAGTGATTTTTTTTTTTAAACAACAAACATGTTATACTTACTTGCTCTGTAATGGTTTTGCACAGAGCAGCCCAGATCCTCCTCTTCTGGGGTCTCCCGCCGATGCTATAATAGCCACAATAGCAAGCTGCAAAGTATAGTAGAGTGCCCCTATTGTAAAAACTTCTGCCTTTAGAACCACTCCATTCCTGCCCAGGACTACATGTCCCACGAGGCATTGCTCCTCACACATTCACATGTTCTCAGGCACTTAATGACATGTATGGATGGCGTACTGAGCTGTATGTGTGCTGCACTGTATTTCCTAATATGTAAACAAATAATGCATTCTGTATGCAGGCCAACTAATCGGCTGACCAACTAATCAATTATGAAAATAGTTGATAACTATTTTCATAATTACTTGTTGTCTATTAATCGATTTTCGGCCCTAGAGGTCTGTGTGTTGTTTTCGGCCCTAGAGGTCTATGTGAGCTGGTAAGCGAGCACCTTTATTTGAGTTGGTGGTGGTGCTTCAAGAGGTCACACATTGCAGGTTGGGGACAAGGATTAAGACGTTTTTCTACACTTCTTTATATTCTTGGACTTTTGTCACTGATGGTCTATTCATGAAAATAGGGTAATTGTTTGCTATGTTTGGGACTGTGTCTATATCTCGCAGAAGAGGTTTCTGCTTTGATAGTCTGATATTTGATAAAGCTGGCGCAGTTATTATTCTTTTTTCTTCATTATGTTTCACACTAGGTGGAGACATCTACTGGTAAAAAATGAAAACTACATCAAAAACTTCACTAGATTGAAACAATCTGAGACTAACACCTCGTTACATGTTCATAAACCCCACCCATTTTTCACCATCCATTTGCTACAACCTGTAACTGGTAAGTACATGCTGCTTATGATCCTGTTACTTAGCATATTATTGATGCACAGCTTCACTTTAAGTTGTGACTTCAATGATTGTTTTCTACAAATCCTGCAGAGCATCCAATGATATATTCAATTTGTTTGTTGCTTTCCAGCTGCTTTGTAACACATTTCCTGCTTGGAACACACACAGAATATCTCTATATAGATATCTGAATATGTTCATTAGCATGCTGATCCTGTCCCCAACAGCAAAGGGGTTGCCACTGCAAAGGGCAGAGGAGCAAAAGACTTGAAAGTGGTTAGCAAGGTGTAGTAATGAAGAAGCGAGCTAGAAAGTCTTTATCAGATGAGTGGGGATTTGTCAGAGATTAATAGTATTCCATTGTGATTTCCATATCTCACAAAAGGCACATACCCTGACAGGGTCCAATTACTTTCAACAAGCAGGGCTTGCTACATGGAGCCTCTGAACCGGAATGGCCCCTGCGATGTGTTAGGCTTTCGTAGAGCCAGATAACAGCTCGGTGGTTCCCTCTGATCACTGCCTACCTTAAATGAGTTAATCTCGTTTTACAGATGAATTGTTATTTTGTCTCCCGCAGGCTGTGATTACCAGATAAAAGTACAGTGTTAACAGGAGGTCTGGGTCTTTTCAACAACGGATTCTGCATTCAGCTGGCAAGTTCCACATTCCAATTTTTTTTTTTTTACTTACATTTAATGAACTCTACCTCCAACGACACGGGGGGAGAAACGACAAAATAACAGGACGAAATAAAGTTTTTACAAGAGGTTCGTGGCTAGCGGAGAGAGGTGGTTGGATCTAGATTGCATTAGTACGGGCTTTCGTGAACGCACGTGGGTTCCTCGGCTTTAAAAAGAGGCTTTGTGCTTTTTTAAAACCTTTTCATATGAAATAACTAGAGTGCATCGGGATGATTCCACCTCTACTCATTAGGAAATAATTGGGGGAGAGACAGATTTGTGGGCCCCTGCCTTGGTTTCGTGGAATGCAGGAGTTTACTTTGGCCGATCGCTGGGGCAGATTGTGGACTCGGCGCGGCCAGATGAAAGGTCAGGCCTTGGAGAATAGGAATGCCGGGGATGATTGTGTGTGTGCAGATGCCATTACTGTGTGTCTTAGATAAGAAAAAAAAGATGGTCGGTATTACCATAGCAAAAAAAAAAAAACACCAGAAAATATATAATACATTTATTAGGCAACTTAAAGGTCTAGTTCACCTTTCCCAAAAAAAGTGCCTGTGCAGGTAGGGGGCGCCTGTAGATGAACGCAAACTGTGCAGCTTTTTACTAAAATGTAATAATGCCACCTGCTGTTGACGTAGACCAATTACGTACCTCCTGAAACCAGGTGGAAAAACTCTCAGAGATGGCATTCCCCACCCATCCTGCCTTGTTGCTAAGATATTGCTGAGATGATCCCTACCATTACTGCTCGCCTTCAGTATTACAGAGGTGTTCTCAGATTCAATTTCCTACACATGTGCAGTTTGCTGCTGCTTGGAGCTCAGAGCTGAATGGGGGAGCGCGCATGCACAGGGATTTGAATCAGTGAGAGTTCACTCCTGTGATAGTAGTGGCGAGCAGTAACAGCAGGGGTCATCTTATACAGTTTTTTGGTGAACAAACCCTTTAGAGCAGTAGTTTCCAAACTGGCCCTTTGCTTGCCTCTATCCGGCCCTTGGGGCACTGTGCCATCCACAACTGACACCAATGGTGGGGCACCATTGCTCACACTGACTCCAATAATGGGGTGCTATTCCTCCCATTGATATCAACAATGGAGCACTAATATTCCCAATGATACCAACAATGGGGCACTATTACTCCCACTAAAACCAATATTGGGACATTGTTTACTCCCATTAATGCTGGGGCCTTTTCTACTCCCACTGGCCACAGTCCAGCCCCCCTGAAGTTTAAAGGACAGTAAACTGCCCCTTTGTTTAGAAAGTCTGGAGACCCCTGCTTTAGAGTATTTCTAAAGTCCAAACCATTTTTTTTCCATTCTAGATAGAGTAGGAAGAGGATATCTCTTAAGCCTAGTACACACAGGCTGAATGTCCGGCAGCATTGGCTGGTTCAATAGAAACTAGCAGACATTTGGCCTGTGTGTACTGCAGCCGATCCGACGAAGGGTCAGATCTCTATCAGCCAACGTGTTCTAGCCAGGGGGCTTTCCCCCTGTCAAAAAACACAATAGCTTAGCAGGGGAGGTCGATGTACTAACATCCGATTGTTAGTACAGTGGCTCCGACCTGAGCTGTCAAGTTTTTTTCCATTCAACCCAGCGTAGTAATGTTGTCACCTTGTCCTATGCATGCTCAAGACTACAACTTAGAGTGGGTGGTAATATTGTGGCAATGTTTACTAAGAATCCAAAGAGCGGGCAGGAGGTGTAGTAGTGGCACAAAGTACTGAGAAATTATAATACCTATAGCACAGCAGTAATCAGAAAAGTATGTACATTCATTAATGAACCTTTAACCGCAGAAGAGTATCTACAGTATGAGATTTACCAGTAAACTAAGGGTTCAGCTAGAGTAGACCTTTAATTAGAATTTAAATTTCTAATTAATTATTGCAAATTATAGCACTCCAAAGTAATATTATCACAGGATGTCTAATCATTCAAAGCCATAATTATAATAATTGCATATCTAATAGCATATTTCACAAAATGTATAAAGGTACCAAAAACAAGAACTATTTTATTGCAGCAACAACCTACATCCTTTTTATACTTTCAATTTTTGTTAAGTGAAGGGGATCATCTGGTCATTGTTACTGCTAAAACAAAAATTGTCCTTGTTAAAGTGGTTGTAAACCCTCTCTTGGAACTTGTACCTGTAGGTAAGCCTTTAATAAGGTTTACCTATAGGTACTGTAAATATCTCCTAAACTTCCCCCGTTTAGGAGATATTTACTGTTAATGCAGCCAATGACATCATCAGCACATGCACTCTGAAGGAACGGCCACCCGTGCCGTTTCTTCAGAGCCGTGAACCGTGGCTCCCGCGCGTGGGAGTGATGTAATCGCGCCTCCAGCCAATCAGAGAGCCAGAGAACGTGAACCAGGAAGCAGGACGGCCAAACATGTCGGCCATCCTGTGGCTGAGCGGGCGGCACTGCAGGGACTTCGTTCTAAGGTAAGTATTTCATAATGAGCTAGCATGCGATGCATACTAGCTCATTATGCCTTTAACTTACAGGGTTTGTTTGAGGGGTCAGGTAAAAGACCCACTACTGGGCAAATGCCCAGTTCACAAACTTAGCCACGTGATGTATTTTTGCCTCTGCCTTGGGGAGGCATGCCTGTGGCTGTCAGAGTCTTGCAGTGCCTTATAGGACTTGCAGCCAAGGTAGCCTACCCCTGTGTTCTATAAGCAGATATAATTGCCCTTAATTGTAGGGTGACATCTATATAGTGTATCAAATATGCTGACTGCCCTGCCTATCTTACAAAGTAGATGAATGTGGCACTTAGTTCTTTAGACTCACCTCCCCTTATATTTAAAGCATTAGTCCACCCAGAAGTAATATTTTTGCCATAGGTAAAGATTGGTGAACTAAGTCACCACCTGTCATCCTAAAGCAATGGGTCTTTTGCTTCAGCAAAAAGTGCTTTTGAGGGGTAAATCTGATTTTGGGCCAGACTGGGGGTGGGTGTATTCTGGCAGGGTCAGCTATGTCAACTGCACTGTGTTTTCTGAAGAACATAGACTAGTATTTCCTGAATACAGAAAGATGGATTAGTGTTTTGGTGTCACAGCTGGGTGTTTGAGGGGCCCTGGCTTTTTAGGGTTGATGAGTGGTCACCTACATTCCTATTGTATTTTGATGAATAGTATCTGGTCTGCGAATGATATGGAGTTTGGTGGGATGAGGGCTCTTTTAGACTTTGGCTGCCCTGCAGTACCTTCTGGTGCCTGGATGGCTTTTCAGAGGGCATTTGACAGGCAGTGGGGAGGCGTCATGATCAGGGGCCAGTCCTGCCGATTCCTGATCATGAGTACAGACCGAGAGCACACAACTACACAACCACAGTGGTTAGAATATATATCCTTTTCTTGACACTTTTATTCACCCCTATCTATCATTTTGACTTCACTATGGTCTTTTAACCTGGATACACATATTTTCTTTTTTATGCCATCTGCATCATGTGGTGTTAGTAATTTATACACACCTTCAAATACACTTATATATCTTTCTCTCTGCTACGATTATCATATGATGCAATATTTATATTTACACATTTTTACACATTTGCTTTAGCAGTATACATGGACGTTCAAGGTCATTTCTCTACATATCATGGTCCTTTTTGTCCCCCATCTGTTCTCCATTGGGATGTTTGTCACCCCATGCCTTCAGCTCCCAGACTGTGCCCTTTGCCACCACCTCGGGATCACAGTAGCTTTTCATTCAATCTTGGCTCCATCCAATTGCAAGTATGTATTCCCAGCATAGGGTCCTGCATATGTCTTCATACTTTATTAGACAATATGTTGTGTATATATATATATATATTTTTTTATTTTTTATAATTAATATTGATACTACATGTACTTTTCAGACCAATTGGTGAGCATATAATCCTGAAGAAGTGAGCATTTTTCCCACGATACGCGTCGAGTTCTATGATGCTCCAATTCAATTATGCAGTGTGTTTACTGTCCTTGCAAGCATACTTTTATTCATGTATGTACATGTGGTCATATATATTATGATTGTTACATGTTCAATAAAATTGATTCATTGGCCCCTCTGTGTTCACCTCAATTCAAAGTCTCAGGGAATCCTTCTCTCCTGTTATGAGTACAGACCGAGAGTTGTCTTTGACAGCTCAGTCTCTGTGCTGAGAGCATGCAGTGAGCATGTTCTCAGCACAGAAACCTATGCCACCCACAGACACATATGTGTGGCGCATAGGCATTAAAGCCCATCCTGTTTGTCACCTCACATATGCAATACATGAGCAGCAAGAGGTTAAATACTTGTAAACATACTCATAGTCTCATGTTAATTATTGTTACACCGAACACCGAGAATGTTGAGTCCCCGTTCACACTAAGGCGACCTGTGAGGCAACCTGGTCGCCTCACAGGTCGCCGTAGGTCGCCTTCCATAGGGAAGCTGCGGACCTGTTCTAATAGGAGCGACACAAGTCGCTCCGACTTAGAAAAAGGGTCCGGAGCTTCTTTGGGGCGACCCGGAGGCGACCGCCATAGACTTCAATGTTATGAAGTCCGTGGCGGCCGCTCCGAGGTCGCGGCGCGCTGCTCGCACCGCGACCTCGGAGGTCGCCCCCCCAAATCGGATCGCGGCAATGTGAACGGGGCCTGATTGGAATGTTTGTATGCTCACTTGCTTTGTATTGTTGTTCCTCATTTTCAATAAAGCATTTTGGAAAAAAAAAAAAATATATATATATATATATTTATATGCATTTTTTTATTTACCTGGATTAAAAAATTCAATCTTTTTCTTTTTTATAATGTCCTGCTGATAATAAATATGACATACACATATAGATACAGTATGCTAGTCAAATGAATCCAGTAATTTATTTATTTTTTTGGGCAAGTTGTTAACCAGGATTCATATATCCTGTTTCTCTACCTATATCAGTCAACTGCACATGTTCACATCCTGTGAAATCAAAAATGTATAATTTGCCGGGAAAAAAAAAGATGAGATTCAATGAATTTTCTGATTCGTCCTTTAATTCATTTATCTCAAACTGGAAAAACATAATGATTTAGTTCAAAACACAGTAGGCTGAAACGGAGACAAAAAGCGGTCTACCTACTACGAACTGCACATATTACTGGATTGAAAGAGGTGCTTGCTTAGCTCTGAGCGGATGACCTCTTGTCTTTCATACAGAACATCTCTATGACAGGTGCTTAATAAAAAGTACCTGTGAAAATAGGAACCTCCGTCTGCCAATATCTGCATAGCGGAATGTGGAATGTTCTGTAATTGAGTTTTGAGAGACAGAACACAATAGAAGTGAGGAAAAAACACACAGAGGTCAGAGAGAGCAGCAGGTACGCTATATGATCAGAGGACATGGTGATAGACTGATGGAAATTTCCCTGAAAAGGGCTGTCTGGACCACACATGCCCAGCTTTAGGGAATGTTAAAAACAAACAGAGAGGACAGCTTTTACTGGAACCATCAACGTTTATGGGCTCAGTCATCCAAAAAAAATGACTGATACTGTCATGCATTGGACACGGCTCATGCCAAATGACTGAGAAGTGCCAGGCATGTGTACAGAAACTGTGAGATTCAGTCTATCGAAAAGAGTTTCTTGGCTAATTCAATACATGCAAAGTGCAGTAACCCTCTGCATCCAAACATATGTACTTATTCATTTTTTACAGGTACGTATGTAGCATTGTCAATTTACACAGCGCTTTACATATATTATACATTCACATCAGTCCCTGCCCTCAACGAGCTTAAAATAGAAGGTCCCTAACTCACATTCATACATACACATACTAGGGCCAATTTAGACACGACCCAATTAACCTACCAGAATGTCTTTGGAGTGTGGGAGGAAACTGGAGTACCTGGAGGAAACCCACACAGACACAGAGAGAACATGCAGGTACAGGTAGTGCAGTGGTTGGGATTCAAACTGACGACCCTTGTGCTACTAAGTTGAAATGCTAACCACTTAGCCCACAGTGTTTTTTTCCTAAAGTTTGATGTTTCAAAGCTGGTAATACACTAGCAGACTTTCAAAGGAACGTTCATACAAAAATTCCTATAAAAATTCTCAGTACATTTAATAGCTTCACAAACATCATTGTAAAGTACTTCAAACGTTGGCTTGCTTTAAAGAAGAATTCCGCTTGGACCAATGTAACTATATGCTACGCCTGGCCAATGCCTCTGGAAGCTGGAAATCACTGAAGTAGATAACGCTACTCTTCAGTGATCTCCACTTGCTTCTGGGTCCTGTGCTGAGCATTGTGAACACAGGAGGTCAGCTGCTCTAAACGGGCACAATTCAGAGACTGCTTTGCATTTTGTGAATGAATGAAAAGCGTTCTCTGTTTGGACGAGGTGGAGAAGCAGTGCGGTGACATAAAATCAATCTACAGTGATTTCCAGCTTCTGGGTCATTAGCCAGGTAGGGTATATGCTGTAGATACACCATATTGTCAAAAGTATTGGGGCGCCTGCCTTTACACCCACATGAACTTTAATGGCATCTCAGTCTTAGTCTGTAGGGTTCAATATTATGTTGGCCCACCCTTTGCAGCTATAACAGTTTTAACTCTTCTGGGAAGGCTGTCCACAAGGTTTAGGAGTGTGTCTATGGGAATGTTTGACTATTCTTCTAGAAGCGCATTTGTGAGGTCAGGCACTAATGTTGGAGAGAAGGCCTGGATCGCAGCAGCCTCTGCTCTAATTCATCTCAAAGGTGTTCTATTGGGTTGAGGTCAGGGCTCTGTGCAAGCCAGTCAAGTTCCTCGACCCCAAACTCACTTATCCATGTCTTTATAGACATTGCTTTGTGCACGGGTCCAAATCATTTGGTGGAGGGGGGATTAGGGTGTGGGGTTGCTTTTCATGGGCTTGACCCCTAACTTCCAGTGAAGAGAACTCTTTAAGGCATCTCCATACCAAGACATTTTGGACAATTTCATGCTCCCAACTTTGTGGGAACAGTTTTGGGTTGGCCCCTTCCTGTTCCAACATGACTGTGCACCAGTGCACAAAGCACTGGTGTGCAGTCATCTTCCCTTCACTGGAACTAAGGGGCCAAGCCCAACCCCTGGAAAACAATCCCACACCATAATCCCTCCTCCACCAAATGATTTGAACCAGTGCACAAAGCAAGGTCAATAAAGACATGGATGAACAAGTTGGAGATTTGGGGTTATTCATACATTGTTAGAAATGTGTTAATTTGGGAAAAAATTTTCATCCTGCTCTTTCATATATTTTCTTCATTGAAGTCAAAATTCAATATTGATTTGACCCCACTAATAAATAGATAATCCAATAAATTCTCTTAAAAATAGCAAAATCAAACTAAATTCTACTAGTGTATGGCCAGTTATGTTTGACTGATTGATATGGGTTACTTCAGTTTGCAGATCATCAAGGTACCCTGAAATATATTTTGAAGGTCTTCTAATGGGTAACCCAGGAGAGGTGTAAGTGTAAACAGCTGAGACTCATAGCAAAATGTGTTTAGAGTCCTAGAGTCCTGCAAGCAAAGGGTATCGAACATTGGGGCATTGGTTGGGATTTTAAAGGTACCGTTCTAATATAACCAATATGACACAAGAATTAGTGTGTTCACTTGTTTAAAAAAGAAAGAATATATAACTTTATTAAGTGTACATAATCCCACAATGGGATGCACAATCATATATCAACAGACATGGTGACTGACAGAAATTTTTTTTTTTTTTTTTTTTTTAAATAACATGTATTAAAAATGTGCCAAAATGGCCAACATCATTATATCAACATGTGGTCACAGCCTTGTTTGCGTGGGTGGACTCTCCAAGAGGCTGCTGCCGGCCTATATACCCTAGCCGATAGACAAACCTCTAGTGTATCCAACTTCCACTACCTGACATGTTTCGCGGTGTGAACCGCTTCCTCAGGGGTATAAGGAGTTAACAGTGACTAACTATAGAGATAACATGAGAAAGAACAGTCATTAACATTATAGTTCAACGATTCATGCTCAAATATCATATGATTAAATCATTCTGAATATCCGTGTATGTCAAGAATGGAGTCTTGGGCCATAGACCCCTCCATCTTCTGACATTTGCACGTCATTTATTCAATCATAAATTGTCTTGAGTACTTACATAGATCACAAGAAAGTATTATTACCACTGACATGTAGGCCAAAGAACGTGCGATATTCCTAGGTAATGAGACTGATGTATCGAAGCATCCAAGATGCATGTGTTGGGTGCCGACTATTGTCCCCCAGGCGGGTATGGACGATCACAACTAGCAGTTAGCCATGTCTAAAAAAGGTTTAGGGTATAGTCTGTACTAGTGAATCAACATAAATAAATCGGATGTAGATGGATATAATATCTAGGTTAATTTACATTACTATTAGAGATAGACATATGTTCACTTAATGAATAGCTAGTATTTGCCATATATTGTTGTCTTAAGTAGAGTAATTCTATGGTAATCGATGGAAACAAAAGCAACATCTGAATATCTTAATACCCACCAGAATACAGGCTAGCAGGCAACGCACTGGTCAGACGATGGAGATGGCGAGGTTAGATATATATGAAGCAAAAGGACATCTTTGTATATGAATAAAAAGTGTCCCGTTGTCTTTGGGTCTCCCAGGGATCCCCTGGATATCTGTGGAGGTACATATATATTGATATCAGATAATGGAGGCATGTTTGACACAGCCAAACCAATCCTCTTCCATGATAAAAAGCCATACAATTACCCAAAGAATCAAACAACTGTAGAGTAGATAAAAAACGGGGGTACAAGGTCTGTAGCAGCCTGTGTTAATTCCCCTATAAATACAGCGTGGTAAACGCCATTACCTTTCCTAGTGCATGTGTCCAGCCTCCTTGGTCTGCGTCATGACCATGCCTTGCCGCTGCTTATATGAGTGTCGTCAACCCCGTCGTCAGTGTCGGGCGCCGCGCGCCGCACTGACGTCACGGGGTCCGATGTACAACCACGCACCTGCGTCGGTAGACGCGGTGCGCAGCTGTGAGGAACACGGGCGGTACCGCCCATCAGTGGTTGCCTAGTCAACCGACACGCCGGGACACAGCATCCGCTGTGAGGAGGAAATGGCGTCACACGGTGGGCGGTCCGTCCATGTAAACAAAGGGGCTTGTGACTAATGAGTCATCACGAGCCTCTGTACATCGCATACCCGCCTGTGGGACTCTACAGGCAATCCAATGCAATAAATCCAAGGATGGTCTCAAATCCTACCAGGGGATAATCGCATGCCATATATCGGACCACAAGTCAGGGTTCACATCTCTGTAATTATAAAAAACAATAAGATGGATACAATTATAATGATTTGTATGAATACATTATTAGTTGTGTAGCCCTGCACAACAGAGTATACAAAGTGAGTATATTTATATATGCCAAGAACGTAGCCGCATAGGAACACAGTTCTCAGCGGAAATTCCGCTCTTGGCTAAACAATATATCCCATAGTTACAACTATGCATGGAGACATAAAGGAATACATAAGAACGCAAAAAAAAAAAAAACTACTCGGGCAATGGGAAAATCGTGACGCCTGTAACCAGGCACATTGGTCTACATCATAAATTCAATAATATGGTTGTGTCATTCCAAGTCCTCGAGGTAATACCTCCCGACCCACGGGGTGGGGACTGGGATAAACGGAGACTACAAGCTGAGACTCTCTGGATCGAGAGACTGAATGCTCTCGATCCTCCGGGACTTAACGAGATGCATACCTTTAAAGCATTTTTATAAATTGTGGATATATAGGTGCTCACAGGCGATGTCCGATATAGATCCTGTTGAGGGGCCTTTCATTTATCTTCCTTTTGTGTTTCTCTCCTTTTCATTTACTTTGAGATGCCCCTTGTGTTCTCTCTGGGTACCACTCCGTCTGTTCTATATACGTGTTCCTTTTTTTTTTTTTTGCGTTCTTATGTATTCCTTTATGTCTCCATGCATAGTTGTAACTATGGGATATATTGTTTAGCCAGGAGCGGAATTCCCGCTGAGAACTGTGTTCCTATGCGGCTACGTTCTTGGCATATATAAATATACTCACTTTGTATACTCTGTTGTGCAGGGCTACACAACTAATAATGTATTCATACAAATCATTATAATTGTATCCATCTTATTGTTTTTTATAATTACAGAGATGTGAACCCTGACTTGTGGTCCGATATATGGCATGCGATTATCCCCTGGTAGGATTTGAGACAATCCTTGGATTTAGTGCATTGGATTGACTGTAGAGTCCCACAGGCGGGTATGCGATGTACAGAGGCTCGTGATGACTCATTAGTCACACGCCCCTTTGTTTACATGGACGGACCGCCCACCATGTGACGCCGTTTCCTCCTCACAGCGGATGCTGTGTCCCGGCGTGTCGGTTGGCTAGGCAACCACTGATGGGCGGTACCGCCCGTGTTCCTCACAGCTGCGCACCGCGTCTACCGACGCAGGTGCGTGGTTGTACATCGGACCCCGTGATGTCAGTGCGGCGCGCGGCGCCCGACACTGACGACGGGGTTGACGACACTCATATAAGCGGCGGCAAGGCATGGTCATGACGCAGACGATGGAGGCTGGACACATGCACCAGGAAAGGTAATGGCGTTTACCACGCTGTATTTATAGGGGAATTAACACAGGCTGCTACAGACCTTGTACCCCCGTTTTTTATCTACTCTACAGTTGTTTGATTCTTTGGGTAATTGTATGGCTTTTTATCATGGAAGAGGATTGGTTTGGCTGTGTCAAACATGCCTCCATTATCTGATATCAATATATATGTACCTCCACAGATATCCAGGGGATCCCTGGGAGACCCAAAGACAACGGGACACTTTTTATTCATATACAAAGATGTCCTTTTGCTTCATATATATCTAACCTCGCCATCTCCATCGTCTGACCAGTGCGTTGCCTGCTAGCCTGTATTCTGGTGGGTATTAAGATATTCAGATGTTGCTTTTGTTTCCATCGATTACCATAGAATTACTCTACTTAAGACAACAATATATGGCAAATACTAGCTATTCATTAAGTGAACATATGTCTATCTCTAATAGTAATGTAAATTAACCTAGATATTATATCCATCTACATCCGATTTATGTTGATTCACTAGTACAGACTATACCCTAAACCTTTTTTAGGCATGGCTAACTGCTAGTTGTGATCGTCCATACCCGCCTGGGGGACAATAGTCGGCACCCAGCACATGCATCTTGGATGCTTCGATACATCAGTCTCATTACCTAGGAATATCGCACGTTCTTCGGCCTACATGTCAGTGGTAATAATACTTTCTTGTGATCTATGTAAGTACTCAAGACAATTTATGATTGAATAAATGACGTGCAAATGTCAGAAGATGGAGGGGTCTATGGCCCAAGACTCCATTCTTGACATACACGGATATTCAGAATGATTTAATCATATGATATTTGAGCATGAATCGTTGAACTATAATGTTAATGACTGTTCTTTCTCATGTTATCTCTATAGTTGGTCACTGTTAACTCCTTATACCCCTGAGGAAGCGGTTCACACCGCGAAACATTTAGGGTAGTGGAAGTTGGATACACTAGAGGTTTGTCTATCGGCTAGGGTATATAGGCCGGCAGCAGCCTCTTGGAGAGTCCACCCACGCAAACAAGGCTGTGACCACATGTTGATATAATGATGTTGGCCATTTTGGCACATTTTTAATACATGTTATTTTTAAAAAAAAAAAAAAAAAAATTTTTTGTCAGTCACCATGTCTGTTGATATATGATTGTGCATCCCATTGTGGGATTATGTACACTTAATAAAGTTATATATTCTTTCTTTTTTAAACAAGTGAACACACTAATTCTTGTGTCATATTGGTTATATTAGAACGGTACCTTTAAAATCCCAACCAATGCCCCAATGTTAGATACCCTTTGTATTCAATTAGGGATGTGGTACCTTATGACAATATTTACTTTTCCAATGAGCTATATTTGTCGCTATAGTCCTGCAAGCTTTATCCTAAAGGGAACTTTTCAGAATAGATTCTTGCTGTCATATGAATCCTAGTTTTGCTATTTGCTAGTCTATGGAACTGGAGCACGCGTGTGCAAATCAAGTAGTGGGACACAGAATAGAAAGTCTTGGCTCCTTTATCAGAACAAGAAATGACCCATGGAGAGCTGAAAAGGACAGGAACACACTGGAACATGGCATAAGTGAAGTTTTTACACATTTTAAAATATAATGTATTCATGCAAGGTAGTCAGTATTCTGGTTCGTAAAATGCCCTGCGTCTTTCACCTGCAGGTAGAGCTGCATGTCATTTTATTGAGGCTGCAGCAGAGGTTAAAGGCCAGAATCATCTAGAATGCTAGCCCTTAGTTGGAAGTACATCCGGTAATTCCTCTAACAGCCTCACTTGACTCGGATACCTTGTGGCAGGACCTCCTTACCAACCTGATTCTGGGTCCTGCCCCCTTTCCCAGCAATGGAAGGACATCTGTTTGAAGAGTAACATGGAGACTACCATTGACAAGGATTTTCTTCTGAAAGTTGCCAATGGCTGCAACATTTTCTGGGTCGCTGATCTGGAACAAGTATAAAAATAAGTTGGGTTTTATTTGCTACATGCTTGTTCTGGGTAGAAAACATAGAAACTAAAGACACCAGAGACAGCCAGCAACTAGCATTTTTTGAAGTCATCGATGTGAGTCCACACATTCCACTCAGTCCCATCCTGGAAAGGTATAAGAGGGTTAATTAACCTCTTTAAAATTGAAATATTAGACTCTTCAAGGGGAAGCCACTATAGAACAATATCTGCTAAGTCACAGGAAGAACACTGGTGGATTTTTATGAAAAACTTTGTGAACAATTCTGCCATGGACGGGTCAAAAAATCCACCAAAACGGAAGGTGCATTGGGTTGTAGTTGTAAGTCTGTGGACACTTCAGTGGGTTGCTCAGTCATAGTAAGATCTGATTTGCAGCTTGATACATGCCAAAGCTTACAAGTCCTACAATTACTCTTTAATAAATTACCTAGTCAAAGCCAATTAATAAAGATCAACGCTCTATTCCGCTTAACAAAATTTTGTCATGTGCACAAACACCGAAGCTGATATTCATACCCAGCTCAACACTGAATAAGTCTGTTTATTATAAACTACTTTTGTCTCTTTTGATCTTTTCCACAGAGAGAATAATATTCAGTGTGTATGCCAAGGAATGCATGACTGATTCTTACCACTTGTATACATTACACATAGACAGAGCAATATAGGAGGAGGATCCACATTGATCACACTCTTATCTGGCAATACCAGAAATGTATCTGAACAATGCAAAGTCAAATAATTCAAAAGGCAAAGGTCTAGCCCACAAAATTTCTTTTTTGGAAATTATAATAGCATTATCAGTAGGAGATTACATTTTTGCATTACAGCCAACATCTCCCCCCTTAACTGACCAACAAAACAAAAAAGTACTATGGTTGAGGACTGACCCAGCAAAATTCATGTTGAAAAGTTCATGTTCCTTTAAAGAATATTACCATAGCAAATACTTGAAATGGTTGGGGCTCTGTCATTCTGTAACACTGACAGGTCCCCATCTCAAAATCTCCTGTCCTGTCCAAAAATCCCCATGCTGAAGCTTTTTCTTCTGCATCTGCTCTTGCTGTTGTCTCTTTAGCGTTTAATATCTGCTGTATCAGAAAACCCCTCTGGTGCCTACATGATACCCTCTTACAGCTTAACAGCCTGTCTCACCATTAGTGTCCACCATCCAGTGGCGTCAATAGGGTTGGTGTTACCTGGTGCAGTAAAACATGGTGTCACCAACCCACCATATAATTTTTTTCCCCATAAAACATTGTATATATAACGGCAATAATTTTGCTGTTAAAAACTATCAAGCAGCTAGCAATTTTGAATAACAATATCATATGAAAATAGAACTCAAATTTTACATTTGTATTTACTGGTATTTTAATGGGAAACTTTACTGAAATAATAAATAATAAAAAAATAAACAGGAACAAATACACACGCATTTAGTTAACATCACAACCAAATCAGACTTTTGCTTTCCTGGCATTCACAGCTGCAAAATTGTGAACATCAGCATCGAAATCAATGCTTTCCACTAACTCACATTCAAATGATAATATTGCAAGATCAGAAAGCCTGGACTGTGCCATTGTATAGTGCAAATAGTTCTTTATAAGTTTCACTTACTGTTCACATACAGTACTGTTTCCCGAAGGGCAATGAGGAGTTAGCAGGACAACAAAACCGCAGCAGGACAACAGGAGCAGGGAGGGAGGCACATTCTGGCTAGGCAATGTGCGTAGTACAGATTTTGTTTCTTCCTCCTACCTCAAGGCTCCTCCGTGGCCAGGACTATTATCTAGCCTATCACAGAGCCCTGCAGTGAAGACAGAGAAGAGAAGTAGGGCTCTGAACAGACTAGTAATTTATTTTACATTTTCAGTTCTCCCCCCTAACTAGCCTGCCACAGTGCTATCCTACCACTGTGGAGTGACAGCAGGACAGAGCAGTAGACACTGGCCAGTCTAATGTAATGGGCTCTCTCCTGCGTAGCATGCCACAGTGCCCTGCAGAGTGCTAAGCAGGCTAGTTTTGGGCTGGCAGCGCACGGTCACAGAGCCCCTCCCAAACGGGTCCCTGTAAATTATGCGGTCAGTGCCAGTGCACAGATCCGTGCACTGTCACGGATGGAGGTGACACCCTCATGGTCAGATATCACTTCCTACTTGATGGTGTCACCCATCTGGTGGGTGTCTCCAGGGTGTGCCCCGCACCCCCATAATGACACCACTGCCACCATCGGCTACCAGAGTCATCACAATAGGTACTACTTTGTTTGGCT
Organism: Pelophylax lessonae; assembly: GCF_965119305.1. NCBI lineage: Eukaryota > Metazoa > Chordata > Amphibia > Anura > Ranidae > Pelophylax > Pelophylax lessonae. The sequence goes on along the minus strand of NC_138777.1, from coordinate 186,647,840 downwards.
GCTACACTCCACAGCCAAGGTTGGTTGCCATTGTCCGTGGGTGTTTTCCTAGACCTTCTAACCCTACTCAGACACTGGCCTAGTTTGAAATTGTCCACCAAATGGTAATACTTAGATACAAAACTACACAGCCAATTACTGACCTGAAAACAGATAAGTATGGTACCAAGTATACTCCAGAGCATCTTTTTTGTACAAATATGGCATTCGTTATGGACAATGACTTGCATATATCTAGAAACAGCTCACTGCTTGGAGCAGGACAAGAGCCTCTGAATTACACACCACCAAGTATCTGTATTACCAAATAAATCTCAAATCATTTCTTAGGATAATGACTCAGAAGCCAGGCACATCATCCACCACAGAAGGCCAAGTATCCCAAACTTCTTTTGTTCAGATAACACATAACAGAGTTTTTCTTTCTGCAATTTTCAGCCACACAGAGGCAACCTTGTTTACTGGCACAGGCTTCAACTGTATAGAAATCAGCTAGGGGCTCATATGTGTCCAAATTAACATTTTTACCTTTCATCTAGGGGAGCTTCTAAGTAGAAAAGCAACATCCCTCAAGGGTTTTGATTTCAAAATCCATGCTGTGTATGCACATAAAGCTGATTATGGTTGCCACCCCACTGACATCACTTCCTGTCCTTGCATGTGCTCCATTGATCCATATGTGCTGCTTCCTGTGATTAGGCTGCCCGGTCACCCCGCTACCACTCCTTGCAGCAGCAGCTCCATCTTGGATTCCTGGATGCCTTCTCCTTCAAGCCGCAGATGCAGCAATGACTGTAATGCATGAGATCATCCACATTCTGTGAGTTGCCAATTATTTTGTGTTGTATCCACCTCTCAACCTTGCTGCGCTTAAATTGGGGCCCCCTTGCTGTCTCTTTTAGCTATTGCAGGTGCCATCCAGGCTATATGCAGTGTATTCATTGTGACAGTTTCCTTGGTGTCTTCCCCAGCTGGGAATCCTTTTGAGAACCATGATGAGCATAATTTGTTTTACTTTATGTGAGTTTCTAATTGTCTTCCTTTATTAAATGTTTAAACACCCATTACATTTAGGCAGGCCATAGACGGTGCAAATATATTTCCTGCAACCATGAGCCTTAGGAAAGAAATTCTCCCATCAACACAGGCAGTGCTGACAGGGGAATTCCTCCTACCAAGACAATGTATTCTCCCGGCGGGGGGGGTTGAAGTCGGGGGCAGCCACCCCCTGGGGAAAGACAGTGATTATTGCTAGCAGCTATGGCAGCTGCTTCTGATAATTGCAAGAAAATCCGGCTGGCTGGTTGCACCCAAGTTGACAGATCGATCAACTTGGTATATTCAGCCAGCCCATTACCGGTTCGAATCTCCGCCGGCCTTAGTCTGCACACTTTGCACTTTGGTCTGCCAGTTTTCTACTACTACCTATCTCCCAGAGAGTGTGGCATTCAACCTCACCCTGCAGATGGTGAGGCCAGAGGGTTGCTACACATCTTCTTGCACCAACAGGTTATCTCCAGAGAACATGACTTCCAGGCTCAATTTCCAGAGTGGTGTCCTAGCCATACTTAACTGCAGAGAGCAAACTTATATGCTATTCTTTTGTTCCTGGAAGTCTTATCTCTTGATCACTCTCTGTATGTCCTTTCAGTAACAGACCTATTTTACCAAAGAAAGCCCTTGCATAAAGCTCAAGATGAAGGTCGCAGCAGTACACAAATCTCCCTACCACAAAAAAGAGATACCTAAATGTCTGTAGATATAAATGTTACAATAATAAAATAGGTCTACATCTAGTAGCGCTTTTATAACATAACTGTGTTTTGACACAGTTGTTCATATTTCATTTGAAATTTATGAAACCTTTGTGCCAGTAATCCCATGAGTGGCTACACAGTAAATGAAAGTAGCAGCCAGTCTAGATTAATAATACTTTTCTTCAGAATGGAAGAGCATTATAAAAGGGATGACAAAAAAAATGTCGTCTCTATCTTCTTTCTTCCCTTCTGTCCTTCGAATGGAGGAGATGAAGTCTTCTAAAAGCCCTTAGCAGATGATCACATGTGAATTATTAATTTATAGAAGTTCATGGTAACATTGCAATGTATGAAAATGTACAAATGAGAGGTATGACATACAGGAAAATCAACCAGGGAATAATTGGCAAGTGATCAAATGTCCACTAGGAACACTAAGGGGGTATTCATTAAATGTTGGATAGATAGCTGTTCACCACATTTTTAGTGCACTTTTGTTTGTTGTCAGTATCTTTTTGTCCTATTTATAAAATAAATATTTTTACGTGGATTTTTAATTTTGTTCCGCATAAGAACATTCTTTTTAATTCTTCACTATTAAAGTTTGCCATCTTAATAAAGTTGCTAAATGCAATTTGTTAAAAAAAATATTTTTTTCAAAGTATTTTTGTTTAAGTTTATATTCAAAGATGTACCACCTTTGTTCATGACCATCCAAGGTCAGTCTGATGTTCAATGCTTTATAAATATGATCCCCTTAGCTTTAGCTACGATGACAAATGCCTATGCATGTAGCCTTTTTTACATCATCTACCATCCAACTCACCATCTGCAAATATATTTTGGGCAATGAATATCCCAGCTTGTAAGATTTGGCCCATCGTCAATTTAAGATAAGAAAGCGAAAAATAGGTCCAGCGGTCAAATCTTCATTTGCTTAGCCACCTTGATGATACAAAGAGTCAAAAGTCTAAAAAGTCAACTTCTCTTTGTTAAAAGGTCACCCTGACTGTCATTTTTGGGGGGTAAATAATGTGCCAAGCTATAAACAAGCCAAGGCATTAAAGCTGACCATAGACTGAGAGGTTTTCTTTCCCCCAACCATGAGTTGCATGAAAGAAAATTGCTTGATTCCCCCATCATCACATTCAGTGTTGATAGGAGAAACCCACCCTTGATGCCATTGCGTTTTCCCGGAAAGAGGGGGGCTTCCCTGCTGGGAGAACAAAGTAATTACTGACGCTAGCAATAATCACATGTGAAATCCGACAGGTTGATTGTACCCAAGTTGATGCAATCAACTTGGGTACAATCAGCCTGCCCATATATGGTCCGAATCTCGGCCAGTCCCTGCTGAACCGGCTGAGAGTTGAACCATCTATTTCCGGCTTAAAGGGTCATTCTGACAAAAAGTGGTTGTTTATCTATAAGAGCAGTCAATTCAAGGTAGGCCAATTCAGCTCCTGGATTCTTAAATTTTCTGGATACTCCAACGAGATCTACATGCTATTGTTTCCTAATTCTGCTGCCGCCCACTTGGGAGTTTATTACATTCTTTATAATTAAAAAAAAAAAACTTCAACAGGCAAAGTCAGAACCCCTCATAAATGCCATTGTATGTATGAAGACCCATGAACAGAAATCTTATACCAGGGGTCTTCAAACCATGGCCCTCCAGTTGTTCAGGAACTACAATTCCCATCATGCCTAGTCATGTCTGTGAATGTTTGAGGATGCCTGTCTTATAGCATTACAGTTCCAATATATTATATTACATTTTTTGAGGGTTTAAAGCCCATCTCCGTGGAAAATAGGACTGTAATGATGGGCCTAAAGATAAGAGTCCATATCACCAGACAGTGATGTGGATAATGAAGAAGGACGCTCTTTGTCTTCAGTGATGAAGCAAAAAGAGCCATATGACTGCAAATTTATGTAAACATTAAGGGCATTTAGTTTTGTCTTTTGCTACTGCCAAGATTTTCTAAAAGGTGGTGGGTGGATTGTGTGTATGTGTTTGTGGTTGCATCGCTTGCTGGACTGGAGCATTAGTCTCCTGCATCAACCAAAAAATTAAAATAGCAGTTTTGGGTGGACTTCCACAAAACATGCAAATTTACACTGAATCCAACAAGACGGCTCAGCATCCTGTATGAAAACACTATGCTATTCGTAACTGTAAAATCTCTTGTATGGAAATCATCAGACTCAGGCTGCCACCAGCAGACAGAATCCAGACAATGATGTGTTTTATTACCCTCTCACTCTTTATTCTTATAAATAAAACTAGATCATTTCATACCGGGTGGGGGGGAGCTTATTTACACCTTTGTGTATAAGTGAACCGATATTAAATGTCAGCGTTGGGCTATTAACCCCTTCCAAACTAAAGCAGAATTAAAATGTTCATCTGCAGGGATTGAGGTATTATTACATCTTTGAGGCGACATATATACATAGCAGCAATAACCAGTCTACAGCTGGGTGGGAGGGTAAGACAGCAGCCAGATGCCTCAGTCACAGAGGGGTGCCAGATGCCTTAGCTGCAGCTGGGGACAGCATGAGGTCACACAAAGGTTACTATAACAGTACATTGGAATCTTTTTGCTTTTATGCATAGATATTGCATTGTTTTGGAACGCTCATTGGCAAATTAGCCTTGAACGTGAGGTTTTAAGAAAATCAAAGGAGAAGTGCATACTCCTTGCTATCTGTATGTGTATTATTGTATTTAATATGTTTGTTCTATGTATATTTTGTAATAATCAATGCAGCCCTTTTATTACGTTGTCTCGTTGCTAATTACAAGCAATACTCCCTCTACAGTAATGACTGGTAGTCACAGACTATGTGACCGAGGCTACCTAGACTGGGACCTAGGGGATCATTGTTTTTTTTTTTTTTATTCCTGGAAAGATAAAGGCACTTTTAAAATTAATAATGTAATTTCATATTGTGCACTATAGAGCCATCATTCTGAAACATTGACTTTTACGATAGGTCTACCTTTACTTCATAACGAATTCCCATAAACATATGAAAGTGCAGGGGCAAAGCATTCAATAGATAATGAATCATTTTGGTATCAGGAATTACTCACACCTATGCTTGGCAGTGACAAGAAAATGTTTTAATTTTTTAAAGGGTAACCCCACCTTCGTGGGAAAACAAAAAAAATAGCAAATAAGGAAAAAACAATATAGCGTAGACAATTGAGACACAAATCATATTGTAATTGAATGTTATTAAAATTACCTTTCCTTTTCAATCTGCAGCTGTTATAATTTTCTAGAAATGCAATGCACTTCTGGAAGAATGGTCAAACATTCCCATAGACACACTCCTAAACCTTGTGGACAGCCTTCCCAGAAGAGTTGAAGCTGTTATAGCTGCAAAGGGTGGGCCAACTCAATAATGTACCCTATGGACTAAGACTGGGATGCCATTAAAGTTCATGTGCTGTAAAGGCAGGTGTCCCAATACTTTTGGTAATATAGTGTATGTGTATAGATATATAAAATATCTATACACACACACACACACACACACACACATACTGTACAAAGAACCGGACAAGGCTAGTGTGTGCTCCCCCAAGCTTTTAAATTCAGCACAACAGAAAACACACATTTAAAACACTTGTATACAAAGGAAAAAAATAGAGAAGGGACTAAAGGAGTTAATACAATTAATTAGAATTAACTAAAATTTTAACTACAATTTTAGGATTAGAAAACTAATTAGGGCTAATACAAATTATGTTTTATGTTTGTGCCCAAAAGCACTAAAATAATTTTTAACTAAGCATTTTCATTTTTTATTTCACACTTCAATCACGAAAGAAATCAAATTTAAAAGGTTGACTTACAAATAATAAAAAATAAATACATTAAATGCAAAATATTCTTTTTAGGCTACATTCACATGGGTAATGGGGTTAGTTTGCTAAACATCACCTCTGGATGCAGCAACAGTGTGCTATGGCCACATACAAACTTGCTGATTAGCTGTGGCCAGTTTGTTTTCGGTCAAAACTCTGCAGAAATGTTGAACCTGGACTCACACTGAGTGCACCAATGGTCAGTCAGAGGCTCTAATCACATGTAACTACTCAGATGAGTGGTCACATGCGAACAGCAGTGGCACCTGCTATTGGTTTGTACAGAGTACAGATATGACCGCCGCCGCTCACAGCTGCAGCTGTTTGCGCACAGTGCATGCAGGCGTTATTTTCAATTGCAAGCAAGAATCTACTGCTATTCAGCCTTGGTCCTCCATGATGCATTGGAGCATGTAAAAAAAAATTCAAACTGGTTGCTTCGAGTAAAAGATATGTGATTGGGATTGTTAATTGGTGAATCTGACTTAGTTTATTGGTATACCTGAATGCGCACATTACAAACCTCTGATAAGTGTGCCTACAAAGTCCTGCACAACAATTTTTTTAACTTTCAGAGTACAACTATTTATTTTTCTATGCATAACCTAAGCCCTGATGAAGGGTTTTATTCTGGACTCATGAAACGTGCACCTACAAATCTTGCTAAAAATTTTTTAATGGAATAAATCTATTTTAATCACTCACAATCAGCTCCTGTTTTATTGTTTTCCATTTGATTCTACCCTGAAGTGGTTTTGGAAGCCTTTCTGCACATGAGAGCTGCCTGCCCAACATTAAAGAGCCACCATCACCTGTGCGCTATCCTGGGATCCCAGTGCCATCTGTCCATGACTCCTGCCTGTTATGCTGGAAATACCTTCTCCACTGCCTCTTACATCCACGAGCCTGATATAGAAAGTGTCTGTACTAAAATTCCTATAACAGCAGCTAATAACATTACTTTACCTTGAAATATAACCCCTTCCTGCCTGCCCTTTCAGCCCTTTAAAAAGTTCTAAATTCCTAAGATGATCTGCCTTCCAGAGATCTTATATACCTTCCGTACCCTCCCGATACATATTACGAAGGCTTACCTTGCATCCCTATCTAAAATCCTACGCACGTTCACATGGCAGAAGAAGAGAGTCAGATGCTCGCATTCACATATGGTACGTCACAAAAGGGTGGGTGGTCTAGGATTCCCGGACATGACAGACTACTACCACGCGACGAGGTTGATCCCCCTCCAATATTGGTTCTCCACAACACACCGCCTCCCCTGGATACCAATAGAAGCGGCGTTGACACACACATCAGACCTCAGTCTACTGTTAATTGCTGATACCTGGAAACCTCTAGATCTGAGGACATTGCCTATCACCACCCAAGCGTCGCTGCGTTCTTGGCGTCTCCTTGTCAATCAGAAGTCCACACTCTCAACAGACATGACAATCCCTATACCCATGAAGGTACTTAATATTCTCCTCCCGTATACGGCAACAACCATGTTCACGGCCGCCGGCATCCTGGAAGTATCCCAATTATACCAACACAACTCACTTAAATCCTTCCACACTCTTCAACTAGAATTCCAACTCCCTCGTAAAGCCATGTTCTCATATAACGCCATTGCCAGTTTTTTACGCAAATATCCCCTGCCCCACTTACAGCTCCCAAATCCCCTATGGAAATATCTTACGAATACAGAATCTCCAATGAAGGGTATTTCCCTTTTTTACAACTTCCTGGGACACAAAACCTCTTTCCAGAAAACCCCAAACATGGTCAAATGGGAGGGAGAATTTCAGACACCCTACTCGGAAAACCACTGGAAAATAGCAATTCAAACCTCCTACACTGCATCTCGCTGCGTAAATCACTGGGAACAAATGCAAAAACTCCTAACTAGATGGTACCTTACGCCGCATCGCCTATCTAAAATCTTCCAATCTCAAAGCCCACTTTGCTGGCGAAATTGTGACCAGGTGGGCACGATCTCCCATGTCTTTTGGTCGTGAAAAAGCATAACCAGCTTCTGGAGGAGGGTGTTTGAGATTCTTTCTCAGACCACGGGTATAATCACCAAACCCACCATGGCCATGGCCCTGCTGAACCTGGGGCTACACAACATACCCCCTAATATGAGAACGGTTTGTTTTCATGTGCTAGTTGCTGCCAGGACACTTATTGCAAAACACTGGAAGCAGACCATAATTCCATCCCACCTAGAAGTGATTAGAATGGTTAACTTTCAGTTCTCCATGGAGAAGGCCCATGCCTACTCGACCCATAGTGGAACAAAATTCCACTCTGCTTGGCGCAGCTGGACCAACAGCAAATATTATACCCCGATCCCTTGACCGGAATATAAATCTTCTGATGTGTTAGATATAACATGTGGAATGACACTGAACAGTTGTATACTTGTTTACGTTTACTTTTGAAATGTTTAATTTTCATGATGTTTGAGTTCTGAAGATTCTATCCTTGTATGTTTGTTCTGTAACGTTGAATCTACGACAACTTCTGCAATTTGTTGTATTGTTTTAAAAATAATAAAAATTTATTGCAAGTAAAAAGTTCTAAATTCCTGGGATGCAGGATCAGTTGGTCATGTGACCAATGTGATTGGCTCTGACATGTTACGCCCCAGCCACAGGGCTTAGTCATAGAACTCTACGACTAAGCCCTGTGGCTGGGGTAAAATGCATCATAGGGGCGTGGACTAGGAGAAGCCAGTCTAAAGCTGCTTTCATTTACTCTTAGATTCAGCTGTTTTGGTGTTTAGCGTCTTATCCCTTATTGATACATTTCTTGGAGAGCGCTAGGATGAGCTGTTTATAGTGAGAGTCACCGCACTGAATTGGTGCTTGGAATGGCAGTTCAAGAAGTTTAGTTAAAGCGGAGTTCCGCCCCCCCCCCCCCTCCAAAATTAAAAGTCAGCAGCTACACATACTGTAGCTGAAGACTTTTAATATTAGGACACTTACCTGTCCTGGACTCCAGCGATATCGGCACCGCAGCTGATGTTTCCATTGGCTGTCAGGTGCTACCGCCGCCATTGCCAGTCAGGCAACCGGCAGTGAAGCCTTGCGGCATGTAAACAAGCATTGCGGCTTCACAGGCGGGTCCCTACTGCAAATGCGCAAAGCGCGCTGCGCATACGGATTGGCTCGGCGGCGGAGGGGACCTCACTTTGCCGCGGCACAGTTCCCAGAAGTGGGGAAGGGTACCTGTCAAAAACAGGTACCTGTTCCCCCCTCCCCCCTGAAAGGTGCCAAATGTGGCACCGGTGGGGGGCAGGAAGCAAATGAGCAGAAGTTCCACATTTGGGCGGAACTCCGCTTTAAGGTCACAATGTGATTGGCTGTCACAGTGATCACATGATTGGGAGGCAGTCCCGCCAACTACCAATCATTAGTTGGGACAGAGAGCTGTTTTTGACAGTTTGGTCTCTGTTCTGGGAGCATACAGTAAGTGCAATCTCAGCACAAAAATAATGACTGCCCAGTGTTGCATATGTGCAGCATGTGGGCTTTAACCACTTGACGACCGCCCACCGCAGATTTACTGCGGCAGACGGCCGCTCCTGGACAAACCAACGTAGTACTACATTGCTCGCTCAGTAAACTCTAGGGGGTAAGCGCGCGCCGCCGGCAGTGTGCTCCCGTCCCTGCTCGTCAGCCGGGTAGCTAGTGAGTTTGACAGGTGGCTCCGATAGCCGCCGGCCACTCGCAATCTCCCCCCGCTGACATAGAAGGACGGACGGCTGATGTAAACACAGCCGCCCATCCTTCTCCCTGAAGTGATCACAGAGGCTATGTGACCTGCTATATAGGATCACATGTCTCTGTGATGATCTCACAAGCCCAACCCCTCCACAGTTAGAATCACTCCCCTAGGCTTACATTTAACCCCTTGATCACTAATAGTATTAACCCCTTCCCTGCCAATGGCATTATTACAGTAACAGTGCATATTTTTAGCACTGATTACTGTAGTAATGTCACCGGTAAATTACATAAATCTTTCCTGTAGTTAGTAGACGCAATAACTTTTGCCTAAACCAATCAAAATACACTCATTGTGATTTTTTTTTTTACCAAAAATATAAAGCAGAAAACAAATAGGCCTAAAATTTAGATTTTTACATTTTTTGGGGAATATTATATAGCAGGTTGTGAAAAATATTGTTTTTTTTTTTCAAAATTTTGTTTATAGCACAAAAAATAAAAATTGCACAGGTGATCAAATACCACCAAAAGAAAGCTCTATTTGTGGGAAAAAAAGGACGTCAATTTTATTTGGGTACAGTGTTGCACGTCCGCGCAATTGTCCGTTAAAGTAACGCAGTGCCGAATCGCAAAATAGGGCCTAGTCATTAAGCAGCAAAATCCTCCTGGTCTAAAGTGGTTAAAGCCCACCCTTTTCCTGCAGCAACAGATTAAACATGACTGGTCAAGCATGAAGCAGACAACAGAGAGTGTTATGCAGCATAGGCTTCCGAAAGAAAACTCCTACTGCCCCTGTAAGGTGGTCTGTGTGTGCTGTAGGTGCAGTAGATTACAGGGAACTTAGATATAAAATAAATTAACTACTGAGACTTTAGCACAGCAGCAATGTGCTGGAATGCATTAGCAACTTTCACTTGCTGTCTGGAAAGGCAATCAATACCCTCCAAACACAAGTGATGACATCACTATTTACCAAATACAAGCTTATTGTATATTTGAAAGGATAGCTTACATACACTCGGGTCACTTTTCTATTATATAGATACTGACACGCATACACAGGCATTCTTGAAATCCCTATCAAGGTAAATTTCATCAGTATTCAAGGAATGATTAAAGCACTTCAACAATTTATTTCAATAAAAGAAGACTTAGCTGAAAGGAGTATAAATGATGAAAACTTGCTTTAAACTGATTTATTTCCCGCAGCAATAAAAGGAATGTTTCTTCACTCAGCTGTTTAATATGCAAATATGCAGAGCATCCACCGTCTGACAGCACATCATTAATAAAAGCTCGCACTGAGCGCGGCTCCCGATATTTCATCCTGATGGAAATACATGATGATGATTTTGGACTGTATAATTTCTGAGTTGGAACAATGTGTTTTGCGATGATGAAATTCTACAATCCGTACTTCTGGCGGCAGCTTTCTAACAAGTTAACCTATTGCTCCGGAGACAAGAAAGGTGTTTATTTGCTGTTATTTCGAGAAATGCAGCTTGTGTACAGCTGACTGAGGAGCAGCTAGGACCGTCTTGTTCATGCCTAGGGAACCTGTGGCAGTGGGCAGCAGCTTGATGATATTTTCTAAATATATGGAGCTTTGCAAACTGCCCACTTTTGTCCAACAGTCCACACTAATAGCCAATTGTGTACCTAAAGTGTATACACTATATACAGGCAAAACTTTTTTTTCCAGTTTTGGGTAGAGTGGAGAAGGGTTTTGCTGTCTGTGTCTTTGTAGGTTCATTTTGTACTGATGATCATTGTTACTGAAACAGAAAATTACAGAAAATTCAAAACTTTAGGGTTGTCCCCATAACAAGAAATGAGATGAAATATTCCACTTGGAGCACGTGTTCCAAGGACAACTGTGTGGGGAGGTGCAGCATGGTGCAGCGGCAGTAAACACTCAGAGTCCAGTTGCAGGAACAGAATTTGTATTAAAGTTAAAGTTTAGAAATACACAACAAGCCCAGTGGGAAGGCACCTGGCTGGCAACAGAGTGCACAGAGATGTGTAGCAGAGCAGCTCTTGGGTGTGCCGACAGCGTCTGTCTCAAGGGGCAGAATGTGGCCTGGCTGGTCAAATGGGGAGGTCTCCAGGAAGGATGGCATGTCCTTATCCTTTCCCTACTCGCCTAAAACCTCTTCCTGCCATTAACCTTTGCCCCTGTCAGACGGGTGAACTGTCCCTACAGTACCCACATACGAAATGTGCACCAAGCCTGGGAGTCAAGGCCTTAAATAGGCTCTGCCGGACCTGAGATGGCTCCCAGAGTCACACGGGGCAGCAACATCCAATTGAATAGCTTTCTCAGTGACCCAGGAAACCATAGAGGAACCAAGTTCCTTTTGACTTCCCCTCTAATGCTGCTGCGGTCGACCTACAGTGGAACCACTGTCTAAGAAGGGAATTCCCCTTCCTTTGGTAGAATTTGTAATAGTTCCTGGTACATCTGTGGGATGGGACGTGGAAGGAAATCTCCCTAATGATTTACAAAAAATATATAACAGGGCTTTTAACCCTTCCCTCTTCTATCCAAAACTCAGAAAAAAAAGGTTAGGCTTGAAGTATACTTTAAGGATGTGTCTAGGTGCTGGTGAAAACAAGCTGAAGCTAGCTCCTAGCTAAAATTTTTGGGTGCCTTTACACCACCTTGACCTATTCGATAACATGTATGAATTGTTTGAATATGTATATGCACTCGCCAGACACTGTATATGTCACAGTGGGGTACTTTCTGAAACCACTGCAACACCCTACAGAAAGAGCATAGAGGTTTTTGTCAAGAACTGGACTTTGATACCTTGAGACTTTGATAGCACCATATTAAAAGGTTGTTTGTTATTGTATACATGCTAAAGTTTGTAGCTCCATTACTGCAGCCTGGGGCTGCCACAGATGGGTAGAGAAATTGGCATTATACGATACTATATAACAATACATAGGCCTATTTTCCAGTATTTCCAAGGTACAGGTTGAGGGATCTGGCACTTTCCTACATTATTGAAATAATTTCAGAGTGTTATCATGCCCATGTGTGTTTCTACATAGGAAGCTTGCTTAAAAAAAAAAGCATGCTGCACTCCCTATGGTTCCTTATTTTTTTTTTATGAAAATTTGTTTTTATTGAATCTTTGCACATAAAAACAGACAAGACAATGCCACGCAGGGCAACAAGCACAAACAGTGACAACAGGTCAAACCCCCCCATACCTCCCCCCACCCACCACCCCACTCCAGGCTCCACCCAGCACGTCCAGCGTAAAAACAAAGCTTCCATCAGTAATAAAGATACCCCCCAAGTCTGCTCCAGCTATCAAGGAGCAAGGTCATAGAACATATAGATTAGTCCAGCACAGAAACCATAATTAGCAACCCCATGCCTTATTCAAAAGATAGAGAGACTTCTACATATGCAGCAAGTACACAATGAATATGACAATATCACTAACTGGCATGAACACCCTCCCCCCCCCCCAGACAACCCTGAACAGCAGCACACAGAACACTAAAGCTGAGCAACGGAGGTCGAGGCCGGGGAGTCTATCCATGTTTTCCACACTTTATCAAACTTGCGGGGGCATCCCCTACTGAGATACGTAGCCTTATAGAGCAGAGTCACTTTATTAACTAAGCCCTTCCAAAAGAGGATCGTGGGAGCTAAGGGACTTTTCCAGTGTAAGAGCAGGGCCTTGCGAGCATAGAAAAGAAGTAAACTGACCAGAGTACGAACGGCCCTCGCGGGGGCCAAGCCATCCACCAACCCCAAGAGACAGACCTCCACGGAGCTGGGGACCGGAATCTTAACCACCTCCACAATGCAAGCTAAGACGGATGCCCAATAGTCCTTGACCACCGGGCACCCCCAGAAGATGTGGCTGAAGTCCGCTGGAGAATGCGAACAACGCCAGCACTCCGCCGAGGCCGTCTGATAAATACGTGCCAGCCTCGCCGGCGTGTAATAAATCCGATGCAGAAATTTAAAGTGAATCAGGCGGTCCCTCGCAGAGACTAGGTAGGCGAAGGGTGAACTCCACATATCATCCCAGTCATCCCAGTCATCACCATCCTAGGGTTCCATTTTTGGCTATTCACTACACCATACTGTTCCAGCTGCACATTTGTCTCTGTATCGTTGTATCATATTACCATCACTGCGGGAACTCCTGAGATGATCCAGATTAGGATGTCAATTTTACTTATAATTTAAAACCCTTTAGCCCACCCTCTCCAGCCCTCTACCCTAATCTAACCTAGGACCTCCCCACCCAGATGCCTATTTACCTCTCCATGACAGCAGCAGCCCATTCAGGGTTATACACCATGGGGCCTGAAATGTTCTCTGGATCTGGCCACCCTTGCACAGTACCTACCCATAGGCTTGAATCAGGCCATACCCCAACAGTAGAGATGATATAGATATGGCCCTATTTAAGCCTGTCGGAGTTTCTGCGCAGTCACAGCCAGCACCAAAGATAATTGGCCCTGAGAATACATATATAGGAGAGGGCTGCCAGGTAAGTAAACATCTGTAGGGGAAAGGGGGGGTTGACTGTTGTAGGTGGGCTAATGGTTTTAAGACAAAAGTGAACCTGTCCTTTAGGATCCAGGTGACCAGCCGTAGAGGAGAGCTGGATCCCAGCTCTCTCACAATCATTGAACACCTGGATGCCCAAAAGTTCTATTCTTAAAGGTAAAACAAAAGGGCCCCCCTTGTTCTGTGAGGCCCCAGGGACAGTATCATGGTTTGTACATGCCATGTTTATACCCATGAGCACATCTAAAATGGATATTTCTGTTAGGCGAGGATACCAATAGGCTAAATCACCCACCCAATTCTTTGGGTTTTCAGTGGAATTTGGGTAGTTAAAAAAAACCCCACTCACAGAGCAGCTTCAAACGTAAGTGACTGCTGCAAATTCTGAACTTTGACTGTGGTGTCATAGGATGGTGCCGTTTCAAACATATTTTTGTAGCCAGTGAGAGTGGTTTTATGGTAGATGACATGGAAAGAGTACATGCAGCATATCGCGACACTAATTTGAGTTAATAAAACACTGGGGTGTTAATTGATACATTGCGTTACAACCAATAATTAATTTTCTCAGTTGGATAGAATTATCCTTTACGAAATTATCTAGTGACCCCTTATAAATTAAACAGGTAGCATAACGCTGAAAAAAACTGGAGGCATAATATGGTAAGAGAACTGAACACTTAAATTAAAAAATTATAATACTCAAACATTAAAAATTCCTTTCATCTTAGAAGGTCACAGAAAATAAAAGAAAAATCATCTTTGTTTCCTATATTCTTCCTTTTCACTGTCTCATATATTATTTAGGCAACACTGATTATCTGCCTTTAACCATTCTACACATCACTGTCATTATGCTTTGTTATTGTTCTTTTACGTCTGTGCATGTATAGGTATCGATCTGTTCAGAATACATTCACCTACAGTAGGATGTTGGTTGTTTTGTTGTCATTTGTCAGAATGCCTAATGCAGCTGTCATTTCAATATTGAATATAAAGCAGTCAAAGGCAGACACTGGGACAGGAATCCCTAAAAAGGTCTTACCATCTATTATGCCCAGACTAAGGATCAGTACCTTTTGGTTGGGAGTCAGCGCCGGTATTATGTACAATCTGGTGACACATCCTTAGATGGCTTCTGATTGGGATGACAGGTCCACTTTAAACATTTTTTCAAAGTGGACTTGTCAATAAGCTATAACTAGTCTTACAATGTTTTACTAAACTGCATTAATAAAAGGGACTTTAAATCACAGACAAAACACAATTTTCAATGTCAAACATGCCAGGTGAAGCTACTCTTTGCCCTGCTTGAACAAAAAATGATGGCACCCATGCAGACAGTATATCCTATGTTGACACGGGGAAATGCAGCGCATTTTTGCTGTGTGCCTTTGATTATTTTTAAATAGGACTTCCAGATTTTTACGAGCTTACTCTTTCATATTTTTATTATATTAAAGTAGAATTCTAATCAAGAACTAAAAAAATGTTCTCATTAAAACATATAATAAAGAAAACAGCTTTTGCTGCAATACGCAACTTCAATCCAGAGCTGTAACCCACAGTACTTCTTTTCGGTCCCAAGATAGCCTCAGTTTTCTAGGTTAAATTAGTCACGTCACGTTCTCTGAGCACAAGTCTCCCTGGACTCACCCCTGCCTGTGACTGGACAGTGAAAGGAGAAGCTGTTACTCTGCTTTCTCATCCTATCGCCATGCTTTTATCAGCACATGAACTGACTGTTTCCTTGTGCTGCTTCGTCTTCCTCTCCTGTTTTGAGCTCTGCTGTACACAGACTGCAAGAGGCTAATACCAGGTCAAATTCAGGAACATCATTTGCCATTTGCCTCCATTAAAAAATTACATATACAGATGTATTAATGACAGAGCTGAACATGCATCTTTTATGTCACTCTAGAGTTCCAAAAGTGGAACTTCCACTAATCCAAATTACCCCCCCCCCCCCACATTTGGCACCTTTCAGTGGAGAAGGGAGAACAGGTACCTGTTTTTGGCAGGTACCCTTCCCCACTTCCGGGAGACGGTGCTGTCCCTCAGAAGTTCGGCCCCCCTCCTCCTTTACCAGGTGTAATGTTCTGGTACCTTTGGGTACCCTAAATACTCTTTCATAAGTGTATGCGCCCCACCATTCTCTTTTGGTAAGGTGCGCATACACCTTTAAGACTGATGCTGTCATCACTGAGCGCCGGACTGGATGGCTATTTAGATCGCCGGCTCTCACTCACATGTGTTCGTTCAAACTGCTTTGTGCCTTGATGCTAACCTGTCTTGAAGCTCTCATGCTTGCAAGCATACCTCGCTGTCGGAACCACGCTGCGCTGATCCCTGTATCCCGCTACCGGATCATCCGCTCTTGCCGAACCTCTCCTCTGCTACATTGCTATTAGTGATAAGTACCCCACAGGGGAAACCTCTATAACTTTCATACTAAAGCTTACACTATCTAGCTCTGCATACTAAGGACTATTACTACATCTGCATTATCTAAGATTGCTAGCTCTTGAGCCTACTACCACCTGTTCTTGCACTGGGTTGATCTCTCTTGTATGTCCACCTGCTACTCTGTCATCTGCTACCATACATGATTGCTAAACCTATCTGCATCCCATCTGCTACTATCTTACTTTCAAGAACATTTCCTTTCAAGTGTCTGTCATCTACCATCTCTACCCAACCTGTCTCTTCAGCCTATCATCACTGTGTTACTATATACATAAGTCACTCTAGGAAACATCTTATTGAGTGTGTGTATTTACTTGCTGAATTGAGATCATCCACACATGATGAGTCATTGAGAGTTGGGATTGGTGTCTCAGCGTTTCTCTACATGACTACTGAAGTGGAATATTTCTGCAGCTGAAAATCCACATCATACATAAAACGCAGGAGCGTTACACCAGGCCAATTAGAAAGCGCAGCGTGCTTCGCGTATATGCAGTTGGGAACCGGCTGTGAAGCTGAAAGGCTGCACTGCTGGCTTCTCTTACAACGAATGGCAGGGGCAGCACCCGACAGCCGATCCGAAAATCGACTGGGGTGTGGATATCGCGGGCTCCTTGGACAGGTAAGTATCTATATATTAAAAGTCAGCAGTTACAGTATTTGTAGCTGCTGACTTTTATTTTTTTTTCTCAGCTGGAACACCGCTTTTAATACAGACACGTGTGCTGTGATCTCAATTCATTACTATAGGAAGGTCATCTGTCTTTCATCTTGCCAGTTGACCACCATTCCATTGCAATGAATGAAGATCACAGTGCACTTGCACAGATGAGGCAGACAGCATGCGACAGTTGAAGAAGTTGTGCAGAAGATTTCAGAAGTAAAGGGACAGATGTAGGACTCGTGGGCAGTGCTGGAGTAAGAAGGATGGACCTATGAAAGATAAGTGTATTAAAAGTACATTATCCTTTCAGGCTTCCATGCTACAATCCAACTCTTTAATATCCAGAAATCTACCAAAACTATGTAATATGAAGGTCTATCCAAACTATCCAATCAATATGTATCCAATTAGTAAGCCCCCTAAACTAAATGTTGTTGGTAGATCTAAAGGAAATTGTAAAATAAAACTGTAATGTGTGGGGCAAACTTAAATGAGATCTCTCATGACAGAGGTATCGTTACCTAGGGATGTAATTACCTAAACCAGCAGCTAAAGGTTACTTGACAACCACAAGTTCTTCTGGACAATATACCACTTTCAGATGACATATCACTCTGAGTACGCACAAACAATTCTCATATTTTCACAAGACTTGATGAAGGAGGCGATGTTGTGGCCCTCAAAACACATTGACTATCATACCCAATTGATGTTTGGAATAAAACCTTATTTTGGACTTTACAATAAACCATTGACTTCACATCCTGAGGAAATTGTGGCATTTCCCTGGTGTACGGAAGCTGTCCACTCATTACCTTTGTTACCCTAATGCCTAACAAGGACATCATCAGCACAACCTGAATTTTGAGTAACAAAATGTCACTCACCATCATATTAGGGTTTCAACACCATCAATCCATTACTCTAAGGGTTAGTGGGTCCTAATACGCAAATACTTGCTCCAGGTTATTGGCTCACCAAGTAGTAAAGGAAGGCTAAGGATGACAGCCCTAGAGCATGCACATTCAGATACAAATAACAAGTGTTGCATTTATTGGTCAATAATGACAAGTTCCTTTTTTTAAAGTGCACCTGTCAAGAGATATCTCCAACTAGTACTCTTTACCTTACAATCTTGTTTAGGTAATTGCCACCAATCCACACATGCTCTAGCTTACCATATACGTCTGTGCTATCAGTCATAGTCTGTGTGCTATCACTTGCCAATCATATGTTGATTTCACACTTGGACCCAAAGTCAAGTGGTGACCCAACTCAAATATATTGGCGACCCATTATGAGTTCTTACCTATAGTTTAGGAAATACTGCTTTACCGGATAAAGGGTACAATATTCCCCTGGCATGCTCCCTTTAATAGTCGTTTTGTAGAACATATACATGAAGATTAACACCTATCGGAGAAGGGGGTGGACCAAAGGATGGGCAGGGAATGAATTAAATGGCATAGCAATGAAATTAATAAAATGTAACTAATGAACATTTATTGTTTTTTTTTTTTTTTTAACTATTATTTTCTACAGTACTAATAATCCATTCAGAACAAAATTGTACACACAAATTTCCAATGAGTCTTAATTCCTATAAAATGAGGTCAGTGAAATATAAGGGACATTTTACTAGGGAACCAGACAGGCTGCAAAAGGGCGTTTAACCCAGAGGTCAAATATGAGGTATTTCAGTCTAAAGGACTATTCATTGCAGCATGACTGCTATGATCAATTTGTAATCTCTTTTAAACTTAATTAGGAATTAATCATTAATAAGGGCTATTGTATTTTAAAGCGTGGATGCTGGCACAGGCACTGTTTTCCAAATAACTGGAATTTAAAATTAAATAAATCCTTACCAAGAAATTTAGGGATTTATTAAGGTTTATGTTAAAAAATCTCACACTTAATTTCACCAATATTCCACTGTAATTATACTTATAAGGTGGCCACCTTGACAGTTTTTTTTTTATTTAAGTATGGTCTTGTTTTTAACATCCCAAAATACATTTGCATATCAACATTTTAGATTGCAGCTAAAGAAGATCTCCCATGAGCAATTAAACAGCTAAATATTGGTCCATGCATTTTTGTATAAATACCCCTCTGTGTCTGTCTAGACAAAACTAATGGATTGTAAATCCCTTCTTTCTTTCTTGCATTCCTGCCCATTAGCTCCTTCCCTGTCTGAAGCCTGATTTGTGGGTGTTTCTATTGCTGGGCTCAGACAAGGATCAGTGGCCACTGCCCCATGTTCAGTGATTGTACCTGTTGAGAGAGTTGACATCAGTTATGCAGGCAATGTGGTTCATTCTAGCTTTATTCATGTGCTTCATTTGTTGCTAAGATGCAGGCAATTGGGCTGCTCAGCATCATGTGTTTCTATGGTACAGGCAGCCTGGCCATATGCTGTCATTGGTTATTATGGTGCTGGAGGCCAAGCTGCCCGCACCATGGAAATGCATGATGTCGTGAGGCCTGGCCACCTGTATCCCAGCAACCAATAAACCTAGATTGCTGAGTGGCAGATCCAACAGAGCCTGCCACTGCTTGAAGAGAAAAAGAGGGTGTGGGAAAGGGCAACTGGATGCTTTCTGGGTCTGTGTGTCTGGGGGCCCATGAGGAGGATGCTGTGGCCCACTAGGCTGCAGGAGCTGTGAGAGGAGTGGATCTCCACTGCGGCACTGTGGGGAATTCCTGCTGCGTGTCCATTGTGAGAGAGGGGAGGCTTTTTTGTATCTGATGACACAGCCATCATTTCTCCACCCTCCCACTGCATCAGTAGTGATGGCACATGCATCAGGAGAACAGGTCCAGTAGCTGACACGTCCCCTTCCCCTGCATGCCTAGTGGGGGCACTTGTCTCAAACACATTCCTGGTGTCAATCAGTACTCGCTACCCAGAGTTGGGGGCAGGAGGGGCACTGGCTTAACTTCCAAAATGCACTTGGTCCTCCGGGGGACAGGAGAAACTTAAATAAAGTATGATGAGACTTGTTCTTAAAAATAAGCGCCCTCTCCTTCAATCCATTCCACTTCTTAAAATCAGAGACGGTGAAAGAATGATTGGAATACTGCTCTGGGATCCCACTGTGTGGACTCATGGACCATGGTATTGGTCATGTGGTCTCTACTGAGGAGGACAATTCAGGTACAACTAGTGATTGGCTGATGTGGCCACATGATCAACAGCTGTAGGATCCCATGCCAACAAATGCACTTGGCAGCATTAGTTTTAAGCAGATATTTGTGGGCTGTGTGCTTTGAGGTTATATTCATAATTGTACAAGTTGGTTGTATATGCCAGGCCTGCTATGCAATAAAAGGTATTGATTGTGGTAGTAGTGGGGGGGGGGGGCAGGGGTGCGAGGAGGGGGTCCTTGCAGATCTGCAGCATCCTGGCTCTAGCAGAACCAGGGCAATTTCTTAAAGAGTAACTCCACTTTTGTTGAGAGAAAAACAGTCCCCTCTGGGTGATCTATGTACAATACAAGGATTTTAACAAATTTTGTTGCAGATTCCTACCTTTTGTTATTCTGAAGAAATCCCTGTGTGTCTGTCCATGTGGGAAAGTGAATCAAATGGGAGTGGTTTCATAATTACCAATCAGCTGCTGCACTTGCAGGGCACTCGTGAGGAAAGCTGCAGGGCCTGCATCCCTTTGGACATGATTTCCTATTGGGAATATCTCACCAAAAATGACATTTCTGTTGCAGATTTCTTGGAAAATCAGTGAGCCAAATACACAAGCAGGAACTGATGTTTTTGGGGGACATTCTGTAAACATTACAGAACACCTCCAGGTGGCCATATTGCATTGCATTTCACAGAAAATTACAAATCGAAAAGAAAAGGTAATTTTTAATAACATTCAATTACAATATGACTTGTGTCACAATTGTTTACATTATATTATTTTTCTTTATTTGCAATTTTTTTCCCACGAAAGTGGACTTACCCTTTATATAGTGTCTTCCTCTTTGGCCAAAGATCTTTGTGGTGTCTCAGTTTCTAATAACTTTTGTAAAATAAGGATATATAAATATATATATATATATATATATATATATATATATATTTTTTTTTTTTTTTCCAAAAATAATATATCTTTTTATTATTATTATTTTTATACAGAGCTTTACAACGTTAGGGCAGAGAGTACAGTTACAATACAGGAGGAATCAGAGGGCCCTGCTTATTCGCGTTTACAATTTAAGAGGGAGGGTCAAGTGATACAAAAGGACATAACTGTGGGTGGGCTAAAATAAATATATTTTACTATATTTGGGTTTGCTTGCTTAGGAATTAGATTTGTTTAGTTACTTCAATGAGAATAAGCCTCTCTTTAAATATTGTCCAAAGTTGCTTTTCTTTGAATCATTTGGTATTTGGTAAAGTGCTAACTACTCCTCATATGTCCATGTGCTACTTACTATTATTTTTAAAAGAGAGCTGGTTGCAAACCAAGCTGCATAACACAGCCTTGTGCAAAACTTCACTTACATCCAAGGTTACAGAACACAACCCTTATAAAAGTCAGGGATTACAAGCGTCACAAACATAGGACTGCGTTTTTCAGATTGCCATCCAGAATATTACATCAAATATTTCATCACTTTTGCAGATCTCATTAAACTTGGAGGGATTTCCTTTGAATTAAGCTCCAGTGGGAACTGCCAAGATACACAGAATTCTAGAGGGTTACATTATAAGGGAAGCCTCCCAGGTTTAAGCAAACGTCTCCTGGCTGGTCTTCTGAATGCCTCTGATTTTTCTTTGCCGGGGTAAATACGTCCGCCTGACTCAGATGGGATTAACCAATTAAACATTTCCCAACAGTCTTTAAAATAGCTGCTCCTGGCAAGTTCCCTGTATGGAGCAATGCTCTATGGGAGGATCCGATAGGCATCGTGCGCTATTTAAAAACAGGATAGGGACATCAAAGACAGGCATGGTGTTGAACTAACATGGATAATTAAGGAAGTGGAGACCGGTAACAGTGAATTTGCATAAAATGGTAATAAATCTCCTGCCGCGCTCGGTTATCTCTGCTTTAGGGAAAGCTATTGTAGGTTCAAGCTCCTGAATGGCTGCATGCAGAAGACGTAAAAGAAATAAACGTGATTTACAAATCAGTTAGGAAAGCTTTATGTGGTGCAAAATAATTAAAGAACATGCAGGATGAAAAAAAAAAATGGAGGGAGATAAGCAAACAAAGTCTCGGAAAGACAAGGATTTGATAGCGGAGGCTAATGTGATGCAGGTCCTACGCAATCGAGTGGTTTAAAGGGGAACTCCCTTGACCCTTAAATAGAAGAAAGTTTTCCAGTGCTTTTGAACGTGTAATATTAATTAATACCCTGTTTTAAATCAGTATTATGCTTTAATGATTTTGATTGTTTAGATAGATGATTCTTTACTTGGTTTTCTCTGAGTTTAGTATTATATAGGTGAGACTACACATAAGAAGAAGAACATGTGAAAAGATCAAACTGGAGCTGAAAAAGACACTATTGCATACTTTGTTAAAGAGGAACTAAATAATATTATCCTTTATGTAGCACCCTCCTGGGTAGGTGCTAGGAAAAAACTATAGGGGGGCCCTGTCTGCTTATCGGGGGGGGACCTTATTGTTCAGCTAGGCTGTCCTGCGTTTCCAGGTGTGCCTGTTGAGCTTGGGGAGTCTCCCCACTGTGTACAACGAGGGCTCTTATTGGACAGTGGAGGAAACCTGACCAATAGCAAACCAGGGCTTGTATCTATCCCAGAGGGCAGAATCTGCCGCAATGCATCCTGGGATGGGGTATAAGTCTGAGGGTAGCACATGACAGGGTGTCTTTGGCAGGAAGCAGAGACTCAGGAGGACAGTGACAGCTGTCTCTCCTCCTGTCAATTTGAGGAAAGGTGTCCTTGGTGGTCGGCCTAGAGGACAGAAGGTTGAGCTGAGCTGCAGAGAAGGATCCAGTGTGCTGAGAACCGAGTGGAGCTGCTGGCATTGACCGGCATTTAGCCAGCGTCAAGTCAGCGCCAATGGGCGTTTTTCAGTTGTCCCACTAAAATTGTGCATAGTTGAGCCAGAGGAGTATCCCACTCATCCCTTCTCCCATCCAAGTTCAAAATAAATACAAAAACCCAAAGATACTGGACTGTTCCTTGTCTCAGTGTTCACACTTGGAAAACATGCATAAACTTGCTGTTGGTACTAGCGGTAACCCAGGGGGACCAACATCCAGCAGAATGGCTGGGAATTCTGCTACATTTACATCCAAGGAAGCTACCATCTTAGCCTCTGTTTAATCTGCCATTACCATGGTGCCGTACATGTGATCATTTATGACATCAGCTGCTTGATGGCTTGACAGTTCAGTTGAGAATACAATATCATGACAGGTATCATTCACAGCATGCCTTGAATGACAATTGACTCTTCTGAAGTAGTCAAATTTGTTACAAGAAAAACACTGCAAGTAAGCATTTTAAAAGCTTGATTTTTGTGCTTGTACCCGTAATTTTTAAAATTTGTATCTTTAATGGATAAGGACCCTGTCCTGCAAACCTTATTATGAAAAGTTACTGCGTAGGCATGGCCAGCGCCCTGAAGACTTTCAGGCCAGGATGTAGAAAGGATAGGTACACTTTGTTTTAAAAGATTACTTATCCTTTAAGGTATTTTCCACAATAAACTGTATTTTAAGACTCACCTTAATAAGGCTGCGTATACTATTTAAAGAGCACAATGACTTACAGCTTAAGGTGAGGAATCTTTTCAAAACAAAAATGCATTAACAAGATCGGTTGGGTTATGAGTTTTCTGATACAATTTTAATTCCTCAACCCTGATCACCACTGCTAACCCCTCTCTCTTGTTAATGTGCACCCTGTGATGATCCCAAGGCCATCAGAGCATGAGATATGAATGTGTGTTTAGACTGATCTGCCTCCGACCTTCAGACTCGGCACTTCCTTTAAGCATGATCCATGACTTTCTGAGACCATTTTCCTCACCACAGATGGGCCTCAACAGCTACTTCCATTTTTAAAGTTGTGACACGTTACCAGTTTTGTACCGGGCCCTGCTTGGCTGACTTATAGATCGTACAAGGGCAGTGTGCGAGAAAGAGAGAGAGAAAGAACTGGGGAACGGGGAACATTTATCAGGATGTATTGCTCTACCTTTTCTATCCATCACCAAGGCAATGATTCTATTTTAGTGAAAATCCATTGAACGCAGATCAAGTCAGATGGCTGTTATCATTGTAGACTCAAAAGCTGTCATGTCATAATCGGTACAAATGACAAGCGTAGACACGCCGACTTTAAACCATGAAAACTCGCCAATGTTCCTCCAACTGCCCTATTTTTTCCTTCACAGCTGAGTACAATACGGCAGAAATAAAGGATAAACTCTCTGATATGTATGAAGCTATTTTTCTTTCACTAAAAACATAATAAAACCAGCTTTCTTGATAATTCTCCAGGTTACAAAAGCCACTAAGGTTTTTTCCTAGGCTATGGTGTCAGTCTCAATGCATGAGAGGCTAAAAGGGGACCTGTAACAGCACAAAGCAGTGTAAGTATTATAGAAAAAAGTAAACATTATTATAAGTATGCTTCGGCTCTTCTTCCCACCATTTGCCTCCCCCCTGAAGCTTCCCTCTGTTGCTTTTTTGTATATATACATATATACATACTTATATACAATACATATATATACATATATACATACTTATATATATACACCTTTCATCTGCAGTCTTTAAGGTTGTCTGGTTATGTCAGGGGTTGTTTCTCTTCTCTTCTGGAGGTGGTGGATGATGCATACTCCTAGATAGGGTGGTGATCACGTAATGACATTGTCCAGGAGTACTGCAATCTCAGGTAGCATAATGATTCACCCCGGGGGGCAAATCTATGAAAATCTTGGGTAACAAAAATGTGAAGTTTTAGGGGCAGCCCTGGAGAGGAGGTGAGTATTGCAGTCACAGCTGCTTGTTTTATTTTTTATACATGCAAGGCAATAGCACTTCCAGTCAAGTAAGTTAATTTGGTTAGAAGATCTCAAAGAGAACCACCACTTTTACAGAACCCCTGCTTCCCCTCACTGCAAGTTCCAGATGTCAATCCTAGCAGCCTGTCCCTGTTCCATGAGTACTCTACAAACAAAAAGTGAAGTTGCACTCTCTAAAAGGAGCAACTTTAGGCAGGGCTATGCTGCTTGCTAGCTGCCTTGAATAAACAGACAAAGCACAACCCCCCTTTTTGTTTTTATGTTTCAATATTTTTATTAAAGGTTTTCACAAATGAAAAAAATAAAGAAAGTCCAGCATTGATTTTGAACATTAAAGGTGAAGGACATATAAGTGCAATCCTCGCATTGACAAAGGGCTATTCCCTCTGATACAACTTTCCACAGCACACATCTTAGGCATATAGTCGCTGAATGCAAAATTGATTCTCGATCAACTACAGTCTCAATTTTAGTTTGTAAAGAGGCAATAAAACATAGAAGCCTCAATACGTCTTTCTATTTTATGGTAACAATGCGATTTGATGGGGTTCAGAGTATGGCCCCCACATTAGGAAGTGCGAACTTCTCCATCCATGTAGAGAAGGATGGTCTATCTTCCACAAGCATGGAATTACGCAGTTCGAATCCCTCAATCAAAGAGGCAAAAAAAAGAAAAGAAAAAAAAGGTAAGAGAAAAAAAGAGGAAAATAAAAAAAAAAGGGGGAAGGGGGGATAACTAAGAGGACAAAAACTTCTACTTGGTGCCTTCAATAGCAGGCTAAAGTCAAATGATATGCATGGTAATGAAGTTTACCCTTTTTCTTGGGAAGGTTTTGGAATATAGGTGCGGGCCTTTTCCAGACGTCTCAGCACCATAGGTCATGGGGCTTTGGGATGCAGAGTGGCTGACTGTTTATTTCAGGAGATAGGCTAACAAACTTGAAAATATTGAAAGCCAGTTTCGGACACCATGACTCCCTTAATATTGGTTAAGCATCATAGCCAAATAGACTTGGGGCCTGTCCAATGGCTTTCTTGGGAAAGATGCGATTGTGCTTTGGGAGCCAATTCGAAAATTCTCAATAATCGCGAATGGAGAGAAGGAGTATAAAAGTAGCCAAAAACTGGACTTGGAAAAGACTTGACAGAGGAGTACCTGGTGAGATCCTGACTAAATAGCCATATTGGGTGGGAGAAACCTGACTGGGAGCTAGACTGGTAACCTCACTGGGGTGCTGGACTGGAAGCTTAACTGGAGACTTGATTGGGAGACCTTGCTGAGGGGGGACCTTGACTGCAGACTTGAAAGGCAGACCTGACTGAGGAGTGGTAGTATTTGATCTGCTTGCTAGCTAGCTAGAACTCCAGTTGATGCTTGAAAATTGTTGTGAGCTTGAAAGGCATTTGTCTTCTTGGTTGCAGGGGCTGTATTATTAACCAGCATTGAGTGTTGCTGGTAATATGAGTTTGTAACATTTATGCTTCTAAAGTATTGTTATAAGTAATATTTCCTTTGTCTTTGACAAAGCTGTTCAGGTTAATACTTTGTACAATATAATCTTTTCCCCCTACAGTGTGCATTTCATTGCCAACCTACCCATAAAAAGAACAGTGAGAAGTGGGCGTGGATTAATAATATTGTTATAATTTATTGATGTCCGTGTTATTTTTTGTGTAATCACCCCCCATTTTCTTACAGTTCCTCGGACGTAAATGTTTGCCCATTTTTCCTATAGTGTGCACGAGCCATTAGAATTTAACCACTTGCCACCAGTATACCTTACTTATATGGTGGCACTGCCACGCCAGATCACGTACCTAGTACGTCATATTACACTTCCAGGTCTGGGGCGTGCATGTGTGCCACCGCCGGCATTCTCCCACTGTGATTATACACAGAGGGGGCTGATCGGTGGGTACAGCGGACTGGATGTCCTCCGGCATCCGCCAATCCTTTGGTACATAGACAGAACAGTGGTCTGCCTATGTAAACAAGGCAGATCACAGTTCTGTTAGGAGGGAACGCATTGATCATATGTTCCTGCAAAGCAGTGACATGGATCCATGCCTTCCTCTAGTAAAAACACCTCACCCACAGTACACAAGCACTGGCTAGAAACACATTTAACCCTTTGATTGCCCCTGTCAACCCCTTCCCAGCCAGTGTCATTAGTACAGTGACAGTGCATATTTTTTAGCACTGATCACTGTATTAGTGTCACTGGTCCACAAAAAGTGTCAAAAGTTTCAGTTTGTATCCGATTTGTCCGCCACAATATTGCAGTCCCGCTATAGGGCACTGATTGCCGCCATTACTAGTAAATAAAAAAATATCCCATAGTTTGTAGACGCAATAACTTTTGGGCAAACCAATCAATGTACGCTTATTGGGATTGTTTTTTTTTACCAAAAATATGTAGCATAATGGCCTAAACTGATGATAAAAACAGATTTTTTTTTTTTACATTTTTTTTTTATTAAATATGTTTTATAGCAGAAATTAAAACATTTATTTTTTCAAAAGTGTCAGTCTTTTTTTGTTTGAAGCACAAAAAAAATGCAAAGGTGATCAAATACCACCGAAAGAAAGCTCTATTTGTGGAAAAAGGGCATACATTTTATTTGGGTACAGTGTGGCACCACCGTGGAATTTTCTGTTAAAGTATCGTAGTGCTGTATCGCAAAAAAATGGCCTGGTCATGAAGGGGGGTAAATCTTTCGGAGGTGAAGTGATTAATATTCATTGTAACAATGTACACCTACAGTAGGTAGATCACTCCAGTACCTACTTCCTGGATCACCTTCCTACTGATTGTACATTGGAGGCGTTGAAGCAGATTTGGTGTCAATGAACAAGTTGGAGGAACAGAATGACTCAAGAAGCTAAATAAAAAAAGGGAATTTTTATCAGCATTGCTGTGCAGTGTGCAGCCATAGGATTGACTGTACAGAATTATGAACCCGTAAATCAGTAAACATTTTACAAATAAATAATTTTAAAAAGCAATAAGGTTTATTAGTAATTTGATAAATTAAAACTCATTGGCATAGGTAATAATGCCCACCATGATTTAGACCTGCCATCGAAGGCTTAACTCTCCTATCCACTACTGTGGCTACCTCACATTCCCATCAGTATTGGTTAATAAATTATTTTAACAACAGAAAGTGGCAGGTCTTTGTGGTATAATGAACACTATGGAGCCTGATGAATGAAAGGGCCGTACAAAAAACGTCAGTCCTTTCATTAAGAAAACCTTTCCAACTTCATTATATTGAGCGGGTGTTGGAGCTATCACAGTGATACATGACACAGTCAATTCTTGTTACTCTTTGGATGACCATTCATGATAATAAAAGAAACTTTTAAACTTTCAGGAAAAATAAGAAACATACTCAACTCTGAATTTTTAAATGTAGATAAACCCTACCCAGCAAGAGTTCAGTAGGAACTTTTCTAAACAACCCTCTAAAAGTTTAAGCCCCATTGTAAAGTATAAACCATTTTAGGGGTAAAATGACTTTAGGAAACAAAACCCGTCTTTATATTATACATATGGTGGGTCAGATATATCAAAGGAGGTAACTTTCTTTCTGGAAGGCTATTAATGTGGATCTTCACTGCATCTGAGCACCACAAACCAAAAACACAGTTTAATTCTTGTTTAATATTCAAAGAAAATTCCCCCATCCATCCATGTCTCTATGCTTTATTTTGCTGAGAAATCATTTTGAAAAGCACCCTTCTAGCATGTCTGCCCATGGCCATCTTGAGTAAGGGCAAAATATCCATGTAGCATTTAATTCCTGGAATCCATCTTCCCTTAGCTCAAGCATGCATGCAGGAGGTTGTGCTTAGCTGAGAATGCCCCTCCTCCTCTCCCCCCCACCTGAAGACTCCTGGGATGTATGACATCATTTGCCTAGGCCAGAAACCAGGACGTAATTAAAGAAATGTAAAAAAAAGTTTAAAACAAGTAAATATGATATACTTTCCTATCTACTTATTAATAGTAGCAGCATGAGGATTAAAAATAATCAATGTTGATTGGGAGAGTGACTTTCCACTTTAATACAAGATATCCATCCAAGTGCCTGAAAATAAGCCAAAGAAACATGGGGGTTGGTTCACTAAAACTGGAGAATGCAAAATCTGGTGCAGCTCTGCATAAAAACCAATCAGCTTCCAGTTTTTTGTCAAAGCCTAATTGAACAAACTGAAGCCGATTGGCTACCTTGAACAACTGCACCAGATTTGCACTCTCTAGTTTTTGTAAATCAACCCCCATGTTTCTTTAAAGCAGCGGTTTCCAAACTGTGGCCCTTTGTTTTCCTTTATCTGGCCCTTGAGGCATTATTCCTGCCACTGACACCAATGATAGGGTGCTATTCCTTCCACTGACACCAGCAATGGGGCACTATTCCTTCCACTGACAACAGCAATGGGGCACTATTCCTTCCACTGACACCAGCATTGGGGCACTATTCCTCCCACTGACACCAGCAATGGGGAACTATTCCTCCCACTGACACCAGCAATTGGGCACTATTCCTCCCATTGACAAAATCAATGGGGCACTATTCCTCCAATTGACACCAGCAATGGGGCACTATTCCTCCCACTGACACCAGCAATGGGGCACTATTCCTACCACTGACACCAGCAATGGGGCACTATTCCTACCACTGACACCAGCAATGGGGCACTATTCCTCCCACTGACACCAGCAATGGGGCACTATTCCTTCCACTGACACCAGCAATGGGGCACTATTCCTACCACTGACACCAGCAATGGGGCACTATTCCTACCACTGACACCAGCAATGGGGCACTATTCCTCCCACTGACACCAACTATTTCTCTCCTAATAGCAAATATCGGGCATTGTTTAATCCTACTAGGCACAGTCCAGCCCCCCTCTGGAGGACAGTAAATTGTCTGGAGGACAGTAAATTGGCCCTTTCTTTAGAAAGCTTGGAGACCCCTGGTTTAAAGGATTATTAGTGTAGGTTCACACTGAAGCAGTGTGGAATTCACAGCAAATTCTGTGAGGTTTCCACACTGCATCAAAATCGCTCCCATTCATGCGAACCGCTGCGGATGTGTATGTTAGGTTAACGGCACCCCAAAATCGATTCGCAAAACGCAGTGCAATTTGCAGAATTAGATCACAGGGGTGTGAACACCCATGCGATCTGATTCTGGTGCGGAAAAAAAAGGGTCCTTCACGATTTTGGTGCGGATGCAGTGCGATTTGAGCCATACAGAATGAATGGCTCAAATTGAACTGCTGAAGAATCAAATGTGATTTGAACAGGAATGTTGTGTGATTCCTATCCAAATCGCATGCAGTTCCTACACCGCATCAATGTAAACCGGCACCTAAACCAGACACATTCTGCAACCAGGGTGACCCAACAAGACAGCATCACTAAGCCCAAACTGCTTATTCTTTACAGTGGCTTTTTTCAGTAATCAACATTTTAGGTTTTTTGTCAATACAAGAAAACGACTATAGGTCTTTAAAAAGCACCAAACCAAAGTTGACAGCAATGTTTGATCCAATACAACATGAGTAAGGGAACAGATATACAGCTGTGCATTGATCACAGAATATATGTGGACTCTCACTTTGGGCCCTTCTCTACATGACAGTTTTTGGACTTGGCGATTTGAGTCTGAGCCTTGAAGTGATACTAAACACACACGGTTTATTTTACATTGCCCCTTCTATTTCTGTATGTGGATGATAGCACTGTAATTATTTTAATAATTAATTATTAATAATAATTAAAAAAAAAAAAAAAAAAAAACATCCCAGTACCCTTTTCCTAACAGATATACAACTGTCACATGATCCAACTTCCTGCCTGTCTGTTGGGAAATATAAGCAGGAGGAGCTTCTAGTCCTCTTCTGCTGGTCACATGTTCAAAAAAAAAAAAAAAACAGCCTTTGAAATACAGAGTCAAAATAAATAAATAATATAATTAAACTGTTTTAAATTGTTATACAAATATATATTTGAAATCAAATCTTTATTCTTTTTTTTGTAGAAATAACATAGTGTGGGTGGATTTCTTCCAGTCCCAGGCTGTGCCACACCACTCCAACCTGTGTCTTATAATAAGAGGGAGGTGAAGCCTCCATTAATCTACATGTAAAATCCCACCCCCAGTGTGTTTAGCTGGTTAGTGGGCATGGAAGAGGAGGGAGTGGGCTGTCATTTACCATTGTGTATACGTCCACATGTATGACTCTATAGTCACATGGGCTTCTTAGATGTGATCAGAAGGAAATGTTCAGTATAGAAACTTACTGGAAACTGAGCATGTGCAGAGCTGCCACCACAGCTGCAAAATCCCTAGGTGAATTGGGGACATGAACAGAAGGTGGAGATAGAGAGCAACAGGATCAACCAGGATTATTGCAGAATACAGAAAATTAATCTCAAAGTGACTGACTGAGTATGAACAGCATGTAATACACCAATTTATTGATAGTCTTTCATGATTTGGGTTTAGTGAAACTTTAAGTTCTGCATTATGGAAGGGAGTGATGTGCTCCATCATACATGGTCCCCACAGGGGCTCCAACGGAACAAAGGAGACGCAGGGAAGTGTGGCAAAGGTAAGTAAAAGGGGGTCAAGTGGTGGGCTAGCAAGAACGTCTGTCATTTTGCTTGGAAGAAGGAAACTTGGCAGAGAGGTATAGATTATCTACAACTGGTTTGCCCAGTCATTGTGATGAGCAAAACAAACTTTTTACAGAGATTTAAAGGTACATACAGTACTATCTATCCTCAACGTCCAAGGAGATACAGGTCAAGCCTGAATGTGGGAACAAGCCCATACAAAGAAAGATTAGTAGAAGAGATCTAATATATCCATACTTGGATGATAATTGGTACCTGCATACTTATGGCACTTTTCCACTGCAAGTACTGGCTCGTACCAGCTCGGCTCTACTCGGCCCTACTTGGCCCGGTTTGCTTTTCCACTGCTGGTACCGCATGGTATAGTGTCGGAACGGTTCGGTACGGTACGGTATAGGTTTGCTTTTCCACTAAAGTAGTACTAAAGTAGTACTAAAGTTAAGTGGGTGGGATAACAACGGGGTGGGTGGGATTCTCTGTAGTAGTCTAGGGATTCTCTGTCTCTGCTAGTAGTGACTGCATGCAAAGGATTGTGGGATATGGTACCAGTTTGGTACCTGTTGGAACCACAATCGAGTAGGTACTGTTTTTTCAGAGCCGTACCATACCGTACCGTTCGGTTCCATGCAGTGGAAAAGCAAACCTATACCGTACCGTACCGAACCGTTCCGACCCTATACCATGCGGTACCAGCAGTGGAAAAGCACAAAAGCGCGCCGAACCGTTACAGTTCCATGCAGTGGAAAAGCGCCATTAGTAAGGTAGTACCAACAAAAGTGGCATACAGATGCCCACAGCAGGCATTCAAAAATAAGCTTTCATTGGTCAGCCCCCTCTAAGCTGCTGCTAGCTGATTTATGATTGGTTACTGTACACTACTACAACATATTGGGTAGGCCCGGTGGTTGCCTTTTGATGGCTTCTCCGTTATATTGCTGTGCACCGCATGTTTTTTTTTTTTTTTTTATAAACCTTTGTACAAGGAACAACTCATAAATTTGATTCCATGGCCCTTCCATTCCTTCCATCAACTCACACACTGTTGCTTTCTGGATGGTGATGGATTTTTCCAGACGTAGATTTATTACAGTCGGTGTCACAATGATCGCACGGCTACTGCAGAGATAAATATGAAAGAGACCTTTCATGAAGGCGCTGCAGCAATCACTAAATCATAAATGTTTGATAAGGAATGGCGAAAAACCAGACAAATAAGTGTTCAATCCTCCTCTGTATTAGGTAGATAAAGTCATACAGGAAATCAATGTGATGTATTGATAGAAAAAAAAAATGGGCCAAGCTTAGGGAGCGGGATATGAGCCATTATGTATAGGCCACTTTGTAACTGTCATTTAATGAGATGTCGTAGAACTATTATTTTTCTGAACCTTGGGTGTGCTTAAATGTTTAAAAATAACCGTTGTACTTTTGGGCTATTTATAGGTTACATTTATCTGAAACTGATCCTTAAATTTTGGGTGGATGCTAAATAAATGAGATAGCCAGCAGTGCTTACTCTGAACTTAGATCCCAAGGTTCACCAAGTCTTATGGTGATCACCTTCACTTTTGGGCTTGTATGTAGTACAGCCACAAGAAAGGGTGGTGATGCTAATCTAAGATCTGGACATAAAGTGTACGTTAGCTGCCTAGCTGTTATTCTGATTCTCTGGCTTCGATACACTGTTGATGTTGATGACCAGGAACAAGTATGCATTGAAAAGCTGAACTCTGGGCAGAGCCCCTTGCCCTTAGGGACTCCCTACTAGCCCCACTCACAGAGCTTTTCACTGCACAATTAAATGTAATACTTTGCTTTTTTCAAAATTTTCAGGCCAGTCATGTGATGTGTAGTTTATTTTTCTTCTTCCAATAACTTTACAGCAGCAGGCGGTCCTGGATGATGCAGACACCAGTTGTAATGTGATGGCAACACTACTTTTTGCATCATCATACTGTAAATGCATGGTGCCGTAGTGATATCCCCTCAGGGACAGGCCCATGAAGCCCTTAAAGTGGAACTAAAGTAATAAAATAAAAAAATTGTGCAAACGCCGACTCTTTATTGCAGAAGAGATATGCAATGCAATAAAGTACAGTTAACTGCCTGTTCGCAATCCGCTGGAGAATGTACACTGAGATACCCACACACATCCCACTTTACATTCTGGCACACTGCCTGTGTACCGGGATGCATGCACTTCTGCACATGTGCGGTAGTGACCTCATCCTATGCCGGCCAATCAAAACAGCCTAAGACAGGCACCCGGAAGAGGATGGAGAGAAGACTACAGCACCAGTAAGGGACTGCAGGAGTCAGACCACAGGAACTAAGGTAAGTCCCCCTTTAACTTACAGTATTTCCTTGTTACTCTTTTGGGCTGCATATCATTCAGTTCAGACTGAGGACATATTGGGGTTGATTTACAAAAACAGGAGAGTGCAAAATCTGGTGTAGCTTCCAAGTTTTGTTGTCAAAGCTTAATTGAACAAGCCGAAGTATGAAGCTGATTGTCTACCATGCACAGCTGCACCAGATTGTGCACTCTCCAGTTCTAGTAAATCAACCCCCTTGTGGTAAAAAAAGAAGCACTGCAGGGGACAGCTCCATAATGAAGCTGAGTATTGCAGTTGGAGCTGCTTTTTTATTTTTAACATGTTCTGGGGGGTCTATTTTAAAGTCGTTGTAAACCCACTTTAAAGACTTTAACTTATAGGTAAGCCTATATTAAGGCTTACCTATAGGTGCTATAAATATCTCCTAAACATGCACCATTTAGGAGATATTTACAGTGCATGCAGCCGATGACGTCCTCGGCGCATGCGCTCTGAAGGAACGGCCACCCGTGCCGTTCCTTCAGAGCCCAGTGCCGTGAATGGCGGCTCCCGTGCGCATGCGCAGGAGTGATGTAATTGCACCTCCGGCCAATCAGATGGCCGGAGGACGCGAACCAGGAAGCAGGACGGCCGGACATGTCGCCCATCCCGTCACTGAGTGGGTGCACTGCGGGGGCTTCGTTCTAATGCGATGCATACCAGCTCATTATGCCTTTATCTTTACAGGTTTTTTTGGGGGGGGAGTTTAATCTCTTTAATTAAAAAAAAAGGTTTTTCTATTAAAGTGATTGGAAAGTCTCATTTTTTTTCTATTAAAATAACAAACATGTTATACTTACCTGCTCTGTGAAGTGGTTTTGCACAGGACAGCCCGGATCCTCCTCTTCTCTGGTCCCTCTTCTGTGCTCCTGGTCTCTCCCTCCTGTTGAGTGCCCCCACAGCAAGCAGCTTGCTATGAGGGCACCCAAGCCAGCTGAAGCTCAGTGTATCTATTCATACATGGAGTTTCCATTTGGCCCCGCAGCCTCCCTCCCGATTGGCTAAGTTTGATGGACAGCAGCGGGAGCCAATGGTGTCGCTGCTGGATTTTAGCCAATCTGGAGAGATAGTCCCAGACGGCTGAGGCACTTGTGGACATTGCTGGATAGAGAGGGGGCTCAGGTAAGTATTAGGGGGGCTGCTGCACACATCAGGACATCTATATTAAAGTGGAGCTCCAGTCTCCTTGTCAGTTTTCTCCAAAAAGCACCCCCGTGATTCTCTTTATTTTCACAATATAAACAGGATACTGGTATAAGTGTATTTCTTCTTCCTAATTACAATTATGATGTTTATTACAGGATCCAGACAGACAGGCAGCGGTCATTATAAGTATGGCCATCTGAAGCCTGCTCCCACTTGCTTCCGGGACTCCCTGCCGCTGGCTACCCAGCATGCACGTCCCGAGCTCGCACCTGCGCAGTAAGGAAGCAGCGCGGCGCACTGTGTTTACAGGTTGCCATAACAATGGCGGCGGAAGTTTCCGTCCTGTTGCTATTGCAACCTGTCAATCAAGACAGAACCTGGAAGTCAAGTGCAGTTCAAAGCCTCCTGGGATACATGACGCAGACATTCCAGGAGTCCAAGCAAATCGCCTAATGACGAAACCGCCTAGGCGGCCGGGCCCGGAAGTGCAGACTATATAAAGAAAAAAAAGGTACTGTATTTAGAAAAAAAATAAATAAATAAACAATTGCCATTTCAGACTGTTCTATGGGTGGGCACTGCATTTCAAGGAGCTTGAATAAATGAGTGGAACTCCGCTTTAACGCATAGAATGCATTAAGATATAAAAACTTTCTGACTTTACAACCCCTGTATATTTCTCATGACAGCCTTACTTTACATTAGGATAAAATTGAGATGCTACACTATTTTTATGTGGTGGCAATAACAATTTAATGTAATTTTAGTATTCATGAAGATTTGGAGGAATGTGTACAATGACAGAGATACTACCTTTGGATTCTACAGGTTCTCAGCTATCGGAAAGTACATATTTTTTGAATTTCTGAGTTTTCAAGTCTGTAATATGTCTGAAATGCACAGAGTGAAACAGTCCATAGTCAGCAAACAGTTAAACCTCACAAATTTCTTTCTAACTTTAATAATTATCAATATAAACCGTATTCTCTGTTTTATAGGTACAACTTGCATGCACTTTTACAGCAAATGTGTCAGCGCACACATTTACATTAATGTATTTTTTTCCTCTTATGAGGTTTACATCCGGGAAAATTCTCCGGTATGGCAAAACAGGCAGAAAAAGTGTAAATAATTTATCACTTTGCAAGCCGCTCAAATTTCTGTTGATATAGAGGGCTGTATAATTCTAAACCAATTATTAGTATTTAGCTGCGCCGTTATGTAGTTAAAATCCCACAACATTAATCCCATCAATTGTTAATGGTAACAAAACGGAAAAAGAATTAGAGATTGTTTGAATATTTATTCAGCGAGATGAGCATTCGCTGTCTTAGAGAAGCAGCGTTAAGGGGAAAAAGTGTAAACAGGATTTAGAAAGCCTTGATATATTTACATACAGTATCTGTAATTACGTATGTATTATAGATGGGGCAATTTGTTTCACTACATTTTCACTAGTTTAAATAGGACACTTTAAAACCACTCTCAGAAAACAGGAAGATACCATGAAAAAAAGAAAAAGATATCATGGAACCGGACTCCTCACTGGTTTATAAGGAGTGCATGCGGTCCCTGAGTTACAAACAAGATGGGGTCTATTGGTTTGTTCTTAAGTTGAATTTGTTTGTAAGTCGGAACAGGTAAATTTTTTAAGTGTAGCTCCAGCCAAAAGAATAACTTTTAAGTTTTTTGGACATGGTATGGAATGGTTAACACCCCTGTAACATTTGTTTTGTTGTCTGTACCCCTGTTCAGAAGATTTCACCTCACTTTCTGTCCTTATGACAACCGGATTTTGATAATTTTGGGTTGTTGTGGAAACAAGGAATGGTGATAAAGCTTCAGTGGAGACACCATAATGCTCCTGTCCCCACTCGGCAGCGGGGAAGCCGATGCATGGGTCAGGTGGCTCCGACTGCCGCCTGACACCCGCGATCGCCCCCCCCCGCTGTGAAGGAAGGTTGTAAGCATAGCCGACCGTTCTTCTCCCTGAAATGATCACAGAGCTCATATGATCCTTCTATATAGGATCACAGGTCTCTATGGTCCTTTCACAAGCCACGCCCCCCCCACAGTTAGAATCACTCCCCTAGGCTCACATTTAACTCATTGATCACCCATAGGGTTAACCCCTTCCCTGCCAGTGTCAGTATTACAGTAACAGTGCATAATTTTAGCACTGATTACTGTAGTAATATCACTGGTACCCCCAAAAGTGTCAAAAATGTCAGTTAGGGGTCCGATCTGTCTGCCGCAATCCCGCAAAAATCGCAGATCGCCGTCTTTTTTTACTAAAGATATGTAGCAGAAAACAAATTGCCCTAAAATGTAAATAAAGTTTGATTTTTAATGTTTTTTTTGAGAATGTCATATAACAGAATGTGAAAAATATTGTTTTATGTTTTTTTTTTTCAAAATTGTCAAATTTTTTTGTTTACAGCGCAAAAAATAAAAATCGCACAGGTGATCAAATATCCCCACAAGAAATCTCTATTTGTGGGGAAAAAAAGGACATAAATTTTATTTGGATACAGCGTCGCACGACTTCGCAATTGTCCGTTAAAGTAACGCAGTGCCGAATCGCAAAATAGGGCCTGGTCATTAAGGGGGCAAATCCTTTCCGGTCTTAAAGTGGTTAAAGTGGTTGTAAACCCCTACGTGCCACAAATTATTATTATTATAATACAGGATTTATATAGCGCCAACAGTTTGTGCAGCGCTTTACAAAATGAAGGCAGACAATACATTACAATACAATTTGGTACAAAAGCAATCAGAGGGCTACAGTGATTTTCGGCTCCCAGGGGCATCGGCCAGATATGGTATATACATAGTTACCTTGGTCCAAGCGTAACCAATGTATCAATGTACAACATACTGGCAAGAAGGCTGCAGAGTCACTGCTGGGAGGGAGAGCAGGGTTCCTGATAAAAAAATGTCAATGCTTCTGCAGAAAAATTTGAGGATACATTCCTCCGTAGTTCCTTCAACTAAATAGGTCAAGGAGGATTTCCTTTGAGGGTACGTTCACACTGAACACGGGTTTGAAATTTCAAATCCGCATTTCAGTGCGAGTTCGGGGACAATTTGAAAGACATCTGTGTGGGTTCATGCACAGATGTCTATTGAAAATCGCTCCCCGAAGTCACCAAAGGTAGTACAGGAACTACTTTTTGAAATCGGTGCAGCGCAGCAAAGTCAGCCTCGCCCCGATTGGGACAGTGCCATTGCCGGCAATAGGCTGGGATTTGGCATGCAATTTGACAGCTCAAATCGCATGTCAAATTGTGCCGGCGTGAACTGGGGCTGAATCCCATTTCTCACTTAAGAGTATGTAAATATTCCAACGTCCAATGTATTACCCGCTTCAGGTCCGCCCTATAACAGGTGTACTACTTACAGGGCGGCACTTGTGCGCTGGATCACGTATATATACGTGATCTGACACTCCTGGGTAGGGGCCCGCGTGCGTGCATTCAACGCCTTGCTTCCGCTGTTATTACATGCAGCGGAAGTCGATCAGCGGGTGCACGGTACCCAATGTCCTTCGGCACCCGCCGATCCTTAGGCAGAGAGCCTACTGTTCTGACAGGAAGGAAGGGATGGGATTTGTGTCACTGCAAAGCAGAGAATAAATTTCATCTCTTCCCCTAGTAAAAGCACCTCAAACAGTATAGTAAAACACTGGCTAGGCACAAAGTTAACCCTTTGATCGCCCCTAATGTTAACCCCTTCCCAGCCAGTGTCATTAGTACAGTGAAAGTGCATATTTTTTAGCACTGATTACTGTATTAGTGTCACCAATCCCCAAAAAGTTTCAAAAGTGTCAGCTAGTTTCAGAATGTCCACCGTAATATTGCAGTGGCGCTACAAGCCGCTGATCGGCGACATTACCACTAAAAAATAAAATAAAAATATCCCATAGTTTGTAGACGCTATAACTTTTGCGCAAATCATTTAATATACGCCTATTGGGAATGTTTTTACCAAAAATATGTAGCAGAATACATTTTGGTCTAAATTTATGAAGAAGTTTGATTTTTGTTTTAGTTTTTCTTTTTTTATTGGATATGTTTTATAGCAGAAAGTAAAAAATATTGTTTTTTTTTTTTTTTTCAAAATTGTCAGCCTTTTTGTTTATTGCTCAAAAAATAAAACACGCAGAAGTAATAAAATACCATCAAAAGAAAGCTCTATTTGTGGGAAAAAAGGACATACATTTTATTTGGGTACAGCCTTGCACGAACACGCACTTGTCAGTTCAAGTAACGTAGTGAAATATCGCAAAAAAAAAAAAAAAGAAGATAAATTGTGCGTATAATGATTAAATTGTGTGTATAAAGACTATATAAGAATAATAAAAAGATGTATATAAAAAAAAATATCCCAAAAAATGGCCTGGTCATGACAGGGGTGGGGGTAAATCTTCCCGAGGTCAAGTGATTATTAAATACAGAGCTGTATTCACTTACGTCTTCCAGATCTGCCTGGAGTTCAGCTTTAAGAGACAATCTCGTCTTTTGAGATGCATTGAATACTGGCGTTTTGCGATTAGCCATTAGTGTATACAATTAGATGTGTACCTTTATTTATCTTCTCTTTCCCTTAATTACTGCTGACAGCCCAGGCTTTCTATAAGACGGTCCTCCATGTATTGCACTGAATATAAATTACAATCGTTCTATTCTATTGAGCATTTTATTGTGTTTCTACACAATTACATTTTTAAGTAAAGAGAGTGAACCGAAGTTTGGATTAATCAAAAACAGGCAAGTGGCAGATCCAGGAAACAAGCAGTTATGGAAGGTGCTAGGGCAGGATTTCATCTATTTATTTAACACCTTAGCTATGCTAAAGTGAAATTTTAGAAGAGGAAAAAAGTTACGAGCCCCCCCCTCCCCCACCACCACTATTCCTAGTAAAACTGCAAAATATTATAACCCCTGTGTGATTTCAAGTACACTGTAAAACCTAACCTAGAAAAAATAATATACCCTCTACAAGCCAAAAGACATATAAAAGTCACCTCCCATGATGCAATGTGAGCTCTCTCTATGTGGATCTTGTTTGAGCCCGACTGTAGTAGGTATCCTTGGATATTCTTGGTATCCCTGACCCACATGTAGCACTGCCCCCTAGGGAGCTGCTGAGAATTACACTTCTTGGATTCCCCTGGGTTACCCGTAGCAACAGTCTGTAGAAACTTAGCTCTTTAAATACTCAGCCCAGACAATGAACAATCCAGGGGATTTTTTTTTTTTTTTTTTTATTGGAACTTAGATGGGAGAAGGGATGAATGTGGCACTGCAACTTGAACTATGCACAATTCCTCAGGACAACTGACTGTAGAATGTGGCAAGGCCGCTGCTTCACCTTGCCACCGAAACGAAGATAAAGAATATGTACTCTTGTTTAGGTTACTCTTCAGGGTCTAACTTGGCACCCCCTTTGTCATTGATTGTGTGTGCTGACCTTCTGTCCACTGACACCCTACTGGAGTGGTTTCCTTCCTAAGCAGACCCCTGGCAGGCTCCCCGGTACTCACACACACTGTTTTTTCCCAAGGCCGCTCTGCTTCCAACTCCACTGGTCAGCTTCCACACTCCACCTCACTAGGATGACTGCTCGTGACCACCTTCCATACAGACTGGGGGAGAGACAGCCGTCAGCCTCCTCCTGGGACCTGGCTTCCCGCCCAAAGACCCCCTGTCACATGTGCCCCTGGCTTTTATGACGTATCCCAGGAAGAGGTGTTCTGGGCGAAGTCAATGCTCCTGGCAGGTAAGTACCTCCTAATTAAAAGTCAGCAGCTACAGTATTTGTAGCTGCTGCCTTTAATTTTCTTTAAACTAATCACAGTTCCCCTTTAACAGTTTCCCCTTTCTACTGGACCATTGTACATATAGGGCAGAATGGCAGAATGTACCTGTACGTCCTCCCAGTTTAAGTGTGTGTGTGCAGCCTGCACTGCTCTGGTATCGAAGAGAGGAAGCGGCATATCAGTTCAGCGTTCAAAATATTTTATGCTTTATTAAATGTAATAACAAAAAGACACTGTACACAGCTCCATCAGGGAAACAGTTTACGCGTTTCATGCTCTTAATGAGAAGTCATACGTTATGACTAAGCGCTAAGAGCATGAAACGCGTCAACTGTTTCCCTGATGGAGCTATGTACAGTGTCTTTTTGGTATAACATTTAATAAACCATACAAGATTCGTATCGCTGAACTGGAGTGCCGCTTCCTCTCTTCTATTCCTGTGGTGCTTTCAGCTGTGGACTGAGCTGGCACCAAGGAGTTCAGCAATATGTTGTCATGGTGATTGAAAATCACCTGGAGTAGTGTGCACCCATCTCTTTTCTCCATTTGCACTGCTCTGGTGAGAGAATGCAAAAAAATAAATAAATAAACGGTAAAAAAAAAACGAATTGTAATATATCTGGATTTCCCTGGGTTACCCTTAGCAACTGATAGCAGATAATTAGCATTGAAAGTCCTTGGCTCAGTCAATAATCAATCCAGGGGATGTTGGTTTTTGTGTTTTTTTTTTTTGGAACTGGGATAGGAGAAGGGATGAGTGGGATACTCTAACTATGAACTGTGCACAATCTTGAGGACAACTAGCTGTAGTGTGCGGCAAGGCCGCTCCTTCACCTTGCCACTGAAGTGAAGATAGATAATTTGTTCCCGCTTGAATTACTCTTCAGGATTCTAACTTGGCACCCACTTTCTCACTTGCTGAGTGTGCTGACACCTGTCCACTGACTCTCCACTGGAGTGGTCCCCTTCCTGGGCAGACCACGGGCAAGCTTCCCTGTAATCACGGACACTGTTTTTCCCAAGGTTGCTCTGCCACCAACTCCACTAGTCAGCATACACTGGACCTCCTGGCTCAGGTCCACACTCCTGGCTCACAAGGCCGACCGGCTGTGACCACCATCCACTGCAGCAGAAGGAGAGACAAATGTCACCCTCCTTCTGGGACCTGGCTTCCCGCCCAAAGACACCCTGTCACATGTGCCCTTGGCTTTTATAACATATCCTAGGATGCACCCCTGTTTGTGCCACCCACTGGGATAGTTACAAAAGCCTGTGTTTTACTGGCTGGGTTTCCTCCACTGTCCAACATGCCTCCCTTTTGGATACAGTGGGGACACTTCCTCAGTTCAGATGAATCACACATGGACACATGCAACAGGCCTAACAATCAGGTTCCCCTGATAAGCAGATAGAGACATTAGGCTTTACCTATCTAGCCCCTACCTAGGAGGGTGCTACGCATATATATATATATATATGTTTTTTTTTTACACACTGTCAGCAGAGCAGTATCACTATGGTGTACTGCAGTGTTGGTGATTATGTACAACTGGCTACTCTGATATCACTGTCAGCCATTGTCTCTGATCACCGCCACAGGAGCAAAATGTCACCAGATCAGCAGTGCCACTCAGTGCCCTTAATCACCGCCACCGACCCACAGTGTCCCTGATCATTGTCACACCAGTTACAGCATCCCCAATCACCGCTATGCCCGTCCCAGTGTCCCTAATCACTGCTACACCAGTCCCAGTATCCCCGATCACCTCCACACTTCAATAAAGATACATGTGATTGGCTGTCATGGGCATGACACTTTGCACTAAAGGAATAGGCCACTGAATGCACTTTAGCAGTTCCTCAAGTCATTCTGCAGACTTTGAGATTTCACCACTCTTAATAAATAACAAGTGTTCTCTCGGCACTCCTAAAGTTCTAAGTAGTTCCAATATATCCACCTTACTTTTGGACAAGTTCCACCCACTTTTGAGTAGTCGCAGATTGGGACAGAAGTAGATATAAATAAAGAATATTTTGAAACAACATAATAATTATATAGTACAAAGGGAATGTGCCCATGAAAAGGTTTATATGGTATTTTCCACGCACCTTTTTCCAAGAGACAGGGAAATTACTTTCCTCTACGTTATACACTTTTGTGTATGTTTAATATCCTGACCATACTCTGGGGCTTTTATTTTGGCTGCGATCTGCACATCATCTACTTTTAAATTAACAGAAGATGTTTTCCTTTCTTCTGTGCTGTTCTAGTTTGTGAAGAATGAACCCAGAGCTGAAAATAATGGCAACTCTAATAGATTCAGTGCATTTTTATTTAGATGAAATAGTGATATTCGGAGCCGCACACCTTGATTGCATTATTTTATCAATGTATTAATTATTTGGGTTAGTTTGTTAGACTTATGGGCCTTACACACTATAAGATTTTCTGAAGACTTTTTCCTTAAGACTTACCAAAACCATATAATATGGAGGTCAAACCTAAACACTTTCAATTTGTATGCAATCTGGCAGGCCCTTGCACTACATAGAAAAGGAAATCTAACCACAAAAGTTGGATAGTGTGTATCCAGCTTTAGTCATTTAAAAACAGAATGAAATGCCCTATAAACTATTACAATCTTACATAATCTTAATCATACATAGAGTAAACTACCTGTTAAATAGTCTTCAACACAAGCTTTTTCGGGATAATCACTTTTATATTTAGGCTTTTTAACATGACCTTATTTCCTATTCAAACTTTGCATGTGAAGCTCTTCTTCTGCTCAGCAAAGAATTCAGGGTCTTCTCAAATCGACTGGACATGTCAAAAAAAGTTTATATTTAGGTGTTCCAGGGCAAAGACAGTTTAATCTGCACTGAATCCTTTGTACACACATGTGTTTTAACAAGTTACTATTCATCAATCACATTTAGCTGAGCTTGTTCTATAATTTTGAGGAGATTTCATAGGCAGATGTTTTTTGTCCAAGAATAGAAATTGGAGGTGTGAAAATTGTGGAACCACATTGTTCTAGTTGCATAATTCCATTTTTGGTATCATTTTTTTTTTTAAAGTTGATGGCTACGCTGGACTGACCTACTCAATGAAGGGTCTATGGGTGGGTGGTAGGTGAGAGAGGGCCACTTGGCGAAATTAATGGGCCATACACACTATACAATTGTCTTTAGATTTTTTCCTTTAGATTTACCAAAACCATATAATATGAGGTCAGACCTAAACACTTTCAATTTGTATGCAATCAGGCAGGCCCTTGCATTACATAGTTGAAGGTAAATCTAAAGGAAATCTAACAACAAAAGTTGTAGTGTGTATTCAGCTTTACTCCCAATCAAACTGGATGAAAAAAAAGGCAGTGGACCCTTGTTAAGGGGTCTGGGCTGTTACCTTACTAGCCTACTAGATACAGCCTAGTGTTCGTTTCCAAAGTTTCTAGTGAATGTTGGTTAAAGAAGCGCCCAAAATCAGCAATAAGAATCTCACTTAGATCAACAGATCGTCGATTTATTGGTAGCAGAACAGGTTAAAACCAACTCTTTTTGCAGCATAACCTGCTGTCGGTTGCAGATCTGAACTGCAACATTTACACCCTAAAGAAGGGGGAGTCTCTGTTCCACCGAAACGCGTTGGCTTTAACATGTTCTGCTACCAATAAAACAACAATCTTTTGATCTAAGTGGGATTCTTATTGCTGATTTTGGGTGCTCCTTTAACTGACTACCACTAG
The DNA here is from genome assembly GCF_965119305.1 of Pelophylax lessonae. Taxonomy (NCBI): domain Eukaryota; kingdom Metazoa; phylum Chordata; class Amphibia; order Anura; family Ranidae; genus Pelophylax; species Pelophylax lessonae. The sequence continues at coordinate 186,603,026 of NC_138777.1, read as the reverse complement.
AATCTTTGGTATCAGAAAGGGTTCATAGGTGTTAATTTTCATAGCTGAAGGTATGAATTTTCAATACTCAGGGTAGACATGTTAAAATGGCATTATATGTGGTAGACAAGCCAATACACCTGTTCAGTGATGGTTGTTCCATTTGGATTTAGATGGCCTCTTTCACACTGCTTTCAAAAGAGTGGTCCTCTCTGCCAAGAATGTCAACCTTACTGTCCTCAAAAAGAATGTCCCTTTTCATTAAGGTGTAGGAAGACGACTGAGTCTTGAACTGTAGAATTTGGTGCCCTTTGTTGGAGTCATTTTGTGAGAGGTTGCTTCATCTCCCCTCCAATGTCCAGGTCTTTGCATTCCTCATTACACTGCTCTACATTTACCAAGTTGTTGACCTGTGGAGAAGGCCTTCAACACCATAATTCTTCTACATATGACATTTTAGTTCCACTTTAAGTTATATTTCCTCCAAATACATTAGGCTAAAGTACAAAGATTTAACCTGTCCCACTGAAAAAAAAAAAAAAAAACCTAAGCCCATTTGCTTTGAACTCAGCACGCATAAGCTAAATACAATTGAGCGGACCTGCTTTGGATTTTTTTTTTATGCAGTAGGAGACTAAATACTTAAAGCGGAGTTCCGGCCATAGAAAAAAAATTTCAATGAACATACCCCCGGGACAGTCAGGGCTAGTACATTCCACAATGGCTAGCCTCTGATCTGTCCCGGTTCGCACTTACCTGCAAGAAGAAATACTCACTTTTAAATTTTCTTCTCCAGCGTTGCCATCTCTGTTGTGGGCAGCTGAAGCCAGCGCGATCCTCTTCTGTGTCCTCTTCCGTGTCTTCTTCTCCCAGAATGCGCCTGCACCGGCCCCTCTCGTCACTTCCGGTGCGGCGTCGCACCGGAAGTGACGAGCGTGGCCGGTGCTGTCGCATTGATTCCTGGGAGCGATGACGTTCAGCTCCCAGGAATCATTGCAAAGCGGAAGTGAGGGCGCGGGCCGCGCGGCCGAGGGCGGAAGTGGAAAAAAGGTGAGTATTTTCTTTCTGCAATTATAAGGTAAGTAAAAAAAAATAAAAATCGTAACTTCCCATTTCTTTTTCAGGTGACAACTAGGCAGCGGATGGCCCAAAATCAGCTATGTTGATTTTGGGGCTGGAACTCCGCTTTAATTTTTTTCCAAATGTTTTTTTCTACATGTTGTAATAGGTTGTGCTGTGTATACAATATATGCGACATGTTAAATTTTAGATTTTTTTGACCAGCGCACCGATACAAAGGGGTCAATTTACTAAAGGCTCCAGAGCTTAGTAAATGAGGTAAGGCTTCACTTTGCAAAGAGTACCCAATCACAACAGCATTTTTGCTTGCACATAATTGGATGATGGGAGTCAGCAGAGCTTCTGCTCCTTTACTAAGCTCTGGAGCAACTGCATTTGCAAAGCGCACAGTCGTTTTTCCTTTCGTAAATCAACCCCCTAGAGTCAAGGCAACAAGTCTTGTCCTTGCATTGAGGCTGCATTGAGCAGCAGAGGCCATCCCAACCAAACGATCGCTGAGCTTTCTGTACTGTGCTTCGAAGAGCAAAGCATACAAGTGTAGATGAGCCCCTGCTAGGGTCCACTGCAACGCACCCATTTTCCTGTCTTGAACTCATTCAAAACTAATGGGCTGCAATGTACCACAGCGCTCAAAAAAAATAGTGCAGGTGTTTTTTGGGGGTTTTTTTTGCATTGCATTGCACCTTACAGGACATCATGGGATTGATTTACTAAAACGGGAAAGTGCAAAATTTGGTGCAGCTCTGCATAGACACCAACCAGCTTCCGGGTTCTTTTGTTCAATCTTAACTGAACAAGCTGAAGTTAGAAGCTGATTGGCTGCCATGCACAGCTGCACCAGATTTTGCACTCTCCAGTTATAATAAATCGACCCCCATGTGTTGTGATATGCACACCTACCTGTACTGCCTGTATATGGTACACCTACCTGTACTGCCATTGAAAATCATATTTGCTGCATTGCAGGTGGTGTGAACGGGCTCATCAATGTTTGTGCTCAGGGACATTGTCCTGCATATAGGATACTTCACACTTCCTTCAGAATTGATTTATGATCCTTTTGCATGTATATTGACTTGTATGGGAAAGAAAGCAAATTCTTCTCTGTACACATAAGCCTTAAACTGATTGGCTGGCTGTGTGCTGCGAGTTCCCATGGTCTGCAGCTGAACCATTCATGGTGAGTCACAGAGGTGCGTCTCAATAAAAACCTGATGTCAATATAAGTTCTAGAAAAGAAGGGGTGTTTACTGGCATGAGTGAAAAACGATATACTGGAAGAGTGATATTTCATTTCCTCCCCATTATTTGGCCGGTAACAAAAATAATGCAAAAAAACAAAATAAATAATGGCACCAGTGGTATCATAACTAACGCCAATTTTAAATCCTCATTGCTGAGCCTTTCACGCAGATGTTTTTAGTTTGTCATACGTCTTTTTAAAAACCTAGCTTCTTTTCTACTCATTTCATCTGAGTTTTTCCCCTCGCAGTCAGGTGCTAATGGTCTCTGTCAATATCCATCAAGGACGTCCTTTCCAGAGAATTTTACATAACCTCTTTAAATGTGGGTCTATTTCAGGCATCCTCCAATCCTGAACGTCTCTCCTTCCCGATAACAATTTTTACTTGATAAATCTCTTTCTTTTCTTCCACCTGTCCATTGCACATACAAGAGCTTTCAGTTTATATTATAGCCACTTGACCTCCGGACGTTAAACCCCCCCTTCCTGACCCCGCCGGTTTTTGTGATACAGCACTGCGTTACATTTTTCTGACAATTGCGCGGTCGTGCGACGCTGTACCCAAATAAAACTTGTGTCTTTTTTTCCCCACAAATAGAGCTTTCTTTTGGTGGCATTTGATCACCTCTGCGGTTTTTATTTTTTGCGCTATAAAAAAAAAAGAGCGACAATTCTGAAAAAAAAAAACAATATTTTTCACTTTCTGCTATATAACATTCCCGAAAAAAAAACAAAAATAAAATGTTTTTATCGTTTTAGGCCAATTTATATTCTGCTACAAATTTTTGGTAAAAAAATCCCAATAAACATATTTTGATTGGTTTGCGACAATTTTACTATCTGCTATGAAACTAAAAATATCTAAATAAAAAATAAAAAAAAATCTAATTTCATCATAAATTTAAGCCAATATGTATTCTGCTACATATTTTTGTAAAAAATAAAAATACCAATAAGCGTATATTGGTTAGTTTACACAAAAGTTATAGTGTCTATAAACTATGGGATATTTTTAGTTTTTTAAATGTATGTATTTATTTTTTTAGTAATAATGGCGGCGATCAGTGACTTATCGCGGGACTGCGATAATACGGCGGACAGTCGGGACACTAACTGACACTTTTGCCTCTTTTTGGCGACCAGGGACACCAATTAGTGCTAAAAAATATGCACTGTCACTGTACTAAAGGCACTGGCTGGGAAGGGGTTAAAATCAGGGGCGATCAAAAGGTTAACTTTTGCTGCAGCAGGCATCATCCCAGTACAGCCACTTCTCCGAGCCGGCGTACAGGTACATCGATTCGCAGGAAGAGGTTAAGGGCCCTTTTATACTGATGCGCTTTCGATGCATTCCCATTGACTTACAATGGGAATTTGTGTTTTTGAAAAACTGCACTAAAGTTGCAGCGTGGCAGATTCTTTAAAGTAGAGGGCACCTGCAGTGTGAACAGTTACATAGGCTTTAATGGAGAATAGTTTTCATGTGCTTTTGTTACCCTGAAAAAGCGTGGCAAAAAGGCACCAGTGTGAAAGGGGCCAAAGGCTGTTCACTTTGCACTGACATTTTCCCCAGATATTAGTGAATGAGGTAAAGCTCTGCTGACTTCCATCATCCAATCATGTGCAAGTAAAAATACTGTTTTTTTTTTCCATGCTTATGATTAGGTTATCTATGCAATGTGAAAATTCAACATAGTTATTAAGCTCTGGGGGAAAATTCCCTTGCAATGCGCAACTTCTACAAAATGAACTGCCTTTGCCTTTAGTAAATCAACTCCTGAGAGCCGTAAGCTTTAAAAAAAAGTTTTGTACAGGTTCAAATTTGCACTCACTTAAAATCTTACTAAACCCAGGAACCTGCATTCACTATATCTGGTCTCCCACAGTGCACAAAAAATGGAAATGCAATTATTTTAGTAAATATAAACTGCTAAATACCTTTTCTCGTTAGCAGTCTTGGAACTTCTATCAGTGCCTGGTTAAAGTTTGTAGGGGGAGTTTTCTTTTTACTCTGGCTGTCCTATGAGGATGCAGGACCCCTGACCCTCTGTCTGGACAGTGCTGATTGGCCATGTGCTGATCACATGCACCCTCCCAAGAAAATAAAATAATTTGCTAGCAATACACACCAAACTGAGCATGTGCAGAGTGACAGGCGGTCAAAAATCATTCATCCTGTTCCCGTACAAGAAACATTTTGGAGTTTTTCCCTTTGGGAATTTTCGTACGAAAAGTAGGAATCGGCTGTCGAAAGTTATGTACACACTGTAAGAAAATAATACGAAAGTTCTTTGGACTAAAATTCTCCCCCGATTATTTTATAGTATGTACGAGCCTTTACTACCTACTAGGTTTATATCCCTAATTTACATTATAACCAATTTTACAATAAGCCTTTCAGACACTAATCACAATTAAACAGCCATGGATATACATAGGTTGAGAAATCGTTAAAGTATTCTTCTAGCCTTTTTTTTTATTTGCAAAATGTTTTTTTTTTTTTTTTTTGCATATACCTAAGCCTCCTTCACTCTCGGAAATGAATCTGCAATTTAGATGACTTTTGCAACATATCCAAAAATCCACTTTGTCCCTTCTAATGAAAGTAATAACTTGGACTCCTAGTTCATTGAGTATTGAGCTGAAATCCTGCATCTGTTCTCCGCTTGTCTTGAAAACAGAAAATTAATTTCGATGACCAAGCCGAACACTGCATAGCTCTGTCAGGTAATTAGTCACTGTCGCTGGCTACTCAGGGTCTATCACTGTGCTAATCCATACACAAACCTCTACCATCCCCTAGTCACTCACAATTTAAAAGGCACTTTAACTACCAATTCCCTCCGTTCAATCCAAAGCAGCCTTTGTGAAATGAGAATTTTTTTTTTTCCTCTCCCTCTCATGTTTTCTTCTTCCTATTTATTGCCAGCAGAATTAATGCAGCTGATTTACATTTTTTTTCTTTTTTTTTTTTCTGTTTGATGAAGTCTACTGTTGATTAAGTAGAGCTTCGGGGGAAAAAATTATACTTCTGCAGTTTTCCTACTTGACTTGCCAGTTTATTAATGAAAGAAGCAAAGATATTGATGACCTACAAATTACAACCATAGCAATTAAAGGGTATCTCTTTCCAAGCCTCTAATTAAAAAAGATTTCTTTTATATTGAAATACACTTTCACTGTATTATTTTCCTCTGATTTTTTTTTTTTTTTTTTTTAATCTGAGACAAAAAAAACAAAAAACAAAACAAGTTACAAAAAAACACAATAGTCAGATTCAAATATAAAGACTGTCCAACATTATAATTAGTTATTTATTTAGCTCAAATAAAGATAAACTTTATAGGCTAAAATAATGTAAACAATATTTTTGAAAATGTGATAAATACTGATATATCTTTGATGTTTAAATGTATTTTATGATTTACCTTTGTCTATGTTTAAATTAATTTTATGATTCCCCTTTGTCTATAATTATATAGATATTATATATTATATATTAATATATATATATATATGTATATATATATATATATATATATATATATATATATATATATTATAATTATATACTGAGTTTCCCTCTAATGCGTGCCATTTTAAATACATCTGATACCTGTGTAGCAAGTGTTGTAAATCATATTAAAACAGGCTAGGAATTGTTCATGTTTTTTTTTTTTTTTTTCATTTTTAATCAAGGTAAACATTTAATAAAGGTATAGAGGGTTAAAAATATTCATCAAGTCTATCAGAGCATCAAACGAAGAATATTGTGCAAGAGGGCCAGTGACCCTAATCTCGGGGTTCAATAAATTAAAAAATATTAAAAAATATTAACAAACCATAAAGCAACAATTTGTTGAAGTGACACAAGTAATATCAGAAATGTTCTCAAAATCTCATCAATGAATTTGATAAGAGTTTTCAAAGGTAATCGTTTTTAAGGCAAAAGTACAATTGTAAGGAAGCTCTAGGCCAGCAAGCCCAGATGACTACTTGAACCATATCACAATAATTGAGCCTACATGACTAAGGCACCCAAGATGTAATCCTCAAACTCATCTTAACCTCTAATAACCCAATCCCCGTTTACCCCAACTCTGTAGAAAAAATGCCAAAACACAATTGTTGGAGTAAAATTTGGCCGTAATGGCCATTTATTTAATCCAAACAAAATATAACAAACATTCCTTAAGGGTCCATTCACACTAGCGCGACTTGTCAGGCGATCAAGTCGCCTGACAAGTCGCGGTCGGTGGCCTGCCATTGATTAGCACAGGACCCGTTCTAATAGGAGCGACACAAGTCGCTCCGACTTAGAAAAAGGGTCCTGTACTACTTTGGGGCGACCTGGAGGCGACTTCCATTGACTTCAATTATATAAGTATTCAATTGACTTCAATTATATAAGTGCACCGCGATTTCACAGGTCGCCCCAGCAAGTCGTGTCACCCCTGTCTGAATGGGCTCTAAAACAAGAACCAAAAATAATAATACAATAACAAGAAACATGAGGTTGCTGATCTTTGGAGGCACCAAGTATCAATTATCAACTTTGTACCTGCGTAACTACTTAAACGGTCCCCAGCCGCACCACACCGGCTCGGGGACGACCTCAACATTCTGCAGATACCTCACAATTTTAACCTACCAGTTAAACCACCATTAACTGGCATTCCCCAGGTGACTCCATACCTTAGATGGGTCCCTAAACTGATAAGCACAGCAGATTTTTTAATGCCTCCAAAGACCCCAACCGCCAAATCAAGAAGACCACATACAGAAGCATAAATCCAATATATGGGCTGGCGGGCGGGAACGTTCCTCCCCACGTGCTTCACGGAATGCTGTGAAGATGTGCTGCCCTCTCCAAGACCACCCTACCACAGGCTAAATAAAAACCTCTAAATGGGTAGAAGACTGATTGAATTTTTCCTGAACTTTCTTAACTCTATCTCTCCTGCTTACACTGCCTACCTAGTCATGCAAGCCCTGCGCTTATTTTTTAAATTTATTTTTTTCTTCGGGCTGTACTTTTGCAATAGTCCCGCGTTTTGTCGCAATTCTGGAATCGCGGGCAGAATCATGGCGATTCCGCCCGTGATTCAAATTGACTAGGTGTGAACAGAGCCTTGATGTTTTTGTTTGTTTTTATATTTTAATTTTAAAATGACTTAGGAAGCTTGGAAGTTGGCATTGCTGACCTCTCCTTTTGAACATGCTAGTTGCCTGGTTGTCATGCTCAAGCACAGCCAATACTCCATAAGTCACTAATCCGAAAAAGGTATTTATTATTTAGCAGTATGGACTTTTTCTATGGCATTTGTGATTTGGAATCCAGAAATAGTCAGGCAACTAGTATTTTTACTAGTTGGTTAATGACAACCCCTGTATTTTTCTCAGTACCTATGTCATTAAATTGGAATAAAAAGATTCCCTTTTTCTAATTTTATATTTGGTACAAGAATGTAGTCAACAATAAATGTGGCCGCAACATTTTACCAATATAACAAAATAAATCTAACAGTTTTCTTTATGATGGTGAAATTTAATGCCCAACTCTGGGCAAATAAAAAATGATCCCTTGAAGTGGGGCTGTGACCACACCACAAGATTTAATTGCTCATTTTGGTTTGGGGGAACAACAGAAATAAATAAACTTACCTGATCTTCTGCCCATCCCTACAGCTAGACTGGTCCCCACAGAGTCTGCACCCCCATGCTCCACTGGTCTAGAGTCCAGATCATCATCATCAAGACCTGAGAAGGGTCCATAGCCCTTTTCTGTATGTAGGGATTACGAGGGACAGTCCACCTCTAGATTGTGGGGGAGCGCCATCTGCTGGGGGAGCAGGGGATCGGGTAGGTAAAACAGTTTCTCTCGTCCCCTGGACAAAACAAGCTATTAACCCTTGCAGTGCAGGCGCAGTCTGACTGCAAAGGAATCATTTATTTTTTTGCTCAGAGTTGGGCTTTAAGATTGAACTGGTAGTACAGGGTCTAATGGTAAGCACCAAGCAATGCGTGAAGGATCCTTTTTTTATATTTGTCTGGAACTGAGCTTTAAGGCAACAACTACAATCCTCTTCCCTCCAACTCCGGAATGTGGGTAGGAACTCCTGCCCCATCACCCACAATGCATGAGCAGTACTGGACAATGCTCCTGCATTCTATAGAAAATAAAAATATATGGTGCTCAAGGTAACTATTACATGAAGGGGCAATAAAAACTGGATTATAGGTATAATAGAGCAAGACTATTATATAAAGTCATATATAATCCAAAAGTCAATAGGTAAGTGATTCTATGAAAAGAAGATGGATGGGCTTCGGATGGGTGTAAGCAATTACATGCAACAAGGGCAAAAGCTCTTCACAGGAGTAAGGTTGACTCTGTAGATGAGGAGGACAAAAAAGGACAAGAAGAGCGCCTCTAAGTGCAGTAGTTTAATGATGGATAAATGCACAAATGTAAACTCACATTGGGTAAAGGATAATCAGCTTTTCAGTGCCATGCATAATTGATCCGTGTGGCGGTATGTCAGGAGATCCAACGCTAGAGCCAGGATCGTGGTTAAGCGGTGAAGAGAGTGCCTGTGCTCTTGGTCTTTCGGATCAGCTGACCATAACAGCTCTTCAAGTCCTTGAAAAAGGAGCGCGAATGCCCAATGGGGCCGTTGCGCATGCTCGGAAATTCGTTGTGTTCCCCTTTTGCCCGTTGGTGACGTCACACGCTGTTACGCTGCGGACCAGGCTGGTTATAGTCAGCTGACCCGGAAGACCGAGAGCACAGGCACTCTCTTCACCGCTTAACCACGATCCCGGCTCCAGAGTTGGATCTCCTGACATACCCCCATACGGATCAACTATGCACTGCACTGAGAAGCTGATTATCCTATTTGTGCTTTTATCCATCATTAAACGATTGCACTTAGAGGCACTCTTCTTGTCCTTTTTTGTCCTCCTGCATTCTATATGGTCATGTCGGCGAGAGGTGTGGTGACAAGATTGGCCAGAGACTCGAAGAAAAGTGGCTTTGGGAGACCAGCCTTTACAACCGGAACCAGAAAAAAAGACTGCAGGATCATGGATTAAGGTAACTATTTATCTTTGTAATATTATGATTTAAATCATGTGCAATATAATCTTCATCTGCTGGGGAAGAAGAGTAAACTCTTTTTTATTTTTATTTTTTACCACTGCCCAGAGTTGAGCTTTTGATTTATTTTTTTCCCTCTTTGTTTTACTGGCATACTTCTGCCACTGTATTTGATAAAAAAAAAAAAAAAAACATAAAATAGTCGTTATGCACATTATTTTCGGTACAAGGTTCTTAATAGACACATTATCAGAAGGTTTACAGGAGGGTAGTGCTTCCAGTAACCCAAAATGGTACTCTGTCCTGAGCAATTAGCCTAAATTAAGACAGTACGTGAAAATGTCACTCATTGAACAGTATATTAATGTCCATTCATAAGTCAGCAGTACATTCCATGAGCAGCATATCTAAAATCAAGAAGCTTTAATGTTTTACGATGGAATCAGAAAAGCTTTTATCTCTCCTTTGACCCTGCATCCCTTCAAGCCTCCTACTCAGTGTAACAGGGAAAAGTCAGAACCATTACACCGGTGTCAAATATCTTTGGTATTCATATTCTATTATAGTCAGTAACAATTAACATTGGCATTCTGAAAAAGTCAGGTGCTATTATGCACAGGAGGAGAGCTGAAAGAAATAACAGCTTAATGATATCTGCCTACTACCAGTGTTATGAATTATGAAAATGGAGACGTTTTAACACGACAATTTCTGGTTAACCCTTAAGACAAGTCATGATAGGTATTTTTTCTATACCTCTGCTCAAGGGCAAACTGGATAAATTAATGAATGTCATATGTCACTGATGAGTAAAAACTAGATAACAATCCTAAAACATACACATTTAACCTTGATGTGCGAACAAACTCGTCCCAAATGTATTCAGCATCATAAAAAAGGCATATCTATGCCTCGATTCCACTGAGCGGTACGGTCCAGTTCGGTACAGTTCAGTACAGTTCGGAAAGGTACACCTTGATCATGCTTGCGTTTCCACCACCAACAGTACCTCAGCTCAACAGTACCTCAACAGTGTAGCGCCATCCTGTTGGTACGGTACTAATGTACTTGATACCCCAACCAAAGGGTCCAAAAAAGTGGTACAGTACGGTTCGGAATTAGGGTACCATTCACAACTTTTGACAATGGAAACGGCAAAAATTGCGTACCGTACCAAACCGAAACATACCGCTCAGTGGAAACGAGGCATTAGAGGGCCAGTTCACTTATACAGTAGTTTAATTATTACTGGACTATCATGGGCCAAGTTGCTCCATCATCTTCTTACATGTTGCTATGGTCCACTAGTAAGAACACATAATGTGGTTCTCTCCTCAGTTTTCCCTGCCAACATTCTAGTAAATTTTGTGGCAATTGTAAAAAAATAAATATAAAATCAACATTTAATGGAAATAATATTAACAGGAGACTGAGTTTCGCAAAGCAATTTGCCACCAAAGGTTTCAAATTATTCTAATTTTTGAAAGACTAAACAATCAAATTCACCTCAAAGCCAGTTCAAAAGAGTTTTTCATTGATTTCCGCCCCAGTTTGAGACATCCGGATAGCCAAAATCAGATAAAAATCAAATCCCTGGGTGTGGGATTGTCGAGGACTACTCATTGCCATGTAATTGTGTTTTCATACAAGAGCTGATTACAGTTTTCAAAAATTCTCACAAAATGGCCAGCTTTATTCCACCTTCAGGGTCTTACTTACATTTACAGGCAGTCCCCGGGTTACAAACAAGATAGGGACTAAGAGTTTGTTCTTAAGTCGAATTTGTTTGTAAGTCGGAACAGGTACATTTTTTAAGTGTAGCCACAGCCAAAATAATAATTTTAAAGTTTTTTGGATAGCATAGGGAAGGGTTAACACCCATGTACCATTTGTTTTGCTGTCTCTACCCCTGTACGGAAGATTTCACCTCACTTTCTGTCCCTGTGATAACTGGATTTTGAAAATTTTGGGTTGTTGTGGAAACAAGGATTGGTGATAAAGCTTCAGTGGAGACACCTTTTTCCCATGAGAACTCTTACAGGAATGGATTTCCCTTCCTAGGGGTAAATTTCTCCTCTCTTCCTGTTGTCTCCCTCCATTTATAAGTAGGAGTTGTTTGTAAGTCGGATGTTTGTAACCCCGGGGACCGCTTGTAGTTGGATTCTCTAGAATTTAACATGTGGAAATTCAGCAGGGGTAATGGAAGATCTTGGTAAAGGCCATGGCTCATAAATAGCATCGGCAACTCAATTTAAACAATTTCACCAGTGATGTCCCAGAAAGGTATAAGAAACCGGAGCGTGATTTCAACATACTAGCAGTTATCCAAAACTGATACATTTTATGGAAACTGTGAAGCAATATGTAGAGTGGACTAGCCCCCCAGCAATAACAATGTCCATCAGGTTTTGCTCCTTCGAGGCCTTCCTACAGTAAGTGGCCATGCAAACACAGACTTTCTGAAAGTCTGTATTTGCTTAGCTAAAAGCACTGGAAATAGGCTGTACCTAATCTATACTATGAGGAGTTGGAGACAATTTAGGGGAGCCCCAGGTAGAACTGAGGGGACTAAAACCTGTAGCAAAAGCCATATGCTGACAGAATATACTGTCTTCTCCCTCCTATAGCTTTTTAGCCATTTTTCAGGTTCCATAGGTTTACTTCAAGGTATACCTCCGTACAATGATGATTCTCCATGATCAGGATAGCTCAGCCCTACTGGTAAATTGAAGTGCTAGAGATCATTAAGCATGAGCATGTGACTGAGTATCTTCTAAGGACATTGTAGGCTAGAATCATAAAACATCTGCTTTTATTCAGCTCTGTAACAAGTACATTTAAAACATACAACACCTTAACATCTGTGTAAAAATATTACAAGCTATTGTATCAGAATCAATATGGCCTTCAGTGCCCTTTAAGAGATGATCATGTTTAGGTCACTGTTATGTCACATTCGGCTAATCTCAACCATCTCATACAACAACTTTGTAGTTGAGCCAAGGAAGCCAGTTCAGGTCAAATATTATGTTTTGTTAAGAAGTAAAGCTTTTAACATTTTATTATTGAAACCATGTGTCCAATATGCGGCCTTGCTACATTTCCTTTTTCATAAAAATTGGGAGCTTTGTCTTGGAGCATATGCATTATAGCTCTTTATCAAGGTTCAAATATTTAAGCTAAACTGTTTAAAACATAAAAGTATAACACAAATAGATGTTTAAAGTACACCTGTATATGCAATACTTGAAGGTCTTGTTCACATTGAATGCATTGGCATACATTTTCTGAGAAAGCACAATGCTCAATGCTGATCTATGCAACCCAATGCACTTGGTGTGAACAAGACCCACACTCTCTATAAATAAGACCTTAGTGCATTAACCTATGGTTTAAGGTAAGTTCCTATGGAGTCTTTCAAAAGCAAAATGTAAAACATAGGTTCAGGTTTAAAGGAGCCATGAGCCCGCAATTAGTTAGCTTATGGCTCCTTTACACCAGAACCTATGTGTTTCATTTTGCTTTTGAAAGACTCCATAGGAACTTACCTAAAATATAGGTTGATACAATAAGGTCTCGTTCACACCAAGTGCGGGCACTTGTTTCCTAGATTATTCCCTGATGTACAAATGTTAACAACAACTTTTAATAAGTTGGTATTTGCATAGTTCTAGGCATGCCCTCTGTGTGATACTGCATGAGCTAGTGATGTGTGGCTCAGACGCCAAGCGCTGCCTTGGTGGGAGGGAAATCAGAGTGTTTAATCTCAATACAACACAGGCATGCTGTGATGTCCTATGGTGCTAGCTAATTGTATCTATAGTTTATTTTGTAGGTGTTCGCTAAAAGTTTGGTTTCCATCACCCCCTTCCCACCAAACCTGGCCACATTTTTAATTCTGCTGTAATACATGGTGCAAATAAGTACCAAAAACATTTGCCCTGGGGTTTTATGGAAGTCAAAACACACGTTTAACATATAGAGTATATAAAGCCATATTCTTTATTACAAATGTGCAAAAAAAGAGTTGGCAACAAGAAAGTGCACCAAAGCAAGGCATAGATATTACATGTATTGTTTCAGCATACATAATTATATATTTCCTAATTCCAGAGTACAAACAACAGTTGTAACACAACTTCAGAAGGTGGAAAACATCCTAATCTCAACACGTTTCATGAAACAGAGTTCACTTCATCAGGATTTTGATGCTGCTGGTAGAGTGTCAACAATCAGAATGGCAGTCAACTCTGTAAATCCAAACCTCAACAAAAACCCACGAATAAGGAGTCTATTCCGGGGGCTGTGGAAACTAAGGGGTTTGCCCATCCAGAGACAAAGGGGAACAACCATGGAACTCACAGCAGATAGTGCCAGGGTGCAGGCATTGGACAAGCCACAGGGTGCCTAGATAGCAGCCTGTTCAGTGCGCTTAATGTTACCAATTTCTTGTGTTTTTTTAACACGTGTCTTAAACTCCCTAAGATCTCAGGGACAAATGTTTTTGGTATTTTTTGTAATTGTGTATGGGATGGAGGTAACTAAGACTCTGTGGTAGGTGCTGTGCTAGTTATTTTTTGTATCACATGGTGGTACTTTTTTTGGTTGGGGGGATGTTGAAGGAAGGCAGACCCAAAGGCCACTTCTGGGCTTAGTCCCAGCTCAGCTGACCAGCTTTCCATTCCCTCTGGATATCCCCTGGCAGTATCTAATAATTTATATATATATAGATATATATATATATCTATATATATATATAGTCTCTTTTTCTTGATGTCCTCAAGCTGGTCACACAATATACTGGGTTTTCTTCCTCCTTGGTCTTCACCCGGCTTCGGGGAGTCATCAATCATGAAAAGAGTGGTACTGACTGATAACAACAGTGATGCACTCTGCATAATTACACTTTGACTGCAGGGCACCATGTTGAAACCCCTCAGGGCGTAGGCTTATGGCACCCTGCACTTACAGGATGCCCGGGCATGACATGGAGGTCAGCAGGATCAACAAGTGAGAGCTGCGGGGACACCTAAGATTGACACTCCCAAAAGAGTCAGTTTCTCTGCAGACTTCAGCAGATGTTTTAACCAGACTGGATCAATGTTTTAACAGTGCGGGCAGTAGCAAAGGTACATTTTTACAGGAATGCCTTGACTTTGTAACTTTTCTATAGTAACAGTATTACTACAATAATGTACTAGTGGACACAGACCTGCATTCATGTCTAATTTTTGTATCTGTCTGGAGTTCAGGTTTAATGCTAACCTAACTAAAATAAAAAAATGGGATTTTTGACTTACCGTAAAATCCATTTCTCTGATGTTCATTGACGGACACAGCTCCTGATCTTCTTAACCATTGGGACGTCCCAAACCAGTGGTAAACATGAGGGGTGGGAACAGCGAAAAATAAATTCCCAAGGCTAACTATAGCCAACCAGGTAAATAGGAGCTCAACCAAAACAACTGGAGCTCACCTGAAAAAAACAATACACCCTCAAAGAGGACCAGGCCTCTAAACAGCAGCCTGCAAAACCTTGCGGCCAAAGGAAGCATCTGCAGATGGAAACACATCCAATTTATAGAACTTTGTGAAAGTGTGCACCGATGACCAGGTGGCCGCCTTGCAAACCTGCGTCACTGACACCTGATGACGGAAGGCCCAGGAAGCACTGAACACCCGAGTAGAGTACGCCTTGACAGGGAAAAGAGGAATCTGACACTTGATGGAATAGGCCTGAATCACCGTCTGTCTGATCTACCTGGAATGGGTTGCAGAGGAAGCCGACAACCCTTTCCGAGGCCCATCCGTAAGCACAAAGAGTGAGTCTGATTTCCTAAAAGACTCTGTAGCTGCCAGGTACACCCTTAATCACCCTGGCCACATCCAAGGCATGCAAAGCAATTTACTTTGGATGTTTTGGCCTGGGACACAGGGAAGGCAACACAATGTCTTCATTCAACTGAAAATGAGAGACAACCTTTGGAAGGAACGGCGGACAGGGACGAAGAACCAACTTATCTCTGTGAACCCCCAAGTAAGGTGAATGACAGGATAACTCCGCCAGGATAACACCTGCACACAGAGGTGATAGCCACCAAGTAGGCCAACTTCTGGGACAGCGTAAGCAGGGGAATCTCCTGAAGATTCTTAAAAGGAGCCTTCTGGAGGACTGAGAGCACTAAATTGAGGTCCCAAGGTGGCAATGGAGACCGCACTGGAGGAGCCAAGTGCCTAACTTCCCGAAGAATACTGGGAGTATGTGGCCAAAGCCTGTTGAAAGAAGACCGTCAAGGCCAACACCTGACCCTTGATAGTACTCAAGGCCTTAGTGCCGAACCAGCCAGAGTGTACATATTGCGGGCCACAGCCTTCGCCTTCCTGTCAGTCTGATCCCTAAAGGCCGGGGACTCTTCAACCAGAATCATGGTTGCCTTGTTCAATCTGGAACTCGGAGGGTCCACCAGTGGTGGAATAGTCCACTTCTTAATAAGGGACTCCTCATAGGGGTATCGCCTAGCAAATCGCTTAGGGACCCCAAAGGAACGCTTTGGTCGTCCCCACTCTTTCATGACAATTCTGTCAAAATAGGCGGGGAAAGGAAACACCTTTGCCACTCTGGGTGGCTTGTGAGTACCAAAGGGAACCTGCGCCCCCATCACAGCTGCATCCTCCATCTTTAAGGTCTCACACACAGATACAATCAGTGCCTCCACCAGTACCTTTTCGTGCACAAATGTAGTGGAATCATCCTCACTATCTGAGGATTCTGGGCGCGTGGTCGCAGAACCGACAGGGTGGCCCATGTCAGCAGCGGCTGAATCAGATTCAAGATCTGATGAGACAGATGAGGCAGGGGAAGGTGGGGGGACATTTTTTTGTTAGCCCGTCGCCCGACAGCCACCTCCACCCAGGACACAAAGGACTCCAGGACCGCCAACAGTGCATCGATGGATGGGTGGGACCTGGAGGGCCCCGCAGCCTCACAGCTCACAGAGGGGGTCAGGTGGGGAGATGTGCTCCAAAGACCCCATGAGTCTCCAGGGGGACCCCACAAAAAGCGTAAAACCCTGCAAAGGGACAACCCCCACCGAGCTGGTAGCACCACCCCATCGCCAGTCACAAAGCACAAAACAATCCTTAACAGAGGGTGAGAGGACCCCACCAGACTCACCCCCCAGCAGAAACAGGCACCTGCAGCCACCAGGACAATATGCACTCCACGCGTGGTGATCAGGAAGTGAAAAGATCCAGGAGTCAGCACCAGGGCATGAGGAGGGGCTCCCACCACCGTAATTGCGACCACAGGGCTCAACTGTCATGGCTGCCACTATTTTCAATGGCAAACCCCCACAAAATGGCCCCTGGACTACACAAACATGGCCACCGTGCATTGAGTACACAGGCTACAATAAAATGGCAGCCCGGCCAGCACCAGGAGGGCTCCCTAGGCCTAAAAGACAGGCCCAGGTAAGCGGTGCACCCTCCCCCCTCGCCCCATCACTAGCATAGCACCCTGCCCCCACCCCAGGAGATGGACCAGACCACCCACAAAGCCCCAGCATAATTGGAGGGGGGTATGCTAGCGGGACAGATGAAGGGGGTGCCTGACAGGAAGAAGGGGAACCCGGGGGTCCCACCGTATCAAGGAGAGGTCCAAGTCCACACCAAAACCCTCCAGGGGGAGAGGAGGACAGCTACTCACCATACCAGGAACCAGGTGGGCACAGCTCCAGACCGAACCTCCTCTTCATCTAAATGGGAGGGGGCTGTCGGCCAGGAGGAACGCTGTAACCTCGCAAGGCATTTAACTCAGCCCATCTAGTGGGGCTATGTAGCGGCCAACCTACTGCAGACCTCAGATGTGCACACGCTCACTGGCCAGACTGGGGTGACCACTGGATCTAGATTATACAGCCCGTCGCCTAAGCCGGAAGTTGATTGTAGATCTCACAGGAAAAAAAAACAGGAGAAAATTTTCTATCTGAAAAGAAAAAATTGCCAGGACCAGAGATCCCAGCAAGGAACTAAGTCCTTACACCTGACTAGGCAAAAAAAAAAAACTGAGTACGTATAGCACAGAGAGGGAGTATACCCCCTGGGACTGCCCATAGGCGTAGCCAGACCTTTTTTTCTGCCTAGTGTCCTACTCCTGTAGGGGGCAGTATAACCAATGGTTAAGAAGTTCAGAAGCTGTGTCCGTCAATGAACGAAAGAGAAACATCTTTTTAAAAATCCTATTTTAGTCTTGAACAAATAAATCTAATTTATCTAAAAACACTATACATCTTCCTAAACTGTGTAAATAATTTTGCTGGATGCCAAGCAATGGAAGATACACATTTGTTTTATAATGACAGCCATCTCACTCCATCAAAGTGCTATATCAAATATTTGATATGCTGGAATAAAAAATACCTCCTATATATTACATACAGAATATTGCACTTCCTTTCTGTTTTGAGCCTTCGCCCATTAAATTATTTTGTGTCACCCAACACCAGTATTCCAAATGATAGCTATATAACATTTATGAAAGATAACTTTAAGAAAGATCTTTCTGCAATAAAACTTACATTTTTTTCTTCGCTTCTTGGCATGAAATCCAGTCATAGAAATGAGTGATTTTCTGAAATTCTGCCAATGTGAGATGGTTGAGCAAGCCATTAGATTAGTCTGTTTATACAGAGCGGGCTAAACTAGGAAACACGCAGACACTAGCAGTGATGCGGACCTGGGGGGAAAGCAGCCGTGTGACGCTCACTGGGAAATATTGTTGCTATTAATGCAGTTAAGCAGTTGTACAAAATAAAAGACAAATTTTCCTTGTATAAGACAATAAAAATAAGATTGCTGATAAGAGATGTGTGAATGAAAAATTGATTACAAAAGGATTTTTTTTTTTTTACTTTGTCACAGAGGTGATTAGTAAATTTAAAATGAACTTGTTTTTTGCCCATGAACCCAAAGTTTATGAAAATGCATCCTATATCCTCCCACCGGTCTATTCAAAGCCCCATCTTTTTTTCTTTTTGTTGTAATTTATAGGATTAGGGGTGCGGGCCATTTATCACGGTATATTTTTGTTTCCTTTTATGAAAATACATTTTTTTTCTTTTTTTTTTTTAGTTTTGGCTACAGAGGAAGGGTTAGAACTGATGGCAATTTTTTATTGCAGTCTGTGTGCTGCTGGGGAGGTTACCCCTTTATGTGGAAACCTTACATTCACATAAAGCAAGAGGAGAGAGAGAAAATATTCCAATGAGGACCAATATTTTGATGGCAACTGTCTATGATGGCAACCCCCCCCCCCTTTTTTTTTTCAATTAAGCTTCACTTCCTGTTTTGTCTCTCTCTAACACAGAAAGTGAAGGGAAATTTTTCCTGCAGGCCCCAAATTGCAAAAATTAACCAAACAAGTTTTGGCTTTACAGATTCTCTAATTGTTTGCCCACTATTTATATTAAAGTAGAACTACAGGCAAAACTTTTTTTTCATTTTGGATAGAGCAAGGGAGGGTTACAACCTCTGTCAGATTTAGCCATCTGTGTTACTACAGACATAGCCAAACAGGGAGAGAGAGGAAATCCCTGCAAATTAGGGGAATTCCTTGGGACCCCCCACCCAGGTCACCAGAACTAGTGTCTGTATTGGAACATTTCCCCTCTATTACATTTTTGGGGACAACCCAACATTTGGGATTTTCTTTTACTTTCACTTTCAATGATAATGGCAAACAAGACACATAGAGAGGGTAAATCTCACTAATGGGGGCACAGACAGCAATAAAAATTGACAAGCGTTCCAATTCCTCTCCTCTCATCCTTGCCCGCGAGGTGCGGGAGTCTCCTGATTTGGGGCTGCGGCTCCCTGACAACCACAAGTGCTGCACAATATCCCGGCTGTCAGCTGTCAGAATGGAACCAATGCTTCCTGTATAGTTCCAGCTCTGTCCTGTCACAGGTGGAGTGATATCAAATGCACTCCACCTGTGAGAGGAGAGATACAGAAGGCATTGGCTCTGCATGCTTACTCCAGTGCCACTCCTCACACTCCGTTGACCATGTGTCTCAGAGAAGCTTGCATTTACAGCCAGCAGTACCCACCAGCAATACCAGCCAGCAGTACCCACCATCAGTACCTGCCAGCAGTACCCGCCAGTAGCACCCACCAGCAGTACCAGCCAGCAGTAAAGCTTAATTGTAAGTATCCCAGCATGTGCAGTGTTTCTGACTCCTACCACCATGACCACTTCAAATCACTGAAGTGGTCATGGTGGTTAGAGTGTTCCTTTAATATCGCTCAGAAGAAGTAAACCTCTGTATACTGATTCCATTTCATTTGATCATCCTCTAGTTGTGTTAAATTGGCGGAGGGAGGCGCGGAGTGCCACCTCCCTGAAATTAGTTTTTGCAGGTTGCTCTATCCAAAACCTCTAAAAACATTTTGCCTTTAGTTATACTTTAAATCCCTCTTTGCTCCCACTCTCTTCTCCCCTTCCCACTTGAATGGCCAGTTGTCGGACCTTAGCGCTGTCACATGGGAGATGAGGGAGGACTTAGCTTTGTGTAAGTTCTGACTAGAGCACCATGGAATTCACACAGGGATTTTTATTGTTGATCTGGCTGAGGAGTGAAAGCGAGTATAAACTGAGATGGGATTTAATGAAATAAATAAACCCGATGCTTTGTCTTTAATAAGCAAGAAGCAGATTCACCCTAAAATCCATATTCACATATACACTATATTGTCAAAAGTATTGGGGTGGCTGTCTTTACAAGCAAATTAACTTTAATGGTATCCCAGTCTTAGTCTGTAGGGTTCAATATTGAGTTGGCCCACCCTTTGTAGTTATAACAGCTTCAACTCTTCTGGGAAGGCTGTCCACAATATTTAGGAGTGTGTCTATGGGAATGTTTGACCATTCTTCTAGAAGCGCATTTGTGAAGTCAGACACTGATGTTGGACAAGAGGCCTGGCTTGCAGTCTCAGCTCAAATTAATTCCAAAGGTGTTCTATTGGGTTGAGGTCAGGACTCGCTCATCCATGTCTTTATGGACCTTGCTTTGTGCACTGGTCCAAATCATTTGGTGGAGGGGGAGGATTATGGTGTGGGGTTGTTTTTTAGGGGTTGGGCTTGGCCCCTTAGTTCCAGTGAAGGGAACTGTTAAGGCATCAGTATACCATGACATTTTGTGGGAATAGGTTGGTGATGTCCCCTTCCTGTTCCAACATGATTCCCTCATCCATGTCTTTATGGATCTTGCTTTGTGCATTGGCGCGCAGTTTGGGGTGGAGGAACTTGACTGGCCTGGCGTCACAATACTTATTACAATATAGTGTATCCCTCAAAAAAATACTTTAATAATTATAAATTATTTTTATTTAGATATATAGTATATTTTACATGTGATTTTGTCCCATTTTTTGTAACTTCAATCTGTAACTTCAGTTTACTCTTGTGTTATGTGAGTGGTGCTTATAGTAAAAAAAAAAAATATAAGAAACCTTGGTTAGGTCAATTTAGTTCCTGTAGCCATTTTTATTTCTTCTACGTCTACAGGTATTCAGGGATTGCTAAATTTCATGTATTTTCTTTTCACTTCCTGTCTCAGAGACACAGCAGGAACAAATAGGCAATCTCCCAATGTGAGTGGAATTCCCCTCCTAAACAATTGTCATCTGGGACAGGTGTCCCCATTGGATGATTATTCTTTACCTTCTGTTCTGGGGGCATCTGTGGATTTTCTCTCATTTTCTTGCCTGATGACAATGGCTACCAGTACAAATAGAGAGGTAATTTTTCCCAGTGGGGACACAAGCAGGGTTAAAAACTTGACAGGGGGTCTTAAGAAGACCATAGATTATTTTTTTTCTTTCCTGTAGTCACGGGTTTCAGGGAAGAAAATTGCTCCTTTCCCCCATCAACACAGTGAGTAATGATGAGAGAATCCTTCTGGCGGAAGGTATTGTGTTCTCCCGTCAGAGGGGCACGGGGAGCTGTCCCTGCTGGGAGAACACAGTGATTACTGCAAGCTAAATCCGACATGCAGGTTGTGCCCAAGTTAATCGATTGGATCAACTTGGGTACAATCAGCCTGCCCATTGGTGGATCGAATCTTGGCTGGTCCCTGCTGAACAGGCTGAGATTTAATCCATATATGGCAGTCTTAACCCTTCTTTCTTCCATCCAAAGCTAAAAAAAAGTTTTGCCTAGAGATTCACTTTAGGGATGGCCTTAGCTTCAGTTCTCAAACCAGACTACAAACATGAGATTTGCTCAGTGATACCTTCACCAACAGCTAGTAAAGTTTGAGGGCTCCACTAAATTTAATGAATCACTTTCATATACCAGCCAACAAAGAAAGTTTCCTAAAAATGACACCAATGCACAACAATAACCACCGCACTCCTCCTCGTCGGGTTGCCTTTCTCAAAATCGCCCCGTATTCTTGTAAGCTTTCTCTCCATCAAGTGTGACAGAGTATGAGAAGATAACACTAAACTAACATTCACAGGTTACTCAGTCATTCCAAATCCGGGGGAACTTATTGTGCTACGGCCTACACATCCTCTCAGCTTCCGTTTCCAAAACATGATTAGTCAGAAGCCGCTGCTCTCGAAATAGAACTAAGAAACCTCAGAGGAACACAGGAGGGGAAGGGGACTTCAATTTCCTCACTCGACTCACTTGTGGTTAGACATTTGTGTTTTTATTTTAGTCACTTTCATTTGAATGCTGTAATTTTAAGACCACCGTAAGATCAAACCACACAGGTAGCACGGCTTCTGTCACCACATAGCATTTCAATCTCTTTTTTAAAGAAGAAGTAAAGCTCCCTCTAAAACTTATGATAAGGCTTACCTATAGGTACTGTAAATATCTCCTAAACGTGCATCAAGATATTTATATTGCATGCAGCCAGTAAGATCACTGGCGCATGCGCCTTGAAGGAACGGCTGCCTGTGCCGTTCCTTCAGAGCCCTGTGCCAAGAATGGCAGCTCCCGCACGTATGCACGGGACTGACGTCATCGTGGCCCCAGCCAATCACAGCACCAGAGCCCACAAACCCCGAATAAACACCGGGGAAGATGTTGGCCCTGTCAGCGGTGTCCGGGCCCGCTGCTGGGTTTCGTTCTAAGGTAAGTATTTCATAATGAGCTAGTCTGCAATGCATACTAGCTCATTATGCCTTTGTCTTACAGGGTTTTTTTTTTTTTTTTTTAATGGGTTTACAACCGCTTTAAGAAGAATTCTGCTAAAGACTATGCTTATTTTCAGTGCTGCACCAAAGAATTGGTCCTTTTGGTATTCGGTTTTCAGAGCTGACAATGACAATAGTATATTAATTCTGAACTCTTAGTCAGCTACAATGCTTATGTTAAAGCTGGCCACACACATTACAGCCTGAATGTACTAGGTACCTAGCTAGTCATACAAGACTGTACAATCTTCGTTTACTCTACAATTACCTATGGGGTTGATTTACTAAAGGCAAATAGACCATTGCACTTCTGCAAGTGCAGTTGATCCAGAGCTTACTAAATGAGGAGGAGCTCTGCTGACTTCCATCATCCAATCATTTCCAAGCAAAATTGCTGTTTTCTTTATTTTCCTTGTATGTGATTGGGTATTCTTTGAAAAGTGAAGCTTTAACTCATTTATGAAGCTCTGTAGCAACTGCACTTGCAAAGTGAACCGCATATTTGCCTTTAGTAAATCAACTGGATACAAATTGAATACTCAAAAATAAAAAGAAGTGCAGAGCAAACACCAAATCAAATGCCACAAATCAAATAATAAAAGTCCAAATAATCAGTGAGATGAACTACAAAGCCCAGACAGCAGCAGCAGAGACCATCCACGTCTCCAGATGGTCCACCAAACACATGTGAAAAAAACAGATTTAACTGCTCTATGTTAAAATGCTTCAGGCTTCATTCCAAATAAAAATTTCCTACTAACATGAAAAATGATCGTAAAGGCTTACAGAACATAGGATGAAGCACTAAGCAATCTCCAACTCACAGGATGGCAGCTGGTGACGTCATGCATCTCCTCCCCCATACGCGTTACGTCCAAAAATACCTCGTCAATAAGTCTCCCCGCTGACAAAGTCTTATTGGACGTAACGCGTATGGGAGGAGGAGCTACGTTCAGATGACATCACCCACTGCCATCCTTTGAGATAGAGATTGCCTAGTGCTCCGTCCTATGTTCTGTGAGACTTTATGATCGTTTTTCATGTGAGTAGGAACATTTTGCATGGAATAAAGCCTGAAGTATTTTAACAGAGAGCACTTAGATCTGCTTTTATTGCACATGTAGACATTATTTCACAATATTTCCCAGTGGACCATCTGGAGATCGGTACCTGCTTCTCTGGCTATATTTTACCCCTAAGAGGACACGTGCTGTTGACTTCCTGTTAGCTTTGGGATCAATTAAAAAAGGTGAGCGAGCAGGCATCTTGGTGGAGGGATTGTCACACATGTCCTGTTGTGTCGGATCTCTGTTCCCACTCGTGGATGGTCTCTGCTGCTGCTGTCTGGGCTTTGTAGTTCATCTCACTGATTATCTGTACTTTTGTTATTTATTTGATTTGTGGCATTTGATTTGGTGTTTGCGCTGCACTTCTTTTTATTCTTTTTTTCCTTCAGGTGCTCTTATTAATTTATTGTATATTTGCACTGAATGTCTTATTATGACACATTGAATACTGTAGATTGTAAAGGTAGCACTTACAGCTTTGTTTAATCCAAAGTAGGGTTGTACCGATACCGTTTTTTTTTTATCTGCGAGTACGAGTAGCGATACTGTTTGTCAATCGCTCTCTGATATGTACCGAAAACAAAAATAATTGGCTCAAATTGCACTGCAAAAAATCGTATGCGATTTAAACAGGAATTAAGTGGGATTTCTGTCTGAATTACATGCGATTTCCCCCACTGCTCGTGTGTGTGTATAAAAAGGGAAAAGCGCCATCTAGCGGGCAGTTTAAAAAATGTTACATTTTATAGTACATCTGGCCACATGCAAAATAATCTAGGTATCTTGGTCCGCAGATGGTAGCAAATCAGGGCCGCTGGAGGTGCTCACAGGGCTGGAGGAGTAGTTCCTGAATCCCGTGGGTATAGGGCGGAAGTAATGTCAGCTTGGAGGGGGGAATGCCTATACATCTCTTCCAGCCCTGTGAGCACCCCCAGCGGCCTGTGCATGCAGGCTCTATGTACTGTGAGTTCTAA
The DNA here is from genome assembly GCF_965119305.1 of Pelophylax lessonae. Classification (NCBI taxonomy): domain Eukaryota; kingdom Metazoa; phylum Chordata; class Amphibia; order Anura; family Ranidae; genus Pelophylax; species Pelophylax lessonae. Next base: position 186,578,378 of record NC_138777.1, on the reverse strand, counting down.
CATTTTTGAAATTGTCCACTAGATGGCGCTTTAATCCCTTTCTCTATGCGCACACACACAGGAGCGTTGGGGGAAATCACATGCGTTTCAGACAAGAATTGTACCGCAAACCTGTTTAAAGGGCATGCAATTCTTTGCAGTGCAATGTGCGCCCATTCATTTTGTATTGATGCAAATTGCACCGCAAAGTATCAGTATTGGGAGCATTTGGGCAAATACCAATACTCACGCAAATGCTTGCTATCGGCACTGATACTGATATTGGTGCATCCCTAATTTAAATAATATATATAAAAATTGTACAATTAAAATGCACCTAGTCATGCAGTCTGGCAGCATAAAAAGCAAATAATATATGTTAAGTGTATTTTAAAAGTCCTTCAAAACTATATCAAGCTGCCCTGTTCAGCAACAAGCTGGAGATCTTGGCTGCTGGTCTGACACAGGGCACAGTGGTCTGCAGGGGAGGACTGTGCCAGGGGGCAGGGGGGAAATTGCCCCCTGGGCCGCTCTGATGCCCCATAAAAAGGCTGCACCACTTCTGCCAGAGACATGCCTAAAGGATTCCTGGTAAAGAGAAGTAAAAAGTCCCTGCGGCTGACCCAATGAGTGCGAGTTGAAGACAAGGACAAAGCGCAGGCCTACCCCCCAGCATGAATGGTGTAAACTGAGTAGAGGCCGGTTCCATGCCCCACCTGGAGACTCTTCTGCTCCAGCCAGCCCCAACCGAACAGTCCTAGCTTCCCCATAACCTCCCCCTACTGGCCAGGTTGGGAACTCCGGTTCAGCCGGTAAGTAGAGTGTATCTGGAGCAGGGTTTCAGCCTATAATGGGAGTCAGGAGGAGGACTGGAATAGGGGGGGGGGGGCGAGACACTGCACCTTGGGTCTCTGATTTGTTCTTGCCCCCTGGACCGAAAGTTGCCAGTCTGCCCCTGGTGGTCTGGATCTCCAAAGGTCTGACACACCTCCTGCACAGTGCTGCAGTGGACCACTTAGAGCTTGTTCACACCAACGGTCAAGTTATTCAGCAGCTGCCGGTGTGCACTGTGAAGAGAGTGGTGCCAATGCATTGTAAAGATGCATCACACTGTTAACTTTTTTCTCAACTTCATTAAAATGTCACAAAAGGACATTTCTTTCATCCCTATGCACCACAACAGGTTATGATGCAGTGTTGTATGTGCGGAAAAAAGTACAAGTCCTACTTTTGTTTTTTAGTGCCTACCACTGCAACACAATGTTGTGAAATAAACTTATACAACTCAAAGCACAAGGACTTTTCTACCCATTGGGCAAGGCTGCCCACTGCAGGCAAATACCCACAGGCCCGTATATATATATATATTTTTTTAATTCTTTATTTTGAAAGAATCAGCATGAAATTTCAAAAATCAATAACCCACAGATGTTGCCTAACTAAGCTAATAGGTGTAAATATAATAGGGGTCCGTGGACAAATAGGACACAAAATAGGTGGTCATACAGTACAACTTGCCTACACGCCAGGTCATACCGATCCTCCCTTTTAATTTTCTTTTTACCTTTATAGAAAGTATAAGGGGGGGAATTATCAAACCCGAAATCAAGGAAGGAGAAAAAAGAGACGTAGGGGGGAAAAGGGTGGGGGAAGAATGGGGAAGGGAGGCAAAAGGTTCCCTCCCAACCCCCCGGGCCATCAGTGTTGCCAACCCCCCCAATTAAATTTCATTACAGGAAACCAAAATTTACAAACAGCACCAAATTTTTACTGGCAAAAAACTATGAAATTTACTGACAGAACCACATTTTTTACTAACACTGCAAAAAAATACCTAAAATGGCAGTTTTTAGTGCTAAACAGTACAAATATCAATATTTAAAACTATAAACATGCAGCTAGTGCTATTAGCAATGTGTTAAAGTTATTCAAAAGTCAAAAACAATATTTCTTCATTTACATGAAAGTCAGGTTAATATAACCCAGCCAGCACAGAGTTCCCCCACATATCAGAGTCTGCAGGATTCCCCCTTACAGTGCAAGGGGACTCTGATAGAAAGGGGAATGCCGAAGACCATGATCTAAGCGGGATGTAAGGGGGGCCCTGGTGACCAGAGACCACCTTATATCAGAGTCCACTGTTTTCTCCTTTACATCGTGGTCTGCAGCATTCAATGCCCGGGGCCACACACCCCCAGACCACGGTATCTGCCAAGATCAGGTGGTCCCACCTCATTGCTGCTGAGAGGCAAGGGGTGTTTGATCTTTAGAGAAAAAGTATGGAGCCCAGATTTTCCAATAATGTTCTTCCTTTTATTTTAGTATCATAGATAGCTTTTCCATTTGCTGGATCTCTGAAATTAACTGTACTTTGTCCGGATGGTTATGGCTCTTCCAGTGCAGCACAGGCCCTTATATTCACCTTTATTAGTGGCACACAATGTTGTAAACTGCTGCTTCTCCTATCTCAGTGCTAGTGTGCCAAGCAGGAAACAAACTCCATTCTCTTGAAAGCCTATTCACCTTTTACCTCTTTTACCTAGGCTTTAGGTCACACAATATTTTTGTATTTATTGCAAGAAACAGATGCCTAAAAAAAAATTGATTTTGTAAAGTATATATATATTTTTTTATTATATTTATTTAATATATTTATTTTTATATTTTTAGAAAATCATGCAAATGTTTAAAATACAGTGGGGAAAATATTTATTTTATCCCCTGCAGATTTTGTAAGTTTGCCCAATTACAAAGAAATGAAGGGTCCATAATTTTAATCATTGGTGTAATTTAAATGATAAAGACAGAATATCAACCAAAAATCCAGAAGAAAAACACATGATACAAATGTTATAAATTAAGTTGCAGTTCAGTGAGTAAAATAAGTATTTGATCCCCAAGCAAAATATGACTTAGTACTTGGAGAAATTCTTGCTGGTAATCACAGAGGTAAGACGTTTCTTGTAGTTGGTTACCAGGTTTGCACACATCTCAGGAGGGATTTTGGGCCACTCTTCTTTACAGATCTCTAAATCCTTAAGGTTTCTTGGCTGGCACTTGGCAACTCAAAGTTTCAGCTCTCTCCATAAATTTTCTATAAGATTAAGGTCTGGAGACTGACTAGGCCACTCCATGACCCTAATGTGGTTCTTCTTGAGCCACTCCTTTGTTGGTATGTTTTGGGTCACTGTCATGCTGGAAGACCCATCTACTACCCATCTTGTGTTCTGAAGAAGGTTCTCATCCAAGATTTTACAATACATGGCCTCGTCCATTGGCCCCCTCAATGCGGCAAAGTTGACCTGGTACCTTTAGAAAGAGAAACCGCTGCAAAGCCATTATTGTTGGTTGGCAGGGGATCAAATACTTATTTTACTCACTGAACTGCAACTCAATTTATAACATTTATATCATGTGTTTTTCTGGATTTTTGGTTGATATTCTTCTGTCTCTATCATTTAAAATACACCTATGATAGAAATTACAGACCCGTCATTTCTTTGTAAGTGGGTCAACTTACAAAAACTGTAGGGAACCAAATAATTGTTTTTTTTCCCCTGTACGTCTGCTTTAAATTAAATATATTTATTGATTTCACCAGCTCCTCGATTACAAAAAAAAAAAAAAAATCAGCTTTTGTATTCAATGAGAGAAATACTTTAACAGACACTCCGCTCATCTTCAGAAGAGCCTGTCACCACGGACAATTTTATGCCCTGCAGGGCCTTCTGGGATTGGAGAGGTTAAGCGCGCTGCTACAAGAACCGCGTGTCTTTGTAGTAATAGGTGCAGCCGATGACCTTTTATCTTTTAAATAAGAATCAAGCTCCTTGTTCCAAGATAGATTTGCTCTTGCAGTGATAGAAGAAGAAATAGTTATCTCTTTAGTATACTACCTTCAATATTCTTACACATGAATAGTAATGAAATTGAATTGAATTTTTTTTTTCTGCTTTCCCTTGTATGGATAGGTTTTGTGGGAAAAAAAAAATTAAATGCCACGTCTAACCTTCTAGTGTACTTCATATCTGTAGAAAGAATTATGAAAAGAAGGGTAAAAGGGATCTTTATCACAAACTGAATTAACGCACAAAGTACTCCATTTGGATGGTATATCAAGCGAATCCATTAAAAAAAAAAAAAAAAAGAAGAAGAGAGAGAGAAACCTTCACAAGCACCTAGTGAGGACACCTTGAAATTGAAGCAGGACCTTGCCAGAGACCAGAAATGGAACCTTGCTGAAGCAGCAATCTGTGCGAGATCACAATCGGACATCCCTCCAGTCAGAGGAGCTACCTCCCGCTATAGAAAGGTCGTCGCCGTCATGGATACTTAAGGAAGAACCAAAATAAAATGCATTCTGATGATGAAGTGGGTGGGGGGTAATTGTTGCGGTGTTTATTCTCCCGGCTCGCAATGACAGAGAAAGGATTAATAGGTCTGATCTAGAGCAAAGGGCCAGAAGTGTAGCTATGCTGACTACAAGGATATCACAGACTGACAGCAATTAAAGCACATGTAGCCCCTAATTTAATGATTATTTAGTAATGCTCTGTCTATCATAAACAGATGGCATTTTTTAACCACTTGCCGACCGCCCCACGCAGATTTACTGCAGCAGGGCGGCTCGGCTGCGCATAATGACATAGATCTACGTGATTATGTGCACGTGGTCTTGGTGGCGCACTCCGCAGTGAAGTCAGACCGCTGGAGGAGCGGCAATCACCGCCGGTCTCCCTCGATCGTCACAGAAATTGACAGAAGACCGCCTGTCAAAACAAGGCAGGCGGGTCTTCTGTCAAACAGGCAGAGAGAGATCAGGAGTTTTAGCTAACCCTGGTCTTGGTGGCGCTACCGCAGTGATTAGACACAGCGGAAGTCAGACCGCTGGGAGGAGCAGCGGGGATAGCCGCCGGTCTCCCTCGATCGCCACAGAAACTGACAGAAGACCGCCTGCTTATGTAAACAAGGCAGGCGGGTCTTCTGTCAAACAGGCAGAGAGAGATCAGGAGTTTCAGCTAACCCCGGTCTTGGTGGCGCTACCGCAGTGATTAGACACAGCGGAAGTCAGACCACTGGAGGAGCAGCGGCGATAGCCGTCGGTCTCCCGCGATCCTCACAGAAACGGACAGAAGACCCGCCTGTTTATGTAAACAAAGCAGGCAGGTCTTCTGACAAACAGGCAGAGAGAGATCAGGAGTTTCAGCTGTGCCCCCACTTCCAATCAGTAAGCACATTTGGGCATACATTTAACCCTTTTGATCACCCCCAGTTTTAACCCCTTCCCTGCCAGTGTCATTTATACAGTAACAGTGCATATTATTTAGCACTGATTACTGTAGTAATGTCACTGGTCCCCAAAAAGTGTCAGAAATGTCAGTTAAGGGTCCAATCTGTCAGCCGCAATGTCGCAGTCCCGCTAAAAAATGCAGATCGCCGACATTACTAATAAAAACAAAAAAAAGTCCAAAAGTCTATTCCGTAGTTTGTAAACGCTATAACTTTCATTCCAATTAACTGATCATGGGTGCAACGCTTTACAGGTCCATTCCAAAAAAAAAAATTATTTATTTATTTTTTTTTTTTAAAGACATTTTATTGAGTTAAAATGGAATGACATAACAAGTAAAAAAAAAGTAAACAACACTTGTAGGCATACGAAGTGCATCAAATGAAAAAAAAAAAAACAAAAAAACAAGGGAAACAGCAACATTACATACTGTGAATAGGGTTGTATGAACAAACCACGATATAATCAGACAGTGGAGTATAGGAATAAACAAGATCATCACAAGGCAGGCATTGTAAACCGTTTAGTAAGGAGATGACAATCTTGGTCCCCATATTCATAGTTCAGGGCCGTGGGGGGAACACGTAAATAAGAAACCGTTGCAACGTTTATCACGATTGTGTATGATACGGATAAGGCTACGTCAAGGGCACATGCGGTTCCCCCCACATGTCCGGACACCCCCATGGGGGAACACGCTGTATCCGGGCATAGGGGGCAACCGGCAAACGCGTGTAGGCCGTCTTGGGGTGGGTAATTCCGAAGAAACCCACACGAGGGACTAGTGAAGGGAAGTGTTCCAGCCCGCGGGCGGGATCGGGTCTGCAGCTTGGGGGGAGCAGGGGAGCATCAGGGTAAGGGGGGAAAGGAAGGGGTGAACAGAGGGAGGTGTAGGGAAAAAACACGAGGAGAGGATATTAGATAGGAAGAAAAAGAGAAGAAAGGGACAGCGTGAGGAAAAATACTCCGAAGGTGGGTTTGATGGCCGTGGTGCCGGCGAGGGGTCTCAACCCCAAAAAAAAAATTATTAAATAAATGTATATTTTTTTTACACTCAAACAAATGTGCATTTATTTTTTTATTGTAAAGGTAAGCTTATCCTTTAAAACTCTTTTTTGAACTACTGTGTATGCTTGATTAACTTACATAGATTTTATGATACAATATCAGGATGCATCCTGGGACAGAGCATATAGATGGGGACTGTCCCGGCAGATCCAGGACAGTTGGCATCTATGACAAAGCAGTTGTTTGATCGGGAGACAGGACAAGAGCATTGCCATCCTATAACAGTATAAATACTTAAATGCAATGAAAAAAAAAAAACCCATGTGACTCACCTATTTTATAATGTTTGGGAGCTGAGACACTTAAGGAGTACAGTATGTCACACATAAGAGCTCAAAGCAAAAGCATTCTCTCTTTTACTGTTAAGCTCAAATCCTGGCAGCAATTTAAATGAATAGCCTAGCAGTACTGTGCATATATTAGACATTGTAGGCAATGTGTAGATGTGTAGATGTTAAAAAAAACACTTTGTTAATGCATGCCTACGTTCAAAAACAAAAATGTAATACACTGCAGCTTACCAGTCGTTAGATGAGATGTCTACATTTTTTTTTCCTTATTTCAGACTTGCTTTCCATTGTTTTCACATGGTAATCCTGTGATTAGCACACTTCCAGTATCCGGGTCGCTACGCTTACCCCTCCACTGTATGTATGGAGGAAGCCATGAATGACACCCAGGCTGGACTTTAAACATCTCTAGTCTCTGTTCATCTTCATTTCATGGAGGATATTCATGTTTTTCACCAGAAAGACAACATTGTTTTATGGTTTCAGTTCAACAATCAAGAAGTCACAAGGACACTGCAATCTCAGTACTGGTAAGCTGCAATAAATTACATTTTTGTTTTAGCTGTTAGTTATACTTCAAGTGATTCTAAAGGTTTAAGGGTTTTTTTTAATTTTAAAGTTGCACTTGTACCTATAGGTAAGCCTATAATAGGGCTTACCTGTAGGTACAATGAATATCTCCCAATCCTCCACGGTTTAGGAGATATTCACACTGCATCAGCCGGTGATGTCACGGCGCATGCGATCTGAAGGGACAGTATACCTGTGCCATCCCTTTAGAGCTGCATGCCGTGGACCGTGACTCCCATGTGCATACGCAGGAGTGACGTCATCGCGGTGTGGCCATTTAGACGGCCAGAGGAAGCGAACCAGGAAGCAACGAAGACTGGGTGAACATGGAAGCTCCTGTCAGGGATGACAGTGTGGTGCTGGAGGGCTTATTTCTAAGGTAAGTATTTCATAATCTGCTAGTATGCGATGCATACTAGCACATTATGCCTTTACCTTGCAGGGTTTAAAACAAAAAAAACAAAAAAATTGGTGCGGTTTACTACCGCTTTAATTGATTCTATGCATTAGGGTGAAAAGACGGAGGCCAGTCCCGATCCAGCACTATCCATGAGAGCAGTGGCTCTCTCCACTTTCTCCCTCCTCATAGGCTCAGGTACAACAGCGGAAGCCATTGCCAACAATCACAGCCAGCGAGGAAGGCGCGGGACACACAGAGCGAGGCTTGGGTGCAAGCCCACACAAGCGCCCCCATA